>NC_137942.1:32282910-33002910 GCF_963969265.1 Rhamphochromis sp. 'chilingali' | reverse complement strand
TGCTTAAAGAAACGTGTGGTGAGTGGGTAAGTAGCATTTGCTCAATATCACTCTGTGTTAATCATGAGTGATGTATCTTATCATCTTTTAATTTTTACCGTTTGTACCTGTTTGGAGCATGTTGATAAAAAGCTAATGAAGAGACTCTCCAATGTCAAATGTCCAAGGAAAGACAAAAAACCTCCTGCGAAGAAGCCAAGAAAGGATGGGAATGAAAGCGTTGCAAAAAGTGACAGCAGTGGGGAGTCCAGTGCATCAACTATTATTCTAGATAAATCACCAGTTAGATCGATGGGCACCCCAGTGCACCACCAGGATGGCAGTGATGAAGAATGTAAGTATAATATGATGCACCCTCTTATTACAGCCTGAGTGTAAATGTGGTTTGGACGATACTTTTTGTTTTTTTGTTAAAAATTCTGCTAACAATGGAACACAATTACTTCACTGTTTATCTTGGAGTCTTTGTGTTCCATTTAATAGTGACAACTTCACAGGATTAATGAACAATTTTAAGATAGGTGGTTAGTTAATTTGTTGATCTAATTTACAGATATATTTTGGTATTTTTGTTTTATTGTTTTGCACCAATAACATATATATAAAGCCTTACTGTGGCAATAAATGATTTGCACACCTCTGCTCTGTGTGTTTAGCTGGTTCAGCTGACTTCTTTGACAGCCAAAAGACCCAGGCAAGACACTACAATACACTTCAAGAAATATACAAGCCCAAAAAACCAAACAAAGCTGCTGTTACCCAACTGCTGAACCTGGAGTTTGAGTCTAGAAGACAATTCATTAACTCTGATGCTATAAAGGAGCAGGACAGAGCAGTGAAGATACTAGAGGCATATCCTTGTTTCAGAGAACTGGATCATGTAAGCCGCACTTATTTCTTTTAGCCATCCTGTTATTCCTTTGGGGACATTTTGATATGATTTTCAAATTTCTTAAATACTGGCCCTCATGTTTAAATTGTTATCACTTATTGTCAAGACCAGATACAGAGCTAGACAGATCTATCTCAGTTGGGTTTCTGTCTGTATTTTTCAGGTCCTTGATGAGCTGCGGAGAATTATTCAACCATCCAACTTGAAATACATTTCTGAGATGAAGGATAGATGGGAAATCTTCTACTCGAAGGTGCAGTTTTATGGTGTCATGAAGAAAGTTATGAAGCCGCCAAAAACTTTGGATGGAGGTAATGCTACAGTATCTTGATTTGTCTACATTTATGCTTTGCAGATTACATTATTTGCAATGCTTAATGGTGTTGCCCTGTCTTATTTTTCTTTTTTCAAACCAGTGGAACATGCAGCAGCTGTGTTCAGAGCCCTTCCCGTGCTTTTCCCTTCCAGCACAGTATCACCTAAGAAGCTGGGCATCTGTAGTGAGGCTTTTTTCCATGTCCTAAAGGTAAGGCTGGAATATTCTATGTGTATATATTGTTGAATTTTGCAGTTACTCATGTTTTCATTTTATATATTTTACTGTGGAGTCAGTCAAATATTCTTAAAGTTCAGATCCCCATAACATGTTGATGTTAGTAAAACCTACAAAAAAAGTTGATCTATTTTAAACTCTAATGCAACTCAAAAATTGTGTTTCTTACGGTCTTGTTCTAATCCTCTTTTTTTCTGTCATGTAGACTTCAGAAGACCCTGAAGGTTACCTGCGTCAGCGACCCCTGGCTTGTCCAGTTCTGCTTGTCTCTGAAGGCAACTGCATGATAGCTGTTGGAACCACACCGGTGAGCACTTTTGACCGGAAGGATCTTAATGAGGGACTGCTCTATCTGATGGCATATTACTATGCCCTCCACCTCACATATCCAAAGTGCATTTCCACGCTGCTGTCTGTCTTGCAAACTGAAATACTCAAAGACTCTATCCATGACCGAGATTCAACCCCTTCTTACAAGAAGGCGCTTGGTGAGTGGAAGTCATTCATTGAGTGAGTCTCTCAGATGACAGACTCCATCTGCCTTGTTTATCAGACTCAGTGTTGGTCAGTGAGGTTGTTTTTTTTTTTCTTTAGAAAAGTTGTTCAAATCTAAAACACATGTTTGTTTGTGTGGTCGTTAAACTTGTTCTTCTAAAATGTTATGTAATATAGGATTTGAAATAGTGATTGTTTTAAGCTTCAGCAAAATTTATTTTTGATACCAGCCATGAGTGTGTTATACTGTTATTATTCATGTTAAGAGTATCTGGAATATGCACTTCTTATATTGGCCATGTTACACAGTACCCTGTTGAAATGTATAATTTTAGACATGATTCTCCTGGAACAGACCTCAGTGAGTTACTGACCCATTGCTGTGTCAATAAAAGCGCAAAAACTAAGAGTGCTTTTGCTGTCTTAATTTAAGATGAATTCCCTTATTTTTAGTAGCTTTTTGAAGAGATGGTGTCTTATTCTCAGGAATTTTTGCTGATTATTGTTCTCAGAGTCGAAACATAATTCTTATAGTTAGCTCAATCAAGAAAGAAACAATTCAGTTTTAAGAAAATTTGTCCTATAGTAAGGTGTTTTTTTTATGTGAAAAATCTAAATTAAGGTGTAGAATCTTAAAGTAAGCAAATAATTCTTGAAAACAGCTTGTTCAAGAAAGCATAATACTCATTTTAGGTACATATTTTCTAAATATCAAAGTGTCTTTTACTTATAATAAGTCACATTTTCTTCAAATAAGCATACATTTTAGACAATTTTGTCTAGTTAAAAGGCATATGGCAGTTAGATTAATTTGCTAGTTTTAAGAATTCTAGTCAAGCAACTTTTGCTTACCCCATTGGCAGATTTTTTTTGCTCAAAACAAGAAAATTTTGTCAGATTTAAGAATATTTAGCGTGTTTCAAGTATAGCTGTTTTTGCAGTGCAGCCATTGACCAAATTTAGGCTTACTGATACATTTGGGTGAAACCAACCATTCCAATGTAAGGAACAAACACCCACCGATATATAAATAAAGACCAGGGCAGTCACAGAGCTGCGAGTCTCAGAGCCCTCACTCTCAGTGCGAGTGCTCTGTGCTGCCCTTGTATACAAGTAAAACTGTGTTTCTCCTCTCTGATTCTCAACTGAAAAAGTGTTTAAGAATGCATCTCTTGACAGTCTCTTGTATATAATACATTTATACATACAGTGTCAAAGGAACCTGTCTTTGAATGAAGATTTAAGGTGACAGGAAATATAAATAAATACTGAAGCTCAGTATTTGAAACAGAGTTCATTCACTGCTGTAATAACTAATAATGATTGAAATAATAACTTATTATATTTGCATCACCAAAGTGAGATGACTTTAGTCTCATGAACAACATTAGCTAATTGTTATTTACTAGCTAATCTTAAATGATTGTTCAGTACAGAAGTGAAGCCCAATAATCATGATTTCACAGTCCTGTGGTCTCAGCCTCAGATACTTATCAAATCAAAGCTCATGTAGAAACAAACAAACAAATGAACAAAAGATTTTCTCCTTTATTTCTGTCAAACAAAGCTGTATGAAACGTTTCCAGCTGTTAGTGTCATGGTTGCTAGGCAACCTGGGCAGCGCAACGGAGGCTAGACCATCCCATTTCAGAAGCCTTGCACTTCCAGCCTTAGCAGTCTTTGAGTACGCGGCCCGTGTGGACCGTCAAGGCTGCGTACTTTAAGGCTGCAGACCCTGAATTGGGATACAGCCAACATGTCCTGAAGTTCTCCAGAGGCCTGGTAATGAACTAATCACGTGATTCAGGTGTGTTGACCCAGGGTGAGATCTAAAACTCAGGGGTTTGGGAAGCGCATCTGTAACCGGAAGGTCGCCAGTTCGATCCCCGGGCTCTCTGTCCTGGTCGTTGTGTCCTTCACCTGCCACCTACTGGTGTTGGCCAGAGGGGCCGATGGCGCGATATGGCAGCCTCGCTTCTGTCAGTCTGCCCCAGGGCAGCTGTGGCTACAACCGTAGCTGCCTCCACCAGTGTGTGAATGTGAGAGTGAATGAATAGTGGCATTGTAAAGCGCTTTGGGTGCCTTGAAAAGCACTATATAAATCCAATCCATTATTATTATTATTATTATTATTAAAACCTGCAGGGACACCGGCCCTTGTGGACGGGGTTTGGGGACCCCTGGTATAGATGAATCCTTAATGTGACTGTTTCAATTAAAGAAATGTTTTTGTTTGATTTTTCTTTTTTATTCATTTCTTATTTATTACTTGGTTTTAAATATAGCTTTTTATACACTTTACAAGTCTGGCTCCTGTGCTCAGATATGTTCACCGGGTCCGTTCTATTATCTGCTTACATTTTTCTCTTTTCAGTCTGGACATTTTTGTTCCACACCAAGGAGTATGTATGGGAATCATAGATGCTTGTCTAAACTCACATCTACACATTCAAAAACAAAACAAAAAAACTCCTACTCAGTCTCTATTACAAACACAATAAATAAAGTGGTTGGCTTAAAAAATATATAAAAATAAAAATTTTTACATAAACAAAAACTAAAATATATTCCACAAATGCATCAAAAGCCAAAAACTGAAAACACAGAACAATGTCTACAGTCTTCCATATGTGAGGGACAGATATGTGGGATAATTACACATACACAAGAGTGGACCAAGTAAAGCGCTATACAAATACAGACCATTTACCATATATAAGAGTGAAATAACGTGACAGTATGAAAATGAAAACGTGCAGAGAAGACCGCTTTTTTCACATCTCTTTGTTTTTGCAGTGATTTATGAAAATAATAAAAGCATTGCGGTAGGTAATTTTCTATTTATACTTCCATGAAACACAAACACATTCGATGGATGTATGAGGACTGTACAGTGAGAACTTATCTAGAACAACTGTTAACAGATAAGATCACATTTTAGGGGTAAAACTAGCACAGCTGGCTTAGAAAAAGGTAAAAGTTCAATTTTTTATGGTGGCTTCGCTTAATGTGCATTGTGCAATAAAAAAATAATAATATTTAATTTTTTTTAGGCACTTTTAGCTTTTCAGCTGAAGCTTTATCACAACATACTTAATACATACAAGGAATAGAAAAAAAGCCACCAAACCTTTCCCCAAATATGCACACATGAACAGAGGCAATTAGTCCATTAGCCATAAAAACGTAACTTTTTTCTTTTGCAGTCGCACTAAATATAGTAGTCTGCACAGTGGAACACTTGAACACACAGAGACACACACATATATATGTTTACTGACTACATGCATAATCTGTGTCTTTGTGTTTAAAATTATTCTAAATATGACAAAAAACCAACTCGTTATTGTTCGTGTTAAAACAGATTTTCTGCAGTGCACTTCTTCTGGTAAGACTTTGGTCACTTAAAACCAGCACAGCAGTAAAACATTTTGCATGAGGCGGACAGAAAACAATCTTGATGTGCGACTGCAGAGCAGTTACATGAACAGGCATGCTGCGGCTTGTTTGGTCCCACTCTTCTTCACATTGGAAGCTTATCCACCTTTGGGCGCAGAGGCCTTCACAGACCACCTTTACTTCACCTGGACTGTGTAAGTCCAGATCTGTGTAAGGCAGATCCTCGTATCCAGATTTATCCAGATTCTCAGCAGCTCAGAACTTCTAATGGTGTGTTCTATTTGGGCAAGGGCTTTAAATTATGGTGTTTTCAGGTGAATTTATGATGATGGAACTCTCGGGCGTCTGTATGACAAAGAGAAAGAGAAAAGCACTTAGTCAAGTGTGTGCTTGACTGGCGAAACGCATGGCTGATAATTTTTAATGGAGGTTTCTGTGGCAGAGTGACTGTAGTCAGCTCTTATCAGTCCCAAAGATCTGACTGAGTAGTCCATATCTTTGGGTAAGCTTTCAAATGGAGCATCCTGGGCTGTGTATTTGAACTGTGATCTTTTCCCAAAACCTGAGTAGTTTTCTTGCTTAGACCTCCATGTATCAGACAATACAATAGAGATAGAGGTAGTCAGTAAGTGAAAGTACATTTAAAATAAAAAGTCCAAAAGACATGCTTCAAACTAAATGACTGCGTTGAAAGTCTTTTTCACACCGTGATTTCTTTGGACTGTTATAAAAGCGTACATCTTTTATAACTTTATGAAAACAAGTATTTGGTGCACAAGTTTGAATTTATTTTGGACTTTCTCTAATCCGCACTGTGTCAGAATTATACATGCGTGCTCCAATATATAGATCAGCCACCCTCATTAATATTAATGTAAATGTCCTTTAGCCACATCAACCAAGTGCTTTTCATAGCCAAGAACGGTCTTATGGCTGGATATCTGAACCCTCTCCTTGACCAAACTGGTAGAGTCATTCGTGTCAAATTCTGTAGAATTTTAGCTTTAAATATCACACATACTTTACATACTACATACTGACATTTTCAGTGGCCTTTCTTGCCATCAAAATAAACCTGGATCTGTAATTTGGGACATTTAAAAAAATGTCTGCGTGCTTGCTAGTTGAAAATATGTAAAAGAAAGATATTTAAACAGACACTAGTAAAAAATAATAGTAAAAGTCAGCTTGTGATCATCTCTGATCAACAGCCTTATTAAATGCAGAGTAGTTTGGGCCCATTAGCAGGATTCATCATGTCATCACTTAAAGACCAGTTACAATAGAAACAGAGGTGAGAGTCAAGTTACAAAAAAATAAAAAGCCAGTTAAAATGAATGTGAAGTCCAAAAGACACGCATCAAACAAAATATCCGTGTTGTGTCATGTGGCCTAAATCTTTTTTCACGTCGTTGGCAAAGATGTTGTGGAAATTTGGGGACTCCTGCAGAAACCCATATTTGAACAGACTCAATAGAAAGACTTGCAAAAGTCAGCTGGTGATAATTTCTGAATGGTGTATTGCTGAATTTCACAATAATGCAAAATAAAACAGGTAGATTATTTTTCAACATGAAATTGTTAGTCACAAAAAATAAGAAAATGCTACTTTTGTCTAACGTTTTTTTAATCAGCTCCTCACAAAGGAAACTTAACCCAGTGATCTGTGCGTTTCTTCCCAGCTGAGAGAAGTCCAGTATCGAGCACATAAGCAGACACAGTTTTGTTTTGTTTTGTTTTTTTACCTACAGTTGTTGGAAAAATAGATTTTTGTAGTTACAGCTGGACCTCTGCTGACAAAAAAAAAAAAAAAAAGCACACTTAGTGGGAACAAATATCAAATCAGTCAAGGCTGTGTTTCCATTCGGGTCTTGTCTGGTCTCATCAGTCAAGGAAACCACGTGTTTGAAACATTAAGTCTTTTACAGGCACCGTTTATGAAAGTAGTAGTACAGTAAAAATTACCGTTAATAAAATGGGACCCTCTTCAACATCCCTGGGAAATGTGTTTTGCTAAAAAGAGAAGAAAATAATACTGTTAAAGCAAAAACACGCAGACCAGAGTTTAACACAAAGTTGACTCTCTACCAATGTTAAGAAACAGATAAATCACTTCTGTTGTTCTTATTAATGAAATGTAATATCTAAGTAAGACTATCAAATAACTGCAAGTTTAGTTGTATCCTAATCCTCTGTGCTTCAGTTACAGTGAGTTAGCATCCACATTCTACAAAAATACCTGCATCTCTGTCATTCTTACTTCTTCCCTCAAGTTTGGAATCTGAAGCAGAAATGAAACAGAAGCCATGGTCAACCTTCATTTCCGCATCAATGTGACAAATTTGTGCTATTACATAAAAGGTTTAACACTCTGTCATACTCATGTTCTCACAGAAACTGATTCAAATCAAAAATCTACGTGTAAAACTCTCAAGTTCCCTCGCTTGCGTGTGACTTTCAACTTGCAAGTACAAATTCGTTTAAGTCGATTGGTCTTTGGATTGTTAAATTTGTGGTTGCCATGACAATCAGAAATCAGATGAGTTTGGCTTACTCAGCTTTACTGAGCTTCAGGTCCTGGAAGGGTGATACAGTTTGAAGCTGGAGGATCTCTATATTAATATCCCATGAGGCTCATACAAGCTAGGTCCCTTAACTTTCGGTAGCTGTTGGAAAGATAAAGTTGTGCTATACCAGTCAGAAATACCATTATTACTTTAGTATTACGTTAACACAAAGTCAGGGCTCACCCGGGACCTTTGCTGTGAGTCACACGGTGCAGCATAAAGGCCCTTTTACAACAGATACGGCATGCGCTGCACTCATCGCTAACTAAGAGTGAAGGATCCAACATTTGTTGCGCTGGCCGCTGTCGTTTTTTTGCAGCAGCTCTTTGTGTACTAGATGCACCTGCTCCTTGTCGTTTCAAAACATGTACCTCTCTTACTTTATATCCTCTACAAGAATTTGTGTTGTATTATGTTGAAATGTTCAATAAAACACGTATCGCTCATTCATAATGAAGAAAGCTTTGTAACTGTCCCGACTAGTGAGGAGTCTGTTGTTTCCACAGCACTGCTCTCCCCCTGAAGTGAGCAGTTGAAAAGGCTCTGGGTCTGTATAAACACATAAACCTGTGACTCAAAAAATTTACCGAACTCAGACACGCACAAAATGTTTTCATTCGTGGTGATGAAGGAAAACACTGGCACATGAAAGGGCATTTACCCTTCAAGGGCCTGAGGCTAAGTAAAGCCCACCCATCTGTTATCCGATTGGATTGTTAAATTTGTTACATGACATTGACCGATCTGCTGAAAGGAACCGGGTCAAACTTCATAACTGCAAGTTGAAAGTCACACACAGCCTTGAGAGCAGAGTTTTACACATAGTTTTTTGCTTTGTATCTGTAGCCAGACCTCAACAAAAAAATTTGTAACTTGTGTAAATAGTTTTTACAAACTCATAAATTCTCATCTATCACAAACATAAAATTTTCAGATATTTTGGTTTACAAAGTACTCAGTCCACAACTACACATTGTGATTTACAATTGTGATTTACAAGTACAAGTACAAAAGTCTTCAATCATTTTGTTTTTCAGTGGGGTTTTTTTGTTTTTTGTTTTTTTTAAACAGGAAATGTTGGTAAATTTATGGAATTACCCTCTTTTATCTGGAATTTTACACATTTATTTATTTTTATCAGCATTTGCTGTCCTGCTTTATTGTATTAAATTAAATGTGTAGTTGAACATCCTTACATCCCTGCATTAAGCAACATTCACATCTGAGCTGCCACTCACCTGCTGAATCTGGTTACGCATGTACAGATAAATTGCCATGGGGACAATGATGTTCGTCATGATAAGAACTCCTATTAAAATCTTTTGGATGTCACTTCCTGTTTGAGAAGAAGTTGAACATGTATTAATTTTCAAAGTAACACTCCCTTGATAACACATATTTATGCATGAATAAAGTTTTTAAAGTGCATGAACTATTAATTTTTGTCTTGTTTTCTATAGTGTGGCCAATCTGTAAGATTCACACATTTAATAAATATCGTACATGCTATATGGTTGTTTTAAAACAATTATGTTGAATTCTGTATTTGTTTTATCAGTTTTTGGAACCTGAAAAAGAAAATGAGGACTTGGGCTCTTTTGGAATGTCGGTACTACAACAAACTTGTCAATATACATTTTACTGAAGCAAAGAATAAATAAATAAACAAAAAACACAAGCTTACCCGTTTCTTTTTCTGAACCTATGAAAAAACAGGAAAGACTGTATGAGAACATCTGCAAACTAAACGTGTGTCGAGAGTATTGCGGTTTGTTTCTTTCAGTACATAGCTTGTTATAGAATGTTAATTATAATGCCAGTGCAATCTTGTTAATATATATAATTGTATCAACCCAAATAAACACTAAAATATTAATAAACAATAAAAATGAACTAAAACTATACAAGTGGACTTGGAGAAGGCATTCGACCGGGTATCCTGTGGGAGGTGTTGCGGGAGTATGGGGTGTCTGGCCCATTGCTACGGGCCATTCGATCCCTATACAACCGTTGCAAGAGCTTGGTTCGCATTGCTGGCAATAAGTCGGACTCGTTCCTGGTGGGTGATGGGCTCCGCCAGGGCTGCCCTTTGTCTCCGGTTCTGTTCATAATTTTTATGGACAGGATTTCTAGGCGCAGCCAAGTGGCGGAGGGCTTTCGCTTTGGTGGCCTCAGAATCTCATCTCTGATTTTTGCAGATGATGTGGTTCTGTTGGCTTCATCGGGTGAGGGCCTCCAGCTCGCACTGGAGCGGTTCGCAGCCGAGTGTGAAGCAGCGGGAATGAGGATCAGCACCTCCAAATCTGAGGCCATGGTTCTCAGCCGGAAAAGGGTGGAGTGCCCACTCCGGGTCGGGGATGAGTTCCTGCCCCAAGTGGAGGAGTTCAAGTATCTCGGGGTCTTGTTCGCAAGTGATGGGAGAAGGGAGCCGGAGATCGACAGACGGATTGGGGCTGCAGCTGCAGTAATGCGGACGCTGCACCGGTCCGTCGTGGTGAAGAGGGAGCTGAGTGTAAAAGCGAAGCTCTCAATTTACCGGTCGATCTACGTCCCTACCCTCACCTATGGCCACGAGCTGTGGGTAGTGACCGAAAGAACGAGATCGCGGATACAAGCGGCAGAAATGAGCTTCCTCCGAAGGGTGGCTGGCCTCTCCCTTAGAGATAGGGTGAGAAATTTGGCCATCCGGGAGGGGCTCAGAGTAGAGCAGCTGCTGCTCCACATCGAAAGGAGCCAGCTGAGGTGGTTCGGGCATCTGACAAGGATGCCCCCTGGGCGCCTCCTGGGTGAGGTGTTCCAGGCATGTCCCACCGGGAGGAGGCCCCGGGGCAGACCCAGGACACGCTGGAGAG
Organism: Rhamphochromis sp. 'chilingali'; assembly: GCF_963969265.1. Lineage (NCBI taxonomy): Eukaryota > Metazoa > Chordata > Actinopteri > Cichliformes > Cichlidae > Rhamphochromis > Rhamphochromis sp. 'chilingali'. Next base: position 32,992,152 of record NC_137942.1, on the reverse strand, counting down.
ATTATATCTCTCGGCTGGCCTGGGAACGCCTTGGTGTTCCCCCGGATAAGCTGGAGGAGGTGGCTGGGGAGAGGGAGGTCTGGGCCTCTTTGCTTAGGCTGCTGCCCCCACGACCCGGCCCCGGACAAAGCGGATGAAGATGGATGGATGGATAAAACTATACAAGTACAACTGCAAATTAAAGTAACTCTTAATTTCAGTATCAAAAGTATATTCAAAAAACTTACAAATTCCTCCCTGTGAACCTATGGGAGAAAGGAAAGACTATGAGTACAATCGCAAGGAACGGTTTTTAAATCAGAGTACAGCATCAAGTTAGTTAAACTGATCTGTTCAGCTGTAAGTACCAGAGGGGGGATGTGGATCAGTTTCATCTGCTTTAGTGTTAAAGAAATTGACGACTGGTGCACTACAAGGGCAGCAATGAGAGATAATGGTTTCACATGTGGGGGACACTTTTCCCTTCTCATCTTTTCTTACTGTTTGTTCACTAGTTTTGCATTTGGCTGCTGGTAGCATGAGGCGATATGGATACAGAGGTTGCACAGGCAGTTCATCTCATCCAGGATACGTGTTATTGTCAGAAGGTTTGCTGTGTCCCAGCACAATCTCAAGAGCATGGAGGAGAATCCGGGAGATAGGTTTTTACTCTAGAAGAGCTGGACAGGGACAGAGAAGATCCTTAACTCATCAGCAGGGCAGGTATCGGCTTCTTTGTGCCAGGAAGAACAAGATGAGCACTGCCAGAGCTACAAAATGACCTCCAGCAGGTCACTGGTGTGAATGTCTCTGACCACAAAATCAGGAACAGACTTCATGAGGGTGGCTTGAAGTTCTCTAGTGGGCGCTGTGCTCACTGGCCGACACTCCGGAGACTAATCATCATATCCTCCTATAAGATCTCACATCATTAGATGTTTCCAGGTCCAAACTTCTCTTCAGCTGCCAAACTCAAACAAATACTGCGGGCTTCACTGAGAGTTAAAATCTGTCTAAATTATTTCATCTTCAATATAATGATCAGTGTGGCTGCTCTACTAGATGAAACAATAAAGCTTAACATCCAGGCATCCCTTAAAAACAGGATTTATGAAATTTATGAAATATGAAATTTAACAGAGTTAGAAGTTAGCAGGGAGTTAGGGTTAGGGTAGATGGTTAGTTTCCATCTAAAGATGATACACCAGGTTCTTACTGAGGGATTTTTGAAAAATTAAAATGTACAGCTCTGCTGTCGCTTCAGACATATATAAAGACAGTAAAATAAACAGCAGTAAAGTTTGTAGGGTTACTGAAGTTAGCTCTGTAGCCAGCCACCGTTATATGCCAGCAAGCCTATGGATAGCATAATATAAACACATTATCACAGTAATGCTGGAGGATGAACAATCCCCCCCCCCCTCCCCCCAATAAAAGTGAAAAAAACAATACAAAACATCGGGTCCCTGATCACAATCACATAACAGAAAAAGGATGAAAGACGACCAAACTTCAGCCAGGAGAATACCTGATATAATCTATCCACAATACGAGGTTAGTCATTAATATACTGCTGCATGGTTTTGGATATAATATAATTCCTGATCCTCAGCTGCCATTAAGGTTTGAAAAACGGAGCTTTAAAACATGCTGCAGATGAATAGTTGTAATAAAACCTCAGAGGCCAACAGTGATTACTGACTATTTTTCAAGGCCTGTTAAAAAGAAAATAGTCTTGTTGAACACTGTGTAGTTTGCACCCAGAACCTGGACCAGGACTTGAACACAAAAGCGAATCTAAGTCCCTACCCTCACCTACAGTCATGAGCTTTGGATTGTGACTGGAAGATCGAGACTCCGAATACAAGCAGTGGTAATGAGCTTGCTCCAAAGGTGGCTGGCCTATCAGATTAGACTCTCTACTCGTCCATGTGGAGAGTTTTTCAGAATCATTGTTAAACTTAAGTTATTTATTTGAACTAAAACTATTACAATATATTTTCCATGACACATCAAATAAAGTTCTATTAACGTAACTTACGTGAATTCACCAGGAATGATGCTGCTGTTGTACTTGTTGTTGACGATGTCGTTGATGGTGCTGTTGTTTTTGTTGTTGATGCTGTGCTTGGGTTTTTTGTTGTTACTTCAATGGTTGGTGTTGCTTCGATGGCTGGTGCTGTTGATGATGTTGCGTCGATGGCTGGTCCTGTTGGTGGTGTTGCTTTAGTGGTTGGTGTTGTTGGCAGTGGTGTTGATGGTGTTGCTTCAATGGTTGGTGCTGTTGATGGTGTTGCTTCAATGGCTGGTGCTGTTGATGGTGTTGCTTCAATGGTTGGTGCTGTTGATGGTGTTGCTTCAATGGCTGGTGCTGTTGATGGTGTTGCTTCAATGGTTGGTGTTGTCGGTGAAGGTTTTGGTGGTGCTGTTGGTGGAGGTGGATTGAGTAAACACAAGAGTTTGTAGCTATTTTTTTTTCATGTGTTAATTATGTTAGCGGTCATAAAATTACATTTTTGGGGAAATTCTAGACTGTTTCCAAATTAATTATTTAAAATTCAATATCACTACTTATATTTAGTTTGAATAGAAGGGTAATTTAAAAGGCTGGTGTAAGTACTACAGAAACTGCTGATCTCCTGGGATTTGCATCTATACAGTGGGGCAAAAAAGTATTTAGTCAGCCACCGATTGTGCAAGTTCCCCCACTTAAAATAATGACAGAGGTCAGTAATTTGCACCAGAGGTACACTTCAACTGTGAGAGACAGAATGTGAAAAAAAATCCATGAATCCACATGGTAGGATTTGTAAAGAATTTATTCGTAAATTAGGGTGGAAAATAAGTATTTGGTCACCTCAAACAAGGAAAATCTCTGGCTCTCACAGACCTGTAACGTCTTCTGTAAGAAGCTTTTCTGTCCCCCACTCGTTACCTGTATGAATGGCACCTGTTTGAACTCATCATCTGTATAAAAGACACCTGTCCACAGCCTCAAACAGTCAGATTCCAAACTCCGCCATGGCCAAGACCAAAGAGCTTTCGAAGGACACCAGGAAAAGTATTGTAGACCTGCACCAGACTGGGAAGAGTGAATCTACAATAGGCAAGCAGCTTGGTGTGAAAAAATCAACTGTGGGAGCAATCATCAGAAAATGGAAGACATACAAGACCACTGATAATCTCCCTCGATCTGGGGCTCCACGCAAGATCTCATCCCGTGGGGTCAGAATGATCATGAGAACGGTGAGCAAAGATCCCAGAACCACACGGGGGGACCTGGTGAATGACCTGCAGAGAGCTGGGACCAAAGTAACAAAGGTCACCATCAGTAACACGCTACAACGGCAGGGAATCAAATCCCGCAGTGCCAGACGTGTTCCGCTGCTGAAGCCAGTGCATGTCCAGGCCCGTCTGAAGTTTGCCAGAGAGCACATGGATGATACAGCAGAGGATTGGGAGAATGTCATGTGGTCAGATGAAACCAAAGTAGAACTTTTTGGTATAAACTCAACTCGTCGTGTTTGGAGGAAGAAGAATACTGAGTTGCATCCCAAGAACACCATACCTACTGTGAAGCATGGGGGTGGAAACATCATGCTATGGGGCTGTTTTTCTGCCAAGGGGACAGGACGACTGATCCGTGTTAAGGACAGAATGAATGGGGCCATGTATCGTGAGATTTTGAGCCAAAACCTCCTTCCATCAGTGAGAACTTTGAAGATGAAACGAGGCTGGGTCTTCCAACATGACAATGATCCAAAACACACCGCCCGGGCAACAAAGGAGTGGCTCCGTAAGAAGCATTTGAAAGTCCTGGAGTGGCCTAGCCAGTCTCCAGACCTCAACCCCATAGAAAATCTGTGGCGGGAGTTGAAAGTCCGTGTTGCTCGGCGACAGCCCCAAAACATCACTGCTCTCGAGAAGATCTGCATGGAGGAATGGGCCAAAATACCAGCTACTGTGTGTGCAAACCTGGTAAAGACCTATAGTAAACGTTTGACCTCTGTTATTGCCAACAAAGGTTATGTTACAAAGTATTGAGTTGTATTTTTGTTATTGACCAAATACTTATTTTCCACCCTGATTTACCAATAAACTCTTTACAAATCCTACCATGTGGATTCATGGATTTTTTTTTCACATTCTGTCTCTCACAGTTGAAGTGTACCTCTGGTGCAAATTACTGACCTCTGTCATCATTTTAGGTGGGGGAACTTGCACAGTCGGTGGCTGACTAAATACTTTTTTGCCCCACTGTAACTGTCTGTAGGGATCACAGAGAGGACCCTTCTGTGAAGGGTTGCACACTGACCAGTACATTTAAAACATGACACTGTTTTACAAATGACTGTTGTCCACTCGAAGAGACCAGATCCTTAAAAAACTAGAACTTTCTGTTACAAAATGCTTATTTAGCTATTTGACAACAGTTTGGTGTTCTCTAGCACAAAACAAAGAAAAACTTACTAACAAAACTTGAATTGTCATTGAAATGTTAATCTGAACAGATAATACTTAGTAAATATGATCAAATATGTATTTTGTCCATGTGTGAAACTCAAAGCTTCTTTAAAGTCAAAATATTTTTTACGAAAAAAAAAACCCCTTGGAGGTTTCTTTAAACATTTTTCTTGAATGGATGGAGTCTGACTGCGTTTAATCTCATTTTTGGGCAAAGAATAGAAAGACAACAGCAGCTGTCAAGCACTGAAAAAAAGGTGAAATATTCGTCTTTTGCAATAAAATGTCAGTGTCTGGTCTGCGCTTCCACAGGCCCCACTGGTTTTGAAACTTATTCCCGTTAACGAAGTAAGGAAGCAAGACGAACAGTTCAACCGGTTTTTCACATGCTAGTAAGGGAAGGATCTCAGAGCAGCCCTTCTGCCCTCAGTCTCAGACCACTTCAAAGAACCATCACCCCATAGCAGCCTTTTATTCTGTTACACACAGTTTACACAAACACCCATTGTAAATCCCCCCATGGTCACAAAAGGTTAAAAAAACTGTGTGTGTGTGTCGGGAGGGGGGGGGGAGTCAGAAACAAGAGAATGCCTTTAATCATATAGTTCGAACTAAGACTTACAAATTTAAGTCTTACAAATTTAAGTGACACAATGACAACATTTAACAATTTTAACCTGACAGTCAGTAGCACTGTACGTGTATGTGTGTCCTCTTTTAGATGTGTTTTAGTTTTTCTGCTTTTAATGACTAATCTTGGTCGAATTTAACATTTATGGCCATATGAGGGTCATTTGGGCGTTTTTTGTTTTTGTAAAGTAAATTGTCCTGACTTCTTTGAGAAAACATCTCTCTGTATATCTGTATATCTTCTGTCCTGTACCTTTAAAGTGATATTTACTTGAAAAGCTGCACTAAGAGCAGCAGTCTGTCCACAACGTGGAAGTCAGAGAGAATGCATGAAGTAGCAAAAAAATGTTGAGTGAAAGCCTGATTCAAGAAAGTGGGGAAATAAATAAGATGCAAAAGTTATTACACAAAAAGAGCTGAAGTATATTTTAAGATGGGAAACAGCAGTAGTGCGGCAGTCGGCGTGATTTATAAGATCTAACATCAGCTAGAAGCAAAACACAAACATGTACTGTTTCAGCATTAATATCCAGTCCAAGCCAACTTTATTTCTGGAGCACTTTAAAATCATCTTTGACCAAAGTGCTTTCCAGTAAAAAACAATGAGAAAAGTAAAACTGTGACAAAACTATAAATAAAATGTGTTTCCTACCTGGGGTGGCAGAATCTTCCCCACAGACTTTTTCTAAACAAAAAAAGAAAAAAAGAAAGAAAAATACAAGCAACAAGTTGTGAATTTTAAAATCAGCACACCGAAACAAAACAAGAGGAAATGTGGATGTAGGTCTCAGTACCTGTACACACATCCACACTGACAGACACAATAGCAGCATGGATACACATCACACACACCCACACACAAAGTCTTGATGTTTTGAATGTCTCTGTTCATGGTGTGTGTGTGTGTGTGTGTGTGTGTGTGTGTGTGTGTGTGTGTGTGTGTGTGTGTGTGTGTGTGTGTGTGTGTGTGTGTGTGTGTGTGTGTGTACTTACTGTACACTTCACAGACTTCAGGTGGTTTTGTTTTATCTTTGGTGAAAAGAAGAAAAACATTAGCAGCAAGAACCAGAAGTTCATTTTAGGTTTATTGTAGGAGATCCACATTTTACGGTTTGAGGAAGACCTGCTCCTTTTCTTTCTCTGAATTTCTAAAACGTCTAAGCTCGTTACAACAGTCGGTGTCACAGTGTTGCTTCTCACAAAGACATTCAAGCAGCAAGTCTTTAAACTAACCACAGCTGAATGTTAGACAAGTATCAAAATGAGGCGATACCTCGTAGACCCTTGGCTATATTTGTCAAGCACATGAAGTGGTAGAAAGGGACACTGATGTTCTCATCCGCCTCGTTACATGGCGGTTTATAGTCCTGCAGGACAAACAACATGTTTATCAGATATGATCCTTGTTTAACCTGAGCAGGAAAAAACAAACAAAACTTGAAGAAGAAGAGATTTTTTTCCTTGCCATGTTATTCTCGTCCTTAAAACAGTCCCGTAGAAAGCAGGTATTTTCTGTTTTGCTGTTATCACAGTCTTCAGCTTCCGTTAAACTACATACAATGATGTCCTGCAATGAAAGAAGGGCACATTTATCATTAACCAAATATAAGTCACTCCAACATAAACTTAAATACATTTGGACATTTTCTAGTTTTTAAACAATGTTTCACAAAGTTACCTCAGACTTGTTCATTATTTTGACAGGAATATTCTCTGGCAGCTCACTTGATGCGTTTGCCTTCCAAGTACAGAGAGATGGTAAAGAAGCAAAAGACATCATTAGTTATATATTTGTTTATTATTAGTGAGTGATCATCACAACTAAAACTGCAACATGTCCAAAGAGAGTTAAATATACAAACACACAAATCTGCTGGGGTTAGAGGCTCCCAGAGGGCTGCAGGTTGTCAAAAGCCTGATCCCAAAACCCAAATCTGATTTATATCATCCTCATATTACCTTTTATCTTAGCAGCCTTGTCATCCAGCATTAGAGATCAGCCTATTAAGAAATTATAATAATTAGGGAAAAGAACATGTTTTTTTCTTACCAATCCTTTTTTTGTGAAGTGGTCCATACAACCTGCTTCTGATGGCTCGATCGGGATTACCTGGTAGACAAAAGGTTGTTTAATTAGACGGACAGAATTACCACCATATAATGAACATAACTTGTATAACACTATATAAACTAAACTAATGCAGATGTAAATTTAAGGAGGACAGGCTACCAAAAAAATTACTAATGAGTACTTTAGGTCTCATAGCTTTTTAATAAAACCAGAAGTTACAGTAATCAACAAAACATTAAAACTAAAAACATTCGCGCGCCTCTTGAAACTATTAAGTTCGGATCACCAAGAGCACATTTTACAGCACTTATATAAAAGCAAATAGAGTAAAACTGCAAAGAGAACACTCACACTTAAAAGCAACAGGCAGAGAAAACAGCCGTGTGACGTCATGATGCCCTCTGTGATCTTTGCAAACTACAGTGAAACAAAAAAAGCAGGAGAAAGGTATATTATGGACACAGACACACAGAAGATTTAAACAGATTTAAATAATAAACAATAATAAAACAAAACCGATAAAACTTGTTTCCGTGGCCAGTGCTTTGCAAAAGCAAAGTGTTCACATTTTAAACATCATCTTGATGACATGTTAAGGCTTCAGGGTTAGATCAGTGTTGTAACGACTTCCATTTAGAAAGTCGTTGAGAGAAGAAGTAGGATTTGATGTGCCATACGAAGTCCATTATGAAAACTAGTTGTCTTTGAGGATGCTGATTTCATGAAAGTAAAATGTCAGCAGTTAATAGACAAAAGCTCAGATGACACAATCAACAGGCAGGTCAACAATATCTGAGGCCTTCTCCCTCTCCCACCATCCCATCGCAGGGAGGATCTCCGCTGGTCTTGGACATGATAAATATTGTTTATTAAAAGAAGCTAAAGCTTAGGGCTTTGACCAAGTAGCTATAACACTGATATGATCTCTAAATATGTCCCATGATGTTATCAACACAGCTTTTCTCCAAACTGCGTTCTCTTTTTGTGAACAGCAAGTGACTCTGAGTGCTCTGCAAGAGCATCTTTTAAGTATACACTGTGAAAGCTATGCACTGCAGGCATTTCTTGTTTTAGCACAGACAGCTGACTGTCACACTCTGAGAATGGCTTAAAGGTAAGTGTAGTCAGCTCCACAAATCATGAAAAATAGCATTTACATAAATGTACATGAAGGGCAGAGAAACAATCAGTTCATGTGTATCATTTCACGTTGTATTGGGCTGTAGTATAGGCTGAAACCTGCGGTTAACATCCAAAACTAAATCATATAATCATTTAATCATATAAGCATAAAACACATGTTCAATCTGAATTTATCCAAGGACGAGGGATCAGGAAGGCTGGACAGATGTGAGTATGGATGGTGTACCAGGAAGAGGGGATAAGGCAAAAGAAGGAGTCCAAGTTGAACCGAGGCAAGCAGAAGAAGAAGAAACAGGCGTACAATCCTGAGCCAAAGAGACGATACAGCCAGGACGAGAGAGGGGAGGAGACACTTCCCTGAGATTATTCCCAGTGGTACCCATATTAAAATGTCAGAAGTTCAATAAAAGTTGGAAAAGAAAATGCTGTGTCATGTAAAAATGATAATAATCTTTTGAATGAGTATTGAGCAATGTCGCTTTAAAAATGCAATGAACTAGCTTGTGCTTATCAGATTTAATTTAGCAAAGAGGATTTTTTTCCAGTGCACTGTTGAACTTCATGCAATTTTTTTTGTATGTGCATTTAGACAAATTCAGCACAGCTGCATGAGCGGCGTTCACACAGAATGAATATTACCTGAGTAAAGACTTTTTTTGTGTTTTCTTCTTTGATGCCTTCAAAGTTATTTTGACTTGATTTGTGGGATAGACTCCTGAAAACCAGCCAATTCATTTATGTCCTCTGTAATGGGTGTTTGTTTTTGGTCTACATCTTTTGACTTATCTGTGCTACACTAAGTCCTGATGTAATAAGGGGCGTAAGGGGCGATCGTGGCTCAAGAGTTGGGAGTTCGCCTTGTAATCGGAAGGTTGCCGGTTCGAGCCCCGGCTTGGACAGTCTCGGTCGTTGTGTCCTTGGGCAAGACACTTCACCCGTTGCCTACTGGTGGTGGTCAGAGGGCCCGGTGGCGCCAGTGTCCGGCAGCCTCGCCTCTGTCAGTGCGCCCCAGGGTGGCTGTGGCTACATTGTAGCTGCCATCACCAGTGTGTGGATGTGTGTGTGAATGGGTGGATGACAGGTTGTGTAAAGCGCTTTGGGGTCCTTAGGGACTAGAAAAGCGCTATACAAATACAGGCCATTTACCATTTAATTGTCACGGTTCTGGGCCTGTTGGACCCAGTATTTTGAGTTTATTATGTTTTGGTTTAATTTTGCATCATGGATTGTTTTCTTGTTCAGTACCACATAAATATAGTACACGCCCAGGAAAATGTAGCCACATGTGCAAAAATATCTGAGACTGCAGAGGTGAAGCAGGAAATAAACGTGAGAGACTTTATCTCCAACTCCAGAAGTGGATCAATGAATTCACCATGCTGGACAGTAGGCTGTGAGTATGCAGTGTCCTCAAAGCATATTCCACATGTCTTTTGCAATTTTCCAGCAGGCCCATGATTTAAAACTAACTACATAAACTGATAAGTGACCTCTTTGTTTTTAAAGTGACATGAAGGAACTTCTAAAAGTCTGGCCAACTTAATATTCACTCAGCGTCCTCATCAGTCCCACTGCTTACCATGACTACTGAAGAAGCACCTTTTGGTAATATGTGTTTTTAAGTTTTTCATTATATGTTATTAACTTATAGTTGAAGTATATCTGTACACAAAGGCTAAAATTTACAGAAAATATAGACGATATAAAGGGTTGCACAACAGTTAAGGTAAACAAACACAATATATAAATATTAACACAATCTCAGAAATGTTAGTCTTGACCTCTTCAGAAAATATAGTTTTCACTCGGTCATATAAAGAATCAGTCAGTTTAAAGGTCAGTAAATCTGAGCAGAGACTAATACAATACATGAGTTTCCTGGGGGTGTCAAGACACAGAAAATTATCATTGTTTTGATGATCTGCCGACAGATATTGTGCAGAAGTGAAAACAGTGGCGTCTCATGGCACTAGAGATGGACTGATCCGATATTAGCTATTGGTATCTGTCCGATACTGACCTAAATTACTGGATCAGATATCACAGAGAAATAAAAAATGTAAACTGATCCATTAAATTTCACAAAAGCACCTCACAAAACCTCACAAAACAAAAAGCTCATGACCATAGCACGTCAGAGCAGGATGCCTTGTGGTGTAATCTATATTGGTGAATATCATGCGCCACTAGGGGGCAGTACTTACCCTTCTAGACAGGAGGTGATGCTATGTCATGAACATAGAGTGAGCTGGAATAAAGATGGTGGGATTCCACGTTATCGCCTAAATGAGGAGTTTTATTAAAAGAGCCCAACGCAACATGGTGTCAGAAGTGCACTCGCTCTAAGCGGCGAAGAGAGACAGTGGAAAAAAATAACCGTCAGCTTGGCGAACGGCTAGTGACGAAAATGACGGAGCAAGCAGCAGCATTACCGGCGACTCCTGGCCCGGTTACGGCAGCTCCACCAGCGGCTACTTTCACCATCAAGCCACCGGAACCGTTCGACTTCGCAAAGCCCCAAGAATGGGAGAAGTGGATCAGACGTTTCGAGCGTTTCAGAATGGCAAGTAATCTGAATGGTTCAACTGATGCTAACCAAGTGAACACATTAGTATACTGCATGGGAGACGAGGCTGACGACGTGCTAAGGGGACTAGACCTAACAGACGGGCAGCGCCAGCAGTACGATGCGGTCAGAAACGCATTTGACAGACATTTTGTCCCCAGAAAGAATGTGATTTATGAAAGAGCGAAGTTTAATAAGCGAGTACAACAGCCAGCGGAAACAGTTGACTCCTTCATAACAGCTCTATATGCTCTCGCTGAAAACTGTGAATATGGTGAACTCCACGATGAACTTTTGAGGGATAGGCTCGTTGTGGGTCTTAAAGATTCATCACTGTCGGAGAGAATGCAGCTCAACAAAGATTTGACGCTAACCAAAGCTATCACAATGGCGAGACAATCTGAGGAAATAAAAAGACAGCAAACTGACCTCAGAGGCGAAAGCAGCACAGGCAAAACAGCCATGGACGCCGTGCATGTCAGAAAGTCACAGCCCAATAAATTCAGAAGCAGAGAGCAAAAGCAGTTCAAGCCACGAAAACCACAAATAACAAAACAAGAAAATAAAACGTGTTTTAAATGTGGAAAAACACAGATGCACCCAGCAGCACAGTGCCCAGCTAAAAATGCAGAATGCCACAACTGCGGGAAACGTGGACACTACGGGAGAGTTTGTAGGTCTACAGCTGTGCATGAGGTGGCAGACTGTGCAGATGGACTCTTCCTAGGTGAACTGGATTCAGGAGAAGACCCGTGGCTTGCTAACATCTGCGTGAGAGGCAAAAGCATGACCTTCAAATTAGACTCGGGGGCAGATGTCACAGCTATCTCAGAAGAGACATTCAAAGACATTAAGCAGCCAAATGAGCATCTGCAAAAAGCTGAAAAGCCACTGTATGGACCAGGAGGTGCAGCACTGACCGTGCTTGGGTCCACAAAGGAGGACATTTCCTACAGTGACAGGAGCACTGCAGAGACAATCTATGTAGTCAGAAATCTGCGTGTAGCTCTCTTAAGCAGGACAGCTTCTGTGAGACTGAAACTAATTGCCCGAATGGACAATGTTGACCTTGAGACAGTGAAGAAAGCGTACCCGAAGCTATGGGATGGGCTCGGGCTTGTTCAAAAACCGTACACGATTAAGCTGAAGCCCGACGCTAAACCTTATTCACTGAAAGTGCCCAGGCGTGTTCCGCTCCCACTACTGGGCAAAGTCAAAGCAGAGCTACAGAGGATGGAACAGTTGGGGGTGATCAGTCGTGTGGAGGAGCCCACAGACTGGTGTTGCGGCATGGTCGTAGCCCCTAAAAAGGACAAAGAGACAGTCCGCATCTGCGTGGACACGACACCTTTAAATGGGTCGGTGTGTCGTGAAAGATATATTCTTCCCTCTGTCGACCAAACACTAGGCATGCTCACAGGGGCGCAGTATTTCTCCAAGCTCGATGCTAACATGGGCTTTTGGCAAATACCGCTGTCCAAAGAATCTGCTCTCCTCACCACGTTTATTACACCATTTGGGAGGTACCATTTCAACCGTCTGCCATTTGGTATTTCCAGTGCACCAGAGCATTTCCAAAACATGATGGTGACAGAAGTGACAGCCGGCCTCGCGGGAGTCGTATGCCACATGGACGACATCCTGGTCTGGGGATCTACGAGAGAGGAGCACGACATGAGACTCCACGCTGTCCTCGACCGTGCAGAGAAGGCAGGCGTCACCCTGAACATGTCAAAATGTGAGTTTGGCAAAAGAGCAGTGAAATTCTTAGGATTCATTGTGTCATCTGAAGGCATGAGCCCCGACCCTGACAAAACTAGCGCGGTGCAGAAGATGAAAGAGCCAAGCACTGTGAGTGAGCTTAGGAGCTTCTTAGGAATGGTGAACCAGCTGGGGAAATTCATCCCAAACCTTTCTGAAAAAGACAAACCACTGAGAGACTTGCTTTCAACTAAAAACATGTGGTACTGGGGGCATGAGCAACAAAACGCCTTTAACAGTTTAAAACAAGAACTGTCATCTGCACCAGTGCTACAGCTCTACAACCCAAACAAACCCCAGAAGATCTCAGCAGATGCTTCTTCATACGGGTTGGGGGCAGTCTTACTACAGAAAGACAATGACGTGTGGTCACCTGTCGCGTATGCCTCGCGATCATTGACAGCCACAGAGCAGCGCTATGCTCAGCTGGAAAAAGAAGCGCTAGCGCTCACCTGGGCCTGTGAAAGATTCAGTGACTTTATTCTAGGGCTACACTTTGAGCTTGAGACCGACCATAAGCCACTAAGATAAGATAAGATAACTCTTTATTGTCATTGCACAGTCATACATAGTACAGTAGTACAATGAAATTGGAAAAACTGTCCTACGTCGGCACTACATATAACACAACACGACACGATATGACACATCACAACGTAACAAACAACACAACACAGTATATTAACTTAGTATAAAAAAGAAGAATAAGTGTATGTGTATTGCACACTGTTATTATTGCACATTAATTATTATTGCACCTTGTTATAAATATAAATATTATTGTTATCGTTTTAAACATTGTTACCTCCCCCTAAAAAGTCCAGGGAGGTATCCAGTCAGGTCAGCTATTTACATTGATCAGGGCTATTGCCCTGTTGTAAAAGCTGTCCTTGAGTCTATTTGTTCGGGACCTCAGCAGCCTGAACCTCCTGCCAGACGGCAGCAGCTTAAACACCCGGTGTCCTGGGTGTGTGCAGTCCCGTAGGATGCTGCGTGCCCTCTTGAGACAGCGAGTGCTGTACAGGTCCTTCAGGGAGGGAAGAGGATGTCCAATGATTTTTTGGGCCATGTTGATGACCCTCTGGAGTGCCTTTCTGTGTGCTGTGGTGCAGCTGGAGAACCACACACCGATGCAATATGTCAGCACACTTTCAATGGAGCAGCGGTAGAAGACGGTCAGCAGCTCCTTCTTCAGGTCCATTTTTCTGAGGATTCTCAGAAAGTGGAGACGCTGTTGGGCCTTCTTTAAGACCGCAGAGGTGTTAGAGCTCCATTGGAGGTCTGTGTCTATGTGCACACCCAGAAACTTGAAACTGGAGACCCTTTCCACGCACTCCCCGTTGATGCTGACAGGCTGCAGCTCGGACTTCCTCCTTCTGAAGTCAACTACCAGTTCTTTTGTTTTGGTGGTATTGAGGTCCAGGTTGTTGTCTGCACACCAATCTGACAGCCTCTGAACTTCAGCTCTGTATGCAGTCTCATCTCCCCCTGAGATGAGCCCCACCACAGTGGTATCATCTGCAAACTTGATGACTGTGTTGTCTGGGTGGGAACTAACACAGTCATGTGTGTACAGAGTGTACAGTAGGGGACTCAGTACACAGCCTTGTGGAGAGCCGGTGTTGAGGCTGAGGGCTGAGGAAAGATGAGGCCCCACTCTAACTCTCTGTACACGGTCTGAGAGGAAGTCTCTGATCCAGCGGCAGGTGGTGGAAGGAAGTCCAATTTCCAGCAGTTTATCTATTAGTCTGTCCGGGAGTATCGTATTGAAAGCAGAGCTAAAGTCAACAAAGAGCAGCCTGGCGTAACGGCCCTGCACTTCCAGGTGAGAGATGGTGGTGTGGAGCGTTGTAGCAATGGCATCTTCAGTTGATCTGTTAGCTCTGTATGCAAACTGGAGCGGGTCGAGTGTGGGTGGCAGGCAGGACATGATGTGACGTCGGACCAGTTTCTCAAAGCACTTCATTATAACAGGTGTTAGTGAGCCTACTCGGAGGACAAGCCCTGGATTTGCTTCCACCGCGGATACAGAGATTCCGCATGCGCCTGATGAGGTATTCTTACACTATAAGGCACATTCCAGGCAAAAGCCTCACCACAGCCGACACGCTGTCACGGTTGCCGTTGGCAGGCAACGTGATTCCCAGAGACAATGACCTTATGGAGGACACTGATATCTACGTTGACACAGTGCTGGAGGGCCTTCCTACTAGCAGCAAATACCTTTCAGATCTCCGTGAGCAGCTGCAGTCTGACAGCGTCTGTTCGCAAGTCATGAAGTACTGTGCAGAGGGCTGGCCGGACAGGAACCAGCTGCAGGGAGTGGTAAAGCACTACTGGTCTGAAAGAGCAGTTTTGAGTGTACACAATGGACTACTACTGAGAGGTACAAGGTTGGTCATACCTGCAAACATGCGAAACGCAGTTCTGGACAAAATACACGAGGGACACCAAGGAGTAGTCAAGTGTAGAGAACGTGCGCGACAAGCAGTGTGGTGGCCAGGCCTGAGTAACCAGATCGGTGAACTTGTCCTTAAGTGCAGGCTGTGCATTCAGGAGAGAGTTAATGTGAGGGAACCTCTTATGCCCACACGTTTACCTGAGAGGCCATGGCAGAACTTAGGAGCTGATCTGTTCACACTAAAAGACAAAAACTATCTGTTAGTAGTGGATTACTTCTCGAGATATGTCGAGATTGCTCAACTCAGTCCAACTTGTTCAGCCAATGTGATTGTGCATTTAAAGTCAATATTTGCACGCCATGGAATCCCTGAAGTATTGATCACCGATAATGGGCCACAATTTGCATGTCAAGAAATCAGAGACTTTGCAAAGGACTACTGTTTTGAGCATGTTACCAGTAGTCCCAGGTACCCGCAGAGCAACGGCGAAGCGGAGAGAGGCGTCCAGACCGTCAAGAATCTCCTCAAAAAGGCTAGCGATCCATACAAGGCGTTGCTGGCATACAGAACAACAGCACTGGCAAATGGCTACAGCCCGGCTCAACTTCTCATGGGGCGCAGGCTTCGTACTACCTTGCCAATGCTTCCTGAAACCTTACAGCCCCGTCTGCCTGATTTTCAGCAGGTTAGTTGTTCGGAGAGAGAGAAACGGCTGAGACAAACCGAAAGTTTTAACAAGAGACATAGAACAAGAGAACTGGATAAATTGGTGCCAGGACAACCAGTCTGGATCACGGACGCAAGAGCACAGGGCACAGTGACAGCAGTCCACCCGACTCCACGATCGTACGTCATCAGTGGGCCCCAAGGGACAATTAGAAGGAACCGCAGTCATCTTGTGCCGATCCCGCAAACAGAGGCTCAAACCGAAGCCACACAGATCCAAGCTACTCCTACAGAGACAGTTTCTGAGCCAAGCGCACCCCGTGGTTAGAACCCGGTCTGGTAGGGAGGTGATTAAACCGAAAAGACTTGATCTGTGACGCTGATTGTTTGAAAACGGAAAAGTGTGTTTCAAATGCTAAGTTGTGGTTTTAAGAGTAGCATGTTGAAAAGAAAAAAAGTGTTTATTCTGTTACAGGAGGAAAAGAAAAAGTGTTTATGACAATACTGACTTTATGTTACCTGAAATGTTGGGGTATGCCTGTATTGAAAAAGCTATATGCAGTTATGTTTTGTTTGAAGAACAAAAGAATGTACCAGTCTGACTTCAGTAAGGGGGATGTGGTGTAATCTATATTGGTGAATATCATGCGCCACTAGGGGGCAGTACTTACCCTTCTAGACAGGAGGTGATGCTATGTCATGAACATAGAGTGAGCTGGAATAAAGATGGTGGGATTCCACGTTATCGCCTAAATGAGGAGTTTTATTAAAAGAGCCCAACGCAACAGCCTCACGTGATAGAGCGGCTGTGGCGTGCGAGACCTGTCAGCGGTCACTCCACGGAGCCTCGCTACGTGCTTCCAAACCGGCATTTCATCTTGGAGAAAGCTAACCCAGAGAAGTAAAGCGAGTGTGTAAGTTCATCTCTGAATGTTTGTAAAGCATTCCCACGTTAAGCTTAACAACCGATATATGGAGCAACTGCCTCTCTCTCCCTCCGTCTCCTGTTGCTACTTCAATCATGAAACTGATCTGTCATGGTCATTTTGACCCAGCGTTTGTGTTTCCTCTTGTATCGCCTTGTGTTTTGTGTTAATTCTGATTTTGTATGTGTGGGTTGGTTTTGGTGTTTAGTGTTTTATCATCCCTACCTGTGTCTTTCCTCTGTGTTAACTGGTATTTATTCCACGTCTCTCTGCCAACATTCTCCGTGCATTTTGCTCCTTCTCCCGTGTGTGTTTGGTTTCAGGTTAGGTCTTTAGTTTTCCCCAGTTTAGGTTTGTTTACTCCCCGCTCTGCTCTTCCTGTTTTTGCCACTTTGTCACTTCTGTAAATAAACACTCACTCGCACCCCGGCCAGTACCTGCATTTTGGATCCTTTTTCTCAATACACCACACGACTGCTGCCCCAGTCGTGACATGATCAATGATCAGCTGATCGGCTTTTCTGTCATGAGTCCGTCTCTCTTCTTTGTTTTTGGTCCACTTTGCACCAGAAAGAGGAAACCAGCAGCTGAACAACAGCAGCACGTTTAACCTTGATCAGCTGTTGTTAGAATTTATTTGCTTTCTACTCCAGGATCTTTTTCTACGTAGCTGACGGCTGGTAACTGTGCAGGGGCGGATCTAGCAAAGTTTTGCCAAGGGGGCCGATAGGGCATTAACAGGGAACGGGGGGCACAAAGACATACTTTTCTTTCTTATTCTCATTTAAAATGTCGAGCTTTTAATACATAATTATCTGAATCTTACAACCAAAGTTTTCATCTGATGTAAAATGTATAAAAGTCCATTATTGTATATAGTAAATATTAAGTCAAATTTATGACCTAGTAAGCGATAGTACTTTTTCCTTTGGGAAGGTACCATCTGTGCAGTCAATTCTGTTGAATTATTGTAGAAAAATGATTGATTTCTGTGAATTTTTTATTTTTTTATTTTTATTTTTTTACACATGCATTAAATTAAAGTTGATTACGTCAATTAAGCATTATGAGGTGGAGGGTGGCTCCCTATACCAGAATAGGGAGGATGGAGCAGGTTTAAGTTTATTGGATTGATCAGTTTTGCTGAACTATGAAATATTTTGGGTGCAGTGTGTTTTTTGCATACAGGTATAACAGAAAAGCTTTAGTTTTGTTTTGTTTTTTTAATCTTCAGTATGAACTTATACAAAGTGCCGCAAGATATTTAAAAAACAACAACAACATTTTATTGATTATAAAAAAGGCTATATTGGATTTATATCGGTATCGGCAGACATCCAAATTTATGATATCGGTTTCGGACATTAAAAAGTGGTATCATGCCATCTCAAAACAGTCCACGCAGGAAGCAACAAAACTTAAAGATTGCCTCCTTACTTCTACTCTTATTCCTAACTTGACATCTGAAATACCTCAGAGCTGACAAGTCTCAGACTTGCAAAGAGTGATGGTTCCTACCGCTCTCCCACAGTGTGGGAGTTTTTCAGATCATGTTGTTCGAACAGTTCAAGCTCCCCTAACTGTGGCATTGCCTGTCAGCAGTGCATCTTATGAAAGGCCCTTTTCTGCTGAAAGGATAATCAAAAGTCATTTGCGATGAACAGTGACTGAGGACAGACTATCCAATAAGTCTACACTCCTTCCTTATATGAAAGACATTTAGAATTTAGAATTTAAATGCAAGTCAAAGCCTAAGAGGACTCAAATATTATTAAAGATTTCAAACAGTAGACTAAACAGAAGCAAGTGCTAAATTGATTTTAGTATGTAATTCAGGAGGATCGACAATCACAGCCTTGTTGGAGTTTAAAACATGGCAAAAGTGGACAACAATGGACAGCCAATCCAGCCGGCAAGGCTTAAAAGACGTGTAACTAAGTGTTGTCTGCATAAAAATGATGAGAAAATGTCATTAAAAGATTGAAGGATCAAAGCAGAAGGAATAACGTTGACAAAAAAAAAGAACGCACCCAGGATTAAACCTTGTGGTCTCATGGTCTCATTGGAGCTTTTGAGCCCAAAAACACAGCCACGAATAAAGAATGGCACCAAAACACCCTCCAACAGCAACTTCTTCCAACCATCCAACAACAGTTTGGTGAAGAACAAAGCATTTTCCAGCACGGTGGAGCACCGTGCCATAAGGCAAAGGTGATAACTAAGTGGCTCAGGGAACAGAACATTGAAATTTTGGGTCCATGGCCTGGAAACTCCCCAGATCTTAATCCCATTGAGAACTTGCGGTCAATCCTCAAGTGGCGGGTGGACAAACAAAAACCCACGAATTCTGACAAACTCCAAGAAGTGATTATGAAAGAATGGGTTGCTATCAGTCAGGATTTGGCCCAGAAGTTGATTGAGAGCATGCCCAGTCGAATTGCAGAGGTCCTGAAAAAGAAGGGCCAACACTGCAAATACTGACTCTTTGCATAAATGTCATGTAATTGTCGATAAAAGCCTTTGAAACGTATGAAGTGCTTGTAATTATATTTCAGTACATCACAGAAACAACTGAAACAAAGATCTAAACGCAGTTTAGCAGCAAACTTTGTGAAAACTAATATTTGTGTCATTCTCAAAACTTCTGGCCATGACTGTACATTATTATCATTGTTTTATGTCACATGACAGGACTGGCTTCTAAGTACTTTGCCAAGCAGCCGACGCGCTCTGGCAGGACTCTTGCTTTCACAACACTTTATAATGATAGTTTATCTTTGTTTTTACACACATAAAAAAGCAGATATGTGAAACATACTTGTGGTTACTTGTAGTTTGCTCAATCAGTAGTGCTTTTTGATATTGGCGACATGGGCGGTTGCCCAGGGCGGCATCACAGGCATCGGCAACCCTCGGTGTGCCTGCTCGCTGCTGAAGTCAAAGTAAACTTTATTGTCATCTCCGCTACATACAGTCCAGTATATAGAGAGACGAGACAACGAGGCTCCAGTTACAGCAGTGCAAGTAAACAAACAATAAATATAAGAAGAGTAAGAAAATAAATATATACTTCAGGACTCGGGGTAAAGGATCAATAACAATTTAAAATTTATAATTTACAGTTTGATGATTTAAAGTCTCACACACAACCCGTCGAAAGGGGAGGGGCCGGCTGCTTCCAAACAGAGCACATTTCATTTATAATGTAAATCCAAGCCCATCATGTATTCATGATTTGAATCCTGATTTGTGCAAAATACCAGAAATAAAGACAAAGTGAATCTGTGAACTAAGGTGTAGGGTTGTTAGGTTATGTTGTGGTGATCCTCGGGTTGGGGGATTTGTGTTCATACTGGAGTGCAAAATTAAAACCAATGGAAGATGGACAAGAAAAGTTCAAAGCCATCAGGTGCTCAGTTTAGAAAAAAGAGAAAAGAAGAGGAGGAGAAACGAGCAAAAGATGCAGGTAAGCAGATGTGTGATTGGATAATGGCAGGTCATCCTGAAACAATCAGAATCAGAATACTTTATTAATCCCGAAGGAAATAATGTGGGTTACAGTTGCTCCAAGAAGAAATTCTAAAAATAGTAACAGTAACAGACTGAACTCCAACCAATACATTATGTTACAGATGTTACACATTTAAGAAATAGCACTAATATACGCAGATAACTCAATTATAATTATGAAGGATTAACAGAGGGGATTATAAATAAAGATCAAGAAAATTGACAAGAATATTACAGAGTAGAAAAGAGCGTGTGTAAAAAGGATGTAACCATTGCAGTGTTTACAGTGTGTTAGATGGAGGAGCTGTACAGGGAGATGGCCACGGGCAGGAATGACTTCCTGTGTCGTTCGGTGGTAATCTCTGGCTGTATCCCAATTCAGGGTCTGCAGCCTTAAAGTACGCAGCCTTGACGGTCCACAAGGGCCGCGTACTCAAAGACCACTAAGGCCGGAAGTGCGAGGCTTGTGAAATGGGACGGTCTAGCCTCCGTCGCGCTGCCCAGGTTGCCTAGCAACCATGATACTAACAGCTGGAAACGTTTCATACAGCTGTGTTTGACAGAAATGAAGGAGAAAATCTTTTGTTCATTTGTTTGTTTGTTTCTACATGAGCTTTGATTTGATAAGTATCTGAGGCTGAGACCACAGGACTGTAAACATGATTGTTGGGCTTCATTTCTGTACTGAACACTCATTTAAGATTAGCTAGTAAATAACAATCAGCTAATGTTGTTCATGAGACTAAAGTCATCTGAGACTAAAGAAATGAAGGACGCATTTCGAGCAGCCTTTGTATTGGGACAGCCTTCGTCGCGTCGCTGTGACGTAATCGGCCTTAAAATGCGGCCTTTAAGGCTGCAGACCCTGAATTGGGATACGGCCTCAGTCTCTCACTGAAGGCTAGGACCGCCCCTGTGCTCAGTATAATAAGGTGATCCATGTCCCCCTTTCATCAGTGTTAATTAGTTCATGAACAGCTCTAACATTTGTCTCTGTGCTGGTAAATCACTGCATACAAATTAATGACAGAGTAAATCAAGGCATTCATTATTGGGATCCACGGCACCACGCGCCACTAAATGTTAATGCGTTTGTTTTACTTAGCATCAATGTGTTACTGTGCTACAAATGTCCTCACTGTCAGGGTTTTGACTAAAGGCTGTTTTTATTGTTTCTGCACTCCACACATCACGAGTCTGCATCTCTGATGGGGTGTGGGGGTTGAATGGCACCATAGACGTATCACAAGAAGATTTGTTGAATGTGTTTGGCTGGATAAGTAAAAACAACATGATCTTAAATGTATCTAAATCCAAATCTATGTTAATTGGAAGTAGATTACGCTTAGTCAACAGCCCACAACTAAATCTTTCCATAGCTGTTCCATCATTTGGTCAGCAGCTAATAAGACAGATCTGAACAGACTTCAGTTAGTCGAGAACAAGGCGACCAGATTAGTGTTAAGGTGTTCATACTATACAAATATCAAATAAAATGCATGATAAACTTTCCTGGCTTCCTGTACAAGCTAAATTATACTGTGGCTTAGTTGTATTTTTAAAGAAAGCAATACTGTTAAACACACCACATTTTTTTCTGCTCAGTTGCAGCATCCAGATAAAATACATAATCATACTGATTATTAACAAACCGCAATTTAGTAATTCCTCGAGTTAAAAGCAACTTTTTGAAAAACTCTGTTATATTTAATGCAATTAGAGAATTAGCTTCTATTCATAATTTCAAAAATCACTTAAAAGCCCTGCGACAGACTGGCGACCTATCCAGGGTGTACCCCGCCTCTCGCCCTATGACAGCTGGGATAGGCTCCAGCGCCCCCCGCGACCCTGAAAAGGATAAGTGGAAGTGAATGGATGGATGGATGGCACTTAAAAGCCTATTTAGGCAGCTTTTAATTGTTGTAAATATTGTAAGAGGGAGATGTGATTTGTAATAGAAATTTGTGTATTTTGTCTCAGAGTTATTAATATTTATATGCTCACATTTTCCAAATTGTAAAACCTCACTGTGGATGTAAGAGCCAAATTATGTGGATATTTTGCATCCACTGTTTTGCTTAATATTTTATTTGATTCTATTTCATGGCTTGGGCCCCAGGAAGACTGGCAACCACTGTTGTGGAAGCTAATGGGGTTCCTTATAAATGAACAAATGCTGAAAGCTATATATGCAGGTTTTCAGAACAACATCTCCTCCCATCCAGTGACGCCTGGGAAGGCTTTGAATATTTCAGCAAGATAATGCTAGACCACACACACTGCATCTGTTACAGCAGCATGACATCATAGTAGAAGAACAGCCTGTCTGCAGTCCAGACTTTTTACCACCTCAAAACATTTGAAGCGTCATAAAACCAAAAATGTATAAAAGCAGACCCAGGACTCCTGAGCAGCTAGAATCCTCCAGGACTCCTCAAACATTCATCTCCAGCATCTGCTTCCTCTGTTCCCAGCCTGTTGTTACAAGAGGAGCAGATGCTATACTCTGGTAAATGTGACACTGTCCAAACAATTTTGAGACACGCTGTAGTTATCGATTTCCAAATGAGCTCTTTTTTCTATATAAATAAAATGAGTGAAATGTCTCAGTTTAAACATTTTTTTCCTTGTTCTGTTGTGTAAATCAGATCGGTAACTGGCAAAGATCAGTCCCAACTTTGGTTTGAGGGGTTTTAAACGATCATCACATAAACTTTTGTTCTTAAACAAGCAAAGATCAGCTGAAGAATCCTCATTTACACCTACATAAAATTTACTTGGGACAGAATATTAAAATTAAACCTTGTTTCACAACAGCTGTACTTTATTTTGAAATTTCTTACTTGGTTACGGCGTTTAAAAAAATTTCAGAAGCAATGACTGAAATCTTAAAAATCCCTTTTCCTCCCCACCAGCATAGCCTGCAGCTCTACTATATGGTGAATTTTGACCTTTTGCTGATAACTAAAAATGGTCTTCACTGTGCTTTTCTACAGATAATTGAATATACGCAGAGTAGTCGAGGAGCCTTCCTTCAAATGCTTAGCACGTTAATTACAGCAGAGCACTCTGTAAACAGCAGTAGTCAGTTCCTACAAGGCTGCAACAGGAAGAAAAACTGTGTGCTGTGTGACACAGACCGCACCATAACGAAAGGAGGGGGGACGTTACCCTGGACATGCCAGATATCTGTCTAAAGATCATTTCCATTCACAAAGGGAAAAAAATCAGCTGTTAAATAAATATTATTATAAATAATAACGCAATTGTTTGTTCTGTGTTATCATACCTGTTCTGTGTGCAACACTGTAATCAACCCAATCCTGTTTGGTCACTAAGAATGTTTTTATTACTGTTCCTAGCAATTTGAGCTCCTGGCCGCAACTCTCATTGCCAAAGGGACTGCAGCTAATCAGTTGATATGCGTTTGACAAACTCCATCGCACCCAGTTTCACCACCAATGCCACCAATTTGGCTGATGACCAAGTTTCGGCAACAAGAGCAAAGTACTTTTCCCTGCTCGTATTTAATGTATCACTGAGTGATTGTTAATCATTGTCTTGACATGAGGACTCAAAGCGGCCAGCAAATTCCTCCAGGGAGACCACCGAAACAACAAGAATGGAAAGGACGTGGGGAAACTCGCGGCACAAACGGGGCTGAGGTGCCAGGATTTTACTGCTTTAACCGCTTGGATATGACCCCAAACTGATTGTTCGAACACGGGAAACATGCAGCAGAAGCATGAATGCTGGTGACCAAGTTCACCACGTATGTGCGTCACGTGGGAAGCGATAATCATGCTGGTAGTTATGATACCCACTATGATACCCACCGATATCCTTTCTACGTGTTTTCTATCATTGACGGTGAACGGCAACGGGATTTACCCCTTCCCCTCCTGACCGCGGTAAAGTGAGCCGTCATTTGTGAGCCGCGGTCAAGCCAGCCGCCTCCTATCCGCCGCATAAATTTCCTTGCGCTTTTACACCAGTCTTTACGGTAGCGCCTTTTCGCTTTATGTGCCGATTGAAAGCCTATACCCGCGCACACGTGCACGCGCGCGAACAGTCGCGCGCGCATGCGCGCGCACAAATAACAATGTAACGGCCCGATACAGTCAATACAATTATGGAAATGTCAGAAATTCATTAAAAATCATCCTGAGTAGTTGATGTACAACTTTCAACACATCCCCCCTCTGGGACACCTACTGTACCTGTGTGCCAATTTTCATCCAGATTTACTGTAGAATTCCTCAGAAATTAAAGGAAACTTATATTCAATTCAATACAGTCAATACAATAGAATTATGTCAATTTTCAGAAATTCATTAAAAATCATCCTGAGTAGTTGATGTACAACTTTCAACACATCCCCCCTCTGGGACACCTACTGTACCTGTGTGCCAATTTTCATCCAGATTTACTGTAGAATTCCTCAGAAATTAAAGGAAACTTATATTCAATTCAATACAGTCAATACAATAGAATTATGTCAATTTTCAGAAATTCATTAAAAATCATCCTGAGTAGTTGATGTACAACTTTCAACACATCCCCCCTCTGGGACACCTACTGTACCTGTGTGCCAGGTTTCAGCCAGATTTACTGTAGAATTCCTCAGAAATTAAAGGGTACTTGTATCCAATGCAGTCAGCCAATACAATTTAATTATGTCAATTTTCAGAAATTCATTAAAAATCATCCTGAGTAGTTGATGTCCAACTTTCAACACATCTCCCCTCTGGGACACCTACTGTACCTGTGTGCCAAGTTTCATCCAAATTTACTGTAGAATTCCTCAGAAATTAAAGGAAACTTATATTCAATTCAATACAGTCAATACAATAGAATTATGTCAATTTTCAGAAATTCATTAAAAATCATCCTGAGTAGTTGATGTACAACTTTCAACACATCCCCCCTCTGGGACACCTACTGTACCTGTGTGCCAAGTTTCATCCAGATTTACTGTAGAATTCCTCAGAAATTAAAGGGTACTTGTATCCAATGCAGTCAGCCAATACAATTTAATTATGGAAATTTTCAAAAATTCATGAAAAATCATCCTGAGTAGTTGATGTCCAACTTTCAACACATCCCTCCTCCGGGAAACCTGCTGTACGTCTGGGCCAAGTTTCAGCCAGATTTACTGTAATATTCTTCAGAAATTGCAGGGAACTTATGTTCAGTGCAAGAAAGGCTGAAAGACGACCACCACTGAACAAGACACACAAGCTGAAACGTCAAGACTGGGCCAAGAAATATCTCAAGACTGATTTTTCTAAGGTTTTATGGACTGATGAAATGAGAGTGAGTCTTGATGGGCCAGATGGATGGGCCCGTGGCTGGATTGGTAAAGGGCAGATAGCTCCAGTCTGACTCAGACGCCAGCAAGGTGGAGGTGGAGTACTGGTTTGGGCTGGTATCATTAAAGATGAGCTTGTGGGGCCTTTTCGGGTTGAGGATGGAGTCAAGCTCAACTCCCAGTCCTACTGCCAGTTTCTGGAAGACACCTTCTTCAAGCAGTGGTACAGGAAGAAGTCTGCATCCTTCAAGAAGAACATGATTTTCATGCAGGACAATGCTCCATCACACGCGTCCAAGTACTCCACAGCGTGGCTGGCAAGAAAGGGTATAAAAGAAGAAAAACTAATGACATGGCCTCCTTGTTCACCTGATCTGAACCCCATTGAGAACCTGTGGTCCATCATCAAATGTGAGATTTACAAGGAGGGAAAACAGTACACCTCTCTGAACAGTGTCTGGGAGGCTGTGGTTGCTGCTGCACGCAATGTTGATGGTGAACAGATCAAAACACTGACAGAATCCATGGATGGCAGGCTTTTGAGTGTCCTTGCAAAGAAAGGTGGCTATATTGGTCGCTGATTTGTTGTTGTTTTGTTTTTGAATGTCGGCGAGGATTCCGCACGGCACTCCCCTCCATTCACCTCGCGAATCTCCGCTCTCTTCCAAACAAAGTCGACGAATTACTGCTCTTAAACCGGACTAACAAGGACTTTGCACGCTCTGCTGCCCTGTGCTTCACTGAAACCTGGCTCAGTGAGCGAGTCCCAGAGGCTGTCTTAAATCTGCCGGGCTTCCAACTTCACCGGGCGGACCGCGAAACAGAGCTCTCAGGGAAAACAAAGGGTGGTGGAGTCTGCTTCTACATTAATGAAGGTTGGTGTACTGATGTCACAGTGTTACAGAAACACTGCAGCCCACACTTGGAAAGTTTTCTCATCAACTGTAAACCTTTTTATTCACCGCGGGAGTTTTCTTCCTTCATGCTGGTCGGAGTTTACATCCCTCCACAGGCCAACGCGAACAACGCACTGTGCGAGCTGGCTGACCAGATTACTACCCTGGAGAGGAAATTCCCGGATTCCTTTACAATTATTCTTGGGGATTTTAACAGAGCAAACCTAAACTACGAACTCCCTAAATACAGACAGCATATAGACTGCCCCACCAGGGACAACATCATACTGGATCACTGCTACACCACTCTAAAAGATGCCTATCGCTCTGTGCCCCGGGCAGCTTTGGGACATTCTGATCACTGCATGGTCCATCTTATTCCAGTTTATAGGCAAAAACTCAAACGTGCCAAGCCTGTAGTCAAAACTGTGAAGAAGTGGACTAACGCAGCAAAGCAGGAACTGCAGGACTGTTTTGACTCCACTGATTGGACTGTTTTTGAAGCTGCATCTGAGAACCTAGATGAGCTCACGGACACTGTGACATCATACATCAGTTTCTGTGAAGACGTGTGTGT
The DNA here is from genome assembly GCF_963969265.1 of Rhamphochromis sp. 'chilingali'. Lineage (NCBI taxonomy): Eukaryota > Metazoa > Chordata > Actinopteri > Cichliformes > Cichlidae > Rhamphochromis > Rhamphochromis sp. 'chilingali'. The sequence goes on along the minus strand of NC_137942.1, from coordinate 32,965,250 downwards.
GCCAACAAAGACCTTTTGCACATACAACAACAATAAACCATGGTTCACTCCTAAACTCCAACATCTTCGCAAGGCCAAGGAGGACGCTTACAGAAGTGGTGACAGGGTCCTGTACAAGCAAGCCAGGAACACACTGACCAAGGAGATCAAAGCAGCTAAAAGGATCTACTCCCAGAAGCTGGAAGAACGGCTCTCAGCCAACGACCCTGCGTCAGTGTGGAGGGGCCTGCAGGAAATCACCAGCTACAGACGCCCCCCACCCACTATTGAAGCAAACAAAGACCTGGCCAACGAGTTAAACACTTTCTATTGCAGGTTTGAGACGGACAGACTCCCATGCCCCACCCTCCCCTCCCCAGGGACATTGCTTCAGACATTGACCCCCAACACACCTTCCACCTCTCCCCCCTTCACCCTGCCCCTCCCCAATCAAGACTCAACGACCACCCCCACCCTCCCCAATCCAGACTCAACGACCACCACCACCCTCTCCAACCCAGACTCAACGACCTCCACCACACCTCTCACCCCCCTTTCCTCCTCCCTGAAACTAAGAATACACACTCAGGATGTGAGCCGACTATTCCAGAAACAGAAGCCCAGGAAAGCCCCCGGACCAGATGGCGTCTCACCCTCCTGCCTCAAAACCTGTGCTGAACAGCTGGCTCCCATCTTTACTCGCATCTTCAACAGATCCCTGGAGCTGTGTGAAGCTCCCTCCTGCTTCAAACGCTCCACCATCATCCCTGTTCCCAAGAAACCCACCATCACAGGACTGGATGACTACAGACCTGTCGCCTTGACGTCTGTGGTCATGAAATCCTTCGAACGACTGGTGTTAGCCCATCTGAAAGACATTACAGGCCACCAGCTGGACCCTCTGCAGTTTGCCTACCGGGCAAACAGGTCAGTGGATGATGCAGTGAACACGGGGCTGCATTACATCCTGCAACACCTTGACTGCCCGGGAACTTATGCCAGGGTCCTGTTTGTGGACTTTAGTTCGGCTTTTAACACCATTGTGCCTGAACTTCTTTCCTCCAAACTCTCCCAGCTCAGCGTGTCACCAGCTACCTGTCAGTGGATCACCAGCTTCCTGACAGACAGAAAGCAACAAGTGAGGCTGGGGGAGATCACCTCTGAAACCCGGTCCCTCAGTATTGGTGCCCTCAAGGATGTGTCCTCTCACCACTACTGTTCTCCCTCTACACTAACGACTGCACCTCCAATAACTCTGCTGTCAAACTCCTAAAGTTTGCAGATGACACCACTGTCATTGGCCTCATTCAAGATGGTGATGAGTCTGCATACCGGCAGGAAGTTGAGCGGCTGGTACTCTGGTGCAGTCAGCACAATCTGGAGCTGAACACTCTTAAGACTGTAGAGATGACAGTGGACTTCAGGAGACATCCCTCAACTCTGCTCCCCCTCACCATATCAGACAGCCCTGTGTCGACTGTGAAGATCTTCAAGTTCCTGGGTACAACCATCTCCCAGGACCTGAAGTGGGAGACCAACATCAACTCCATCCTCAAAAAGACCCAGCAGAGGATGGTAAATGGTAAATGGCCTGTATTTATATAGCGCCTTACTAGTCCCTAAGGACCCCAAAGCGCTTTACATATCCAGTCATCCACCCATTCACACACACATTCACACACTGGTGATGGCAAGCTACATTGTAGCCACAGCCACCCTGGGGCGCACTGACAGAGGCGAGGCTGCCGGACACTGGCGCCACCGGGCCCTCTGACCACCACCAGTAGGCAACGGGTGAAGTGTCTTGCCCAAGGACACAACGACCGAGACTGTCCAAGCCAGGGCTCGAACCGGCAACCTTCCGATTACAAGACGAACTCCCAACTCTTGAGCCACGATCGCCCCATAAAGAAGACCCAAAAGACCCAGCAGAGGATGTACTTCCTGAGACAACTGGGGAAGTACAGTCTTCCACAGGAGCTGCTGATCCAGTTCTACACTGCGGTCATTGAGTCTGTCCTGTGCTCCTCCATCACAGTCTGGTATGGAGCAGCCACTAAACAGGACAGGAGCAGACTGCAGCGGACTGTACGGGCAGCAGAAAGGATCATCAGCGCCCCCCCTGCCCTCCATCCAGGATCTGTACCTCTCAAGAACCAGGAAACGGGCAGGGAAAATCATCGCAGACCCCTCACACCCTGCACACAGACTTTTTGATCTGCTGCCCTCTGGCAGACGGTACAGAAGCCTGCAGACCAGGACCACCCGACACAGGAACAGTTTCTTTCCCCTCGCCATCTCCCTTCTTAACAGTTGACCTGTCACACTGCTCCCACTGCCAGACTGCAACTGCACCTTATGTACATTTTGTAGTATTCATTCCACCTCATTCATTTCTGTATTTTATGTATATAAGGTTAGATTCGTTATTTATAGTTGGTTTACATAGCTTTGTGTATGTATGTGTAATGTGTATATATAGACACTTGTGTGTGTGTGTGTGTGTGTGTGTGTGTGTGTGTGTGTGTGTGTGTGTGTGTGTGTGTGTGTGTGTGTGTGTGTGTGTGTGTGTGTGTGAGATTTACATTGCTGTGCTTGAGAGCCACCATCTACCGGAACCAAATTCCCTGTATGTGTCTGCACATATACAGTGGGGCAAAAAAGTATTTAGTCAGCCACCGATTGTGCAAGTTCCCCCACCTAAAATGATGACAGAGGTCAGTAATTTGCACCAGAGGTACACTTCAACTGTGAGAGACAGAATGTGAAAAAAAAATCCATGAATTCACATGGTAGGATTTGTAAAGAATTTATTTGTAAATCAGGGTGGAAAATAAGTATTTGGTCACCTCAAACAAGGAAAATCTCTGGCTCCCACAGACCTGTAACGTCCTCTGTAAGAAGCTTTTCTGTCCCCCACTCGTTACCTGTATGAATGGCACCTGTTTGAACTCATCATCTGTATAAAAGACACCTGTCCACAGCCTCAAACAGTCAGACTCCAAACTCCGCCATGGCCAAGACCAAAGAGCTTTCGAAGGACACCAGGAAAAGTATTGTAGACCTGCACCAGACTGGGAAGAGTGAATCTACAATAGGCAAGCAGCTTGGTGTGAAAAAATCAACTGTGGGAGCAATCATCAGAAAATGGAAGACATACAAGACCACTGATAATCTCCCTCGATCTGGGGCTCCACGCAAGATCTCATCCCGTGGGGTCAAAATGATCATGAGAACGGTGAGCAAAGATCCCAGAACCACACGGGGGGACCTGGTGAATGACCTGCAGAGAGCTGGGACCAAAGTAACAAAGGTCACCATCAGTAACACACTACAACGGCAGGGAATCAAATCCCGCAGTGCCAGACGTGTTCCGCTGCTGAAGCCAGTGCATGTCCAGGCCCGTCTGAAGTTTGCCAGAGAGCACATGGATGATACAGCAGAGGATTGGGAGAATGTCATGTGGTCAGATGAAACCAAAGTAGAACTTTTTGGTATAAACTCAACTCGTCGTGTTTGGAGGAAGAAGAATACTGAGTTGCATCCCAAGAACACCATACCTACTGTGAAGCATGGGGGTGGAAACATCATGCTATGGGGCTGTTTTTCTGCCAAGGGGACAGGACGACTGATCCGTGTTAAGGACAGAATGAATGGGGCCATGTATCGTGAGATTTTGAGCCAAAACCTCCTTCCATCAGTGAGAACTTTGAAGATGAAACGAGGCTGGGTCTTCCAACATGACAATGATCCAAAACACACCGCCCGGGCAACAAAGGAGTGGCTCCGTAAGAAGCATTTGAAAGTCCTGGAGTGGCCTAGCCAGTCTCCAGACCTCAACCCCATAGAAAATCTGTGGCGGGAGTTGAAAGTCCGTGTTGCTCGGCGACAGCCCCAAAACATCACTGCTCTCGAGAAGATCTGCATGGAGGAATGGGCCAAAATACCAGCTACTGTGTGTGCAAACCTGGTAAAGACCTATAGTAAACGTTTGACCTCTGTTATTGCCAACAAAGGTTATGTTACAAAGTATTGAGTTGTATTTTTGTTATTGACCAAATACTTATTTTCCACCCTGATTTACAAATAAATTCTTTACAAATCCTACCATGTGGATTCATGGATTTTTTTTTCACATTCTGTCTCTCACAGTTGAAGTGTACCTCTGGTGCAAATTACTGACCTCTGTCATCATTTTAGGTGGGGGAACTTGCACAATCGGTGGCTGACTAAATACTTTTTTGCCCCACTGTACTTGGCCAATAAACACGATTCTGATTCTGATTCTGAGATGTATATTTGTGAATGTGGAGATGTTATATTGGTTTCACTGGTAAAAATAAATAATTGAAATGGGTATATATTTGTTTTTTGTGAAGTTGCCTAATAATTATGCACAGTAATAGTCACCTGCACACACAGATATCCCCCTAAAATAACTAAAAAAAAAAAAACTAAAAAAAAAACTACTTCCAAAAACATTCAGCTTTGATATTAATGAGTCTTTTGGGTTCATTGAGAACATGGTTGTTGTTCAATAATAAAATTATTCCTCAAAAATACAACTTGCCTAATAATTCTGCACTCCCTGTAGGTCTGTTGACAGAGCTCTGTACAGGTCTGCTCGAGCTGACCTGAAAAGGGGTCCCACCTGTCCAGCAACAACACATGGCATGGAATAATAGACATCATAAACCACAGAGGCAGAACTGTGAAAACAGAAAACCTGAGTTTGCAGCTAGCAGAGGACATAAACAGCTTCTTTGCCCGCTTTGAAACACCACAACAGCAGCATTCATCTGCCTCAGCCCTGCTCCCATCCTCATCCTCACCTGGTTCCTGCACCGCTCCATTCACTGTAACGGAGCACGATGTCAGATGAGTGTTCCTAGCAGTGAACCCCAGGAAGGCGTCCAGACGGAATACGTGGTAAAGTGCTAAGACCATGTGCCCACCAGCTCACCCTCATCTCCACCAGAATCTTCAACCTCTCACTGGATGAAGCAGCCATCCCATCCTGTCTAAAATCAGCCACAATCATCCTAGTACCAAAGAAGTCTCCCATCACCAGCCTGAACTATTATTGCCCTGTGGCCCTCACACCGGTAATCATGAAACTAGTCCTTCAGCACACCAAGGATTACCTCCCCCCAGAATTCGACCCCCACCAGTTTGCATACCGTGCAAACAGATTCACAGAAGATGCCATCACCCTCCACTCGGTGCTGAGTCACCTAGAACAGCGGCAGAGCTACGCCAGAATGCTCTTTGTGGACTACAGCTCACCCTTCCACCACTCGCCCATTGAGAGCCTACTAACTTACTGCATCACAGTATGGTACAGCAGCTGCACTAAGGCGGATAGAGCCACCCTCCCAGCATGTTTGCAATGAGTAGGAGATGCTCTGTATCTCACTGTACAACTGTATAGTGACAAAGGTATTGGGTTCTTTTCTAAAAATTGCTATAAACAGAGGAACCCAAACTGATGAAAAGTGGCGAATATTTTTTTTCAAATGACTATTTTTAGTGGATTTTTGATATAGAAGCAGAATGACAGAATGTTAAAAGAAGTTACTTTTAGTCGCTCTAAGCTGGGCATTGCGTTCTCTGGCTGTTCAAAGCCATGGAACTTTAGACTTTCCAAGCAAATAATGATGGCCATACTGATGTTCTTTTCAGTACATTTTACTTTATGTTCATTTTCATTTTTATGATGTTTCTATTTTTACATAATTCCTCCCACATAGCAAAATTGGTATGGCCTGGATCTGTCCCACACAATGTGCTTACACATGGCCTGCGTACCGCAAAGAATGACGGCCCTATGGTGGCCCAGATCTGGTTTACCAGAGGTGGCCCACACATGAGCCAGCACAAGGCCAGTTGCAGACACACTGCTGGCCCTGTGCTGGCCCAGAACAGTTTCAGCTCTGGCCCCAGATGTCAGCCTAATGTGTACCTTAGCCATGTAAGCCATGTAATAACAACATGTGCTGGAACATAATAGTGCAAAAGTAACATGACGAAACTCTGTTCAGACAGTGAATGGACTGATTCTTATACAGCACTTTTTTACTCACCCATATTACTCAAAGTGCTCTATACAACATGTCACATTCACCCAATCAGGCCAAATGTGGCATGCCATCACATAAACAGTGCCATCTTACCATGCCAGAAGTCAGCCAGCAGTGCCGGCTTGACACCAGATCCAGGCAAGACCCGTCTGCTATGTGGGATGACTTGTTCTTTTGGCATTTTAGTTGTGGATTGTGTTTGGACTGTGTCTCTTGCCCTTTCAGTATTGTTTCCTTGTGCTTCTAAGTGTCCCTTTGTTTCTTTTTAGGTTATGTAGTATGGGTTAGAGATATTTTGTATGTTGTTTTCGTTTAATAAATCCGCCTTTTGGATTATTCCCTGATGTGCCTGAGTTCTGTTATTTAGTGTCACTTTGAAAGGACACACATCCAGCATTGACATATAATTGTTCTTTCAATTTTTGATAAAGATTACAGTGAATTGAGATGTAACTTGACCCAGAGGTACGGTAGGACGCCCAGAGTAAGAAAGTGTTGAAAGTTGGACCTCAACTATTATGGGTGATTTTTAATGAATTTTTGAAATTTCCATAATTGTAGTGTATTGGCTGTATTGAATTGAATAAATGTTTCCATTCATTTCTGAGGAATTCTACAGTAAATCTGGATGAAACTTGGCACACAGGTACAGTAGGTGTCCCAGAGGGGGGATGTGTTGAAAGTTGTACATCAACTACTCAGGATGATTTTTAATGAATTTTTGAAAATTGACATAATTCTATTGTATTGACTGTATTGAATTGAATATAAGTTTCCTTTAATTTCTGAGGAATTCTACAGTAAATCTGGATGAAAATTGGCACACAGGTACAGTAGGTGTCCCAGAGGAGGGATGTGTTGAAAGTTGTACATCAACTACTCAGGATCATTTTTAATGAATTTCTGAAAATTGACGCAATTGTAGTGCATTGGCTGTATTAGATTGAATAAATGTTTCCATTAATTTCTGAGGAATTCTACAGTAAATCTGGATGAAAATTGGCACACAGGTACAGTAGGTGTCCCAGAGGGGGGATGTGTTGAAAGTTGGACCTCAACTATTCAGGATGACTTTTAATGAATTTTTGAAATAAACATAATTGTAGTGTATTGACTGTATTGCACTGAATATGAGTTTACTGTGATTTCTGAGTAATATTACAGTAAATCTGGGTAAAAACTGGCCCAGAGGTAAAGTAGGTGTCCGAGAAGAGGATTGTGTTGAAAGCTTGGCATCAACTTTTAAGAATGATTTTTAATGAATTTTTGAATATGCAACCAGACTGTCACGATGGCTGTATTGGGCTGTTCCATTGTAATTTGTGTGCGCGCGTGCGTGTGACTGTTCACGCGCGTGCATGTGTGCGCGAGTCTAGGCTTTCAATCAGGATATAAAGCGAAAAGGCGCTACCGTAAAGACTGGTGTAAAAGCGCAAGGAAATTTATGCGGCGGATAGGAGGCGGCTGGCTTGACCGCGGCTCACAAATGACGGCTCACTTTACCGCAGTCCCTCCTGCTCCCCTGCTCCTCGCGCTCCCGTGTGTGTGTGTCATACATGAGAAACAGCTGACCTTGAACACAGGTATGGTCTGCTGACAGCGCACACATTGTATGTCTGAGTCTCCCCTTTGCGCAAATTCCACATTACTTTGGTCCGTCACGCTGAGCACAAGATAACTTGACAGCACCTCTGTACCACAGATCAAGCACATTTCTGTCTTCTGTCACCACAGTCCAACTAAGACATGCAAAAGCGATTTCTCAGAAAAGCTAAAGACGGCACATTTCAGCGACACACAGTGAACACACATTTAGAATGCAGAATGCTCTCTGCAGCCTACCTCGCCTTGGAGAGGTGCTGATCCATTCTGGCATCTTTACTTTCACTTTCAGCTTATGTAGTCTTAGATGTCGTCATCCTCCGGAGTTTCCACACTACTACCCGGGGGCTATTTAAATAGACTACCTAATTATGTGTGTATACATTTATTTTTACCAGTTAATGGGGATGAGCTTTTGGAAAGTTATGGAACTTCCAAATACTTACTTGGCTCCATCATCTCTATAAGATCACGACCCGAACACTACTAGACATTTTATACAAATCAACTCTTCCAAGTTTGTGTTTTTCCTTCTGACCAGATGCAGCTCTGGATGCAGCTCTTTTTAACGTATCTGTGTTTATCACTGTGTTCACGTGTCCTTGTCACTAAAACAGACTCTGAAGAATGATTTCGCCAAGTCAGAGCAGCTGTGGCAGTTTGTCTTGAAACAACTACTTCAACGTTTCAAACTTCTTTTTGAAATAAAATTACGACTTTAATCTCAAAGTTTCGACTTTATTCTAAAAAATTATCGATATTTTTTCTTAATGTGGCCCAAAGACTCCTTTAGTTATTCTTTATGTCACAGCAATGTGCACTCTTCCCTCCATGGAGGAGCTGAGCCTTATGTATGGAGGAACATTTGTGCCAGTAAGAAACAAACAATAAAATCAGAATAAATCTGTACTTTTTAGTATACTTGCTATCTTATTATATTTTCTATTTGATTCTGTGGAATGAATGATGAGGGAAAGACCTTAAGAATGTGTGTCTATGCTAATCCACTAGTTGAAACATACACTGCTCCAAATTTACTGTACAATGCCCATGTGATGATGACGAGAATAATAAAAGCTAAAAAGAAATATTTTTAAAAAGTGTCCCTGGTGTTTCCCTGTGATCGTTTGGTGATGTGTTTAAACTACCCCAGACTCCCATGAGACGTCCCTGCAGGATAATCAGTACTAGGATGGTTGGTTTCTTCCCATTGTTTGCCCCAGCCTCCTTTTGTGACCTCCTTGGTGAGTTTTTTGATGTCTTCTTGAAGTTATTTATGTAGGCTGGCCCACATCCATTTCCATTCACTCCAGATGCAGCTTATTTGGTCATTTGCTCAGCTGCAAGTGAGGGACGGAGGATTGGGTGAGAAGTTTGGTGTCAGGGCAGCTTGACCCACACACCTGGCCTCCATCCAGTGTCTCCCCCTTCTGAGGTTGTTTCCGAGGCCAGAGAGGAGAGCAGTGTGTGGTTCTGAGCTGGGAGTGCAGCCGGAAAACTGGACCGTAAAAAGCGCACAGATAAAGGACGTGCCTCGGTCCTTTATCTTCACAATTCTCTCTCTCTCACACACACACACACACACACACACACACACACACACACACACACACACACACACACACACACACACACCACCACCACCAGTCAAATGTTTGGACACACCTTCTCTTTTAATGCTTTTTCTTTATTTTTACTACTTTCTACATTGTAGATACTTACTGAAAACATCAAATATATATGGTATGTTTGATAAGTTTGGTTCCACCTGCCGTGTGTGTGTGTGACGCAGAAAAGGCAAACGGATGACAATGGCTTTTTTAGCCCACTTTATTTATCTTGAGGGAAATTCTTTTATCATGAGCATGCTCACAGCAGCAAGATGAAAAGAAGAAAAAAGAGTGCACAAGAATAGAATAAAATAGAATACAATAAAAATAATAATAATATACCTATCAATAACGTGGCATACGTTGTGCAAAATGAATACCAAAAAAACGCAATCAGGCGTGAATTGGCAAAACTGAACGGAGATTTCCAAAGATGTGGTTAATGAGCTCATTTCTGATTGATCAGTTTTTCAAAAACGCACTGAAACTTTGTTTTTGTTTTTTGATCTAGAGGGTTACCTACTTTTCCACATACGACCTGGTATGTTTGTACAGAACTTGTTTGATTTCACAAATGAAATAATAGTTTTAAAATCTGCCGTTTGTATTTACTTGGATGCCCTTGAATAATAAAATTTGCCTGATCTGAAATGTTTAAAAATCAATAAGAATACTTGTTCACAACAGTGAATTAGCTTCTGCCTTCAACTTCAGGTCTTTGTGTTGTGCTGGTAGAGATGGTCTTTCATCTCTAGTTACTGTTTAAATCTTTATCAAATGTCATGTGACTTCTGAGTAATAAACACCTGGTTCTAATTATAGCAATTCTGGGCTTCTTGTCCAGAGAACAGGTGGGAGCAAGCAGTTTGATCATTTATGATACATTCATGATATTAAGACATCACACACAGACACACACACCAGTGTGGACAGTAAATGTTTTATTTTACACAACACACCACATCCTTCTGCTGAAGGTCGTCAGAGTCCACATGCTAGATTTAAATTAATTTTAGAAAGAAAACAACATACCGAGAAAAAGCAAAAACAAACCTCCAGCAACACAAGAAACTGAGGAAACAACACGAGTAGAGACAGAACCATTTACCAGTTTACACACACACACACACACACACACACACTAACCAACAAGACAAGAAAACAAAAGTATTCTGATCCTAACAGGAAGCCAACTGCTACGACTTTGCTTTCCGTTTTACAGGATCGTCATCCAAACTGTGAGAAGCCTGGCCACAACGAAAACCTTTCTTTCCTAGCGACATTACTTCTTAAAACAAGACCAATTCTGTCTATGCTGCAGCGAAGTCATCACGGCACACGGATGATGGATTTTCAGGCAGGTTGTGGCGTCAAACTTTAGGTTTGGTTTTATTTAACAGAAGCTGCAGCAGCAAAGCGATCTCTAAATACCAACATTACCCATTTCCCCAAATACATTTATGGAAACTATTCCTATTATAAAATTAAAAAGTATTTTTGTTTCAGTGTTTCTAGAAAGCAAAAACAAACTGTTTTTTCTTTTGTAAATTCATTGAATCAACCACAAAGCATTTAAAACAAGAAAGGAAACTGAAACCAGTGATGACACCAAGCTGTCTCCTTAAGGTTTCATTTTCTATTGTTGGTTTGGAAAATAATTTATGAAGTTATTAGAATGACTTCCATAAGTATAGAGAGGTAGAGACATTGTAGCTGTAAATTGCAAGCATTTTACTAAACTGTAAAAGGGACATGCAGCTTCATGAAAAGAGGAGGACAGCTAGGCTGCTCTGACAGACGGCAGTCTGAAATATGAGCTAGTTAAACAGAAGCAGAGGCCACTCCGGTTTGAACTCATTACAATATCAAAACCAGAATCTTTACAGCCTTTGAAGTTAGAAATACAGTCAGTGGAAACACGGCAAACGTCTGTCTGAATATTTTGTCAATAATAAGAGACGCACTTTTGCTTTGGACATGTAAACATATCCTGGCACATTTAACAGATGCCAGCTGCACTACAGTCGTACACTTTGTAAAAGTCAGCAGGCATGCCACACATGCAAGGTTTGCTGTAGGAAGTGCACCAATTAAAAAAAAATAAAATAAAAAAATAGCGTTGAAACAGTTTTTTCTTGGTGAGCACTTATGTCAGACACATGTGGCTCTGTGGGAAGGAACCACTTCATTGCCCCTGGAAAATAGAAGCATGTCAACAAGTTGGCTCTTCATACTTCCTTCACTCTGCCCTTAACTGGTAAGCAGCTCATGTCTGGCATGTACAGACAACAGATACAACTTTGGAAGTGACATGAACCCAAGTACCCAAACGAGTCATTACCCAGAGCAAGAGACAACATTAAATGAAACAGATTAACAATAAATAATTTTTAAAAAATTACAAATGTAATGAGTCAAAAAAACAAACACAGCTGTATTCCCAGCTGCCAACATCTGGACATCACACTGCCATTCCCCCCTTTCCATAACCCCTTAGCAACTGTTGCTACACAAACTTATCAAAAACAAGATTCCCCTTTTTAATCACCGCACTAAGCACACGACACAAAAGAACGTTACTGTTCTGTTCCCATTTTAAACACACGTAAAAGCTGCAGCTTGATGTTGTGAGCAACGGGTAAATGACCACTAGGTCATCCACAGCGATATCTCATCCATTATTACATCTGTTGTGCAGTTTGTTTCTGGCGTTCTCAGCAGTTTCCCAGTAAAGAAAGGAGAACTGAGTCACAACCTTTCAGCTGGGCCAAATACATCACAGTAATGTTTGTTCTAATTACATTGCATTGCCCAAGTTGCGTTTTTGGATAATGTTTGTCCAACTTTATTTTGCTGTTTTACTCGAGCTTCTTGGAGTGGATGGCCTGTGAACGTGAGGAGAGTCAAACTTCAATTTAACAATTCAAACAGGCTTCAAATGATAAGAGACGTTTGAAACTTGTTGCTTGGAGGTCTGAGCCACAGTTCTTCCTTTACTTTACTAGTAGATTTACTCGCTACTTTACACGCTTTAATGAATTCTACGATTCAAATGAATCTTCCATGTTAATCATATATTAAACACCAGAAGCACAACAGAAAGGCTTGCTTTGACAGTTTAGGTACATTTACTGATAATACTTGTGCAACTCTTTGAATGCAGGACTCTTACTTGCACTACTATGAGCAGCGCGTCGCAAGCCTTAGCAGAGTGTGGCTAAGCATCAGCAAAGAGAGCGAAGAAAAAGCTCAAAAGTTAGCAAATAAACTAAAAACACAGCATTTGTTATTTTAAATGTGATGATAATCATTTTAAAATGCAGCTTTGCATGGCTTTGATGGCTTCCCTTAAACTCATCCACATGCAAAGCGATGTATGGCTGAACAGTTGGTCACTAGTGGAGATTCCACAGTCTGGCTGTGATGATGATGCCATCCTGCTTTCCTATGGATGCATAAGTCATTCCTGACAACAGTGGCCAACGTTCTCTCTCCAGCTAAGTAAATTATTAAGTCAGGCTGATGTACTGCTCTTGTCTGGAGTTCAGGTGATCAAACGATTACACCGGGTTTATGGAGACTACACCACTTCCATCCGTCAACACAAATGGCACATAAAGAAATAAATGAGTGCAATTTGGCCAGAACTTCCTTTTTCCTGAACACTGACTTTAGCGAAGCCATACAACATGCACTCTAACCTCCAACATCAAATTGAAATGAATGGTGTCAGTGCGCTCTTCACTTTTAGTGAGATTAAGGGTGTCTTAATGCTTTCCACCAGTTATCAGGGACATTTGTCTCACTTTCACTCTAAGTATGTATGTTGAAGAACACAGATTTTCCGAGTGCTGATGCACAACAGCCTTCCAAATAACTGGGGTTTGGTAGCGTTGAGGCTTATCTTTTGTCACTGAGTGGGAGGTTTAAAAAAAGAACAGTAGTTTATGTGTTGGCCTGTAAAAGGCTGCTGTACATGTTTGTTGTGTCTGATGAAAGATCTGCATCTATGAAACAAGCTCTCTGTTGTTTGCCTCTGACTTTAACTTTGTCAATTAATGTCTTGTTGAGCTGTGCTTTCAACATTGTGGGTTCTGAATCATTAAGGAAATATTCGGCCGACATTTGTTTTTACTGGAGCTTCTTGGACTGTGGCTGGCCTGTGCCTTCGGATGACGAAGAGGTTTTGGGATCAGCTGAGAGAAGAGCCATGATGTCCTGCATAGCCTTACTTATCTGAACTCCAGAGTCCTGGGAGGGGAAAAAACGAAAAAGTAAGTATTGAGAAGTGAAAGGGAAGTGTAAAAAGCAGACAAATGTGTTACTGGGAAGACAATTAAAACCACAGAGACAGAAGAGGGAAGAAAGAGAACATGGACAGAAGTGAGAAGTCAACCCCTCTTTATAATGAAGAAGGGATTTTTGGAGAGTTTCAAAATGAAAAGAACAAAATATTTATAGACATTCATCTCGTTAAAATATATTAAATTCAGTGTAAGCCTTGGGTTCAGGCATTCGTGTGGGCCCTTCTTAAAAACCATTAGACCCATCTATACACTCTTGCCACCAAAAGACCCATTAAAAGCTCTGAGAACAGGACACAACGTGTGAGGTATTAACCCACTCTCAAATTTGAATTTCCCCAGATTCCAGTCTGACTGCACAATGACAGCTTTCTGCAAAAGCAGAGGCTCATCTGAGGAACATTTTGGCCAGGGACCGGACTGAAATACAGAAAGTGTGGCATATCAAACAGTGTCCGTATAGGGCTGAAATATGCTCAACTCCATGAACTCAAGGACATAAACGACTGCTTTAAAATAGGACCGAGCTCTCTTTCCAAAAACTATCAGAAAACGCAAAAATGTCTGTTATTACATTTATCTTTGCATAAAGTGAATCAGTCAAATCTAAACAATCACAGAAAAAACAGGAAGTATTGTGTCATTTTCTTGAGTAAGAGTCATTTTTTGTTCTGTTTTGAAACTCAAACGACTTTCATACTTTCAAACGGAGATTTACTCACGCAACATCAAAGGTGTGCGCCTTTTTTGACGTGACACTGCGTGCCGCATGATGTTTACATGAGATTCATTTCTACAATCGCGGAGACAAAATGCTGTTGCTGTTAATCTATCTGCAGTTTTTACGCGCTTACATATTCACACGCAGTTACTGTCCCTCCATTTAGAAAGATGGAGGTGTCAGAGTGAACTTCTCCGTTCAACACAGACGCTCTCACAACCAAAATCCTGGTTTTGAATAAATGTATTTTTTCTTAATTAAAAGTTATGCATGCTGTATGCATTTTTTTAATTCCTAAGTTGAGAGTCTACATCAGCCAAAAAACTCTGTTTTCAGTTTTTAACATTTGAAATGATGAAGGCACTTGAAAAGTAACACAAAATTAGCTGCCTTTCCAGAAAAACAAAAACTTTTCATAAGTACTGAAGGGTTGGATCTTTCCCTCCGAGGCTTCTAGACTTCTAATTGGCCAACACTTCTACAGGGCTGGGATTTGGCTTGTTCTTGACAATGTTTCACAGGTTTTTGGCGTTTACATGTGGACGAAGATATTTTTTAAAACTGCACAGATGGATGGGATTTTTAAAAAAATTATTTTTATGTTTTCTTTTGTTTGTTTTTAAGACACTGATCTGAAAGGTAAATGTGTGTGTTAGAAGCAGCTTTGCTGGATTTGTTTTAAGTGTGAATCTTTTTCTTTGATCAGCTTTTCCACAGGTTTGAACTGTGAGGCCTTTCTGTCTTTCTGGGAAAACACAGGCCAACATGTGAAATGAGAGCGTGCACCGCCCTCAGAACTTTGCTCCTGTTAATGAAACTGAATATTTTATGGATCTAAATGTTTAGAGACAATAGTGAGGTACTGACCTGTCTGTCTCTTTAAGTTGTAGATGTTTAATTCTAGGCTACATGTTATTCATCTCCCAATGAGTCTGCTTGGCATATGCTATGTATAAAGGCTCTGGACTTTTCCAAAATGGCATAAAAAGCCAGCTTTAGCGTGATTATTACTATTTCAATTACTGGGAAGTTTTCAATTGTCTCTCCTGTGACTATGAAGAGTGTGGCTGGTGCAAGTTTTTTGTTTATTTGTGAAACTGAGCGTGGGTGTGGAGATTTCTGATGCCGCTGCTGATTATTCAAACAGTGTTTAAAACGTGAGTCATTTGGTACAGTTGTAAACAATGCACCCCAGTGCAGGCCTTTGAACTGTATGTTAATAAGTACATGAAGTGTACCTGTACCTCAATAGCTGAGAAGAGTCTTTATCCATCATTTGGTGATCTACTGATTTGTTTTTTTAATGTGGCACCTTTTTTTCATGAACTGCAGATGATGAAAAATGTGCTTAAATTAATTTTGTTCATACTTACTGAGCTGCTTAGCTACTTCTTTACTATGTGAATAAACTATTTGAACAGGAAAGGTATCGTAGAATTAAAAACACATCTCAATAGAAGCAACTGTTAAAATTTGGAATGAAATTTATGACTGAATATGAAATCCAAAAGCTGCTGCAATCCTTCGTATTAATGATCTCACTCTCTCTTCCTGTGTGTGTGTGTGTGTGTGTGTGTGTGTGTGTGTGTGTGTGTGTGTGTGTGTGTGTGTGTGTGTGTGTGTGTGTGTGTGTGTGTGTCCTTCCTGAGTTGACATTTCACCCGTAATGAACCATGAAGTCAGTGTGGATTGAGGACTTCCTGAGCTGTTGACGAACATAAAAGTACAATCACTCTGGACAAAATTAGTTTTTATCTACCATCAGAGGCGGAGCCAGACATTTGAAACACCCGGGGCTTAGCCCTAAAGGGTAGTATGCATGTGGTATTTTTTTTTTTTTTTTTTTTTTTTTTTTTTTTGGGGGGGGGGGGGGGTTAGAAATGACTGAAAGATTAACAGGCTCTGTTTTGAGTTTTGTTCAAAAAAGAATGACTTCATATAGGGAAATATATATATCACACATGCAGGACACCTTAAACTAGTTTTTTAATTAAGCAGCAAGGCAGAACAAAGTCGGGGCTGTATCAAGACACAGGGACTAAACCCCAATTCAACCAGACCCAGAACTGATCCGGAATTAAAACAGGACTACAACAGTTCAAAATCAGGACTACAGAATCAGAACTAGATGATAGCACTAAAAATCATCATAGACCTGCACTACACTTATTTTTTAATTCCACCAAAGTACAATATTTGGATTGAGAAAAGTTTATATAATTATTTATCCTTGTTGTGCGAACAAGCCTGCATAACTTAATAAATATAGAATTTGAAAAATAGCAAACCTAAAAAGAAACACTAGGTACGAGATACATGAGGACCTATGATACGGTGATACTTTTGGTAAACAACCATTTGACTAACATGTGTCTCACCTGCTCTTGTTCATCTCTGTTCTGTCCTCATTCTCCATCTCCCTCTCTGTTCCTCTCTCTCTTTGTGCTGACAATCATCAAATATACAGTTGAAACCAGATATTTACAAACTCTTCAGATCAAAACACAAACACTTTTTAATTGTAACATCAAATCAGACTAAATGTTTATTTTTTTAGATTGATAAATATAAAAAACATATTTGTTAACTTTAAGAGTAAAGAGAGAAACTATCTGTATTTCTTAATTGCAAATGGCACCAAATTGTATTCAAACTGAGCCACACCTATGGAGGTCCACAGTTCTTTTTCTGGTGTTTTGGTTGACATCTCTTGATTTTCCCATTTCAAAAAAACAGGCTCTGTGTTTTGCCTTATATGCATCCACAGCTGTGCCACCAGTTTACTCACATGGACTCTACTAACCTATCAGAAGCTTCTTCAGCTCAGAATGGAATCGTCTGGAGTTTTCTTATTAATTAACAATAAACTTAGTGTATATGTACTCCTAAATTTGATCAAAGTGATAAAAAATAGACAGCTCTGTCTCTCTTTATTCTGACATTTAACTAATTCAAAAGATGTTTCAATATTTATCTAAAACAAAAGTTTACTCTAAATTGATGTTGTACAGTAAAAATGTTTTATGTTTTCTCCCTAAAGTGTATGTAAATATCTGGTTACAAATGTGAATATCCTGCTGTGTACTGAAATCCCTCTTGTTTTGCATAGAAATATACTGAACAACATACAAAGCATAATATATAAAATAACATTTACCTGAGTTTTTTCTTTGAAAGAACCCTCTAATGTCCATTCTTATATTTCAGTACATAACTGAAACCGATTTAGTCGGGGAAGGTAAGAACTGAAAATATGAAATAAACACACGTAAGCTAAGACTCTAAAAAAATAGCATTTGTTCGGCTTTTCATTTCGCCATTTGTTGATTCACTTGAAGAGCAAGTAAAATAATATTGGTCAAGTGATCAGTTTGATATCAATCTTTCGTGATGCACCGTCATATTTACATTATTTGTACGGTATGAATGATTTGCTTTGGTACCTGGTCAAACTTAAGCTCTCCTTATGGCTGGCTCCGTTTCTCCAACAGCGGACACAGGCAGCAGCTGCCCCGCCCCCTCGCTCAGTCGCTTAGTGCCTGAGCTCGGATCATACCAATATCAGGGGGGATTCACGCACAGTCGTAAATTCCCACAGTGTGCACTATGTGCTTCGAATATTGTGTGTACTTTTTGTTTTATACAGTTGTCAGCCAGACATCTAACTATGAAAAAATTACACTCCAAAAGACCCCGGGCTTCTGACAAAACAACCCGGGCTTAAGCCCCGTAAGCCACCCCCACGCTCCGCCCCTGTCTACCATCATGTATTTTCAAACACCATGCTATAATTGTGTTTAGCTTTTGAATGCAAAAACTTATGTACATAGTAAATACACAGTCAGCTTATTTACATAGTTGTCCCCAACTTTTCTCACTTCTCGTTTCCCTGTCAGCAGGCTGGATAAGTTATCGTTGCAAGAATCATCTCATGATTCTTAAGACTCAAATTCTCTAGACCAGCGGCCTGCAATCTCTTTTCAAAAAGAGTCATTTTTGGCTAAAAACACACAGAGCTCCAAGAACACACTCAAGATTTACAATGAAGGCAGCACCGATTAAAGCACCAATTAGTCTATCAGCATGACTATCAGGTGTAAGTACAATATAAAGCGCCTTGAGGCGACTTTTGTTGTGATTTGGCGCTATATAAATAAAACTGAATTGAATTGAAGTACCCTACACTGCTCTGCTGCGGGCCATTGAATAATATGTAGTTCAGGTCATCTTTACAGTGTCATGATGTATTTGCCTCATTTGAGGAAATATAGAGCTAAAATAACAAAAATGTAAATGTCAAAAAGTTTTGAATTTTCAAAGGAAACTTGGCAATAAAAAAATGCAACTCTGGCATTTTTATTCTTATGTGAGTTGGGTTTAATTTGAGCTTAGATGCAAACTTAAAATACATTTTTGTTTTTTGCAATTTGATGAACAAAAGCCAAAAACTAGGATTTTTCTTAATTCCAGGTAACACAAATTGTCTGTACTTTTGTATTAGCTGTGCTTGCACACGTGCTCAGCCCTAAAGGCCCATTTTCAGCCAGGAGTGTCAGGTTAGGGCTGTGTGCAAGCAGGAGTGGTGGTAAGGAGGACCCAAAGTGCAGACGCTCGGAGGCAAGAGTGTACTTCAAAACAGCTTTAATGCTAAACTCAAAAAGTAACAAAACTGATACGCACGCACGCACGCACGCACGCACGCACGCACGCACGCACGCACGCACGCACGCACGCACGCACGCACGCACGCACGCACGCACGCACGCACGACACAGCAAGACGAGAGTAGATCGCGACAATGATGGAAGAAAACACAGGGCTTAAATACACAGAGGGAGCAATCAGGGAATGAGTGACAGGAGGGAAACACAGCTGGGGCAAATCAGGCCTAACAACACAGGGGAAGCAAAACCAGATACATTAACATGAGACGTGGACCTTCAAAATAAAACAGGAAACATAACACAGACTGAACTTACAGACAGACTCACAGGCAGGCACTACAACAGAGGGAACAGAGACGTGGGACCAGGACAGACACAGACACAGACAGGACATGGGGATGTAGCAGGCAGGGGAGACAGCAACTAAGGAATACACAGAGACAAACCATAAGACATGACTCTAACAAAAACCCAAAGACTAGAAATTATAAATAATATAATAAACTCAAAAACCCTGGGTCAACGACCCAGGCATCCTGACAAGGAGGAACTAACATTTAGGCCTGCCTGTGTTTTTTTCCAAATGTATAAAATTGTCTATAGTGATGATAAATAAACAAGCAGCAACTTAGTAATGCTGTAGCTAAACTGATGTCATCAATTTGCAGACTGTTCCCCTTTCTGATGCTCACACGAATACTTTACTGGAAATCAAATGTGTTTTTTCTCTGAAAAAGCAATTCATCTTTATTTTGATTTCTATTTTCTTGCTGCTGACAAAGCGAAACTTTCTGCAAACTTGGAAACAACTCCAAAGATTAGCTGTTTGTATGTAAAAATATTATCTATTGAGGTTTAGAATTAAGAGGATCATCTGATAAATCAAAGGGCTGACTTTGGCATTTTTTCAGAATTTTTATTTTTTAATTTTAGATGAATGTGTTTACTAAGAAGAGCAGATGATTGAAATGGAAGTGAAAATGTGTGAAACAGTACATTCTGTCCTTTCGTGGAACAAGGGTTATGCCACATATCTTGTCCACATGACATTATAGCCTGTATTAAGAAATAATTCAGGGAAAATTCAACAACATTTATGTGTCATTTAAAACCACAATTCCACCCTAAACACTTAGAATCCTGCACCGTTTGTGGTCCTGCTGATTTGTGATGTTAAGCTGTGCGGTGCACAAAAGTCAAGGGGGCTTCAAACAGGAAATTTCAGGAATTTAAAGGACTTAAAATGAAAGTCTGAAGCAGGCCCTGTTTTGGTAGTATTTACAGAGTAACCTGTCTTACTACACTGATAAACTTCTCGATTGTACTGTAGTGACTCATCCAAAGAGCCATCTGAGCCAAGAAACACTCTTAAAGACTCGTTAGGATACGACCAACATTTTAAGATTGACAGAGCCAAAATAAACATCCTGACTTTACTGGGTCAGTATTTGGTTTTTCTGCGTTCACAGTTTCTGCTTTCATCATTGCATCATTTAATTGCATCAGTTAGGGCAA
Source organism: Rhamphochromis sp. 'chilingali' (assembly GCF_963969265.1). NCBI lineage: Eukaryota > Metazoa > Chordata > Actinopteri > Cichliformes > Cichlidae > Rhamphochromis > Rhamphochromis sp. 'chilingali'. Next base: position 32,944,775 of record NC_137942.1, on the reverse strand, counting down.
AGCTGACCAAGTGAAGAAAACCGAGTCACAAAAAGCAAACAATATTATGTTGTTCCCACCAAGGGAGGAAATGCTTCCAATGTAGTACCTAATAGGCCAGAGTATGCCAGTTGTGAAAAGCTCCAGAGGATTGTCTGGTGTAAATAAGCTTACCTACAACAGTGCGTTATATAACACTGGGACTCTGAACTTCAAGACACAGAGACGTTACTTACAGTCTGACTGCAGGAGTATTTGGAAGAGACGTGGGAGTTGACCATATCTTCACCCACGATGATGCATGAAACCCCATAACCATCATCAGTGACCTGACATGACAGTGAAGACACGAGGTTTCGTATCAACGCCACCAGATGTACATTATCTAGTTATCCCTCTCTCTCCTGCTGCTACTTCAATCATGAAACTAATCAATGATCAGCTGATCGGCTTTTCTGTCGTGAGTCCGTCTCTCTTGTTTGTTTATCGCCCACTTTGCACCAGAAAGAGGAAACCAGCGGCTGAACAACAGCAGCACGTTTAAGCTTGATCAGCTGTTGTTAGAATTTATTTAATATTACTTTCTACACCAGGATCTTTTTCTACGTAGCTGACAGCTGTAACTGTGCAGGGGCGGGTCTAGCAAAGTTTAGCCAGGGGGGCCGATAGGGCATTAACAGGGAAAGGGGGGCACAAAGACATACTTTTCTTTCTAATTTTAATAAATAATTATCTGAATCTTACAACCAAAGTTTTCATCTGATGTAAAATGTATAGAAACCCATTATTGTATACAATAAATATTAAGTCAAATTTATGACCTAGTAAAGTACTTTTTCCTTTGGGCAGATACCATCTGTGCAGTCAATTCTGTTGAAGAAAGAAAGATGTTGAATCTATTTAATTATTGTAGAAACATTATTTATGTGCATTTTTTTTTAATTTACTTTATATTTTATTTTTGCTTTTAAAATTAAACACAACAGATTTAATTGTGAACAATTACTACAGTTAACATTTTGTGAACTGTAAGCACGAAGAAAAAAGAGAAAAAAACGTATAAAAAAAATCAATAGAAATCAATAATCAATTTAATGCATGTGTATTAAATTGAAGTCGATTACAGTTTTTCTCAGTCGCTTTGGTGCGTTTCTCAGATCAGAATTGAAATTCTCATAACTATTAGTTCAACCTCCACAACACTCAGTCATTTGTGCACATCATAGTAGCAATTTCTCCTCTCTCTGAACAAACTGCAAATGATTTTGGACATGAATCAGTTGCTTCCATACATTTCCCTGCTGCTTTCTGACATTTCCATTTGCTTATGTCATGTCAGTCAAAAGTAATCATACCTATGGATGCTGAATAGTCATTCCCAATAAAACGAATAGTCATACATCCATTGCTTAAGTCATCACACACAAAATTGTTGAACTAGTTATCACATGCCAAATATTGGCCATCTGTCAAGCAAATCCTATACCTTTCTGTATCATTTTTCCTGGAAATGTCTCCGAAATTGAACAATTGATCTCAGGTGAATTACAGCTGTCACTCATGAGGAGGCTCTACCAAATGGGTGATTTTATGTTTACATGTATTCTACAGTGAACAAGTGACTGTAGCATATTTTTCTTTTGCACAATTCTGTAGGATTACAAACACTTCTACACAATGGAAATGTGAAACGTACGTATTCAGTGTCTCAGTTACTCCCAAGACTCCCATAACATCTACAGTGACTTTACTGCACATTTCAGATAGCTGTACAGGTAGGCCATAGTGCTGTCGTCAGCATTTTCAGGTGTCACCAATTGTTTTTGCAATGGGAAACACTGAAATTATAAACTGTCATAGTGGAAACATGACAATGCCATTTGACTATCTTGTTCATAAAGATGGTGTCAAGACTTTTCATTTTGATGGCACTGACAGTTTCATTGACATGGATACTTGCTTTTGAGGTATGGATAATCAATTCTGTGCATGTGACGTGCTTTTGCAGGCTATCCACTAGGTTTTGCAGTTTGCACTAATTGTTTTGGGAAATGCACTAACTGCTGTGCAAATGTTAATGGTGTTCTGAGGAACGCACCAAAGCGACTGAGAAAAACTGTAAGCATTATCAGGTAGAGGGTGGGGGGAGGTGCTGGGAAGTTTATTTCACAAAACTAAAAAGTTGACACGACATGCTCTCATGTCCTTTACATTTCCTGCTGAGATATTTTTAGAGCATACAGGGGGAAAAAGAAAAGAAAAAAGAAACCCAAGCTTGTAGATAGATAGATAGATAGATAGATAGATAGATAGATAGATAGATAGATAGATAGATAGATAGATAGATAGATAGATAGATAGATAGATAGATAGATAGATAGATAGATAGATAGATAGATAGATAGATAGATAGATAGATAGATAGATGAATAAATGCATAAACACTGATCTTTTTTTATTCTAATGACAATATCCCGAAAAACAGAGCATTTCCTTCCTCTGGATTTTCTCCCTGATCCATTCTTTCAGGGAATCACAGTGGTCTGTGTTTTTGTAGTTGTTTTTCCCTTCCCACATCTCTTGCATCTTCTCCATGTACTAGTACACAGTTAGGTAGGAGCTCTTGAGCTGCCACATAAATAATCTTCCAGAATAGGAAAAATTGAATAAAAAATATAATCTAAAATAAAAAAAAAAGTAATGCATTTAAACAATGACTGGAAAAAAGAAAGTGAAGCCAAGGAAAAGGCAAATGTGAAATTGAAAGTATTTAGTTCCATTACATGCAGACAGGAGGATGTGGGTGAAGGAAGCAAAAGTACAAACACATGCACATGAAGGGACTTGACAAGACTAAGGTTGAGAGATTTGACACACACGGAGAAGAGAGAGAGAGAGAGAAGGGAAAACAAAAGGAGACTGAAAAATATGAAAGCCAAAGCTGATGCAAAGCACTCCTGCACTCCTTACAAATGCCCCTCCTCTCAGTCAGTGATAACAAACAGAATCCAAAACCAAACCTTGGCATATATATCAAAACTGTAGGAGCAGGGGGATTTCCACTGAATGATACACAAGAGATTCCCAATATGAAAACACTAAATAGTGACATATTAAAACACTGATTTCTGTGTTTTGGTTGATGGAGATTTGACGCTTAAACTTAAACATCATTGAGGTCTGCCACATCAAGATTGCATGCACCCTGTCCTCGGTCCTCTCTACTTTCACCCAGTACATGAAATGACACACCAGAGACAATAAAACTTTGGACTTACAGTATATCCTGCAAATAAGGCATTTGCCTTTTCTGTTCAGTCGAGTTCTCACCCAACTCATCTGGATGTATGCACACAATTTATAGCTAATGAGAGTACAGAAAGCCCAATAAGGGCCAGGTCTTAAAGCATTAAATGCCTACCTACTCCCTGTTGCACTTAAAACATTTATTTACACCATCATGGGTTTCTGTATATCTTATACCAACATCATGCATCCTGTATTACCTGTTTAAAATAAGCCATCTAAAACACTGCAACAGGCTGGTTGAGGAAGCAGGACAGAAGCCAAATGTGTTGTAAGAATAGCAAAGGCTTCTCTGTACTGACAGAGCTGACCCCAGACGCTCCTGAAAATGGTGACACCACAGAGTCCCTGTGGGCACTGCTCCTTTTGTGAAGTCATTAGAGTCCAATGAAATCTAAAGCTTGGAGGTATTACTCCTGTATTCATCTCTGTGGTGTAGAAAATCCATCTCTGTGATTTGGCTAATTGCATGATAAAGGTTAATGCAAAAAACTCCACGTGGATGCAATGCCCCATGGGCTTCACTGCTCTCAGGGCTTTTGAAAAGTCACTAACAGAACACCTGTCAAGTTTCAGTCCTCAGGGACGTTCAACATTGTTGCAACACGTTGATGATTGAAGTTTTGTGACTGGTAAGCAGACCTTTGAGAACAACACAAAAGTGCTGCTGAAACAGCTTACTGAGCAGGGTTCACATGGTCAGACTCTCCAAATTCACCTGGGACACGTGATCACGTCAGACGGCAAGTCCCTCTCACTAAGAAGGACTGCTGTGATTTAATCTATTCCAAACCACAAACAGACAATGATGACATTTCTTTGCACGACATTTTGCTGTAAATGCATACCAAACTATGCAACGTGAGTGGCTCCACTGTCAACAATGATACATGGGAGGTGGACCAACTGCACACAACAGACAACATGTGACTAATGACACGTGCTTTCACAGACCTAAAACTGACACTGCAGACTGCACCAAGTTATGGATTATCCATCATCAATCCTAGCAAATCATAGGCCCAGACAGTGGATGAAAGTAGCCTCTGTTTTATCACTGGAGCACGGGGCGACAGCAAAGGCCAGTGATGTAGCTCTCATCCAAAACAGAATCAGCAGCCAAAAAAGACATTCTAGCTTCATGTGACCTTGTGAGCTACTCCGACGCAAGACTTTTGGTACCATATTGTGTATCACTGATCCATCTACAGCAAAGACACATGACTGTATGGCAGCCTCCTCTGACCTATAGAATAACAGGTCTGGTCAGCTCAGACCAGGTGGTCTTTGCGAACTGCTCAGCATCACACAACCCAGACACTGAGTTTAGCTGGCAAATCAACTGATTTGCTTAAGCTGAATGCTAAATAATGCAGGGAATCACTGCACATCAAACCTGTAATATGTTATAAACTACAGCCATTTTTAAAGATAGAGTTGGACAGAATATGAAACCAGACCATATCTTTAACATCAAAAGAGCACAACAGAAAGCTGCCACAGACTAGGAATGTGGGGAAAACAGCAGGGACTTGCAGAACAGGTGAGGCATAGTATGGCCCTCATAGAAAAAACAAAACAAAAACATGTCTACGCGAACTTTTCTCCTCATTATACTAAACTCAGGGACCAACATCAGTACTACATTAAATGTAGAGGAAGGTGTGTTTTGACTAATCTAACATCTGTGTACTGTGACTAAGTAAAATCCTGTGCAAAGAGCATGTGTGCAAAAATGGGATGCAATGGCAACAATAAAGGTCAGGATACACTTTGTTCTGCATTATCAACAAACAAAGAATCCACACAGTGGATATAAAGGAGCCATTATTTTCCCCCTGTTTATCCATGCCATATTAACCTTTGTAAAAGGGTTTTTCTTTCAATAAATCTCAGAAAACCACTGTGGTTTTAACGCTCTGTCCGTGTCCAAACCCTGTAAATAGGTAAGCTGGTAATAATTCTTTTTCATTTGCATTTCAAATTTTATTTTTAGATTAAAAGGAATGTCAGCAAAAAAGTACCAGTCCAAATGAAGACTGTGTGCCAACAGACTATCTCAGAAAATGACATGCTGGTATCACCTGATACTTATTGTTGCTCGACTACAGCTGGGATGTTTTCATGTAATGATGTAATGGTGTAAAGTAACTGGATCTTTGATCTGTATGCTACAGAAAGGAAGTTTGTCACCATGATTATTTTCTCTCCCACTGAGAAAATAGTAAAAAAAAATAAAATAAAATAAAATCAGAAAGTCAAATGAGTGAAGCTTTGAGGTTGGAGTTTAACCAGAACTACTCACCATATGATAAAATATCCAAACTACCACATAATTCTTACAAGAAAAAAAGACTAACTACACTTTCCATATCCAAAACGAAACCAAAATCATGGGGAAAGGCTCAGATATTATATACAAGTTGTGGCTTCCACAGAAAAAGACACTTCAGAGTTGTCTAAACTTGTGGTATTGTGACATGAAAGAACAGAGTGGAAGGGAGATAAAGAAAATCCCCGCCTGTTCCCTTAAAACTTTCATAACTGGGTCACTCTCACTTGGCATCGGTGGGACTTTTCCAATACAGGAAAACACCTCAGTCCCCAGAATGAGAGCATGGGTATTTGCTTAGCTAGCAGCATGCCCGACCAATATTTCCACTAACCAATACAGACACTGAAAACCAATTACACATGTACTGTACATACAAATATGACACCTCCTCCACCACATTTTCATCAGTGTTTGTCAGGCTGTCCTGTGGCTATTAACCACTGCTTGGTTTTTTTGTTTGTTTAATCTTTTCCTCCCCTGGAGCGGATTTTAGAGAATATGTGCCTCCATGCTGCAGCTGCTTTCTGTGCAGCTAATCAGATCCAAATATCTAGGACTACTGTCACATTGTAAGCAGGACTGAAAGGCGTAATGTTACGTCTTACTATTGGGGAAAAGAAAAATTCAGCGCCGGTCACTTTGGTTCCCATAACAGTTTCTCCTTACACTCCTTACACTTCACTCATACAGTGGGGCAAAAAACTATTTAGTCAGCCACCGATTGTGCAAGTTCCCCCACTTAAAATGATGACAGAGGTCAGTAATTTGCACCAGAGGTACACTTCAACTGTGAGAGACAGAATGTGAAAAAAAAATCCATGAATTCACATGGTAGGATTTGTAAAGAATTTATCTGTAAATCAGGGTGGAAAATAAGTATTTGGTCACCTCAAACAAGGAAAATCTCTGGCTCTCACAGACCTGTAACGTCTTCTGTAAGAAGCTTTTCTGTCCCCCACTCGTTACCTGTATGAATGGCACCTGTTTGAACTCATCATCTGTATAAAAGACACCTGTCCACAGCCTCAAACAGTCAGACTCCAAACTCCGCCATGGCCAAGACCAAAGAGCTTTCGAAGGACACCAGGAAAAGTATTGTAGACCTGCACCAGACTGGGAAGAGTGAATCTACAATAGGCAAGCAGCTTGGTGTGAAAAAATCAACTGTGGGAGCAATCATCAGAAAATGGAAGACATACAAGACCACTGATAATCTCCCTCGATCTGGGGCTCCACGCAAGATCTCATCCCGTGGGGTCAAAATGATCATGAGAACGGTGAGCAAAGATCCCAGAACCACACGGGGGGACCTGGTGAATGACCTGCAGAGAGCTGGGACCAAAGTAACAAAGGTCGCCATCAGTAACACACTACAACGGCAGGGAATCAAATCCCGCAGTGCCAGACGTGTTCCGCTGCTGAAGCCAGTGCATGTCCAGGCCCGTCTGAAGTTTGCCAGAGAGCACATGGATGATACAGCAGAGGATTGGGAGAATGTCATGTGGTCAGATGAAACCAAAGTAGAACTTTTTGGTATAAACTCAACTCGTCGTGTTTGGAGGAAGAAGAATACTGAGTTGCATCCCAAGAACACCATACCTACTGTGAAGCATGGGGGTGGAAACATCATGCTATGGGGCTGTTTTTCTGCCAAGGGGACAGGACGACTGATCCGTGTTAAGGACAGAATGAATGGGGCCATGTATCGTGAGATTTTGAGCCAAAACCTCCTTCCATCAGTGAGAACTTTGAAGATGAAACGAGGCTGGGTCTTCCAACATGACAATGATCCAAAACACACCGCCCGGGCAACAAAGGAGTGGCTCCGTAAGAAGCATTTGAAAGTCCTGGAGTGGCCTAGCCAGTCTCCAGACCTCAACCCCATAGAAAATCTGTGGCGGGAGTTGAAAGTCCGTGTTGCTCGGCGACAGCCCCAAAACATCACTGCTCTCGAGAAGATCTGCATGGAGGAATGGGCCAAAATACCAGCTACTGTGTGTGCAAACCTGGTAAAGACCTATAGTAAACGTTTGACCTCTGTTATTGCCAACAAAGGTTATGTTACAAAGTATTGAGTTGTATTTTTGTTATTGACCAAATACTTATTTTCCACCCTGATTTACGAATAAATTCTTTACAAATCCTATCATGTGGATTCATGGATTTTTTTTTCACATTCTGTCTCTCACAGTTGAAGTGTACCTCTGGTGCAAATTACTGACCTCTGTCATCATTTTAGGTGGGGGAACTTGCACAATCGGTGGCTGACTAAATACTTTTTTGCCCCACTGTAAACCTTCATGCATTTTTAAACAATGTCTTTTTATTAAATGTTTTTCCTTTTATATAAACAGAAAGAAAAGAGAAGGATTACAGATGATCTGTACATTCGGTTTAAGTAGCCCGTACATTTAGGCTTTGAAATAAAAGGGGGGGGGGGGGGGGGAGAAAAAAGGGAAATAAAGAGAAGAAAAAAAGCGAAATATAAACATATGTATGATATTTGCCAAGGTAACATAATCCCTGCAAAATAATCCCATTCATTCCCACCCAGGTCACTGCCATAGACCTGTCCACTGTATTTCCACATCTGACATAAGAGAGTTTGCTGAAAAATTCTCATAGATTTTGAAATGCATCAATGAAAGGACCCTGCACACTTTCCAGTAGAGTTCTGGAGCGAGTGTCTTATTTTTTTCTAGTTTTAGACACGCCATGAGGTCACATAACCACTGTTTGAGAGTGGGGGGGGGGGGGGGGGGCAGCATCCCACTACCTCAGTAGGATTGCCCTCCTGGCCAACAGGGAACAGAATGATAATGCCTGTTTTAGAGGCCAGTAGAAGCACATCATTCCCACTGATGCCAAACACAGCAAGAAGGGGGCCAGCGTCACACTCAGAGTCCAGCACAGGGTATGAAAAACGTCTGTCCAGAACTGAACGAGATTGGGACAAGACCAGTACATGTGGATCAGTGAGGCTTCAGCAGTTTTGCATCTGTCACAATATGGAGTGATTTCAGGATAGATAATCTGGATTTTGAGAAGTGGGCTCTATGCACCACTTTGAACTGGATTTAACAGTGGCAGGCACATAATGATGTTGTGTTGACATGTTTTAGTATAGAGGCCCATGTTTCGTCAGAGAATGTCATGTTTAAGTCTTCTTCCCACACTGTCTTGAGCTTGGATGGAGAGGTATGTGTCAAATTTAACATTTTATTGTAAAGCAGGGAAATCAGCCCTGTGTTGGTTGGATAGAGTTGTAGGATAGTTTCTAGTAGTGTAGGCTCTGGTGGAGGGCTTGAGCCTGAAGTCTGGGAACAAATAAAGTGCTTGACTTGCAAGTATCTGAAAAAGTGTGATGGTGGTAGACTATATTTAATGGCAAGTTGTTCAAATGATGCCAGTTTGTTGGCTATGAATAGGTCTTGAAGCAAGTTATTCCACTTCTGTGCCACAAACCCAGCGTCCTGGATAGAAGGTTTAAAGAGATAGTTAGATGCAATGGGGCTGAGAAGGGAGAAGTCACAGCGTTTAAAGTATTTCCTAAACTGGCCCCATATTTTTAATGAGTATACCATTACAGGGTTGTGGATGGAGTTGAATGAAGACGATAAGAGTGGAGAGCAAAGTGCTGCTGGTAAGGATATGATATTGTCACTATGCAATTCCATAGTCACCCAGTCAGGACAACCACTCCGATCTTGGTAAAAATACCAGAACACCAAACATCGTATGTTAGCAGCCCAATAATAGAAACGAAAGTTGGGACGTGCAAACCCACCTTCAATTTTAGATTTTTGAAGATGCACCTTATTAAATGGCCTGTATTTATATAGCGCTTTACTAGTCCCTAAGGACCCCAAAGCGCTTTACATATCCAGTCATTCACCCATTCACACACATTCACACACTGGTGATGGCAGCTACATTGTAGCCACAGCCACCCTGGGGCGCACTGACAGAGGCGAGGCTGCCGGACACTGGCGCCACCGGGCCCTCTGACCACCACCAGTAGGCAACGGGTGAAGTGTCTTGCCCAAGGACACAACGACAGAGACTGTCCAAGCCGGGGCTCAAACCGGCAACCTTCCGATTACAAGGCGAACTCCCAACTCTTGAGCCACGATCGCCTTGGACGTTTACCCTGCCATAAGTAAGATGAGATGACAGAGTCCAGCTCATTGAAAATTGAATTGATACATCCTACCAGAGACAGAGAGAGTGATGTCCAGTGGGTGAGGGACGGCTTCACTTGGTTCAGCAATGCACTCACATTTTCTTTGAAAAGGTTTCTGTTTTTTTTGTCATTGTGATTCCCAAATATGTACATTTTTCCTTTCAAATTTGAAGGGAAAACTCGTGAAGTCTAACATACTTGCTTTGCTACTTAACGGGAAGAGCTCACTTTGTGTGTGAATGTGTGTGTGAATGGGTGAAAGACTGAATGTGGTGTAAAGCGCTTTGGGGTCCCTTAGGGACTGAGTAAAGCGCCATACAAATACAGGCCATTTACCATTTGTGTTCAATAGAGAAATGGGTCTATAGGAGGCACATTCCAACAGATCTTTTCCTTTCTTTTCATTAAGTGTAATACAGGCTTCACAGAATGACTGAGGAAGAGATCTGGTGGTGTCAATGGAAAATTGTACTTAGTAGTCAGTACACACACACACACACACACAGAGAGAGAGAGAGAGAGAGAGAGAGAGAGAGAGAGAGAGAGAGAGAGAGAGAGAGAGAGAGAGAGAGAGAGAGAGAGAGAGAGAGAGAGAGAAGTATAAATAAAGACCGGGGCAGTTTCTCAGTGCGAGTCTCAGTTCTGGAGGCTGCCCTTGCTAGCAAGAAATTCTGCGTGTTTCTCTTCTCTGATTCTCTACTGAAGAAGTGTTTTAGAGTACATCTCTTAACAGGTGATATTTCAGAAATGTCAAGTTTAGCTCAGAAATCAGTAATTGAATTGCAGTCAGTTTGGGACTCTGAGGTGTAAAGCTGTGAGTAAAAAAAAGAAAATCCCTGAATACTTCATTTATTTTTCATGATCTGTGACTATGTTGATATCTTGTCGAATTTTAAGAATACTTTGCCTTTCCCTAGAACCTTTTGGAAGGCTCCGCAGTAATTTATCGGGTTTGTCACCATGCACATAAAAATTTGATTTTATGTATGAATAGGCGTTCAGTCTAGTACCTTGTACTAGAGTGAACTAGCGCTTTTAAAATATTTCATGATTCTGTTTGAGAGCATACTGTTCATCAGTCTCCTTAAGTTGACTCAGAGCTTCCCAAAGTGTGGGGCCCGCCCCCTAGGGGGGAGGGGGGCAAAGCCATTGCAGGGGGAGTGTGGTATGAAAAGGAAAAAAACAAACAAAAAAAAACACAACAACGCTTGGACACTGCTAGCACAGGCGCCCACACAAACACAAAGCAGGAGATGAAGCATCACTGAATGTTTCCAAAGCAACTTCATTCTAAGCCAAAGACTAGAAAATATGGTGAAGCAAATCTTCCCTTTGGTTTCACCTGCACAAGTGCCGAGGTAGGTCTCCCCTGCAGAATTGCTTTTCCCTTCGTCGGGAGCAGCGCTGGGCTGTTCAAATCACGGGCAAACAGGATCCCACATTCTTGATTTTTAGTTCACAAACACTTCTTGTAATGACCAACTACTCCTGACTTTTTGGAGATGTTTGCGCTTTATACAGTAAAGTTACAGCGGGATACAAATAATATCAGGCTGATCCTGCCAGGATTCGTTCCAATTTTTCTTGTTTTACATTTTTCTTGTAAAACAAAAAGGGGCCTAGCAAAAAAAAAAGTTTGGGAACCACTGCATTAGCTCTTCTTTTTTTTTTTTTTCTCATAGGTGGACTGTTTTTTTAATTCTTGCTGAATAAGCAATAATCTGGCCTCTGATATACGCCTTAAAGGCATCCCATACGACAAGGCTGGAAGTCTCTGGGGGAGAGCTGGTGGCAAAGTAAAAGCGTATCTCATCCTTTACAAAATTTTCATCTGACAGAAGGGTCGAGTTGAAGTGCCACTGTGCAGCTTTAACAGGAGGATGTGGAAGAGAGAGTAAGAGGGGCGTGATCTGAAATAACTATGCTATGGTAGGCACAGGAGTGGACCTGCTGCAGATAATTAGTGTCAATGATAAAGTAATCAATTCTTGAGTATGTATGGTGCACATGTGAAAAATAGGAGTAATCTCTTTCATGAGGATTTAGGGTACGCCAAGCATCACACACTCCATATCCTGATAGAAAGGCATGAATGACAGATGCAGATTTGCTTTGAACATTACTCTTAGGTAGTGATGGCCCGCTTGAAGCTGACGCTCCGGAGCGTGTGTCGAAAAAAACAACACACTGGTTCAGAAGCACTGTGTCGAGGCTTGCTTCGTTTGGCAAAAGTCACGTGACCAGTGACGTCCGAAGCTTCATTACGCACGTAACTGCTTCGGTACCTGATTCAAACGGATATAAGGAAGTGAATCATCCACGGGATTCGTGGAGTGTGTTGATGGTGACAGAGAGCGAAGAGGTGATCATTCCACTGACAGATATGGAGCCAGCGAGGAAGAGAGGACGTTCTGGCGTGTGGGAATATTTTGAGTTGATTTTGCTCAATTCATTTTATCTGCCGAAGTGAAAAACTTGAAATGTCCAAAATCATGTTTTCATAATGTAAATATCATTACAGCATATGACTTCAGGAACACTTCCATGTGAATTAAAGCTAATGAAGACTACAAAAATGTATTTGACACTATACGTACATGACATTGCTACAGTTTAGAAAATCATTTTGTTTATTGTTTTTAGGTGATAGTCTGCAGGACCCAGGAATACCTGCATATCTACCAGCTTGCAGTGTAGTTCCTGCACTCCACAGCCTCTTCTGTTCCATGCAAGTGGATTTTCTCCAGGGCAGGAGAAACTATTTCTAAGAAAAGAAACAGACTCAGCCAGCGCACAGTAACACTAATCCTCTTTTTAAATGTAAATAACAAAAGGGCTACCTTACATTGATCATGTTTTTACTTTGCAAGTTCTTGATTAGGGGTGGGTTTTGATTATCGCCTTTCTGATTACAATCCATGCTAAATTGAATAAAGTGATATTGATTCATTAAAATCCCGTGTCGATTTGTAAATTAACGTTATTATGCCTGAAACGCCAGCATCTCAGGTTAAACCTCACAACATGTCGTCAAACACCATACAGCTAAAACAGTAACTGGGAGCAGGTTTACGGATTCTGCATACAAACGTGAACACAGAGCGCGGACCCGACGCGTCAGAGTCAGATTTTGATGTGTCGGCGGGTCCGCGCTGTGTTTGCCTCTTTTTCTTTCCGCTGGCTTCTGCAGCTGCAGGTTCATAACTCTCTGTTTACATCTCTAATTAAGTCTCACATGTGTCAGCTTTCTTTTAATAGATACGAAATTATGGATATATACTGTTAAATGATCAGAATTGTAATATTTCTGACTGAGGCAAAACTTTCCAGATTCCAATCAAATTGAATCGGATCCTGTATCGAATCAAAAATGATTCTACAAATCAGTAACGATGCAGCCGTACTCAGCTCCCTAAGCATTTTCCCTTTCCAGTTCACAATCAATCCCACCCCTAGGTCAAAAATATGTATAGGACAATTGGCCTCATCTAATATTTTGTATGAACCTGTCCAGCTGTCCAGTGATTAAACGACAAGTAGATGGAGGCAGGACTTCACAGCAGGGGCATACTCCATAATGTGCTGTGCATTCTCATATGTATATTATATATATTGCTCACTTATTGTATTTACCAACATCAAGGAGTTATGAGCAAAGAAAGGCCACCATAGTGCATGTTTAAATAGGGAAAGTTTATTGATCAAAATGTATTACACAGATACGCATTACATTTTTTTCAGCCCCCCAATCGAGAAAACAAAACCAATTACATGTTCAAAGCAACGGAACGGTGGCCCAATATCAGAGAGAACTCCACTCTTGAGTGAGCAGTGATAATTGAGCAGTCCGTTTTATTTTGCAGATTCAAGCTGCTCTTCAAAATTTTCACCACCAGATGTCACCGGAGAGGACTGTGTTGAAAAGCTTCGAGTAATGAACCGTTTTTCAATACAAGCTTCAGTGCTTCGGAAAGCTTCATTTGGCCATCACTACTCTTAGGACCCAATCGCAAACTCACAGAGACAGGAATGAACTCAAAATTCACAGCTTTATTGCTGGAGAGCAAAACCATACAAACTAAACTGGGAAACTATAACGTAATAGACAGAGACACACACGGCCATGAGGGAGAACACGACACAGAACTGAGGGAGACGCAGACATAAATACACAGAGGGTTAACGAGGGAAGTGGGAACACACAGGGAACGCAGGTGACACCGATAATCATAACAAGACACGGCAGGAGTGAATGCAACCCTGACGGGAGACGGGCAAAGTAAAACAGGAAGTACACAGAGGTTCAGACAGGAGGAGAGAGAGCACGGGGAGAACACAGACATAACAGGCTGGGAACACATGGAATAAAACACAAGGAGGGGAAACGAGGACTCACAGATACACAGAGGGGCACACAGGGGGTAATCAAATAAGGAACATCTTAACAGAACCCAGGAACCACGGCATGAATAAAGAACAAAATACAAAACACACAAAAGCTAAGAATACTGGGCCAACATGGCCCAGGACCATGACAGCCAAGTAAATACTGGAGGACTAGTATGTGTCAATTACAGTACAGCCTTTTTACAGTCCTGCCAATTTCTATTCATGGACTTTGGTTTAATTTATTCTGCAAATGGCATTCACTCATTTGATGTGCCAGTTTCAATCACCCTCACAACGCTGCCACGAGAAAAACATTTTGCTCCATGAAATACAGAAAAAAAAAGTTACGGCTACTGTAAAAACTACATTTTAACTCTGACATAATTACACATCCAGCTCTGGATAAACAACTCTTGTGACGCTGGTGTTTAAAGTACAAAATCATAAAGGGTGTGATTTTCTTGTTTTCTTTCTTTTAGAGCGGTCAGTTGCCGGACTCATCACCATCCACATCCAGTTCAAGAAAACCTTTCATTTGATGCGGTTAGGGGACAAAAACAAAACACTTTGAATGGCACAACTGGAGTCTCTCCTTATACTGTAGATTTTTCTCTGAGAAGAGAAAATATTCCTTTTTTAAAATACCAAATAATGTTGCATTTTAGACAAAGTGTGGACAAAATTCAAGTAAGAATATGCCAAAATCATTTAAAAGTTCAGTTTTATAACTTCAGAACATGATTAATCCTGTTTAATCAGCTGTTAAATTGGTTGCTGGGAAAGGAAAAGACCTGTCATACCATCTTACTGTGATGTTCCTTTTAACCTGCAGTAGTTTAGAGGACAAATTATTTTGTGCACTCTCATTTCCATCCTGAATGTGAGAGCAGTGGCAGCACTTTGCAAATAATAAATAATAGGATGCAGTTTCACGCACCTCCTGCCATTGAATAACATGCTGGGCTTCCTCTCTGTCAGGATGTCAGTGGCTGGGGGAGATATCATGGAATAAAAAAATTAAATGTACGTCACATTTTTGATCTTGAAAAATAAAAGGGGGGGTGACATGTGCTGCTCATGAACGTAGTCACTACTGCAGTCCCAGAGTGGAGCCACAGGTCTTAGACAGGAAGACTTAATGGCATCTGAAATCCTTCAATTGTTTCCACTGACACAGATCAACATTTTTATAGTTGTAAATGCTGCAACGGCCTTCAATATTTTTATTAAAACACTTGCAAAGGCAGAGGGAGCAGTACAGAAACACTGTTTTACTACTAGCATAGAGAAACTGGAACAAAGTTCATTAAAAAGAAAAAAGAAAACCAGACTGAAAACAACTCGAGTAAAGCACAGTTGTTTGATATCATCAGCACAGAAGTGATAAGACACCTCAGGGAACTGCCTAATTATAAGTCCTAGAGGTAACATGTACAAAAGAAAAAGAATAGGACCCAGAACTGAACCCTGCGGTACCCCACATGTCAGATCTTTAGAATGTGACATAAACCGATTCGCAAAAACACTAAAAGATCTGTTGGAGAGGTATGACCGAAACCACTCCAGAGCCAGACTGGACACACCGACTACGTCCCGGAACCTGTTAATCAGGATGGTATGATCAATGGAGTCAATGGCAGATGTCAAGTCCAAGAAAACCGTGACTGAGGATGCTCTGGAGTCAGCTGACATCATAATGTCACTAGAGACTTTAAGTAATGCGGTTTCTGTTGAATGACTTTTACGGAAACCTGACTGAAATTTGTCATAAATTTCATGTTTTTCTAAAAAAGTGGTAAGTTGATCTGCAACTACTTTTTCCAGAATTTTCGATAATAATGGAAGCTTAGAGATAGACCTATAATTCTTAAGCTGAGTTGGATCCAAACTGCTCTTTTTTAATATCGGCTCAACAACAGCATGCTTACAGAACGTAGGGACCACACCTGTTAAAAGAGAGGCATTGCATATCTCTACAATAGAGCGGCCAATGGCAGAGAGAGCATTTTTAAACAGCCCAGCAGGTAGAATGTAATTTGCACAAGTGGTAATTTTCATTTTTTCCAGCAGGAGTGAAAGGTCATGTATGGTCATTGGGTTAAACACTGACAGTAAATGAGGGGGAGGTGGCCCAGAGACACAAACAGATGGTATTGAAGAACCAATGCTCATACGGACATGATCAACTTTATCCACAAAGAAATTCAGAAAGTCATCACTCTCAGATATAAAGGTCACAGGTACTGGGTGGACCACGGGGGAAACAATAGAGTTTATGGAGTCAAACAGTACCTTGGAATTTCTCTTGCTTGATGATATTAACTGAGAAAAATATCCTGATCTGGCTGTTTTTATGGTTTCATGTAGGGAAACCCAAAGTTCCCTAAGGTGGAGCCTGTGAACTTCGAGTTTAGTTGATTTCCAAAGGCGTTCTACTTTCCTACAGATTCTTTTGACCTTCCTTACGTCATAATTTATCCATGGATGAGCTCTTTTTGGGGAAGCAATGACAGATTTCATAGGTGCCACTGAATTTAAAATCTCCAAGCAGTGATTGTTAAAACACTGTGTAGCAACATCAGCATCAGTGCTGCCATTGATCACACGAGGGTCCAACATATTAGAAAACTTCAAAGCAACATCCTGATTTATGAACCGCTTATGGAACATGAGATTAGAAGGTGGTGCGTACAGTGGGAAGCTAAGATTAAAAGTAACACAGGAATGGTCACTCACTTATACGTCTTTAACACAGACATTAGTTATGTCTAAGCCAAGAGAAAACACAAGGTCCAAGGTGTGGCCTTTAACATCGGTGGGTCCAGAGACATGCTGAATGAAACTAAAAGAGTCTGTAATAGATAAAAAGTCAGAGGCCATGCTACAGCTAAGATCATCCACGTGGAGGTTGAAATCCCCAATCATTAAGACTTTCTCCAGTTTAATAATGGAAGATAAAAAGTCCGTAAAATCTTTAATGAAAACATCAGCGGGGTCGGGATGGCGGTAAATTAAAACACAATAAAATATATCTGAAGAACCAACCTTAAGAAGTTGTGACTCAAAGGAAGGGAAAAACTCAGTGTCCTGCACGCGAAATTGTCTCGGTGAACAGTGATCAGACCACCACCACGATTGTCCAAATGCGGAGTCCCGATGAAGCGACAGCCGACCGGGCAGAGCTCATTAAGGTGGATACATTCATGAGAAACATGAAGTCCAGACTATTACTGCTAAAAAAGCCATTCAGTACAAATGATTTGTTGGCTATGGAGCGAGCGTTTAGGAGAGCGATCTGAAGCGGAGGTGACAGGCTGACGTCATCAACAGCTGATTGACAGCAGACACCTGGAAAGAGGATGTAGTCTCCCGGTACCCCTAACTGTGGAACTATGGTCTTGTAGAATGACAGGCCAAAGTGAAAACATCCCGCATCTCCAGACTTTTCATCGCCCGTGATGAAAAGGCCACTTCAGCCACTCCATATTTACGGGTCGTACTTCCATGAATCGGACCTCTGGTGGAATATAGGAGATACCACTCTGCCGCAGACAGATTACCTCTCAGGAACATACTGCCTACCCCTGCTTACTTCGCACAGGAGATGCTACAGGAAACGGGGTAAGCAGAGTTGAGAAATATTATTCTGAAAGCAAACAATTTCAGAATAATATTCCTCAACATAAAAACGCTGTATCGTGCAGAGAAGAAGGGAGCATGATCAAGAAATGCCAAAGCCAACCCAGGACTGTTCCAAGAATGGAACAACATTCCTTCCCGAAAGTCCAGCAGCCGGTCAACCAATTTCAAGCGGGCAACTTGCAACAACTTGCAACTTGCAACAACCAATCATTTTTCCCTCATAGGTGGTTGCCAGATGGTCACAGACTGGTCTCAAAGACTGTGTGAGTGGGGACCTAGCTTAGCAAGTAACCGAACCAAACTATTTCCACCACACAGTAGAACCGTTTTCATTTCAAAGAAGTTCTACAAAGCTTGCTGAACACTGCAACTGAGAAACCAACTAACTATCAGCTCTAAATGAATTTTGTGGTTTATATCGATCATTTGGCTTAAACATAAATTTGATTCCATTATACAACACAAGCAGGGCCATTGAAATAAAGGCTCTGCACTGAGACTTAAATAATATTTGATTCACATCATACTGGAGTCTGCAAGGACAAGATGGTCAAGACATGTGCCTACATGTATGCATCATATATACTATATTCAGTGTTGGGGAGTAACGGAATACATGTGCCGCCGTTACGTATTTAAAATACAAAATATGAGTAACTGTATTCCGTTACAGTTACCGTTTAAAAAGGTGGTATTCAGAATACAGTTACTTTGTTGAAATAAATGGATTACACTGCGGTACTTTCCTGTTTCATGTTGTCGCGGGTCAGGCCTGTTTGGGTTTTGTTTGACAGCTACGTTCTGTTGTTCCAGGCGGCAGCATTACGGTTGCCATGGTTACAGGGTGACGCTCTCTCTCTGCGTGTTTCCTGGGTGAGAGAGCGCCTTTTTGTTGTTGTTGTGCTAAGCTAATAGGCAGAATGCTACAGGTATAGCTCTACAGAATGTAGCATCATGGCCAGTGTAGTCCGTGCTGCAGGGAGAATGGACTGCCATACCCGTTATGTGTCTGTGAGCGCGAGGAGGGAGAAAAAGGAAAAGTACGAGCTGTCATCGAGCAGAAACGGGAGCTGGAAGCATGTAAATATAATAATAATATGCAATAATACTAAGTGCAATAATCCTTTCTGTCATCGTTGTATTTTTACTCAGTTGTATATAGTATTTGTATTTGTATTCTATTTTTATCTTATTGTATATTTATTTTATTTTATTCTACTGTATATAGTATTTTATTTTATTCTATTCTGTACAGTTGTGTACTGTATTTATTCTTATTGTATTCTAATTTTTGCCTCATAACTTTTGCACTGTCCACTTCCTGCTGTGACAAAACAAATTTCCCACGTGTGGGACTAATAAAGGTTATCTTATCTTATCTTATCTTATAACCACTGCAGCCAAGAAGAGAGCCTGACGAGCCCAGTTGTAAGTAAGCTATTAAGACTCGACTGTACACCGTGTTCGTGTTTTCCTCCGAAAACAATAAGTTCTGTTGGAGCAGCCTTTCAACGCCTCTCTCTGTCTCTCGCAAGCAGAGTTGACCCACACAACAAAGTAAAGCTATTTTTCGGCTACGAGCCCAACATGAACCCGACGTATTAGTCAGAGGTCCCTTTACTACGGTTCGGAGCCGCGGACCTTCAGTAACAGTAATAAATCACACAGCAATAGTACATTCATGTAGTTGTAAAAAGCATGATAATATATTAAGCAATCCAAAGTATTCAGAATACGTTAATCTCATTGAGTAACGTAACGGAATACGTTACAGAATACATTTTGGAGCATGTAATCTGTAATCTGTAGTGGAATACATTTTAAAAGTAACCTTCCCAACACTGACTATATTAACCTGAACTGCACACAACATTCTAGTTAACTTGGCCACATCTTTAGACAAGTGAGGGCAGTTTCACACTAATCAGACACACACATCTTGCCCAGCATTCCTACCTCTGCCGGGATGTTCCAGACAAGTCTCTGAGGTTGGGGTAGAGAAGGCTCCACATCACCTTTACAGTGGCCGTCCTCAGTGTAGCCTAGCTGGAAGGCATCTGTGGCCAGCGTGTACTGGAGGAAAAAATAAATAAACAGGGAAGGAAAAGATTATTTTTAATATAAGAGTTGGCACAGCCATACTTGTAAAAATGTACATTATTATGAAAGTGGGAAAAGAAGTTGCCTTTGTTTTGTTTTGTTTGTTTTGTTTTTTAGACAGACAATACAAAAATAAAGGAGAGATGATGACTGCATGAAAACTCAACATAAGCATTTCTCTATATATATATATATATATATATATATATATATATATATAGCTGGATAGCGTAGTGGTTAAACTACACGCCTTTGGAACAGAGGATCGCAAGTTCGATTCCTGCCTGGGGCGTCTGTATCCAGTAAGGGTCCTAAGGCTAGACCCCCTATGCTAAGCAAGCCTACCGCAGACATGAGCGAGACAGATAAATATGAAGGCATGCCGGCTCGGACGTCGCCCGGATCAACAAGGTCCGCGTCAGGTGTTGAGGAACCAGGGCACCCTGACGAAAAGTGGGCTACTGGAACAAGAAGGCATCGGTGGGCAAGGGACGAAAACAGGGCGTTGTTGGAATGCTACTACGCAAGTAACCCCGGCGGAAGGGGCTACATGAATAGGATGAGGGACCTATGGATTCTTCGATACCCAACATCCACAATGACGGCGAAACAACTAGTAGCTCAGTGTTCCAACATTCGAAAGAAGGGACTGCTCTCACAGCTAGAGATTGACGAGGTACAACACAAATGCTACGGCAAGGAGGAGTCAGGACGCCAGGTCAGGGGGGAGATATCATCACCCCCACCCGAGATTGGGTACATAGCCCCAAGTGCGATAGGAGAAGGATCGTTGAGTGCGAGAGGAACTGACCTGAAAAATAGGATCATGGCCAAGCTTGAAACCTGGATCCCCCGTAGCCGGTTACCAAGATTACGTGAAGTACCCTCAGAAGGTCTGCTAGATGATGTTAATGCAGCACTACGGGCAATACCTACAACCACGATTACCGACACTAACAAGCTGATCTACAATACGGCAGCAGTGATCAGTGAGATGCTTGGCTACAAGTTGAACAGCCACAAGGGGCAGTACCCTCCATGGAGAAGGAGGCTAGAGGGCAAGATCAAAGTAGCACGGAGGGAGGTTAGCCAACTAACAGAGTTGCAGAAAGGTGCGACAAATAAGGTGCCTAAGAAATACAGCAAGCTGTCCATACCTGAGGCCTTGGAAACTGCCAAGCAAAGACTCACAGCCTTGGCCAGCCGCTTGAGGAGGTACACCAGAGAGATAGAAGGCAGGAGAATAAACCAGCTGTTCTCCACAGAACCAGCAAAGGTGTACTCTCAGTGGCAAGGGAACAATAAGAGAACAGCACCACCAAGGCTGGAGACGGAGCAATACTGGAAGAGCATATGGGAGAAGGATGCAACCCATAACGGCAATGCTCAGTGGCTAGTGGATCTGAGGGCAGACCACAGCGACCTCCCTGAACAGGGTCCAGTAACCATCACAGTGGCAGATATCCAAGAAAGGGTCTCCAGTATGAAGAGTTGGACAGCACCAGGGCCCGACATGGTTCACGCCTACTGGCTGAAGAAGCTGACTGCACTCCACGAGCGTCTGGCAGCACAAATGAACCAGCTGCTAGTTAACGAGAGACACCCGGAATGGCTAACTGAAGGCCGGACGGTCCTGATCCCCAAGGACCCCAAGAAGGGACCGGTCCCCTCCAACTACCGACCAATAACCTGCCTCAGTACTACATGGAAGCTCCTGTCAGGCATCATATCGGCTAAGATGAACAGGCACATGGGTCAATACATGAGCGGGACACAGAAAGGAATTGGCAAGAATACCAGAGGCGCAAAACACCAGCTACTGGTAGACAGAACAATCAGCCGAGACTGCAAGACCAGACTGACCAACCTGTGCACTGCCTGGATTGATTACAAGAAGGCCTATGACTCAATGCCCCACAGCTGGATACTGGAATGCCTAGAATTGTACAAGATCAATGGGACCCTAAGAGCCTTCATCAGGAACTCAATGGGGATGTGGCGTACAACACTAGAGGCCAACTCCAAGCCCATAGCACAAGTTACCATCAAGTGCGGGATCTACCAAGGAGATGCTCTGTCCCCACTGCTGTTCTGCATAGGCCTGAACCCCCTCAGTGAGATCATTAACAAGACTGGCTACGGATACCGACTATGGAACGGAGCAGTTGTCAGCCACCTCCTGTACATGGATGACATCAAGCTGTATGCCAAGAGTGAACGAGACATCGATTCACTGATCCACACTACCAGGCTATACAGCAATGACATTGGAATGTCGTTCGGACTGGAGAAGTGTAGTCGGATGGTAACAAAGAGAGGGAAGGTAGTCAGAACTGAGGGGATTGAACTACCAGAAGGCAACATTGCAGACATAGAGGACAGTTACAAGTACCTGGGGATCCCGCAGGCAAATGGGAACCATGAAGAGGCCACTAGAAAGGCTGCAACCACCAAGTACCTGCAGAGGGTCAGGCAAGTCCTGAGGAGTCAGCTGAATGGTAAGAACAAGATCCGGGCCATCAACACATACGCCCTGCCCGTGATCAGGTACCCTGCTGGGGTAATAGGCTGGCCAAAGGAGGAGATAGAAGCCACTGACATAAAGACAAGAAAGCTCCTGACCATGCATGGAGGGTTTCACCCCAAGTCCAGCACCCTGAGGCTGTACGCTAAGCGGAAGGAAGGGGGCCGGGGACTGGTGAGTGTCAGCACCACAGTCCAGGATGAGACAAGGAACATCCAAGAATACATTGGGAAGATGGCCCCAACTGACCGAGTGCTCAGTGAATACCTCAGGCAGCAGAAACCCAAGAAAGAGGAGGGAGACGAGGAACCATCATGGAAGGACAGGCCCCTGCACGGTATGTACCACCGGCAGATAGAGGAGGTGGCTGATATCCAGAAATCCTACCAGTGGCTGGACAAAGCTGGACTGAAAGACAGCACAGAGGCACTAATCATGGCAGCACAAGAACAAGCTCTGAGTACAAGATCCATAGAGGCTGGGGTCTATCACACCAGGCAAGACCCCAGGTGCAGGCTGTGTAAAGATGCCCCAGAGACAATCCAGCACATAACAGCAGGGTGCAAGATGCTAGCAGGCAAGGCATACATGGAACGCCATAACCAAGTGGCCGGCATAGTGTACAGGAACATCTGTGCCGAGTATAACCTGGAAGTCCCGAGGTCAAAATGGGAGATGCCCCCAAGGGTGGTGGAGAATGACCGAGCTAAGATCCTGTGGGACTTCCAGATACAGACGGACAAAATGGTGGTGGCTAACCAACCGGACATAGTGGTGGTAGACAAACAGAAGAAGACGGCCGTAGTGATCGATGTAGCGGTTCCGAATGACAGCAATATCAGGAAGAAGGAACACGAGAAGCTGGAGAAATACCAAGGGCTCAGAGAAGAGCTCGAGAGGATGTGGAGGGTGAAGGTAACGGTGGTCCCCGTGGTAATCGGAGCACTAGGTGCGGTGACTCCCAAGCTAGGCGAGTGGCTCCAGCAGATCCCGGGAATAACATCGGAGATCTCTGTCCAGAAGAGCGCAGTCCTGGGAACAGCTAAGATACTGCGCAGGACCCTCAAGCTCCCAGGCCTCTGGTAGAGGACCCGAGCTTGAAGGATAAACCGCCCGCAGGGGCGTGCTGGGTGTTTTATATATATGTATATACATATATATATATATATATATATATATATATATAAATTCTTTACAAATCCTACCATGTGGATTCATGGATTTTTCTTTCACATTCTGTCTCTCACAGTTGAAGTGTACCTCTGGTGCAAATTACTGACCTCTGTCATCATTTTAGGTGGGGGAACTTGCACAATCGGTGGCTGACTAAATACTTTTTTGCCAGACTATAAATATATAAAGCATTTGTAAAAATATAACACCATAATATACATAAAACACAATTACTTAAAAGAAATCAATAAATACACAAACACTTCAACCAGTGCTTTCTCAGACTGGATGAGTAACGGGAACCGTTGGATCTGTGAGCGCTAAAATTATACTGTTACTCGAACCATCCAGTCGTTCTCTAAAATTGAACATTAGCTTTCTTAAAAGTGCTTTAAAAGTCCAAACACACACAGCTACAAACATCTGGCTGGCACTACCCCTCCAAAAGATTCTTATCGCATCATTATATGCAACATGCAGCTTCTGCATGCTACAGTGTTTGTAGGATGACCACAAGGGGGCAGTATATATCGGTGTGCAATACGCTTTAAACAAAGCCACTTTAACTGGAAGTGAACAAAAGCTGAATTTGCGTGCAGTAGCATTTGCCTGCACATAGAGCTCACACCGCTGTCTGTATATGTCATCATCATCATTCATTTTCTCAGTAATAAAGTCCCCGAGGTATTTCACCTTTTTATGAACTTCAAGAGTTTTTTGTGCCAGTTTAAACAAAGGGAAATTTAGCTGTTTATCCTGCTTGGTTCTACATATCAAAACAGCACTTTTAGCAGCATTGTACTTCATGTCATATTGCACACCATATTCAGTACAGACATTGAGAAGATCCTGTAACCCAGCACTGCTTGGACTATAAACAACCAGGTCATCTGCATACATGAGATGATTTATCAATGTTTTACCTAATATACACCCAGTGTTACAGGCTCTCAGCTGTATGGACAAATCATCAACATATAAATTAAATAAAATTGGAGACAAAATCCCACCCCGTCTAACACCATTGCTGACGCCAAAGGGGGCAGAAATACTGCTTCCCCATTTAACCTGCATGTTCTGATGAGCGTACCAGTAAGAGAGAATCCTCACGATGTATTGAGGAACTCCCCGTCTCTTCAGTTTATCAAAAAGTTTTCTGTGGTTCACTCGATCAAAAGCCTTAGAGCATGGGTCCCCAAACTTTTTCCAGTGAAGGCCACATAACTTTTCCCTTCTCTGATGGGGGCCAGGGTCAGTTTTTAACAGAAAAAGTGTGATAATCGCAGGTTTGCCGAAATGTTAACCTTTATTGTTTTCCAGAAAGCCGCACATAACCAAATATTAATAACCCTTTCCGAGATCAAATAACCCTCTTTGGGTTCTTCACAGAAAAAATTAACGTAGGAAATACTTAATAACACTATTTATGACATCAATAAATAATCAAATAACCTTCTTTGGGTTCTTCACAGAAAAAAAGTCAGGAAATATATAATAACAGTATTTCTGAAATCAATAATAACCAAATAACCCTCTCTGGGTTCTTCACAGAAAGAAAGTTTCTGTTGTGCCGTGCGCAGTGTTGGGGAGTAACGGAATACATGTAGCGCCGTTACGTATTTAAAATACAAAATATGAGTAACTGTATTCCGTTACGGTTACCGTTTAAAAAGGTGGTATTTAGAATACAGTTACTTTGTTGAAATAAATGGATTACACTGCGGTACTTTCCTGTTTCATTTTGTCGCGGGTCAGGACTGTTTGGGTTTGGTTTGACAGCTACGTTCTGTTGTTCCAGGCGGCAGCGTTACGGTTGCCATGGTTACAGGGCGACGCTCTCTCTCTCTGCGACTGTGTGTTTCCTGGGTGAGAGAGGCCTTTTCGTTGTTGTTGTTGTTGTGCTAAGCTAACAGGCAGAATGCTACAAGCATAGCTCTAAAGAATGTAGCATCATGGGCAGTGTAGTCCGTGCTGCAGGGAGAATGGACTGC
The DNA here is from genome assembly GCF_963969265.1 of Rhamphochromis sp. 'chilingali'. NCBI lineage: Eukaryota > Metazoa > Chordata > Actinopteri > Cichliformes > Cichlidae > Rhamphochromis > Rhamphochromis sp. 'chilingali'. The sequence goes on along the minus strand of NC_137942.1, from coordinate 32,919,153 downwards.
CATACACGTTATGGGTCTGTGAGCGCGAGGAGGGAGAAAAAGGGGAGTGGAAAGGTACGAGTTGTCATCGAGGAAAAACGGGAGCTGGAAGCATGTAAATATAATAATAACCACTGCAGCCAAGAAGAGTGCCTGACGAGCCCAGTTGTAAGTAAGCTATTAAGACTCGACTGTACACCGTGTTCGTGTTTTCCTCCGAAAACAATAAGTTCCGTTGGAGCAGCCTTTCAACGCCTCTCTCTGTCTCTCGCCAGAAAAGTTGACCCACACAACAAAGTAAAGCTATTTTTCGGCTACGAGCCGACAGGGACCCCGCCTTATTAGTCAGAGGTCCCTTTACTACAGTTCGGAGTCGCGGACCTTCAGTAATAGTAATAAATCACAGCAATAGTACATTCACGTTGTTGTAAAAAGCATGATAATATATTAAGTAATCCAAAGTATTCAGAATACGTTACTGTCATTGAGTAACGTAACGGAATACGTTACAGAATACATTTTGGGGCATGTATTCTGTATTCTGTAATGGAATACATTTTAAAAGTAACCTTCCCAACACTGGCCGTGCGCAATCTTAAGCTTCAGTTGTCAGAGCAGAATCTCTTAAATGACTCATATGAGCAGTCTCTCAAAGTTCTTGTGTTCTTTCCTTATAATCCAGTTTTGTAGGTGCCAGTAGGGTAGCCTAGTAGACACCACTGTTTGCTTTCTCTCATCAACTTCCCTCTGAAAACCACAAAGCAAGCAGGCTGAGAAACCAAACTAAGTGATACAGCACCTACACAGCACAAAACATTTCAATACCAGTATGGTTGTGGAGATGGATTTTATCCCAGTAGATTTTATTATGATTATATTTGTTTATACTCAGAATAACTTATTCAAGTCTCAAAAGTGAGCTTACCTATGTACTGTATGTTCATCAGTGTGAACTGTGGGCCTGCATCTGGCCGGTGAGAAGTTGAATGTCCGGTTCCATTCTAGTCACAGCCAGTCTCAAACACTGATGCAGATGTTCATCTGTCAATCTTGATCTCATCGGAGTTTTCATGAGTTTCATGCGTGAAAAGGTTTGCTCGCAGATATACGTGCTGCCAAAAAGTGTGGACATCTTCATTGCATGTTTTTTTTATGTTAGGGTACGTGTCATTTGGGAGGGCGGCATAGAAGTCAACGAGACTGTTGGGCTTGAATGGGTCTTTCAGAACATCACAGTTCTGTAACTCGACCAGCTCAAACTGATAAAAAGGCTGGGCTTCATCGATGTCGGCAACAAAGGGGTTTTGGAAAAGACGGATTTCTTTTGCATGAACATGTAGTTGACGGAATCACACACTGAACTCCGCCTTCAGCATTTCCAGTGCTTCCACACACTTTTCAGCTGGGAACGGGACCGCTGGGTTCTCTGCAGAAAGGTTTTGGGTAGCAGGGAGATGGGTGAAGTTGTGCTTTTTCACTTGTTCCAAAAGCAGCGCTAGTTTCAACTCAAATGCAGGGAATACATGTTCCAAATGAGTTTCCCCTGGCCTTGTAGCTGCAAGTTAAGGCCGTTCAGCATTTCCATCACGTCTGTTAAAAATGCGAGGTGCCACTTCCATTCTGGGTCGATCAGCTCTGGGACCGTTTTGCCTTTTGAATGAAGAAATGCGTTAATTTCGGGTAGCAGCTCGTAAAAACGCCTCAAAACTCTGCCGCGGCTCAACCATTGTCTAGTACAGCACATCTCCGTATGCAGATTCCAGTTCAGACGGGTCACGTTCACGTTCTGGGAAAAGTGCGGTTTAGTGTGGTTTACAATTCAAATCAAATGAGCTTTATTGACATGAGGAAACATTTCCAGAGATTCAGTCGGGCAGGCCCACTACACCCCAGTGTTCTATGGGTGCATTAGTGTCGATCGCGTGGCCAGACTGAAAAAATAATAATGCGAGGGAAAAAATAATGCATCTCTAATATTGTTCAGGGGGCCGGGACAAATGTGGAGGCAGGCCGTATCCGGCCCACAGGCCGTAGTTTGGGGACCACTGCCTTAGAGGCATTAATGAAACAGATGAGGACAGATGAATTTTTAGCCCTATACAAACTATTTCCTTGAGTGCACATATGCACATGTCAGTGCCGTGCTTTGGTTTGAAGCCAAACTGATTATCCAGAGAAGAGATGAACACACTAACTCTGTCAAACAAGATTCTTTCTAACACCTTAGATAAAATACTGGCTAGTGCAATCGGCCTGTAATTATCCAAACAGCTCACTTTTGCAGCTTTGTCCTTCATAACTGGTACCAGTAAAATACACAGCATTGAGTCTGGTAATATGCCATGAATCATAAACCCAGTGAAGCAGAGTGCTAGAAGAGGAGCTAGCCTTAAACTAGCATGTTTTATATGTTCTGCAGTGATGTGATCCAAACCAGAAGCTTTATTATCAGATAACCTATGAATGGCTTCATATACTTCATATGTCCTTACACTTATTGTGTCATTACTCATGTCAAAATTGTCCTCACATCATTCACTTTTTATACAGTTAAACAACGCACTGTAATGCTGTCTCCATAATGCTGCAATGTTATCTGCCCCAGAAACACCTTCAACAGTTGATGGTAGAGATGGTTTACAGTTATTAAGAGCTTTCACCTCTTTCCAAAAATCTGTCCTATTATTTCACAGCATTTTCCTGGCCAAAGAATCCGCTCTCAGCATTTGCTCATTTTTAGTTTTAAAGCGAGCAGCGTACTTATATCTGGCATTCGCACATTTTTTCTGTTCAAATTCTGGGCCTTGTTTAGGTCTTCCAGCCATGGCCCAACATTTATAAGCTATGCGAGCTTCATCATGGTACGTGGATACATGTTCTTTCCAGCCAGGTCTGATGTTAGGTTTCTTATGCTTGTGTTGTTTATCAAGCAGTGTACCACTTTCATACAGAGCAGTCACTATATCATCATACATGGAGCAGAGTAAATGTTTATGCACAGCATTCTTACAGGTGACATCCTTTCACAAAATAGCTTCTTTGGGCAAAGAAATGTTGTTCAGCTGTATATCGGTGTTACTATGATAAGCTAAGAAATCATCTTCACTAAATGCTGACCAGTCTAATTTTACACTGGTAGCAATATTAGCAATGTTATTTCCAGTTGTTGCTGGCATTTGTTCCACATTCACAGTAAAACCAAAAGTCTGACACAGTTACCTCATACCTAATAGTCATGTTTGCTAAAGCTGCATGTCCATCAGCTGTACAGATACGGTGGTCCAGTCATGATGTACTATGCCAGGCTTCACTTATGTATGTATAGCTGTCTGCAGGCAGTAACACTTTGGTAGGCAGGATAAGATTATTAACTTCACAAAAGTGGGTTAAATGGTCAGCAAACTGAGAACTGCTGTCTGTGAGATCAGCATTAAAATCACCCAAAACATATATACTGTAAGTATTGTTGTCTTGAATAAATGCATTAATAAAAGCCAACCTACTGAGGTAGTCTTGCTCATTTTCACAAGATTCATAGGGAGTATAAATATTAAGAATGATAAAACTACTATTATTCTGTGTATATTGTATACCAGTACACCAGTCTACATTCAGTCTAATGGGCTTTATCATGGGGTCTATTTTTTTGTCCCAAAGCACAGCAACCACTCCACTACCTCTGACTATAGCTGTGCTGAGATCAGTTTTTGATTCCCCCACTCCCAAAAAACTTGCATTTAGACAGTTAAGTTTTCCCAGGTCCTGTTTGGACAACCATGTCTCCTGCAAGCATAAAATGTCACATTCTGCAAGCAGACTGTCCACAACAATCCGTCGAGCTTTATCCCCTGCACTCTGTCCCAAACGTAGACCACGACAGTTGTAAGATAATACCCGAATAGACATCTTCATGTTGATACATTGGTACCAGAAGGCGCAGTTATCTCCCGTGCTGGATCCACTGTGCTTGGCACCACCGTACCGGGCTTACGAGGTTCATAAAAGCGCTGGACCAGAGCCCCTTCAGGCCAGAGTTCAGGATTGTACATTTCACCCACATCATTACATTCAGCAGTAACCTTGAAAGAGCCGAACCTGCTACGTTTACTAGCAATTTTTTTGACAGGTCACATCTCTTTTGAATTTCTCTCTCAAATACAGAGCAAGAGTTTTCAACATTATGCACTCCACACTGTATATAAATGCCACTTGTTTTGCACATATTCAACTCTGTATATTTTATATATTTTATTATTATTATTATTATTATTATTATTATTATTATTATTATTATTATTATTTTATTTTATTTTTTTACTATTTAATTTGTAAAAATGTGTATACACACACACACACACACACACGTAGGAAAATATTTAGTATACACATCCAGAAATGCATACACTATTATATATTGTACATATATTTATTAGTTTCAGGTTGGCCATTCTTGTATTTTGCTCGTTTGTGTTGTTGTGTTTGCACATCTCTGTTGCTTGTGGGGCTCGCACACAAGAATTTCACTCGCATGTGCTGTGCCAGTGTGCCTGCACATGTGATGTGACAATAAAAAGTGATTTGATTTGATTTGATTTGAGTTTCTGCATCTACATTCAGGGAAAATTTAGTGGCAAACACGCTCACCAATTTAGTTTTCACAGTTCTGATTGTAGGGGAGACCGGGGATAGTTGTAACGTGGGTCAGTTGTAACACTTCCAGTTTCTCCAATCAGGGCTAAGTTTCAAATGATGTGATTCATCCTGTGCATGCCCAATTCAGTTCTGCTATCACAAGTGAAAAATCAGCACATTTTGTCAAACACAGACAATTTAACACGAAAAAAAAGTCATTTGTATGCCAAAAAGTAAGTTTTTCTACTTTATTTCAATTTCTAATAGCATTATCTGCTTTGCAGTTAAACTCATCAAACTTAAATTGTGTTATTTGTATGTCTATGGGGATATATTCTGTGTAGGTCTTTAGTGCTAATGTTTTAGTCGTTGGCTATAATATTAGCTAGTTCATGGCTATAGGAGTCTGGGTCAGTTGTAACAGCTACAGTCTGGGTTAGTTGTAACAATAACGCAGATGTTACAACTTACCACACTATTACTTTAACTTATATTAAACAAGTTGGGGCAACGACATCAGCAACAAGTGTTTCTTTGTGTACAGATTCCCTGGACTGTTTCCCTGGTGTGCGAGTGGATTCGTGTTTGGATTGTGTGGAGAAAGACGAGTGTGTTCCCCTGGATTTTCCCCAGAGCCCTGCCCCCCTCACCTTTTGTACATAGCACTGCCTCGCATCTGTGTATATACACTCATTGGACATTGTTCTTTAATAAATTCTCTTGTGTGCATCATCCCCGGAGTCCAGCGCGTGAGTCCACCTTGTACTTCGTGACAGTTACAACTAACCCAGACTATGGGGTTAATTGCAACATTTCACTCTTTGTGTTTGAGGCCATACCATGCAATGGGTAATTGTGCTGCAGAGAAAATAGCTGCACTATTTAATAGCAGAGACATGTAAATACTTTGCATTACATTTTTAATCCACTACCTTAAAAGAGCTCCAATTTACAGACAGAAATGTCAAAAATGTTACAACTATCCCCGGTCTCCCCTACTCACAGCTCCAGTGCCGATAACCAATACAGGTCCAGGCCTCTTATTGTGTCCAGTGGTAGCAGCATGCATTCCTGAACCCGAATTAACCTTCTCCAGCTTGTGACGAGACTTGCCATTTTTCACAACTTTACTCCATTGTGGGGAGCATGTAAGAAGCACTGTCTCAACGGGACCCTCTGTTGTTGCAGTAGTTTCCATATTACGACCTGAGGCTGTCGTCAGAGCCTGATCTTGACCACATAGCAACATCTCCAGACAAAACGCTGACACTGTGCTTTTCCCAGTCCTTGAAGCAGCCAAAGCTCTGGCTCCCTGCCTTCCGCGCGGGCCGCCTTTACTTCGACTCCCCCACCGCTCCTCTGCATGTTTCCCCAGGGGAAAGTGGGAAGCGGTCCCCGACCCCTGAGCATTCAGAGTAACAGGCTCAGCCGGCACCTCAGACCGACACTCAAGAGCAGTCACACGTTGGTCGACCTCCACAGCATTGGTCATAACTTGCTCGCAGACATCCGCCTGTAGTTTAATACTTCAACAATCCTGTTTTGCAGTGTGAGTGACTGGCTGCTCCCATTTGGGATTAGAACGATGCCAACTTATCCCATAGTTCAGCCAATAATGCGTATATACGCAGCCAATCAACATCATTGACAGGCTATGACAGCGTCCTTATGTGCCGACACCGGTGTTTTAGCAAAGCGGCTGATGTGGAGTGAAGCCACGTTAATGACAACGTGTACAACCATTGGAGATGTGAGCAGGACAGACGGAACAACAGACGGAAAAAGTGTGGACTTTATACCAGTTTTTAAATTGTGTTGATCGGCCACGTAAAACCAGAGTTGTGATAAAAAAATAAAAATAAAATAAAAATAGGCAATGTTTGTTTTTCTTCCTGAATACTATAATTGTTTATATTTACTGCGGGAAGAAACGGTAAAAACGGCGTTTTATAAGAAAAAAGGCTCGAAAGCCTGTGAGCAAAAACAAACCCCACCCCCCTCTTCCTTTCCTATTCGTCCAAGAAAGTACCATGTCGACCAATCAAAAAATGATATGGCAACGTGGCATCTAGTTGTTAAGAAACGGGGTGAATTTTTAGGAGTGACGGCGGTGTTTTGAGATGTGAGAGATTTGAGACGTTTAGTGCAAATCTTGTGTAGTTAGTGTGTAGTGTAGTTTCGTTGTGTGTGTCAGAACAATGAGGCGACGGCTGAATGTTACAGGTGTTACAGCAGTGATACATCTGCTGCTGTCAGGCCTGCAGGTATCAGGCTGTTGTTCTCCTTCATCGCATAGTGGACAGAAATTATTTTTTTGGAGTGGCACAAATAATTTTGTGTGGCATCAGATTTGATGCAGAACAGCTGATTGTTCTGTAAATAGTTTGAAATGTTTATTGAAAAAAAAAAAATCGCCTTGGCTGCATTAAAAAAAAAAATAGCTGCAAAAAACTTTGCATAACTCAGTTACTTTTTTTGAAGAACTATATAAATAATTGCCCAACATTGGTCGTTATATACTGTATTTTGCAGACAGAGTTACAGGACTCTCTCCCAGACCACAGACTCATAATACAAGTCAGAGATTTAAAAAATAAATTAAAAAAAAAACAAAAGAAAGACAGTTGTGTTTTCAAAATTGGAGTTCAAGTTATTTTTACTTCCAATAGTGTTAACATACTGCACAGGTCAATGACTAGAATTTTTTAATTTTTCATTGTAAGTGGGGCCAAAGCAGTTAATTAAAAGTCGTCTAACATAAATGTAAATGCTGTAATTTGATTATTTTAAACAGTAGCACTGCCAGGCTTCTACCTTTCTACCTTTAAAACCCGGAGAGCAGCCAAATGGCTTTTAGCTAAGCTTTAGCTTCAGCGAAGTGGAAGCTAAATTGGCTAGTCATTCATATGTAAATTAGGTTGTTACCTGGGAATTCTGGAGGGGAGGGGGGGGTGTGTGATTGAGGGGGTGGGGGAGCTGCTAAAAGCTGTGAACTTCCTTTTGTGTTCGTCTTGATGCATTCTCAATCATCCAGGGAAATAAATCTCCAAAAGTCACCAACTTGGAGTGTTTCAGTTTGCCATCTTAGGGAGAAATCAACACACATGGGTGTATGTCCTTTGTTGCTGAGATTTATTGATAAAAACAGTACAAAAAAAAACAAAAAAAAAAAAACAACCATTTGTACACATATTTACAAATGGCCTGCTGAGTGGTGCACGGAGCATGTTCATTGGTTCATGGACCTCCCTGAACTAATGGCATTTATTGCAATTGTCATCTTGCGGGGGGTTAACAGGGTTCCATCTCTACGTGACTGCTGGTCAGCAAACCTGGGAAACCCACAGATCATTGGAACTATGGCACGAAAGAGCTTCCAAGACAACATGCAACACCTACGCTTTGATGACAAGTCCACCCGCAGTGATCGAGCAAAGACTGATAAGTTCGCTGCAATTTCCAGTGTGTGGGGATCATTTGTCACCAACTGCATCACGTGCTACAACCCTGGTCTACATATCACCGTTGATGAACAGCTTTTCCCATCAAAGACTCGGTGCTGTTTCCTGCAGAATATTGCAAGTAAACCTGACAAGTTTGGGATCAAGTTTTGGGTGGCTTGCGACCTAAAATCCAAGTACATTTGCAATGTCTTCCCATATCTTGGCAAGGACCCCAATCGTCCCACTGGGGAGAGACTTTCTGACAATGTAGTAATGAGCCTGATGGAACCATTCCTAGACAAGGGCAGAAATGTTACCACGGACAATTTTTTCACATCGCTTTCACTTGCGCAAAAACTTCTTAGACGGAAAACCACCATCCTCGGCACAGTCAACAAGATTCGCAGGAAAATTCCTCAATCCACTAGACAGATCGCAATGAATTCACCACTCAGGTATGTTGCAGGTCTTTTGTGGTTCTATGTTTATGTGTTTCATTGTGTGTAAAAGGGCTATGGAAATAACAATTTATCTTATTTCTTAGGTGTTTTCAGGAACACGGCAACTGGCCAGCGCCGTGTTCCTCTGCGGACAGTGTACTCCCGAACCATCTGGTCCATCACATCCACGCCACACTTTGTTTTGTTGTAAAGGGTGACAGTGTTTGGCTTCCTTTTGATAGTGTTATCAGTCTGAACCACGCTGTGCATGCTGCTAAGAATATAGACTGTCTTCTTCCGTTTGGCCGCATATGCCATCAGCGTGGCAGCAGAGGTTGAAAACACCTAAGAAATAAGATAAATGGATAGTACTGGATGGTACTTGGATTTTAGGTCGCAAGCCACCCAAAACTTGATCCCAAACTTGTCAGGTTTACTTGCAATATTCTGCAGGAAACAGCACCGAGTCTTTGATGGGAAAAGCTGTTCATCAACGGTGATATGTAGACCAGGGTTGTAGCACGTGATGCAGTTGGTGACAAATGATCCCCACACACTGGAAATTGCAGCGAACTTATCAGTCTTTGCTCGATCACTGCGGGTGGACTTGTCATCAAAGCGTAGGTGTTGCATGATGTCTTGGAAGCGGTTTCGTGCCATAGTTCCAATGATCTGTGGGTTTCCCAGGTTTGCTGACCAGCAGTCACGTAGAGATGGAACCCTGTTAACCCCCCGCAAGATGACAATTGCAATAAATGCCATTAGTTCAGGGAGGTCCATGAACCAATGAACATGCTCCGTGCACCACTCAGCAGGCCATTTGTAAATATGTGTACAAATGGTTGGTTTTTTGTACTGTTTTTATCAATAAATCTCAGCAACAAAGAACATACACCCATGTGTGTTGATTTCTCCCTAAGATGGCAAACTGAAACACTCCAAGTTGGTGACTTCTGGAGATTTATTTCCCTGGATGATTGAGAATGCATCAAGACGAACACAAAAGGAAGTTCACAGCTTTTAGCAGCTCCCCCACCCCCTCATCCACACACCCCCACTCCTCTCCCTCCAGAATTCCCAGGTAACAACCTAATTTACATATGAATGACTAGCCAATTTAGCTTCCACTTCGCTGAAGCTAAAGCCTAGCTAAAAGCCATTTGGCTGCTCTCTGGGTTTTAAAGGTAGAAAAGCCAAATGGCTGCTCTCCGGGAGTTTAATTAATAAACCATGTGACTGGGCTGGATTAGATGCCGGCAGACTCCCTCATCGGCACCAATATTCCTAATGTAACAAGCCCGGTGTAGTTCTTCTGGCAAGAACTTGGTCACTTAAAACCAGTACAGCAGTAAAACATTTTACATGAGGTGGACAGTTTATTGCTTGGACGTGGAGCTGGGGTAATCCACAAAACCTTCTTGATTTGCGACTGCAGAGCAGGTACATGAATAGGCATGCTGCGGCTTGTTCGGTCTCACTCTTCTTCACATTCTTCACAAGTTTATCCTCCTTAGGGCTCAGAGTCATTCACAGACCACCTTTTCTTCATCTGGAGTGTTAACAAGCTGTATAGAGCAGATCCTCGTACCCAGATTCTGCGATGGCCAAATTTAGAAAAGATTTTCTCATCAGTCCGGAACTTCTAAAGATGTGTTCTGTGTGGGCAAGGGCTTTCAATTATGGTGGTTTCAGGTGAATTTATGATGATGGAACTTTCAGGTGTCTGTATGATAAAGAGAAAGAGAGAAGTGTTTAGTCTGTGTATTATCAAGTCAAGTGTTTGCTTGACTCGTGAAACAAACAAACAAACTGAGACTGGACACTTGTAGATGCACGAGGGGGGCGACAGCTAAGCTGGGTTAGAACAGATCTAACCCAGGCAGCTGAAAAATCAAGCCACTGTTGCAGTCCCCAATCTGCAGTTGCTCTAATCAGGTCCCTTGAGTATGTTTACAGCCTGTTAGAGAAAATGCCCAGGGTCTCTGTGGCAGAATGAATGGCTGTAGTCAGCTCTTATCAGTCCAAAAGTTATGGCTGCGTAGTCCATATCTTTGGGTAAGCTTTCAAGTGGAGCGGAGTAGAGCTCGCTTTACACCCTGGGCTGTGTATCTGAACTGTGATCTTTTCCAAAACCTAAGTAGTTTTGTTGCTTAGACCTCCATGTATCAGACAATACAATAGAAATAGAGGTAGTCAGTAAGTGAAAGTACATTTAAAATCCATGCGTCAAACAAAATGTCTGTGTTGACAGTCATGTGGCCTAAATCTTTTTTTTGCATCGTTGTGGAAATTTGGGGATTTCTTGGGACTGTTATAAAAGCATACATCTTTTATAACTTTACGAAAACAAGAATTTGGTGCAAATGTTTGAATTTATTTTGGACATTCTCTAATCCGCACCGTGTCAGAATTATACACGCATGCTCCAATATATAGATCAACCACCCCTATTAATATTAATGTCACGGCGAGTGAGATGAGCCGTGTGGGAAATAGAGGATCCAAAAGCAGGCACTTGTAAAGGGGTGAGGGTGGTTTATTATATACGAAATAAATATAGACAAACAGCAAATGGAGCACGAACTAAACTAGACTGGAAACAACTAAACTACAGAGCAGAAACCTGGACAAGAATGAGAACGAGCAGAGGAGAATGACAATGGACAGCAGGGAGAACACATGGGTGAGACATGGTGGATACACAGACGGACCAGCAACTACAAACACAGAAGACGCGACTTAAATACACACAGAGAAACACAGGGAGATTACACACAGGTGGGGAACACAGCTGAGAGTAATCAACAAGACGAGACAGAGGTAAAACTGAACACACACTCACACGAGACTCAGACCTTCACAATAAAACAGGAACAAGAAACCATCACACAAAGACGCAGACTCGACACAGAGACAGACAGAAAAAACAATATTGTTATTATTGTTTTATAGTATTGTTCTGTTTGTTCTTATCCTCCTGCTGCTAAACTAATTTCCCCTTGTGGGACAATAAAGAAATTGAATTGAAAATGACACATGGAACTAAACTAAACCTGCAAAAACATGACAACTCAAAATACTGGGTCAAACTGACCCAGAACCGTGACAATTAATGTAAATGTCCTTTAGCCAGTTGCACAACAACCAGGTGCTTTTCATAGCCAAGAACCGTCTTATGGTTGGATGCTTGAACCCTCTTCTTGGCTGAACTGGTAAAGAGTCATTCGTCTCAAATTCTGTAGAATTTTAGCTTTAAATATCACACATACTTTACATACTACATACTAACATTTTCAGTGGCCTTTCTTGCCATCAAAATAAACCTGGATCTGTAATTTGGGACCGGTACATTAAAAAAAAAAAATGTCTGCGTGCTGACAAGTTAAAAATATATATATATATTTTTAATACAGGAAGTGCAGAATTATTAGGCAAATGAGTATTTTGTCCACATCATCCTCTTCATGCATGTTGTCTTACTCCAAGCTGTATAGGCTCGAAAGCCTACTACCAATTAAGCATATTAGGTGATGTGCATCTCTGTAATGAGAAGGGGTGTGGTCTAATGACATCAACACCCTATATCAGGTGTGCATAATTATTAGGCAACGTCCTTTCCTTTGGCAAAATGGGTCAAAAGAAGGACTTGACAGGCTCAGAAAAGTCAAAAATAGTGAGATATCTTGCAGAGGGATGCAGCAGTCTCAAAATTGCAAAGCTTCTGAAGCGTGATCATCGAACAATCAAGCGTTTCATTCAAAATAGTCAACAGGGTCGCAAGAAGCGTGTGGAAAAACCAAGGCGCAAAATAACTGCCCATGAACTGAGAAAAGTCAAGCGTGCAGCTGCCAAGATGCCACTTGCCACCAGTTTGGCCATATTTCAGAGCTGCAACATCACTGGAGTGCCCAAAAGCACAAGGTGTGCAATACTCAGAGATATGGCCAAGGTAAGAAAGGCTGAAAGACGACCACCACTGAACAAGACACAAGCTGAAACATCAAGACTGGGCCAAGAAATATCTCAAGACTGGTTTTTCTAAGGTTTTATGGACTGATGAAATGAGAGTGAGTCTTGATGGGCCAGATGGATGGGCCCGTGGCTGGATTGGTAAAGGGCAGAGAGCTCCAGTCCCACTCAGACGCCAGCAAGGTGGAGGTGGAGTACTGGTTTGGGCTGGTATCAAAGATGAGCTTGTGGGGCCTTTTTGGGTTGAGGATGGAGTCAAGCTCAACTCCCAGTCCTACTGCCAGTTTCTGGAAGACACCTTCTTCAAGCAGTGGTACAGGAAGAAGTCTGCATCCTTCAAGAAAAACATGATTTTCATGCAGGACAATGCTCCATCACACGCGTCCAAGTACTCCACAGCGTGGCTGGCAAGAAAGGGTATAAAAGAAGAAAAACTAATGACATGGCCTCCTTGTTCACCTGATCTGAACCCCATTGAGAACCTGTGGTCCATCATCAAATGTGAGATTTACAAGGAGGGAAAACAGTACACCTCTCTGAACAGTGTCTGGGAGGCTGTGGTTGCTGCTGCACGCAATGTTGATGGTGAACAGATCAAAACACTGACAGAATCCATGGATGGCAGGCTTTTGAGTGTCCTTGCAAAGAAAGGTGGCTATATTGGTCGCTGATTTGTTTTTGTTTTGTTTTTGAATGTCAGAAATGTATATTTGTGAATGTGGAGATGTTATATTGGTGTCACTGGTAAAAATAAATAATTGAAATGGGTATATATTTGTTTTTTTGATAAGTTGCCTAATAATTATGCAAAGTAATAGTCACCTGCACACACAGATATCCCCCTAAAATAGCTAAAACTAAAAACAAACTAAAAACTACTTCCAAAAACATTCAGCTTTGATATTAATGAGTTTTTTGGGTTCATTGAGAACATGGTTGTTGTTCAATAATAAAATTATTCCTAAAAAAAATACAACTTGCCTAATAATTCTGCACTCCCTGTATGTCCCATATTTGTACAGACACTAGTAAAAAACTTGCAAAAGGGATAATTTCTGAATGGTGTATTACTGAATTTCCCAATGCAAAAAACAGGTAATTTCTTTTCAACATAAAATTGTTAGCCACAAAAAAAGAAAAAAAGAAAGAAAGAAAATCACTTCTCTTTTCAGCTCCTTGCAAAAGAAATTTATCCCAGTGAACTGTGTGTTTCTTCCCAGCAGAGAGAAGTCCAGTATGGAGCACACAAACAGACCTGGATTATTATTCTTTTTCAAGAGCTGTTGGAAAAGAACATTTTAGTAGCTACAACTTGATGCCTTCTGACAAAAAAGCAAACTTATTATTAAATCAGTCAAGGCTGCGTTTCTGTTTGTTTTATAATCCATTCTGGTCTAATTCAACCATCAGTCAAGGAAACCACGTGTGTGAAACATTAAGTCTTTTAAAAGGCACCGTTTATGAAAGTAGTAGTATAGTAAAAAATTACCATTAATAAAATGGAACCCTCTCCAATGTCGCTGCGAAATGTGTTACGCTAAAAAGAGAAGAAAATAATACTGTTAAAGCACAAACACCCTGACCAGGGTTTAACACAAAGTGGACTCCACAAATGTTAAGAAACAGACAAATCACTTCTGTTGTTCTTATTACTGAAATTCATTAGCAAGTAAGACTATAATAAAGACTCAGTCACAAATAGCTGAGTTGAAAACATTTCAAAGTATATTAAAAATTATATTAAAGAGACAATGTCCTAAGTAAACACGAGCTGTTACACTGTGGTTGAAAGGTTTGTCACTGAAATCTGAGTTTGTTTGCACCTTTATTTTCCATTATCTGCATTTGTCATTCAAAATCTAGTTTAAACTTCATTCCATCGAGCACAGCGACTAGGCTTTCATGAAAATCCTTTCATAAATATTTGTGATATGATGTGATATTCAGATCCCCCCCTTATAATAGAGACATGCAAGAGCCCACCCCTCTCACTTCATGCTTTCAAATAACTGCAACTTTAATTGGATCCTAATTCTCCGAGCTTCAGTCACAGTGTAGCATCCATCAGTAGCATCCACAGTCTTAAAAAAATATCTGTACCACTGTCATCGCCTCTTCTTCTTTCAAGTTTGGAATCTGAAGCAGAAATGAGACAGAAGCCAAAGTCAAAGTTAATTTCCTCATCAAAGTGACAAATTTGCTATTACGTAAAGTTTAACACATACTCTGTCATGTTCTCACAGAAATTATACAGGAATTGATCTTCTGATTCTGATGAATAACAATATGTCTGGGTAAATGCTGCTATACCCTTGTATAGAGCAGGACGATATGACCTAAAATATTTATCACGATATACTTTTGAAAATTTGAGATAACGATATAACTGACAATATAATTGACACGAGACAAAATTCTTTACAACTCCACAACTTTATTAGTGCAAAAAAATAAATAAATAAATAAATAAAAAATAACCAATGATTTTCACTTAAACAAGCAGCTGTTTTTTATGTCCAAGTTATGTAAAAATTTAACAGTGCAAATGCAAATTCCTCGCTGACAGTTTAACCAAAAGGCATTTCCAGTGGAAACTGGCCGACATATCCTCAGCATAACCATGTATAATATCCACAAAACTTAAAAAGAGCTTATACACACACACACACACACACACACACACACACACACACACACACACACACACAATAGAGTAATATTATGTTGAAGCACAGTACGCATCGCTCCGCCTACGATAGCCGTAATGCTCCGGCAATCCATCAAGCGGTGCGGCTTCGTAGCTTAGCAAAGTCGTATTGAAACATATGACAGATTTTCGAGCGCCGTGCACATAAAATCGTTTCGAGGTCAGTAAACACAACCAGAGTTCATACATAAGGCACACGGGATTATAAGGGGCTCTGTCGACTTTCAGAAAAATCAAAGGATTGATTTTAAGTGTGCCGTATTTTCCAAACAACACGGTAATAACGACGGCCCGCTAGCATGCGCTACCAAAAATAGTGCTTTGTTGTGTATCTGACGGACGAAAGCTAAACCAGTTCCACACCAGTGAAGCTGCAGCATTTTTACAAACCTGGGGCCCATTCTTCGTACCTCGCTAAGTAAGTTAGCTGGATTTGATTGTTGACGATTTCGTGTGATCTTGGATCGTTCGGTTCCCCGAAGCTCATCCGGGACTTGCTGCCATAGCAACAGAGCCGTAAGCGTAAACCTGCTCGGGAGCAGGCTTACTTTATGTAAACAGGATTAGATCGCGGCCACGCAGGTATGTCCGCTTCATTTATACGAAAGCAACAGCGATATTCCACCACTGTTTCACCATAAATAAATATTATCAATGTAACTAAAGATAATGCAGTACTTGATCCTGCAGCACTTGATCCATTTATTGATGTCACACAGATACATACAGGTCATTTCCTAAAAAAGGGAAATGTACTATTAACATTCTATTACATGTATGTGATTATTACAGATGTAATTCATATTTCAGAGTAGTAATAGTAAATTACTTTGTGTAATCAAGATGGGAGACCACGGCTATAAAAGCGAAGGTGGATTTGGGAAGCCTGTCGCAGCCATGTCCTGTCCGTTTACGCGAGCAACCCATTGCGGAAGGTGCAAGATTGATAAGGAGAGTCCTCAGAATTCAGCGTATATTGCGGGACAGACAGGATCCTTTAGCTCAGCGCGACAGTGTGCTCATTGAGAGATATCGATATTCCCGTGAGGGTATTATTTACTTAACCAACTTGTTGACGAGGGGGTGCAGGACCACCACCTGTCTTTTTTTTGCTCTGCCCTTTTCTTGGTTGCTGTTATGAACAAACAAACAGATTATTTCAGGGTCTCTTTCCAAGAGACGACAAGCAATATAAGTGATAAATATTACCATTCTGTAGAATATTCTTATATTTCACTTTTACTTGTTCCCATGTGCTAGTGGGTCCTGTCGTGGCTCTAATGTGAAAGAGGATATAATGTAATATAATATGATATAATGTAATATAATATAATATAATAAATCTACCCTACAGTCTACTGGTTTTGGCCAGAGGGGCCGATGGCGCGATATGGCAGCCTGGCTACAACTGTAGCTGCCTCCACCAGTGTGTGAATGTGAGAGTGAATGAATAGTGGCATTGTAAAGCGCTTTGGGTGCCTTGGAAAGCGCTATATAAATCCACTCCATTATTATTATTATTATTATTAAATTACTTACGAGTTTAATTTGTCAGCAACTTCCTGCCAGCCCTCTCTCCTTGCTTTTGCAGCCTTTGCAGTGTTCCCTTGCGTTTTAATTAAACTCTGAAACTCCTGAAATCCCTCACTCAAGAGTTCTTGCTCTGCTGCCGAAAAATACCGAGCGCGCTCCTTCGACATTTTCGCCGACCAATCAGAGGGTTGCCGATCAATGTTTCTACTATCGATGCGTAGCCCCTTTTACGGCACCCAGTGATCTCACATTACTTCATCCAACTGTACTGATCGTCAACAGCAGGTGTGTTCGGGGAACCGGATTGGCGAGCTCACGGTTAGCGCGATGGTTTGGTCTTGGATGTGTCATTTGATCTTGGATGTAGTAAGCGACGTACGAAGAACGGGCCCCAGTTCTGGTTTCATTCATCAATCCGCTTTCGCTCTTCTCATTCTCCGTCGCCGCCATGCTTTTTCCGCCATGTGCGTATGAAAACAAAGGCACTGCACATGCGTGTTTCACCCATATTCTATCGCGATATTTTCTTATCGTTGCCCAACATTATACCGATGTTACCGTGAACGGTATGATATGGCCCAGCCCTACCCTTGTATTCTTTAAGCCACAGGTATCACACACATGGAGAAGTTTCAGATTTCTGACGTTTTACTGTATTGTCATAGCTTTTCACAATTTTCTCTACTGATAAAGACCTTGCTATCATAATACACAAAACAAAGTAATTAGATAAGAGTTCAATAATAACCATTAAAAAAACAAAACATCAAATTTCCTCCTTTTCAGTATTACTGTAAATTTCAATTCCACAAAGGAAGACCGTTTATTTGAAAAACTGGAATTTTATGTGAATTTATGGGAATTATTCTCCTTTTTTCTGTAATTTTACACATTTAGCCATGCTGGAAGATTTCTTTCATGTACTATAGCAGCATTTGTTTATGATTTAGAAAAACTGAGAGAATACTGTTGAAACTGCACTATTTTTATACACTCAACAAAAATATAAACGCAACACCTTTGTTACTGCTCCCATTCCCCATGGGATGGACGTAGAGACCTAAAATTCATTCCAGATACACAATATAACCATCCCTCCCAAACAGTGGTCACAAATCAGTCCAAATGTGTGGTAGTGGGCACATCTGCTATATTGAGATAATCCATCCCACCTCACAGGTGTGCCACATCAGGATGCTGATCTGACATCATGAGTAGTGCACAGGTGTACCTCAGACTGCCCACAACAAAAGGCCACCCTGGAATGTGCAGTTTTGTCTCACAGCAAAATGCCACAGATGCCACAAGCAATGAGGGAGCGTGCAATTGGCATGCTGACAGCAGGAATGTCAACCAGATCTGTCGCCCGTGCATTGAATGTTCATTTCTCAACCATAAGCCGTCTCCACAGGCGTTTCAGAGAATATGGCAGCACATCCAACCGGCCTCACAACCGCAGACCTCGTGTAACCACACCAGCCCAGGACCTCCACATCCAGCAGGTTCACCTCCAAGATCGTCTGAGACCAGCCACCCAGACAGCTGCTGGAACAATTGGTTTGCACAACCAAACAATTTCTGCACAAACTGTCAGAAACCGTCTCAGGGACGCTCAACTGCATGCCCGTCGTCCTCATCGGGGTCTTGACCTGACTCCAGCTCGTCGCCGTAACAGACTTGTGTGGGTAAATGCTCACATTCGATGGCGTCTGGCACGTTGGAGAGGTGTGCGCTTCACGGATGAATCATGGTTCACATTGTTCAGGGCAGATGGCAGCTGAGAATGTCCCAGTTCTTGCATGGCCAGCATACTCACCGGACATGTCACCCATTGAGCATGTTCGGGATGTGCTTGACCGGCGTATACAACAGCGTGTACCAGTTCCCACGAATATCCAACAACCTCGCACAGCCATTGAAGTGGAGTGGACCAACATTCCACAGGCCACAATTGACAATCTGATAGACTCCATGCGACGATGTGTTGCACTGCATGAGGCAAATGGTGGTCACACCAGATACTGACCGGTTCTGGGTCCCCAGACCCCCAATAGCGCAAAAAACTGCACATTCCAGGGTGGCCTTTTGTTGTGGGCAGTCTGAGGTACACCTGTGCACTACTCATGATGTCAGATCAGCATCCTGATGTGGCACACCTGTGAGGTGGGATGGATTATCTCAATATAGCAGATGTGCCCACTACCACACATTTGGACTGATTTGTGACCACTGTTTGGGAGGGATGGTTATATTGTGTATCTGGAATGAATTTTAGGTCTCTACGTCCATCCCATGGGGAATGGGAACAGTAACAAAGGTGTTGTTTATATTTTTGTTGAGTGTATTAAATATGGATTAAATGTGTAGTTGGACATCCTTACATCTCTGCTTTAAGCAACAATCACATCTGAGCTCCCACTCACCTCATTACTCCTTTGAAGCCTCTGCGTGTACATGTAAAAAGCCACCGCCCAAAGGAAGTTGGTGAAGGTAAGGACACCTATTATAATGTGTAGGACTGTTTAAGAAGAGATTGAATATCTATTAAGTTCAAAATAACAGTCCCTTGATAACACATATTTATGCATGAATAAAATTGTTGGGCTACTAAGAAACTTGTGCTCTAACAGAAAAGGCTCCAAAAAAGGGCCTAGAAAACTTTTTATATTTAACTAGACTATGTCTATATTTAATAGATATAGTACACACTGTATAGTTGCGCTTTTTTAAAGCGCTAAAATATGGTGCAAAATCTCCAAAAGTGGATTCTGATCATCTGAACGTAGCATTTGTGGGAGAAACGGTCTTTCCCTTTTCACGTAGATGGCCTCCTTGACTCCGCGCTCAAACCAGCGTTCCTCCCTGTCCAGGATGTTACATCCTCATCATTGAGTGTCCACTGGCCTGTAGGTGTAAAGACTGCAGAGTCCTGGCCTGACGAGGTAGTTCTTCTGTGTTGTGCCATCCTCTTAGCCAGAGGTTGTTTGGTTTCCCCGATGTATAAATCCTGACAATCCTCCTGCACTTAACAGCGTACACTATGTTACTCTGTGTCGAGGGACCGATCCTTGGGGTGGACCAATTTTTGGCGCAGCGTGTTTTGGGGTTTAAAAGCCACAGAGACCCGGTGTTTAGAAAAAAATGCATCTCAACTTCTCCAATACTCCTGACACGTACGGGATCACTACAGGTTTTTGCTTTGGCAGGACGCTACGTCCAGATGAACAGAATCAACTTTTGGTGATTTACTTACCTGGATGATTGAGCATCGTCAAGTGCAAAATTCTGTAATTAGTTTTATTATTTAAAAAATTATTTTTAGTTTAAGAATTTGATTTTTTTTTTTTTTTTTTTCCCCAAAGTGGCGGATCGCTTTTTGAATTCACCAGTTTCATTAAAGCATGTTTGGTACTACAACAAAATTGTCCATATACATTTTACTGAAGTAAGAAAAAGTTACGAATAAAACAAGCTTACTGCGCGCTTTTTTTCCAGCACCTATGGAAGAAAGGAAAGACTGTATGAGAGCAATGCAATTGAACACATTACATCAGAGCAAAAACAAAAACAAAGTCAGGAAAAACTATACTAGTAATATAGTATAACTATGAACTACATTCTTTGTTTATTTCAGTAAAAACTTACTTTCGCCCTGCAATGTTTCTGTGAAAGAAAGAAAAGACTGTATAAGTACAACAGCAAAAAACCCTTTTTAATCCGAGTACAGCATCAAGACAGTTAAACTTGTGGGACATTGTTGTGGTCAGGAAAGTAGCAGAGGAGGTTGTTAGTCATTTTCAGCTGCTTTGGTGTTAATGAAATCCACAATGCACTAGAGGGGCAACAACGAGACAAAAAGGAATGGTTGCACAGCTGGAGGACACTGACCTTTTTCCCTCCTTATCTTTTCTGACTGCTTTTCGCTAGTTTTGCATTTGACTGGGGCCAGTGTCATTACTGGTAGCGTGATGGGATGCCTGAACCCTATAGAGGTCACACAGATAGTCCAGAAGGTTTTCCGTCTCTCCCAGCACAGTTTCAAGAGCATAGAGGAGATTCTACGACAGGTAGTTACTCAGAGAGCTCGACAGGATTTTAGAAGGTCCTTAACCCATCAGCGTGACCGGTATCTGCTCCTTTGTGCAAGGAGGAACAAGATGAGCACTGCTAGGCTACATAATGATCTCGAGCAGGCCACTGGTGTGAATGTCTCTAACCAAACAATCAGAAACAGACTTCATGGTCTGAGGGCCCGAATTTATAAAATACCAGAACTGGCAGGTTCACCACTGGCGCCCTGTATTTTTCACCAATGAGTGCAGGTTTTAGGGTCTTGTTCACGAGTGAGTGGAGAGGAAACTGAGAGACTGACAAACGCATTGGGGTGGTGAACAAATTCCTGAGTCACTGCCATCAGTAGACTGTAGTGAAAACCTGATTGATAGGAACTCAATGTTCCTCACATCAGTGGAGGAAAAAGAAATAATTGACATTGTACACATGTGCAAATATAAAACATCTACTGATTGTAATGATATTGACATGAAAATCGTCAAGAAGGTGATTGAAGGAATTGTAGGACCTCTAACATATATTTGCAACTTATCATTTCAGACGGGAAAAGTGCCAAACAAAATGAAAATAGCTAAAGTTGTGCCGCTGTATAAAACCGGGGATAGACGCCACTTCACAAATTACAGGCCTGTTTCTTTACTACCACAATTCTCCAAAATCCTAGAAAACCTGTTTAATAAACATTAGACAAATTCTTAGATAAATATAAATTACTCTGACAGTCAATATGGATTCAGATCAAAAAGATCAACATCTCTGGCATTAATCGAATCAATTGAGGACATTACGAATGCTATAGATCAGAAACAGTATGCAGCTGGAGTATTTCTGGATCTCAAGAAAGCATTCGACACAATCAATCATGACATATTAATTAATAAACTGGAACGGTACGGGATCAGGGGGGTTGTACTGCAATGGGTGAAAAATTATTTATTTGATCAACTGGTCTCTGAATGCTATTGACACCCTTTTCTCAACGAGAAATCTGGGCTCGGGAGAGCCTGAGTGCCCTGGAGGGACTTTCCCTGCCGGATACACGATGGACGGGTGGCAGAACTGGAGGATCATGTGCCTGGCGGGACTGTCGATCGAGGACGCTGAAGATATCTATCTATTCGGAACCATGATAACAGGGTTCATGCTGATCGGAGTTGGCTTAGCCCTGGTTTATCGGAGAAATAAGAGAGCGGAACCGGCTGTTCAAACCCCCCCCAAGGCTGCCCGCTGGAATCGAAATGGAATGAGGCGCAACCTCTCACAACGAACGTAATATGGTCAACACCTTGGAGACGCTTGCAGCTGCTGTGAAGGCTCAAAACAACACCATTGAGCGTATGAGGGGAAACATCAGAGAGAGGCCTGCTCAAAATGAGACCCTTGAGCGACAGTTGGAAAACATCGCGGAACGGATCACTGCAGTTGTGAGGTCTCAGAATCAAAAGAATGATAACACCATGGAACAGAAGTTTGATACCATCATGGGGAGGCTCGCGACTCTCCAACGGAAATTAACAAAACCAACATAAACATTGCGGATCCTATTAGATTATTCTGTTATTATATGTTACCTTATATATGTAATCAAAGTAGTTGAATTAGAATACTGCTGTAGATCACATTATACCCTTTAATATAGAGTGTGTGAGCTGTATGTAGTTTAGTTCTCATTATACTTTTGAGTTAACAGAACATATTCACATATTAGTTCATTAGATAAATGTGCATCACTCTGTATCCTTGATCTGCTGGGAATGTGTTACACTGTTTTCTTGACATGCTTAATTGTTGAATCATGAAGAGAAGGTTGTAAGCAGGAGACTCTGTGTCTAAAGACAGGGGAGATAGATAGACCACATTCCACACCCCCACCTTACAGAAAGCAGAGAGACAACTGCCGAGGTCATAACTTAGGCGCTGTAACAGAGAAAAAATGTGATGTTTTGGCTTTTACGACTAGCTGGGGGCCACTAGAGACTATAAAAAGCTGAGCAACCCGTCACCATTTTGAGACATGTGCCTGACCCTCTGGTAGCATCTCTCCCGTCCGGACGTTGTAATGCTCTGACTGTTGAATTGTATGGAAATAAATGATTGTTGATTGAGCATTGATACACCGAGTATTGTCCCTCCTTCAGCCCAAAGATTCAAAGAATTGGGAGAATTCAACAACTTGGTGCCGTGTGACCCGGATCTTTGGTGTGCTGAGGAGGTGCAGATTTGACCTTTGGTGAGATCGTGAGGCGAGGTGAACAGAGGACCGGTCCAAAAATAAAAAGGTAAGCACAGCCTGTTGTATTATACCAAATGTGCATATTGGGCTTTCCAAATTAATCTGTTCGCTGAGTCACATGTATTTTCACAGTAAATTTGTCGGTGTCTGGTTTTTGGCGCAAGATACTAACAACATAAGTTGAGGCTGAATTCCAGTGTGTTAAATAAACTGCTTCTACCGAGAAACTAATAAGATACTACGTTGAGCTAGTTGCAGCCACTTTACCTTCCACATTTAATTTTGTCTAATACTGGCTTCTGTAGCAATAATACGTTAGAATTTCTTCTGAAGACGCGGCCATTAGTCCAGTACATTGAAGTCGAGGTTTGTTTATTTTGTTTATGGTGTCAGTGACGTCCTGGCTTTTGCCGGCTATGAAATAGAAGTTGATTTAAGGAAAAGCAGATGCTGGCTTCACGGTGCGGTTGAACGCTGGCAACGCGAGAGCGAAACACGTCCGTAGGTTTGGTTTATGATACGGCGTGTTCCGGTGGTGCGGCCGTGAAGTGCAGTAGTGGTTGGTGCTAGTTTTAGTACATTGGATAGAGGTTTTGACGGTGGTTTGTGGCGTCAGTCGAGTTTTAAGGGCTGCGGTCATAATACAAAGTAAAATTTTAAGTACATAGCAACACCTGGTTTATGATGTCAGGTATAACTTCGGGGATGCAAGCATCACTTTTATGATGCGACTTTGCCCCGTGGTGGCGGTCATAAGCGCAGAGAAAGGGGTATTTTGGTCTATGGTGCAGTGTGCTTTAAGAAGATCTAATAGTTGAGCTCAGAGGTTTCTGTGTAAAATTCCCGCTGAGGAAAAGTGTTGTGTGTGAGTGTGAAGGCGCGCTCTGGGTGAGAGTGTGTGTGTGAAGCTGCGAAGCGCGCTCTGGGTGCTGTCTTGTGGGTAAAGCGCGCACTGAGTGAGAGTGTGAGTGAGGCGCGCTCTGAGTGTGTTTTTTGTGTGGAGTGTGAAGTGTGAACACAGTGACAGTGACGGTTGATGTGTTTGATTAGGAGGACATTAGAGCAAATACACATTTTAGGATCAAAGGTTGATGCCTAGTGTACCTGTGGAACATTTTGCCCTAGGAGTGGCGACCCTCCTGTCCGTGGACGCGTGGCCAGGACCGGCGGCGTCCGGGTGCTGAGGTGGTGACTTGGGGAGGTGAGGGCCCCCGCATAGCTACGGAAATAACACTGGAACGGCCGTGTAATCACGGGTTCACATTTATTCCGGACTAGAACAAGACACATTTTGCGAACAAACGTTGAGTCTAGATTAGTTAAGAAATATAAAAAGGTTGAATTCCTCGTTTCAGTGGTTGAAATTGTTGTGTGCCTGTCCCCTGACGAGTGTGAAATTAAAATAAAGAGGGAATTTGGAGCCACATAGAGATAGACGGGCATAATTGGGTGTATTACTCTGTGGTGTAATAAAAATAAAAAGGAGAGATAGTAAGAGGTGTGCAGTGGAGAATTATGGAGGAGTAGAGAGAGGAATGTGTTGGGAGACTGGCGTACAGTTTACGCTGTCAAGGTAGGCGTGTTGCCTGCTTATCTGTTTAACATGTGATGAAAATGAAATTAAATAAATCTCTTAGTGTGTTAATACAGGAAGCTGCGGACCTGGACCAACTGCCCCCACAAGCACAGCGGCCGAAGCAAAATTATAGGTAATGGGAACCACACCCAGCACGAATCAGCAGCTGTGAAAAAGACAGCAGCGAGGAGAGAATTAGAGGAGAAATTAAGAGAAGTTTTAACACATAAAATTGGGGCCAACGGACTTGTGGAGGTTGGGAAGGCGTCCGGAGCATCACAACAAAAAGGTGAAACAAAAACACACACAAGCAGAGAAATGTGAGAGAAAGGCTCCTTTTAAGGTAACGCCTAGTTTGAGAAAAGATAAAATTAACCTGCTTTTATACAAATGCACATACACGCAATGAAGAAACAGCTTACACTCATGAACACGTGAAGATTTTCCAGCAAGGTTAAAGAAAAATTAACATACTTAAATGATGAAGTCTATACATTACTGACAAAGAAACCCTCTGGGTTGCAGGACAACAATTTAACTTAAAAAAAAAAAAAAGGAACACTGGTCTAACCAACCAGGCAAGACACAACAAATTTAGTGGTTAAAAGATTCAAATTGTGACATGTTTTCTGTTGATTGATTGATACAAGTGATTACTGAATGAAAGAAAGTTCCTTTTTGGGCTTTTAAACATGATCTTAAGAATTTTAACATGTACCTGTGTTGTCCTGTCAACTTGGTGGGTTAGGAGTTGATTATATCGGGAGAGAAAAAACAAAAAAAGGGGGAGAGAAGGCTGACACAGGGCCTGGCCCCGTTGTCTCCCCTCTGAATAACACAGCCAACACAACATCATTTTCCTGTTCGTTTGTTTTTGTTTTTTGTTTGTTTTTGTTTTTTCTATACATATTTAATTACAGGCTGCTTTGCCGGCCCTGAAAGCCGAGGCTGACTGGACTCCTGCTCTCCCCCATACGTGACACTGACCAAAGGCTGCAACAGCTGGACCCACAACAACGACCTGAGAATGTCAACAGACCTGCAGGAATGTGATCTCATGCAGCCGAGACGGAGAGCACTAAACCTAAGGCCCGTTTCACTACACGGGGGAAAATTCCCAGACTGCGTCAGCTGACAGAGCTGTGACGAGACGCCCGCCAAGCCCGAATGAAAAGTAAGGCAGAGCGAAAGAATGCTGACCTTGATAACTTTGCATTCACACGGTGCAGGACAGTGATGGACCAACACGGATGATCGGGTGGCGAAAAAGGGCGTGACCGAGACAAGAGGAGTAACTGAGGACAGAAGGCACCTCAGAATGGACAAAAACACAGAAGAAGATGCAGGTTTCACCTGCGGTGAACATCGACACTGGAGAAAGGACTGCCCCAATTGGGGTCAGAACCAGGACGGACTGAATTTTGAGCAGCAGCAGCAGCAATGGTCGCAAACAAACTGAAAAGGAGGGGGGCAGGACCCCAGGGCACGCTTCAGGCCGTGGTTTACCCAGAACACCAGAACAGGAAAGTGATGAACACAAACACCCACACAAACACACACATCTACATGCACTGACTCAGAATGAAGAGAAACAAACACACACACACACACACACACACACACACACACACACACACACACACACACACGTCTCCAAACACACAGATTCAGAATGAAGTGAAATACACACATGAACACGTGCACTCGTTGAGTGAGTGAGAAATGACACACACACACACACACACACACACACACACACACACGCGCACACACACACGGGAATGCTGATTCACTGAGAAGTGATGCACACACACACATGCACACGCTTGTGCAATGAAGAGTGATCCACACACACACACACACACACACACACGAATGTTGATTCACTGAGAAGTGATGCACACACATACACATGCACACGCTTGTGCAATGAAGAGTGATCCACACACACACACACACACACACACACACACACACACACGAATGCTGATTCACTGAGAAGTGATGCACACACATACACATGCACACGCTTGTGCAATGAAGAGTGATCCACACGCACACACACATACACGCTGATGCAATGAAGAATGCTTTGCTTATGCTGATATGCAAAATGCTGCACACAAACATCCCAATGCATAATTTTTATGAGGAGCCATTGATTACCATTAAATACTTAGAATGTGTTATATGTCACCCAGAGGGCATTTATGTAGATTTTAGGAATAAGGTCTAAAAAAGTTTGGTTATGAAAACAATGTCTGTGCGTGATGTCTGTTTATGGCTCAAGGCCTTGACTGAATTCTTTGCTGTGCTTCACACAGCCCTGATGAGGAACAGTGGCACAGAGTGAAAATGATGAATTAATAGTGTAAGGTTAGGTTGGAGTACGGCATTTTCTGTGATTGAGATTTAATTCAAGGAGGAACAAAAGGTGTTACGGCACCTGAGCTTCTCATTCCCACACAATATTGTCCCGGCAGGAAGCAAAATGTTCCTGTGAATTTCTGGTTGATTGTTTGGTTTTGTTTAGCGCTAGCTTGATTTTATCAGTGAGCTTTGGCTTGTGTTCTTTCTCGTAAGCGAGAGAGGGATAGTTTTATGCTTGGACATGTCTGCAACGGGCCCTAGTTTATGTTATTGTTATTAGTGTTTTGTTGGTTACGTCTGTTTTCGTTTTTGTTACAGTGCACTGGAGAAAAAACATCTGAGAGGTGTGATCCACCGGTGGTGATATGTTGATATTTTGTGAGTTCATGATTTAACAATCAGCTCTTTAAACAAGGCCTGAAAGATTGAAATTTAAAGCGCTATAAAATATTATTACTGTAAACAGTTGCAAAGTGTGCTTCTCCATGATTGTAATTGGCTTGGGAGAAATTCACTTATAGGGAACACTGATCTAAAAGGATTGCACCGAGTCAATCCGGCCCAAAAAACAACAAGGAATTGTTTTCCTTTAAAATGATGACGTCATCTTGCTGGTGATGGAGGCTCGAATAGGTTGCGCGGGAGACTCCATTATCAGCAACATCTGGTATGAATGTGTATGGAGGTATGCATGTGAATGGACTGTGATGGACTGACAACTAAAAGTTTTGACTGACTTGATATTGAGACAATGACTGCACCAACTTTAGGATTCGTAAATGCCAATAAACAATTCATAAACAATTCACCCAGCCGACAAGAGAAGGGTGGATGCTTCGCTTTGTTTTGTTTTGTTTTTTCAGGAGCAGGAGGATAAGAGAGACTGGAGGAGGAGACTCTAGCTTCACATAAGTATGAACTGCAGACTTAACACTGTGGTTGCTGATTTTGAGTTACCGATGTTTGCATTAAGAAAACTGTGCTATATTAGCTGTGTTTTGAGTAAGGTATCATGTTATATTATTGGGAATGCCAAATGCTATAGTGGAGAAGACTTTTGATACCACTCATGACTGGAATATGTTATTATTAACCACAGCAGGCCACTGTAAAAAAGTCAATTAAATTTTATAGAGGAAAATCGCCAAAATTGAACAATACCTATGAATGACTGGCCACATTCAGAATAGAGATATGCAATAATAAACATTGGTCCACGTGATTTAGGTTCTCACTTGAAATAGTAAGTTATTAAATGTAGAATATAATCAACAGGGACATTTGATAGGATGTGGTACTGAAAAAGAACAAGAGCAAAGTAAATAAAGAAAATATTGTGTTTAGTTTGGATAAATTCAAATTAAAATGTACCATTACACTCAGAGGATCAATATGAAATAAAACATATGCAAAATTTGTAGGAAGTACATGACTGATAACTGTTCTGTCCTGAGCGTTTGTTTCTAGAGCACCCACTTGACCACACCAACAGTTTCTCGCCACCGAGGAGGGGTACTTGCAAAAAGAATAAAATAAAAATCTGAGTTTAACAAAACATTTTAAATGTAAATATCAAGCTTACCTTTCTTTTTCCATGAAATGTGCTTGTGGGCACGCCAGCCATTTTGAAAAGGTGGGCAAAACAATTGGCAAGGCCACACCCCCACACGTGTGATATAATTTTAAAGGTACTGTTGCCCTCTCTAAGAAACATCAGGACTTAGAGGAGTGGCAAGTAGAGTATGCGAGCTACAAGCAAAAACTAAAATGTGTACTACAGTGTGCAAAAATGAAATACTGGGTCATCAGGGGGACATGAGGGACATTTATAAAACTAAAAGTCCCACTAACCTTAAAGTGCACTTGAAAAGCTCACACAAGAAGGCTAACCTAGCTTACCTAGAAGACCTCATCAGGGGGAGCACACTCCCCCTCCTTGAAGAGCTCACCCACTCAACCCGCATCCCCAGAAAACAGCTAACCCCAGATAAGGCAGCGTGATGTATCCCGAGACAACAGGACTGGGACATCTAAATAAAGGTGTGAAACAATCGCCTTCAAAAGGTTATCAATTCACTTCAACCAAAATTAGGACCACTCGGTGCGGCAAGAGTTAATAGTTATTAGTCTCAACACCCAAGGATAACCAGAAGAGCATGACTGATATGATGGAACTGGGATTTTGTTGCACTTAATTTTTGCAAAACACAAATAAAACTAAATTGAAACTAAGGATTTTCAGAAAATAAAAACTACACTAAACTAGCAAAGAATTGGTAAAAACTAATTACCACTGGTAAAAATTGAAAATCTGGAGTCGAAACTAAATAAAAATAACAACTAATGGAAATGGCGAAAAGTTTAAAACCCTGGTGCAGAGATTGGCAAATCTGACCAGGAAACGTTATAAAATGGATTGTCAGGATAGTCAGCGTTAAAGCCACTTTTGACAGTCCATACTAGGATGGCATTGGACATCTTCGGGGCGGAAAAGGGTTGGTGTGACCAAGGTGTGGTTTGGCTTGTTGTATGTACATTTCAAAATGTTACAGCTCTGGATGGACCAGTTACCAGGGCATGGAAGGATGACAGACTTTATTACATGAGGAGAAGGGACATTTTCGGGATCGAAGATCCTCAGGGATGACAAGGCTGGAGCAACGGTACTCGAGAGAAGAATTTCTGATACTTTCTGAGATATGATGTCACCAACCTTCTCTTTTAATTGTCTAGCTCCAATGAATTGACACATGGGAGTGTGTCAAAAAAGGGGGAAGTTGAGTCCGAACATCAAACAATGGTTTTATGAACATCTTATGAAGTTATTTCTGTGTTTAATAAATTAGCTATGGTAAAACTTAAGCTTATAATGTGTTAGACTTAGAAAGGGTTCACTAATTTTTGATTTCTTTTACACACACATAGATTATGATTAGAATAAGTCCTGAACATAATATTTTAAACCAAATTTGAATCATTAGAACAACAATGGATAACAATATTAGATTATCAAGGCTAGGGAGAGAGGTGTTTTGGTTTTCTGTCTCTTGCAGAGAAAGGAACAGACACCAGACGGGGACACGGAGAGGTGAGGACCCTTCACAGCAGGGACAGATGTAGGGACTGCCAAGACAGCAACTGGGGTCAAGTGTCATGACGTTTGGGCTCCTGGAGAAGATGGATCCCACAAACACAGCAATAACCATGAAGGGGTTGGCGAAAACCAGGAACACCAGACCAACGAGGTTCAAGAGGCTCTTGGCAAAAAGGGGGACACGCCGGTGACCCCAAAACACACAGATCCTTGTTTGAAATCGGGGCAGAATAATCCCCAGAACTGTGCAATGACTAAAGGGTGGTCTAACCCCGGAGGTCGAAGAAAGAAGCTGAGAATCACCCAACTGGAAGACACTGGTAGCTGCAGCAATAAAAATAAAGGTTAAAAGCTCCTTAGACAGAGGTTCTAGTCTAAGTACATTTGAAAGGTATAAGGTGGCATTAAAATGGGGGTGGAAAACTGGAGCACCAAAATAAAGCTGTGGGAGAATTGGGGAGTGATGGGAGTGTCATCTGTAACTGCTGTTATGGTTGTAAATCTAACTTTGCTGGCATCTGAACTGCGTGAACACAGAGGTCATCCCACATATGGTCCACCCGTTAAAGGGGGACAGAGGGCCTCAGGATCAAGAAAACTTGGACCTTGCGACCCTGGAGTGCATGTTGTAAGTGATCTCTTTCAGAGATCAAAAGGGGGAATTATTAGATTATTCTGTTATTATATGTTACCTTATATATGTAATCAAAGTAGTTGAATTAGAATACTGCTGTAGATCACATTATACCCTTTAATATAGAGTGTGTGAGCTGTATGTAGTTTAGTTCTCATTATACTTTTGAGTTAACAGAACATATTCACATATTAGTTCATTAGATAAATGTGCATCACTCTGTATCCTTGATCTGCTGGGAATGTGTTACACTGTTTTCTTGACATGCTTAATTGTTGAATCATGAAGAGAAGGTTGTAAGCAGGAGACTCTGTGTCTAAAGACAGGGGAGATAGACAGACCACATTCCACACCCCCACCTTACAGAAAGCAGAGAAACAACTGCCGAGGTCATAACTTAGGCGCTGTAACAGAGAAAAAATGTGATGTTTTGGCTTTTACGACTAGCTGGGGGCCACTAGAGACTATAAAAAGCTGAGCAACCCGTCACCATTTTGAGACATGTGCCTGACCCTCTGGTAGCATCTCTCCCGTCCGGACGTTGTAATGCTCTGACTGTTGAATTATATGGAAATAAATGATTGTTGATTGAGCATTTATACACCGAGTATTGTCCCTCCTTCAGCCCAAAGATTCAAAGAATTGGGAGAATTCAACAATCCCCATCACGGCGCCAGCTGCAGGCCCAAGGCTGGAGCCGAACAATCACTCCCTGATAACGACTGTGTGATGACTATTCTTCCCATCCCATGCAAGGACACCTGGATTGGCTGGAGGACTGTTTACTTAGCCTGATAGGCCGAAGGACACTGTCTCAGCTAAACTATGGACACGCACACACACTTACACTGATAAGCACTCACTCATCCCCCCTCCCTTTCCAACGCCTTCGATGCTTGTGCCCTCCCGGGGAAGATAGCAGTCAACTGGACCAGCACAGATGCTGCAGGACCGGATGCGCTGTCTACACCGGCTCTCTCTTACCCTTTACCCGCCCCTGTTGCTTGTCTTGTGTTTCTATGGTGTATTGATAGTCATGTGCTTTTGTGCTGAGGTGTTTTTTCTGTTATCAAACTGTTCTCCCACTAGGAGCTCAGTCTGAGTGGAGTTTTTTTTTCTCCTCCTCTTACCTCATGTTATGTATTTTCGTTGTTTTTTTTCCTATCAGCCTACCTTTCTGACATGTCTGCCCAATGTGATGTTTGTGTAAAGTTGGTCAGAAGGTTCCTTTGTAAGTGCGCATGCGCCATTAGCGTGCTGCCTGCTGTAACCCTAATTTCCCTCGGGATGAATAAAGTATTCTGATTCTGATTCCTCATCATGCTTGGACATTGCTTGTGGTGTTCCACAAGGCTCTGTACTGGGTCCAAAATTATTTATTATTTATATAAATGATATTTGTAAGGCATCTGATATATTAAAATTAGTATTATTTGCAGATGACACAAATATTTTTTGTTCTGGGGGAATCTAAAGGAGCTGCTGGATACAATTACTTCAGAAATGTGCAAAATTAAAAAATGGTTTAACAGGAACAAACTATCGCTAAATCCAAGTAAAACTAAAATAATCTTATTTGGGAATTCCCTTAGAAATGCACAAGTGCAGATTCATTTAGATGGTGTGGAAATTGAAGGAGTACTTGAACATAAGTTTCTTGGTGTGATTATAGATGATAAATTAAACTGGAAGTCTCATAAATCATATACATAACAAAATTTCAAGAAGTGTCTCAATCTTGAGTAAAGTAAAACACATTCTGGACCACAAATCACTCCACATTCTCTATTGTTCCCTGATTGCACCGTATTTGAATTACTGTGCAGAGGTTTGGGGCAATACTTACAAATGTTCGCTATCATCAATCTTTATATTACAAAAAAGGGCCATAAGGATAATCCATAAAACTGGTTACAGAGATCATACAAATCCACTATTCTTAAAATCAAAAATTCTAAAATTCACAGATCTGGTTCATTTTCTCACAGCACAAATTATATATAAAGCAAGAAATAACCTGCTTCCTGACAATATTCTAAAAATGTTTTCTAAAAGGGAACGGGGATACAATTTGAGGGGGGAATTAAATTTAAAACATCCTCGTATCCGTACATTAAAAAGTTTTTGCATCTCCGTGTGTGGAGTGAAGCTGTGGAACAGACTAAGTAAAGATATGAAGCAATGTCCAAGCATGGCGCAGTTTAAAAAGCGGTTTAAGGAGACTGTTTTTACAGGGTACAGGGAAAAGGTAGAGATTTGATAGGGTGTTCTTGTCTAATATTTTCATGTGTGTGCGCGCGCGTCACACACACACACACACACACACACGTTTCTATATATATAAAAAAAATACACATGACATATAATGTAATTGCAAGGAGGTATTTCTGTAGTCTATTGATACTAGATAGTGGAAAAGGGGTGGAATTAAATAAGCTTATGCTTCTTCCTGCTCCTTTTTGAACATGAAAGTTATTTGGAGTTGTGGTTGCTCGTTTTCCTTTTGTTTTGCTTTGTTCATTTGTCTCTTTTAATTCTATTTTGTTGTACTTTTTCAACATGTTAAAAATAAAGATTCAATCAATCAATGGTACTGCAATGAAATTTCAGCAAAACGGACTGCTGTATCATATTTTACTTTGATTTTCAGGCCTACTTTGAATTCAGCCCTCTGTAGGTTGTCCATTCATTCCTGACACATTATCCAGTTCTTGTCAGTATAAATTTCCAACAAAAATCTTCCCCTTTGTGATCTTAAGGAAAAAATCATATTGCTAAATTTTTTTCAGCAGTGTTTGATAGTCAGAATTTTTATTGTTGTTGTTGTTTTTAAACTTTGAGACATTCCAACAATCAAGAATGACAACACAACAGATTGGTGCAGCATAGAGTTTTGCATAGCAAATTTCTGGTGCTGACAGGGGCAGTGTTTAAAAAAAGAAAAAAAAAAAAAGTGCGACAAAGTGCCTTTAACTCTCATTCCTTACAATGGCCAAGAGCATAAGGTATGAAACTGCTGGTCTTTCAGATTAAAGAGACTTTCAAATAAAGTAATTTCATTAGCAAAATTCAGGAAAGTATCTTTTAAAAATGAAGAAGAAAACATTATGGGCGATCGTGGCTCAAGAGTTGGGCGTTCGCCTTGTAATCGGAAGGTTGCCGGTTCGAGCCCCGGCTTGGACAGTCTCGGTCGTTGTGTCCTTGGTGGTGGTCAGAGGGCCCGGTGGCGCCAGTGTCCGGCAGCCTCGCCTCTGTCAGTGCGCCCCAGGGTGGCTGTGGCTACAATGTAGCTGCCATCACCAGTGTGTGAATGTGTGTGTGAATGGATGTGTAAAGCGCTTTGGGGTCCTTAGGGACTAGTAAAGCGCTATATAAATACAGGCCATTTACCATTTATCCTAACTAGTAGTGCAATATCTTTTCACAAAAGTTTTTATTATTATTACCCTTACCTGGACATTAGCTATGCATGCTATGCAATTCTCTTTACTGGATGGTTGATTCAGCTGCAGCTGAATACGTTGTCAGAATGATCATTAATCACTGACGTAACTTACCATCCTTCTGTTGCAAATTCAACGGGGATGATGGAGTTGTTATTGCTTCTGTGGTTGCTGTTGCAGAAGGTGTCGCTGTCGTCTTATTTGTTGTTGCTTCTGTGGTTGTTGTTGCAGAAGGTGTCGCTGTCGTCTTATTTGTTGTTGCTTCTGTGGTTGCTGTTGCAGAAGGTGTCGCTGTCGTCTTATTTGTTGTTGCTTCTGTGGTTGCTGTTGCAGAAGGTGTCGCTGTCGTCTTATTTGTTGTTGCTTCTCTGGTTGTTGTTGCAGAAGGTGTCGCTGTCGTCTTATTTGTTGTTGCTTCTGTGGTTGCTGTTGCAGAAGGTGTCGCTGTCGTCTTATTTGTTGTTGCTTCTGTGGTTGCTGTTGCAGAAGGTGTCGCTGTCGTCTTATTTGTTGTTGCTTCTGTGGTTGCTGTTGCAGAAGGTGTCGCTGTCGTCTTATTTGTTGTTGCTTCTGTGGTTGCTGTTGCAGAAGGTGTCGCTGTCGTCTTATTTGTTGTTGCTTCTGTGGTTGTTGTTGCAGAAGGTGTCGCTGTCGTCTTATTTGTTGTTGCTTCTGTGGTTGTTGTTGCAGAAGGTGTCGCTGTCGTCTTATTTGTTGTTGCTTCTGTGGTTGCTGTTGCAGAAGGTGTCGCTGTCGTCTTATTTGTTGTTGCTTCTGTGGTTGCTGTTGCAGAAGGTGTTGCTGTCACCTTATTTGTTGTTGCTTCTGTGGTTGCTGTTGCTGTTGCAGAAGGTGTTGCTGTCACCTTATTTGTTGTTGCTTCTGTGGTTGGTGTTGTAGCAGTACAGGCTGTTGGTGTTGTCGTTTTTGCTGCTGATGTTGGTGGTGGATTGAGTAAACATAAAGGTGGTTTAATAAATGTAATCACAGGGATTTTAAAGGTACAGAAAACTTAAGTATTTAGAGTTTGTCATACATTAATTATGTTAGTGGTCATAAAAATACATTTTGGGGGAAATTTCAGACCGTTTCCAAATTAATTATTAAGATTCTAAATCACTGGGTGCTTTAACAGGTTGGTGTGAGAACTTCAGAAACTGCCTGAGATTTTCCTGTATACCCGTCTGTAGGGACCACACAGAGGACCTTTCTGTGAAGGGCTGCACACTGACCAGTACATTTAAAACATGACACTGTTTTACAAATGACTTTTTGTAAATTTGTGAATTTTCTATTACAAAATGTTTATTTAGCTGCTTTACAACAGTTTGGTGTTCTCTAGCTCAAAACACAGAAAAGCTTACTTGCAAAATACTGAAATGTTTCCAAATGTTAATCTTAACAGATAAAGCTTAGGAAATATGATCAAATATGTATTTCGTCCATGTGTGAAACTCAAAGTTTCTTTAAAGTCAGGATATTTACATAAAACAAAAACAAAATAGAAACTTAGAGGTTTCTTTAAACATTTTTCTTGAATATACCTCTGTTAGCGTGAATTGTTATGTTGTCATTTTTATGCTTGCCAACTCTGATGAAAGAATTCCACTGTCCCCACACACACACACACACACACACACACACACACACCCTTGTCTTAGAACCATGTGGACGTTGCTTTGCTGTGATGTGTTTTGTGTGAACTGTTTCTCAATAAAAAGCAGCGAGAGGAGGCCAGATTTGGGGCACCTAATCAGAAAGTGCAAGTGAAACGATCGATCGCTTTTGCCTTGTTTTTTTTGTTTTTTTTCACGGGAATAAGTCCTGGATACTGGATGGGTCTGAGTTTAGACCCAACAACCTCCATTGGATGGAGTCTGACTGCTTTTAATCTCATTTTTGGGCAAAGAATAGAAAGACAGCAGCAGCTGCCAAGCACTGGAAAAAATGTCTTTTTTTTTTCCATCTGCTAAACAGCAATTTCCAAAATAGAAAAACAAATATTCATCTTTTCCAATAAAATGAAAAATATAAGTCGCACTGTATGTGTGTGCATCCTCTTTTAGAAGTGAAAAGAAATTTCTTGTTCAGTCAAACACGGAGAACACACTTTGTTGTCGTTTTTCTGCTTTTAATGGCTAATCTTGATCAAATATAAAGTTTATGGCTGTATGATGGTCAACTGGGTATTTTTAGGATTTTTTTTTTTTTTTAAAGTAAATTTCTAGGATCTGACATCAGCTAGAAGCAAAACACACACATGCACTGTTTCAGCATTAATAAATAAAATGTGTTTCCTACCTGGGTTGGGAGAATCTCGCTTACACACTTTTTCTAAACAAAAAAGAAAAGAGAAAAATATGGAGACAAGGTTGTGAATTTTAAAGTCAACACACTGTAAAACATCCCAGTCACACATTGTTTAAAACCGAAACAAAACAACAGAAAATGTGGATGTAGGTTTCAGTACCTGTACACACATCTCCACACCGGCAGACACAATAGCAGCATGGACACACATGCTTACAATGACGTAAATACAAAGCGCCGACCCGACGCATCAGAATTGTGAGATGTCGGCTTTCTCATCCGACGGCACGAACGCAGACACGCTGTCGGGGCTGAAACCCGACATGTCACAGATTCTGATGCTGCAGGTTTCATCACTCTCCAACCAAAGTTCACTGAACCAGCAGGAAAAGAAGATCAAAACTACGCTTCACATTTGATAAACATCGTCTGTGTACTTCGAGGACAGTTTCCCATCTCAAATTTCTGTTTTCTGCATTATTTGCTTGCTTTTTAGTCTACTGTTGTGCACAGCACTGCACTGCCGTTTTGTTTGTTCAAAAATTACCTGTGACAAGAAAGTTTAAAGAAATGTAAACTTTTTAAAATTATACCAAATTGCAAATCTCTTAGCTATGTCTCTGATAGCACCTCTGTAACTTTGCTCAGCAGCATCAGGTAATGTTCATATGCTGAGTTCAGTTTCAACTGCAAATATTTTTAGGGTTATCTGCTATAAAAAAATAAATAAAAAAAAAAAAAACAGGCCAGGAAAATCACCTTCATGTTTTTTCTGTTTCATCCTCAGTTACTACAAAGGCATCTGCTGTGATGGTTACACCTTTGATAAAGTCTCACAAGTGTCAGTACTGATACGTGATCAGAATTATAATATTTCTGACTGTCTGAGGCAAAATTTCCCCGATTGAAATCGAATCGAAACCTTGTGAATGGGAATCGAATCGGTCATAGAAATCAGTGACCATAGACCTGTGTATGTGTACTTACCGTACACTTTACAGATGTCTTCTGCAGTGGGTTTTTGTGATCCTCCATTTGTTTTGTCTTTGGTGAAAAAGAAGAAAAATGTTAGCGGTAAGAACCAGAAGTTCATTTTAGGTTTATTGTAGGAGATCCACATTTTACGGTTTGAGGAAGACCTGCTCCTTTTCTTCCTCTGAATTTCTAAAACGTCTAAGCTCGTTACAACAGTCAGTGTCACAGTGTTGCTTCTCACAAAGCCATTCAAGCAGCAAGTCTTTAAACTAACCACAGCTGAATGTTAGACAAGTATCAAAATGAGGCGATACCTCGTAGACCCTTGGCTATATTTGTCAAGCACATGAAGTGGTAGAAAGGGACACTGATGTTCTCATCCGTCTCGTTACATGGCGGTTTATAGTCCTGCAGGACAAACAACATGTTTATCAGATATAATCCTTGTTTAACCTGAGCAGGAGTAGAAAAAACAAACAAAACTTTAAGAAGAAGAGATTTTTGTTTCCTTGCCATGTTATTCTCGTCCTTAAAACAGTCCCGTAGAAAGCAGGTTTCTTCTTTTTTGTTATCACAGTCTTCAGCTTCCGTTAAACTACATACAATGATGTCCTGCAATGAAAGGGCACATTTATCATTAACCAAATATAAGTCACTCCAAGATAAACTTAAATACATTTGGACATTTTCTAGTTTTTAAACAATGTTTCACAAAGTTACCTCAGACTTGTTCATTATTTTGACGGTAATATTCTCTGGCAGCCTGTGTAGTGTAGTTGTATTCTAAACATAGAGAAATGGTAAAGAAGCAAAATACATCAATAGTTATGTTTATTTTTAGTGAGTGATCATCACAACTGAAACTGCAAAAATCCAAAGAGAGTGAAATATATTGGCTGCTAAAACACAAATCTGCTGGGGTTGGAGGCCCCCAGAGGGCTGCTGGTTGTCTAGAACCTGATCCCAACACCCAAATCTGATTGTTGGCTTTGTCTGTCATTTCATTGTTTTAAATAAAAATGTAATCATTCAGAATTACAAGAAAATGGAAACAAAAAAATGTCACCAAAGGCACCAGGAAGTTTTTGTATCATATATCTTTAACTAAACTTTTTTTGGGAAAGTAATGTACAAGCTATAATGACACCAAACCCTTGTTTTATATTCTCAACAGATTGCATACAAAGCTTACAATCTCTGACCTTGTGCTCACCACAAGTCCTTAAAAATGTATTTTTTCCATCACTGACAACAAGTAAAAACTTAACTTGGAGCTCTGTGTGTTTCACACTGAAACAGACGCAGACTTCCACACTTTCTTTACAGACCATTTAAATATGGGACCACTTTTAAAGTAGCTTATTAGCTCCTAAGATGTAGACAACAGCATAATGCAGTTAAGCAGAAGTAAACACTCATTACAGTCTTTGAATATTTGTTGTTTTGGGGCCTGATTTACATCATCCTCATATTACCTTTTATCTTAACACCCTTGTCATCCAGCATTAGAGATCAGCCTATTAAGAAATTTAATAATTAGGGAAAATAACATTTTTTGTTACCCAGTCTTTTTTTGTGAAGTGGTCCATACAACCTGCTTCTGATGGCTCGATCAGGATTACCTGGTAGACAAAACGTTGTTTAATTTGACGGACAGAATTACCACCATATAATGAACATAACTTGTATAACACTATATAAACTAAACTAATGCAGACCTAAATTTAAGAAGGACAGGCTACCAAAAAAAATGACAAATGAGTACTTTAGGTCTCATAGCTTTTTAATAAAACCAGAAGTTACAGTAATCAACAAAACATTAAAACTAAAAACATTCGCGCTCCTCTCGAAACTATTAAGTTCGGATCACCAAGAGCACATTTTACAGCACTTATATAAAAGAAAATAGAGTAAAACTGCAAAGAGAACACTCACACTAAAAAGCAACAGGCAGAGAAAACAGCCGTGTGACGTCATGATGCCCTCTGTGATCTTTGCAAACTACAGTGAAACAAAAAAAGCAGGAGAAAGGTATATTATGGACACAGACACACAGAAGATTTAAAAAATAAAACGAAATCCCAGAAATAAACCCGAGACAAAACATATCTGTCAACTAAGGTGTAGGTCTGTTAGGTTATGTTGTGGTCAATGTTCCCTCTAATTTTTCACGTGTCTGAGCGAACACACAAACTCCCTGAGCGATCTCTTGGACCACTGTGAGCGACATCAGATGTGTGCACTGTGGTCATGCTGGCATCGAATCCATCGAAGTTTCATGGTTTATTAAAATAATCAAATTACAGCATTTACATTTATGTTAGATGACTTTTAATTAACTGCTTTAGCCCACTTACAATGAAAATGGAAAAAAAAAAAAAATCTTGTTCATGACCTGTGTAGCATGTTAACACTATTGGAAGCAAAAATAACTTGCACTCCAATTTTGAAAACAATTTTCTTTTCTTTTTCTTTTCTTTTTTTATAAAGCTCTGAGAGAGTCTGTAACTCTGTCGGCAAAATACAGTATATAATGACCAATGGTGGGCAATTAATTATATAGTTACTTCTTCAAAAAAGTAACTCAGTTTGGCAAACAAAGTTTTTTGCAGCTTTTTTTTTTTTTTTTTTTTTTTAAATGCAGCCAAGGCGTTTTTTAAATAAACATTTCAAACTATTTACAGAACAGCTGTTCTGCATCAAATCTGATGCCACACAAATTATTTGTGCCACTCCAAAAAAATAATTCCTGTCCACTATGAGATGAAGGAGACCAACAGCCTGATACCTGCAGGCCTGACAACAGGAGATGTATCACTGCTGTAACACCTGTAACACTCAACAGTCGCCTCATTGTTCTGACACACAACAACACTATTGACTACACTACACACTAACTACACAAGATTTGCGCTAAACGTCGCAAATCTCTCACATCTCAAAACACCGCCATAACTCCTAAAACTTCCCCCTTCCTAAACAACTAAATGCCACGTTGCCATATCATTTTTTGATTGGTCGACATGGTACTTTTTTGGACGAATAGGAAAGGCAGAGGGGGGTGGGGTTTGTTTTTGCTCACAGGTGGAGAGTGCTTTCAAGCCTTTTCTCTTATAAATCGCAGACCAAGAGGACCGGAAGTGCGAGGCTATGAAATGGGACCGTTCAGCCTTCAGGAGTTTATTAAAGGCAGCCATCTGCTCCTTGCTCCCTAAAATATAACAGGACATTGGAGTCCATCTCACACTTCAGTTCAATCAGTTTTCTGTTTGACGTTTATTCAGCTGTGTGAAAACTGGAACTTTAATTTCAGCAAAACCGATTTAATCAAGGACAAATAAAACACTGAAAAAAGCCAAACAATAACATTTTTGTGACTTATATATTGTGCTTAACCCAAGTAGCGAAAGACCACGGAGGTCTGAAAACAATGTTCCGGGAGTCCGATGTTCTCGGTGGCTCTAATGAGCCTTAAACCCCGGGTCCCCTATTGAGCTGGTATGGAGGACCACAAGAGCCACGCGCATCGAAATAAAAAAAAAAAAAAATTCGTGCTTAAATAATGAATTGTAGAATAAAATCTGCATTTGTAAATTCATTTTTGAATTCCAATTTAATAAACTGATTTTTAAAATGCTTTTTAAGTCTTCATTTCAAAAACCTTTTTTTGAATTGCACTTTAATAAACTGCATTTCAAAATCCATTTCCCTTTCCTGTTCGCTCAGGGATTAACATGTGGATTAGCAGTTGGATTAACAACTTCATTTTAAAAATCCTGCTGCTATTCAAAGGAGATTGGTTGGTCAGACACAGGCTGTCTGCCAGCCTGGATTTTTCTAGCTCATAGCTTCACCCTGCTAAGAAGCGTGTGTGCTTGTACAAAGGCCGTTCAGCCTCGGGAGGGACCCTGCAGCGAAACGGAGAGCACAACCTCTGACTGAGTGCCTGTCTGACCACCTGTGAAGGTAACGTGCTAACATGGCTAACGCTAGCATCACCGCACGTAGCCCCGTTATTTTAAGGTCATCTTAGCTCGTGAAAGTTTTACGTCGCAGCTGTACGAGCTCGCTACGTGTTCTCTAAGC
Source organism: Rhamphochromis sp. 'chilingali' (assembly GCF_963969265.1). Lineage (NCBI taxonomy): Eukaryota > Metazoa > Chordata > Actinopteri > Cichliformes > Cichlidae > Rhamphochromis > Rhamphochromis sp. 'chilingali'. The sequence continues at coordinate 32,877,655 of NC_137942.1, read as the reverse complement.
TGCTGTGCTCTTCACAAATAAAGCTGGAAGCAGCTCAGACTATTAGAACCCGTAGGGTTGCCAACCGTCCCTTAAAATACGGAATCGTCCCGTATTTCGAAACAAAAGTACACGTCCCGTATTGAGCTAATAAGGGACGCACTTTGTCCTGTAATACAGTGAGAATCAAAAGTAGTCTATAAATGTTAATGGAATTAACACTTTGTTTGAAAACATAATTCCCAGCCCCTCTCCTGCTTTGTGACCAATGAGCTGACAGCACACTTATGACAATTCGAGTATGACAATTCAGATTACCGCTCATCTCATTGGTCGAGGAAAGGTCGCTTGCGGAGAAAATACCGGAAGACAACAGATGACCACAACAAGAAGCATGGCCAACAGGGAAACAAACGCCGACACTGCGGTGCAAGTCTCGGACGACAGTACACCTAAAGCTGGGCAAACACTGTGCGATTTTTTCAGTCACGTTATTCAGCTCCTGCTCAAACTGCACGATTGACTCGCAGGGGTTAGAAGTTCATATGTCACGATGTACTCTCACACTATACCGCCCGATGCTCTGATGCGACCTGAGAGCTCACACTGTGCCTCCATAACATGAAGGTTATAACAGAAAATCTGTCGCTCGCTCTCTCTGTCTCTCACTCACACAGACACACCACCACCATCAACTTTGCTAAATTGCTAATGAAAAACATTGATCAGGCAGCTGTGATTGAGCAGCAGTGTAAATCCAACTATTTTCACGGTTGTTGTGGTCGTGATAATTTTGTGATGCCACATCGAAAAGGCTCGGATGAGCTTTCCAAAGTTCTACAAGTTGTGCCTCCATCGCTTGTGTCCAGATCACACGCTGCACAGCCGTGCTGCTCCATCTTTTACACCAACGTTTACGTGTTTGCGCGTGAGCAGTGTGAGCGGCTGTGGTGAGACCCTCACGAGCGATTGATGATCGGGAGCTGGTCGTGAGGTGTTAATCACTTCTCGTTACCCCACGTATACTACACGATGCAGGCCAAAATCGGTCCGATCACTCAAAAATCGGCTCAAAATGGGCCTAAAACTGCACAGTGTAAGCCCAGCGTTAGAGCAGCAATGTTTGTTCCCCTCAGAGAAAGGGAAGAATGGGAAAAGGAAAACACCTGGCTGGAAAACGTTAATATGGGCATGTGCAGTGAATATCAGCGCTATGTGGCCAGAAGTGTGATAATATAATTTATTTTGTGTAATAAACAACTGCAAGGATAGATGATTACAACAAATAGATGACTAATACATAAAAGTAATACATAGATGAATAATGATGATGAGTTATGATGCATAATCATGGGAACAAGCGGGTTTACAAACAGGAGCAGCTGATTAGAAAAGCTGAAATAATACCTCAACTGAAGCCAATTGTACTAAATGCACTAAATGTGCACTGTTACAAGAATGTTTTTCTTTCTATTGTTTTCTATTATTTTAAGTTAAGCAGGACAGAGTTCTTTTAAAGAAAGATTTACTTATATTCTCAAAAGTTAAGCATGCCAGGCTTCTGTTTAAGAAAGAGACCTGTTTTACTGTGTTAATGTTGTCATTTTGAGCTAAAAATAAATGGCTAAATGATCATTTGTTTCACATGTGTTCATATCACAAAGAATAGAATATGCATCTACTTAAATCAACTTCAAGTCAAATGGTTAAAAAAATAATTTCACACACAAAAAAAGAGCTAGAAAATTCACCACACTGGGAAGGGTGAAGACAACTGGGTCGCCCGGCCCTGGCCACGAGGTGTCCCTTATTTATTTTTCAGGGAGTTGGCAACCCTAAGAACCAGCACTGAGGCCTGTTACATTTATACAGCGTTAGAGCAACAGCTGCAGCCTACAGCCTTTAAACTAGCGATTAAAATGCTGACAGTAAACTCGTCAGTCCAGATGTTACCACATTACTTTGTGATACTTAAGAGTTAAAACAACTGAGACAGGCTGATTAAAATAACATCTGTCAGTTCTCACATTTAATATATCAAGACTGGAGATCACACTACTGATTTCAGTTCATTTAATATGTGAGTGCACAGATTCATTCTCAACTGGACATAAATGATGATCAAAGGTTGTATATATGATGAATTCATCAAATCCCAGCCTCTAACACGGTGCGCTGAATCTTAGCTTTGAATGTCCAGTATATTCTAATCAGTGCAATGTAAGAATTCACTGAACCTACAGTATCTACACCTGTGTGGCAAAGACACAGATAATGAAATTTAATTGTTAATACAATATATATCATGAGAAACGAAAACTGAAATTGATTCAGCTCAGTACTTTTCTCTGTATGCTCTGATTATAAAGGCCTTAAATTCTGTGATATATACTGTAAATGATTTTCACAGAGGTCTTAAAGTAGTTAAATCTCTGCTGATAGTCTGGTTGTTTATATTTTCACGTTTTTGTCTCTGTAGGGCTGTTTGATGACGATTTGGACTCCTCTGGGAGATGTCACACCCACATCTGTTCCATGCTGCAGCCATGGATGGTGTTATAGCTCTGAGTCAGCTTTGGGCCATCAGACGCACACACTGGAAAACCAGCACCTGGACTTCGTCATGCTGCTGTTGTGAAAATACTGGTTACTTGTAGTTTTCTCAGTATAATAAAGTGATCCATTGCTCCCACTTCAAAAGTGTTAATTAGCTCTGACATCTGTCTCTGTAAGCAGTGATTTATCAGCACAAAGTATTGACAGATCAAAGGCATTCATTACAGTGATCCACAGCACCACATGTTAATGTGTTTGTTTTATTTAGTATCACTGATCCGTCTGTGCTGCAAATTTCCTCACTGTCAGGGTTTTGACTAAAGTCTATCTTTATTGTTTCTGCACACCACACAGTTTGTTTCCTCCATTATTTTATCATTTAAATTATTATTAACTCATTCACTGCCATTGACGTCTATAGACGTCAATGGCAGTCAACGTAAGTTGAACTGAAGCCCACCAGCAGTAAAAGTAGACCTGCAAGGAGGTGCAGGGTTTGAGCACGTATGGGATTGCGCAGTGAGACAAAAATGTGGTGCAAGTCTTGTTGTGTTTTACTGCCAGCCATTTGAAAATGGCTGGCAGTGAATGAGTTAATAACGATTATAGATACAAACCCAAATCCAATTTTGTTAATAAATCTAAAGGCAAAATACAATGATTTTCAAATCTCATTGTGACAAAGTGGGTGAGAACACCATTTGTCCATTTTCTTAGTTGACGTTCTTGTTTTGAATTAACCATATTTCATATGTAGTGTTGCGGCTCCTTCAACCAATGGCCGCGGCAGGCTAAACATGAGGACACAGATGACTCGCAACAACAAACTGATAAAATACACTTCTGTACCATTTGCTCCTTTTATTCCAAATACACTTCTGTATCATTTGCTCCTTTTATTCCACATGCAACTGTCCAATATATAAATCAGCACATGGGATTAACTATTAAACAAATGCACAGATTGCACAAACAAATAACTGCAACTCACCAATAACTGCACTAATTACAATGCCAACACACAGTTTGGCCTATGGCATCAATTAGTGCACAAATATACATAAACCATCAAGTTCCAGTCAAAATACATCAAAATCATTCAAGCTGCAGTCAACAGAAAGTTTTGCCTCATGCTCATCCTACCTTTCTGCTCATCAACACCAGGTGCGGTGAACAGGTGAGTGCAACCAGATTTATCATCTACCACACCCATGAGACACGCCCCACACCCGTGCACCAATACAGTGAGTCCATTTAAACCAACCCACTTAGTCAAAAAGGAACAACTCATATGGCTCCTACATGTAGTCTGCAATAGGCAAACATCTACTATCCCAGGTTTCTTTATGTTTTGCACTTTTACAGATTATATAATATAACATCTTGGTTTAAATCAATTCCTACGAGTTTGTTAAGTTAACATGTTCTTTATTTCAACTGTTAATTTTTATTGTTTAAAGTTACCTTACCTACCTGTCTTACAGAAACAAAAGGAGGAAATGTTGTTTTACTTCCTGCTTTATACCTTCTGGGTTAATCTGAGATCACAGGAAGAGACCAAGTAGTTTACATTGAGTAGGCTAACCACGTTATCAAATTAATGCATTTAAGGTGAACTAGCAAACACCGTCGTAGTTACATGCGGCTGTCTTCTTGTTTGATGGCAGATACTCCCTTCTCCCTGGACAAAAAGGCTAAAATGACCAAAGAAAAAGTGGAAAACAGCTAAACGTGAGAGGTTTTTGGATAAAGTTGGTGTTTTTTTTTTTTTCAATGATTAAGCACTGCTTCCAGCCAAGAGTGATACCATATATGCCCCATAGCTGCAGAAAAGGCTAACATTGTTATCTTTTTACAAAAAACAGCTAAACATGAGAGGTTTTAGGACAAAGTTTGTGTTCTTGATTCTTTAAGCACCGATTCGAGCACCGTTTAAGCACCAGCACCGTTTCAAAAGTACCGGTATGGGATAAAACCTAAACGATACCCATCCCTAATGATGGTAACAATCTCCAACCTCCTCTGAGCCTTCCTTCAAAACACCGAGCAATGCACAGCTTCTCAGACGTAAAGACTGGCAGAATCTCATCATCTGCAGTACATCTAATCGAAACACTCAGCCAAAAGTCTGAAAATTAGTTGATCCTGTAATGGATATTAGTGCATGGGCTCAGCACCACACTTTGAGAGATCACTATCTGTGAACTCTGTTCACTGTGTGATCCGCATCTGCATTGAGGATGTTTGAAACACTGTCATTTTCTCTGAGCTCATTTAAAATAAAAAATCAAAATTTTAAATTTCTTTCAACTTCAAAACATGTTGATGATGTAATTTAGCCATTTAAATCAGCTGTGTTCAAGATATATCTAAAACCCTGCAGGACCCCAGCCTTGAGGCCTGGAGCTTCCCAAGCCTGTTTTAAAGCAACATCTGCTCCCATCCAGATGACGCCTCTTGAATATAGCACAAAAATAGCAAGACGATGCTAAAACACACGCACTGCATCTATTACAGTAGAAGTAGAAGAAAACAGTAGAAGAAAAGCCTGCCTGCCATGCACACCTTTTAACAAGTCACACATTTAAGGTGTGATGAAACAAAAAAAAAAGGAAAAAGCAGACCCGGACTGCTGAGCAGATAGAGTCCTCCAGGATAGCATTCCTCTCAAGCATCTGCCTGCTATGTTCCCAGACTGTAGTTACAGGAAGAGCTGATGTTATAGTGTGGTAAACTTGACACTATCCAGATGGTTTTGAGACATGCTCTAGTTATCAACATTATTATTAAACAACAACATGTCTGTTGTGTAAATCAGATCAGTAACAGGCAAAGATTAGTCGCAATTTTGGTTCCGATCATCACATAAACTTTTGTTCCTAAACAAGCAACAGGTCAGCTGAAGAATCCTTATTGTTACCTAGAAATGTACCTGGGACAGAATTTTTAAATCAAACTTTTGTTTCACAATTGTTGCGCTTTGTTTTGAAATCTTACTTGGTAAAAGGTTAAAATGAAGCATGAATGCTGGTGACCAAGTTCGCCACGTATGTAGCTCACGCCGAAGGCAATAGTCATGCACAGTGGCGGTCCTAGCCTGTTTGGCGCCCTGGGTGAACACTCCATCTGACATCCCCCCCCCCACACACACACACGCACACAAAGACACACACACACGGACACACATACATAAAACATATTAAGGGTTGTACATTAACATAAAACTGTTGTCGGGACCACACTGAATTTCACCAGAGAAGCACACACACATGTGAAGAGAGAGAGAGAGTATGCATTGTATGCAAACAGCTACCAAACAGCCATCATAATTCGTCATACAATGAGAACAGGACAAATCAACAACTGACAATGACTAATTAATATTAAACTGTGTATCATAATGTATTGTTTGGAGTTTAGTCTGTTACTGTTGCTATTTTTTCCATTTCTTCTTGGAGCAACTGTAACCCACATAATTTCCTTAGGGATTAATAAAGTAATCTGATTCTCATTGTTTCAGGATGACCTGCCATTATCCAATGACACATCTGCTTACCTGTATCTGTTGCTCGTTTCTCCTCCTCTTCTTTTCTCTTTTTTCTAAACTGAGCACCTGATGGCTTTGAACTTTTCTTTCCTACACCTTAGTTCACAGATTCGCTTTGTCTTTATTTCTGGGATTTCGCTCAACCCAGGATTCAAATCATGCAAGGGCGTAGATTTGGCATGGACCACCAATATCCAGCGATTATTGAATTGTCCCCACCAATAATTTGATCTCTTCGAGTAAAGAAAAACAAACCCAATAGAAAGAAAAAAAAAACGATCTGTCGACATCTCATTCACCCAGCGGTGCAGAAAGAGTTCAATTACGTTCTCTACTGGAGTCCTACGTCATGTGACAAATATGGCAATGTGATTGGCTGAGCCTTTCAGGGAGCTCTGCAGCAAACCTGCGCTGCCAGGAGGAGAGGAGGACGGTGTTAGATTTGTATTGTTGATTGTCATTTATGCTTAGAAATATTTACTTATATATGCTTAGAGTTTTGTAATTAGTTGTAGATTGGTAGAGGTTTTGATCCTTGATAGTCTGCAAACTTTGTGTGTATTAGACAGCACTTTGGGAGCATGAGAGGTCATACCGTGTCTTATTATTTTATGGTAGGATTAACGTAGTTGCGTCTGTTCTAGTCTAAGTGCTCTTTGTTTAGATGAACTGCAGGACTTCCTCACCGTGTTATCTAGGATGAACCATCTAGGGTGAGGGGGAGGCTACCCTCTTCCTGACCAAGGATGTTTGACCCTTTGATCAGCAGTCCACACACACACACACACACACACACACACACACACACACACACACACACACACACAGGCAAGGTACTCTTTGTTTGTATGTAGACGTCGTATGTTAATGAACCTATGCATATTCATGTAACCTCAATAAAAGGACAGTGTTTGGGAGGACGGACGAGAGCTACTGGGGTCAAGCGAAGGAACGGCGCTCTGTCTGGTTCTCTCCCGTGCACGAGTAACATGAAGAAGTTTGCCTACTTGCGTCTTGCTTGCAGTGTAATTATATTGTCTTAACGTTCCAGCGAATAGGTTCAAGCTACAAACCTATCATTAATTGGTCCTTCGAGAGGCGGAGCCCTGGAATCGCATTCACCGAGGGGAGGAGAGGCACGCTGAAAGACTGACGTCAGCCAGGAAGTTCCTGTGGATTCGCTGTATGTCTTTTCTCCTCGATGAATGGCGATTGGCGGGATTCGAGGCTGATATTACACGCTAAGCAACACCGAGTAAGTTTAGAGTCCAACTCTATAATTGTACGTCTTCGCCGCTCAGTGGGGCGTTGTCCGTGGCCGCTCAGTGGGGCTAAAATTCGCCGTCTAAGTGGGGCGATGTACAAAGCCGCTCAGTGGGGTTTTTTGTACAGAAGCATTAAGTCGCAGAGTTGCGCAGTTCGAACTTTTTTTGGTTCGCCGTCTTAGTGGGGCGAAATACAGACCGCTGTGTGGGGTACTGTAGTGAGTTCTCCACCGCTCAGTGGGGTGTTGAGAAGTTCCGCGGGGTCCAGATTGTGCTGGACAGTAGGCCTATTTTGTGTTGTTGTCATTGTCGTCGTCGTCGTTGTTGTTGTTGTTGTTGTGTGTGAGTGTGTGCGGAGCAGAACATGTGGTCTGTGACACCGACTGTTGTTGTTATCATGGGTTTCTAAGCAACCAAGAGTGAGTTGGAGGGAGACAGACGTTTGTGCTGGACTTTGCTCCTGGCAGCTGACACAAAATGTTTATTCTTTAGCTTGCCCTGATCGACAACAGCCTGTGTGCCAGACCATAGACGTAATTGAGGTGGATAGTTGTTAAAAGTAATCTACATTAAGCTTGTGGTTGCTTAAATTCAGTACAATGACATGTGAGGTGAAGTGATATAGGTAAATATTTAAACTAATGAAGTGCATAGAGGCACTTGACCTGTGTGAAAGACTGTCGTCTTGTTATGAGCCATTGTTGAGATATGGAGCACATCTGTGAAAACAACTAATATGCTGAACCCTGTATGAAACATCTAAAAGTACATGATGGAGAAGCTGAGTTGAATATGAAAGTGTAAGACTTTGCCGCTGTGGGCAGAGCATGCAACTACTGTGTGATGTCGCGTTGCAGTTTTGTTTTTGTTTTTTGAGCTGATGAGCAAGCTACACATTATCAGATCAAGAGCTGTCTGAGAACTACTCAAAGAGAGGGAAACAGAGAGTGTGCAGCGTTTCCATGAGCAGTTTTTCTGCACCTTGACTCGTGTGTGTGTGTAGCATCAGCATCATGTTTTTGTTTATTTGTTTTGTTGGATTAAAAATAATTAAATAAACTGGTGATCATGCTTATGGATCACCATGGCACATATCTCCAGCCATATGGTTTATTTATGCAGATGAAAAAGTGAGTGTGAATGTGTCTGACATCACAGTGTTTTTGTGCGCTGTGTAAAAGTAATTGCCTTTGATTGTGAGTGAGAGCGGTGATTCTGCAGGTCACCAGCTATTGTAACGAAAAAAAAAGAAAAAAAAGAGTGAAAAAGAAAAATAATCATAGGAAAAAGGTTTTGTGTTGATCAGCCAAAAACAACTACAATTTCATTTTCTGCTTTTAAGAAAGGATTGTTCACACAAACACAGACAGAGAGAGAGAGAGAGAGATGTGTGTTGATTAAGCAGTGATGATAATAATGAAAATGTTTTAGTTTGTCACTTTCAGGTGAAAAGCAGACCTGAATCAATTTTCCACATGCAGCAGTCGGAAGAAAGTTATATTTTAACATCATTGGAAACATGCAGGCCAAGTTTCTGGCTGACTTATTTACAGCGCCATGTGTCTCTCAACCTCACAAGCAAGCTCTCACCCCTCCCTGAAGACAAGGAATGCAGCTCCAAAGCAATAACATGATAAAGAGACAGCATCAAGTCCTGAGCAAAAAAGTCCCAACAAGCAGCAGTAATGTGGATAAACAGCAGCAGAAGAAGAAAGCAAACCCATCTTCCTGTCTGATTGGTTGAATTTCACGGAGGGGCGAGCAAGATGGCAGCGTGAAGAGGAGTTTTTGTTTGAGTTCTCAGCACGAGACACTTATTTGACGTCTTTCTGGCCTTCGGGACTTTTTTGGAGATCAGCGCGCTAAACTTGCTGGATCTGAGGCCAGGGTCTGCGGCGGCAGCATGTTGAAATGCTCAAAAAGGACTGAGTGACTCGGGCAAGCCACATGCGGCTAGCATGCTGGCTAGCGACCATAGCTACATGAAAGAAATGGACCCTTCATGATGCGTTCAACGTGCCGGCGCTGTGGTGGGAAAGGCTCCATCATAAACACGCCCTGCGCCCTGTGCAGAGGTTCAGGCCAAGAAGAAGAAGACGATGACTTCCAAGCCCAAGAAGGTCGGCCTCAGCGTGGGCGAGCTGATTGTGAAAGCCGTGGCCGCTCTCAAGAAGGCTCTGGCTGCCGGAGGCTACGATGTGGACAAGAACAAGGCCCGTGTCAAGACCGCCATCAAGAGTCTGGTGGCGAAGGGCACTCTGGTGCAGACCAAGGGCACCGGGGCCTCCGGATCCTTCAAGATGAACAGGGTTACTGAGACCAAAGCTAAGACGCCCGCCGCGGCCAAAGCCAAGAAACCGGCAGCAGCTGCTAAGAAGTCGCCCAGGAAGGCAGCAGCAGCAGCACTTCAGCCACTAGCACGAAGTCAACCGCATCAGAGGACAATAGTGAGAGTGGCTGTGACTTCACTGTGCATGTGAAGAAAACGTTTGGGAGAACTGAACAGTTGGAGTTTGACATTTGCCACCTGTGGAGTAAAATGGCAAGAAGAGACAGTGGGACACAGGACAAAGCTGAAGGAGAACTGCCGGCTGTTGGACTGTTGAAGTGGGAGAGGACAACAGAGTGAGAAGACTAGGTGAGAACACATAGGAATTATTTAATGTGGGAAATCAAAATTTGGGTTAGCAAACCTGGGGAAAAGAAAACTGACTGCTTAAGTTGGAAAATTGAGACGGAGTCTGAAACATTGCGAAAATAGAAACATATACAAAATCACACACACACAAGCAGAACATGCATTAACCCTACTAACAATTCCAAACACAAAATGACTCATGAAGACTCATAGCACATTAGTTAAGAAATGATTAAATAATAGCAGAGAAGTGTGTAGGAAAGGCAGCTTTAAGAACATGCTCTGCTGGAGATGCAGCTCCACAGACATGCATTAGACCTGCCTAATAACACAAACACATGTAATGAAAATTAGCTTGTTATCTTTCATCAGTGTTAAATTAGTGTCAATTTAGCAGACACTTGTTATCAAATACTGAATTTATCCTAAAAAAAAAAAAAAAAAAAAAAAATTGACTCTCCAGGTTGCAGGACAACAGTTTAACTTTTGTGGGAAAAAAGATCCTGGTTTGACCAACCAGTGATCAGACAATAAATTTAGTTGTTAAAATGGTAAATTGGGAGAAGCTTCCTGCTTGATTGATGCAGCAAGTAATTTACTGTATGAGGGAAATTGTCTTTTGTGATACTATTTTGAACATGCTTTCCTGTCGTCCTGTCAACTTAGTGGGTTAATAGCTGATATGCAAATTAGTTGATTGGTTTTAGATTAATGAAAGGTGACTGAATTCTAGTATGAGTGAATGAGATGTGTTGGAGTTGTTGTGTGTTGAGTGGAGACTCTAAAACACTGAGTTTCCTGTTTTGATGTGCGAGTGAATCCTGTATTTAGATACACAACTCTGAATATGTCAGAACAGACTGTTTTGTGAAGTGCATGACAGCATGTCACATGTTTTATGATGAAGGGAAAAAAAGGAAAACTGAATAAAATAGATCTGTGGCCTAAATGAGTGAAGAACACAGACCTGGTGATTAAACTCATAAGTTAAATAAGACATTAGGATTATGTTGTGAGTGGTGCAGCTGATGGTTGATTTGGAGTGAATGTAGCTGATGATTTTTCTTTTGTTGTGAAGTTGAGCCTGCCAATTAGTATGATGGTATGATGAACCATGCTAATGGTATGATTTACCCTCCTGAGATGAGGAGTTTGTGTCATGACTTAACAAGGCCTTTTTATTTTGATACTTTCACAGTGCACTGAGAGTTTGGTTTGATAATCTCTGTTATTTTTTATTTTTCATTTTTGAACAAGCACTGATTTTTGCTTGTGAATTTCTTTTCTTTGAGCAGATCTGCAAGTCGGGAATTAAAAGCGTTACACGTCGTCAAGACAATTGTGCCAAGTGAGTTCTCCACATTTAAATGGACTCTGGAGAAAGCCACTTATTTGGGACAATTATTAAATGACAGTCCCAGTCCAAAAGGATTCAGCGATGTAATCCAAACTAAAGTTCTTCTTTTTCTTTTTGAAATGACGTCATTTTGCTGAGAGTGGAAACTAAATGCGACGATAGGTTCCACTATCAGCAAAGAAAGAAAGAATGAATGCATGAATGAGTGAGTGAAAGGAAAACAAACTGACTGACTGGTAAAAGCTGACAAAAGCTGACAAGACTTTACTGATGTAACACGACTGTGTGAAGTTGACCCCCGCCTGGCAGAGGTGCAGATGAGTCTGTGTGTGCTTCCCTTTACAGAAGCAGAAAGATGACAGCAACACTTGAGGTTGCGTGATGATTTAACATTTTAAATGACATTTTCTGTGTCTGTGAATTTACTATGTGTGTGTCATTCACTAGCTTGTGTGCTCACAGAGATAACTGTGACAAAGTATGCATACGCCTGCGCAAGCGCTAACATTTGCATTTTCGTTTTTACAGCATTACAGTTCTTCATGTGTTTGATCATGTGATTTATAGGAATACTGGCGTATGTTTCTCTACTACAAGATTTCTGGGTTTATGTGTGAAGAAAACTGTAGTTACAGGCATATGTTGATGGAGAAATTAATATAGTTTGAGACATACTGTGATGAGACCAGTGTTACTTTTTCCACAGCGAGTGTTAACTTTATGGTGTTTTATGGCACCTCTGGAATGTGGATGGCCGACGCCTGCCCACCAGGATAGTCAATGTGTATTGCTAATGTTTGTTTTTCTGAGACTGCATTTAGAAGATTCAGCTGAAGCGGACAAGTGACATGAGTACAACAAATAAGAGATTACGGTAATTATGGAATAGTTTATTATGGGCTCATTTGCTGGCCACTTTTGAACCCATAATAATAATATATGAGTGGAGTGACTTTGCTTAAGAGAAGTCACTGATTACATTAATGTTAACAGAGTACATGGGATAATCCATGTCTGAGGTGAATTAGGGTAATAGTTGTAGTTACTGATTTGAGAAAACCTGCACATGACACTTGTCTTGCTGATGTTGAATGCTTATTACTCTTATGATACAATTGTTTACAGGTATGAAGTTTGATTTCACTTCCAGATTTGTTTTCCAGGCCATGATGGTGTGTATGCAGGCTCCTGGGAGAGCCAGGTGTTCAGCAAACTTAATATGCAAGACACGCTAACATCTTTTATTGCAGGGTTACGGAGCTACTCCAGAGGAGATGCCCTGATGTTGCCTGGGACATGATCTAGCTAATCTTTTTCTTTAAGACAGGGATCCAGGTTTGGTGAGTTGACGCATGGGAATGTCCATGCGTCAAGAGGTGGAGTGCAAGGATTAACATTAAACAATGTTTACTATTATTGTTGCAGTGATTTGTGTGATTAGCCGTTTTATTTACAAGTATTAAACCTATGCAAGTGGTGCATCCATGTTCAGATGAGGCTTTGATGGCCTATAAGTGAAGTTCACTGAACTAAAGAATGTGGTTTGATGATTGTTGACATGCTCTCCAAATAGAAGTTTTTCTTCTTAGCAAGGAAATACAGGTGCAGCAGTAATCTCCTGAGAAATCTTCAGAGGCCCAGTGAGAAGCGTGAACCATTCCAGGCATAGCTGACAGCCAGGCAGTGGTTGAGGTCAAAGGTCAAGCTGGTTGGGGCCCATCATGAGATCAGACCTTGGAGCCACAGCAAGGACCATGAAACTGCCTGCAAAATAGAGGAGAGGATCGTCCACAAGATGGGAGCTGAGGCCAGGAGAGAGGCTTCAGGAGGATCAGAGATCATCTTCAGCACAGCAGACATCACACAGAGGGCTGTGCTACTGAGCTTCCAGGAGATTTTAAATAAAATGAAAGATTCAATATTGACGCTGAGGAAGACAACTAAGGTGTACGACGTGCTCTGCCTTAAACCTTCAGCAGCGTTGGAACATGAAAACTCGTGGGATGAGGGGAGCGTGCCAAGCTCCATCGACAGCGCAGAAGGAGTTCGAGGATGACATCATGATTCTGTGAAAGCACAGGAACCAGAAGCTATGGTGGTGATGACAGCAGTTTCCTATGAACATCACCTAATGCTGTGCCACTGTACTGTGCATACGATGACACTCTGAAGGCTGCTGGGATCATAACAGCAGTAAGATGACGGAACCCAGCACCCTTTCCACAGAGAGCTTTTCTGCAGAGCGTGGACAATTAAGGAGTCATAAATATCCCCCTCACAAGACGAAGGTCTGAAGTCAGGTGATGGGGGCTGGTAAGAGGCCATAAAACTAGAGTGCTGAGAGGTCTGCAGCTTTGGAAATAGCTGAGACCCATGTTGACAAACAACAAAACCAACTGGTATGTTTGAATGTTTATTCTACATACATTTGGACTCTGGTCCTATGGACAACGAAACAACTAGAAGAGACATTCATGTCGCCCTGCAGAACTCAAACCACTCTGCAGAGAGACATGTGATGTGCACACCCGGAGGAAGCACCACCAAGCTGAGATGTTTTTGAAAATGTTATCTTCTTATTTTCACTATTAAATTAACAATTTCTTTGTTTGCTCGTAAGATGCAGTTTGCCATGAGCTGAGCTCAATGAATGGGATAACTGCTAATACATTTGTTGAACTGTGTACCTTTTCAGTAATTTAGGGTGATTTGACATATGCTGAGTATAAAAAGGTTTGCATTGAAACTGTCAGACATGAGGTATTCATACCTGGGAACTTTTCAAGCATAAAGGTCAAAAAGGGGGGAAATGTTAGATTTGTATTGTTGATTGTCATTTATGCTTAGAAATATTTACTTATATATGCTTATAGAGTTTTGTAATTAGTTGTAGATTGGTAGAGGTTTTGATCCTTGATAGTCTGCAAACTTTGTGTGTATTAGACAGCACTTTGGGAGCATGAGAGGTCATACCGTGTCTTATTATTTTATGGTAGGATTAACGTAGTTGCGTCTGTTCTAGTCTAAGTGCTCTTTGTTTAGATGAACTGCAGGACTTCCTCACCGTGTTATCTAGGATGAACCATCTAGGGTGAGGGGGAGGCTACCCTCTTCCTGACCAAGGATGTTTGACCCTTTGATCAGCAGTCCACACACACACACACACACACACACACACACACACACACACACACAGGCAAGGTACTCTTTGTTTGTATGTAGACGTCGTATGTTAATGAACCTATGCATATTCATGTAACCTCAATAAAAGGACAGTGTATGGGAGAACGGACGAGAGCTACTGGGGTCAAGCGAAGGAACGGCGCTCTGTCTGGTTCTCTCCCGTGCACGAGTAACATGAAGAAGTTTGCCTACTTGCGTCTTGCTTGCAGTGTAATTATATTGTCTTAACGTTCCAGCGAATAGGTTCAAGCTACAAACCTATCAGACGGCAGCAAAAAGGAAGAACCTGGATATAAGAAAGTATTTTTCAAAGAAACCTGTAAGTCACTTAAAGCCAAGTTCACTCATAAAATGTGTCATAATAACGTTGCAGGCTATGCTAGGCTTTGGCCCACATCAGTCTAAAACTGTATGTAACCATGAATAACGTGTTTTGGAAACTAACTGCACAACAGGCGGCACTATTAGTTCTCTCAGTCTCAGAGCAGCATTTCTAATTTTGATTGAAACTGTCAGAGAAAACTGCAGCCTCGAGCAGCCAGGATATTAGTTTACAGAGGCTGTTAAAATGATATGTCTAACGTTAAAATGTTGGTGACACAATAATTTCATCCTAATGGTGCTGACATATTCATAGGGTTAATTTTTGAGACAAAATGTCATGAGGTAGTCATGATTTTGCAAATATTCCAACCAACACAAAGCTCAGAGAGTAATGGTGACACAGGTGAAATGATGACTTGATGGTTCATGACTGTATTTGAAGCACATGTGTGACTGCATGTATGTGGAGTGTCTCACTGTTATTCATCAGGTGACAGAGGCAGCTCTGCCATGTTGTAGCTCGGACAGAGGTGGAGAGGCGAGGTCACAGGTGACTGATGAGTTGGTGCTATAGATTAACTAGTATTTATTATCATGACAATTGTTAGGCTGCTGATATAAATTGATTCATTAGTGTATGTTTGACAAAGAATCTGAATTGACATGTCTCACTTTTTATATGGCACGAATCAATGTGTTATTTTATCAGGTGGCAATATGTCCTAGTGCAGTCAGAGGGGAGGAGCCAGGGCCAAAGCTGAGGCACATCAAGCACACAATAATACTTTTAATCTGAGGATAAAACGCAGGTACTGAGGCTGTAAGAAGCTTCAGTGCTCTCAGAAGACTAAAAAGATGGGTAAGGTTAACAATGACTCGAATGAGATTAAACAATGCTGCTGTGTGTCCACCAGGAGAGGCTGGACAGTATAGATGGAAAACCAATATGCCAGCAGTTTATCTCAGTTAACGAGAGGAGCAGGCATGTGGTTGGCTGCTTCACATAGTGGACATTGAGTTGCTGTGTGGGACACCAGTAGTCCATGTCTGTTGCTGTAACAGTAGTTCATGTTTGGAATAAAAAAATCCCAGCTCACTGAGTTAATCGGGGCAGTAGTGCCTAAAATGTTGCATAATTTTGCTGAGAGATCTTTTACTTTGTGGTAATCTTAGATGAGTAGTTTTATGGACAAAACCCAGCAGGTCATTCAGTGTTCCCTTAGTGCTAATAAGAGATGTTGGTGTAACTGAAGTAATGTTGTTAAGTCCTTAAAGTCATATTCTTTTATTGTCATGACTGTATTTGAAGCTATTTTTATACCTGATTTATATGGAATATGGCTGAAGTGAACTAAAGCCTAAAATAGTCATTTGTTTAATAGTAATTTAACATTATATAATTCACATATAAAACTATGAATTGTGATTTTAAATGGTTTAAAAGCATGTAGAATAACATATGTACCAAGTATATTTCTCCTCTTTTTATTAAGAAGCAAAAACAAAAAGGAAAAAAGAAACAGGGCAGGGTTCGGTGGTTGAATCATCCGTCCCCACCAATGCCAAAACCAAATCTATGCCCTTGAAATCATGAATACATAATGGGGCTTGGATTGACAATATTAGGAATGAAATGCGCTCTATTTGGAAGCAGCCGGCCCCGCCCCTTTCGACGGGTTGTGTGTGTGTGAGACTTTAAATCATCAAACTGTAAATTATAAATTTTAAATTGTTATTGATCCCTTTACCCCGAGTCCTAAAGTGTATATTTGTTTTCTTACTCTTCTTATATTTATTGTTAGTTTACTTGCACTGCTGTAACTGGAGCGTCGTCTCGTCTCTGGACTGTATGGAGCGGAGATGACAATAAAGTTTACTTTGACTTCAGCAGCGAGCATGCGCACCGAGGGCTCTCACGCTCACTTTTCGCACACAGAATTTCGAAAAAACATCGGTGCAAATTATAAGTCTGTATCATGATGTCTGGTGTTTTCGTGTTTGTTGGTTATTAGATGCAGCTCCAGCCAGAGACTCCCCCGCCGACCCGCCCTCTCCTCCCTGTGCCGCAAGCAGCAGGCGCACCTCGCAAACGGAGGGCGCCCTTACTCCCGACAAAAGGGCGATAGAAAACCGATCCTAAAATGCGCTGGCCCTCCACCACGATGCACCCCTGGGCCACCGCCCGTATCAAAAACCGCTACTGGTCACGCAGGCATGATACCCACGAATCCGCTCTTTGTACGTGTTTCTATCGTTAACGGTGAACGGCGACGGGATTAAAACACTCTGAAGTCGGATGATTGTTTCTGATTTACCCCCTCGGATGTGTGCGTGTATCGACAGATCGATAACAGCTGACCTAGAACTCAAGCATGTTCTTTATTCTGAAAACGCGCTCTGCTCACGGCGCACACATTATATGCCTGAACCAACTTTGCACAAATTTCACATTATTTTCGCTCGTCACACTGCGCACAAGATACTTTGACAGGCGTCACAGCGCTACTGCTCAGCCACATGTCTATGTCCAGTTAACTGAACACGCGCAACACCGATTTCGCAGAAAAGCTAAAGATGACCCAATTTCAGCGACACACACTGAACACACAGTTAGAATGAAGAATGCTCTTTGCTGCCTACCTTGGAGAGATGCTGATTCGTTCTGGCATCTTTACTTTCACTTTCAGCTTTCGTAGTGTTGCACGTCGTCATCGCCGGAGTTTCCAGACTATTGCCCGGGGCCTATTTAAATTGAATTATTAAGAATTATTTTTGTCACAAAAGCAGAGGCGGAGCCAGACATTTGAAAGGGTAGTATGCATGTGGGATTTTCTTTGGGGGGGGGGGGGGGGGGATAAATGACTGAAAGATTAATTGGCTCTGTTTTGAGTTTTGTTTAAAAAAATGGCTTCATATAGGGAAAAATATATATCACATGTGCAGGACACCTTAAACTAGTTTTTTAATTAAGCAGCGAGGCAGAACAAAGTCGGGGCTGTATCAAGACACAGGGACTAAACCCCAATTCAACCAGACCCAGAACTGATCCAGAATTAAAACAGGACTACAACAGTTCAAAATCAGGACTACTGAGGACTTAACCAAGACAGAATCAGAACTAGATGATAGTAGCACTAAAAATCATCATAGACCTGCACTACACTTATTTTTTAATTCTACCAAAGTCCACTATTTAGATTGAGAAAAGTTTATATAATTATTTATCCTTGTTGTGCAAACAAGCCTGCAGAACTTAATAAATATAGAATTTGAAAAATAACAAACCTAAAAAGAAACACTAGGTACGAGATACATGAGGACCTGTGATACGGTGATACTTGTGGTAAACAACCATTTGACTAACGTGTCTCACCTGCTCTTGTTCATCTCTGTTCTGTCCTCATTCTCTCTCTCCCTCTCTGCTCCTCTCTCTCCCTCTTTGTGCTGACAATCAAGCCAAACACCAACATCATCAAATATACATGTACACTGAAAAAAATGTTTTGTTCAATTTACTAAATTTTTTTATGACAAGTGGTTGCACGAAATAAATTTGTTTGAATCCAGAAATATTTTTTAAGTTAACAGAATTTAATTTAAGCGAGTAAAGCCAACATATATTTTTTAAGCTACTTTAACTTAACTGTTGTGGATACGACTTAGTCAAATAATATTAGTAATTCCAACTAAGGTTGTGTTAAGTGTACCAGAATAATTTGTTTCCTTTAAACTTATGTCCCAAAGTTATATTCAAATCAATAAAATTGTTAATTTCTCTCTATTTCAATTAAGTAAATTTTACTTAAAAAAAAAATATTGCTTACCCTGATTTGTAGTTCTTTTTAATAACGCCAATAATGAAAACTACAAAATTCTTTCACATCATTTATTAATGCAAAATTTGTTGCAAACAGAATAAGAATCCACATGTAAGGGAAATTGCTGTAATTTGTATAATACAAATTACAAAACTTTTGCCTATGAACTAGTAGCTTTAAAAAGCTGTATTCAAACAAAACAGAAACAACAGACAAGAGAAATGTTAACCAATGTTTCTCTTCCTCTAACAAAGAATAAAACACTGCCAGCGGTATAAAGTATCACAATTACAAACTGATGCATCCACAAACTAACCAAAGTTTCAGACTTGCTGTTCTGCGATCCATATTTAGAAATTGCATTTTAATAAGGTAATTAGACTTAAAACTAAACCTGTGTTTTCCTTACTGCTTTCCATTCTAGTCCTTCCTTGAGGATTCTGAATGTTTTACATGTTTTCTGACCTAACATACTTGCTTCAAAACAATAGTCCTAAAGTGTTACCAGTGTGCTGCAGTGTGGTAATCATGCAATTATTATTTATTTATTTATTTATTTATTTTTAAATCAGGTGAGTTAACACTGATTATAGGGCAGCAGCTATCAAGGACCGGAATAAAGAAAAATTGCTTCGGTAAACTGAATAATTACAAAGTTGCTCTTCAAGCTACTCAAATGCACCAAACGTGAAACATTCATTATTGAAAGTGAAAATGTTCAATCAAAACATAACACAGAACGTGAGAACGAATGATGGTTATACAAATATTTCACTCCTATTCACAAGAGCACCAGTCATTGGTAATTTACATAACAAAATGTAAATGGATGTGTGGTTTTAGAAATCTTCCTATCCAGTAGCAATTTTGTTCTTCAGCCCAAGGACTTTGGGGGAGAGCTTTTTCCCATCCAATCCCATCAACACTTTCTGAATGAATTCATAATAGTGCCTCAATTCCTTGGGGTAGGCTAGGTTTAGTGCATAGATTACTCCAAGCATCAATGCACAAGCTTGGGCCGGAGATCCAATGTTGTCCATGACCATCTCCCCTTCAACAAATATTCCAATGTCATCATAATGTCCATTTTGTCCATCCTCCTTGTTGATGACATAAATGCCCATGGTGTGCTTCTTTAGGCCTCTCTGGATGTCATCTCCTTCAATGTCCTAAACATTTAATAAAAAGGTAAAAGAAAAACAATTAACTCTACAATTAAATTCCAATCTAGTCGTTTTTGTGTGTGTGTGCGCAAATATCTAAGAAGTGTGTGTATAGATGACTTGCTAACAATGACTTACCAAGTACTCCCGAATAAGGCTTCCGTCCTCTTCACCAAGGTAGAGGCAAAGTGCCCTGAGAACTGCTTCCCTCTTCACTTTAACATCACTTTCAGCCTGTTTAAAGAGAGTTGCTGATTAAACCAATTTGGAAAAAAGAACAATGTCTGACATTTGCAATAAGTAAATTTTATCATAAGTCAGTTCAAACATAGTAAATAAAATTTATATATGAAAATTTCAAAATTTAGATTGCTTGGCCGGTCACCTAAAATGGCTTATTTGACTCACCAGTGACCTGCCACTTAAGACAAATTAAATCCAAATAGAATTTGCAATATTCAGATTTACCTCTTGCATGATCTGCAAGTGGTGGGCAAGTTTCTGCCCAGAAACACCGCCCTTCTTCTGGAAAACTGTCATCAGCCGAGGTGTAATTCTGTCTAACTGTGCCGCGAAGGTCGTCTCCAGTTGAAGTGTTGTAATACGCTGGAATTCAGCATTTACCTGTATCACACACACAGAGAAAAAAAAGAAAAAAAAGAAGACTGGTGCTTAATCATTGGTATGGTTATTTTGTTATTTCTTCATTAAATGCTACAATGTAATTGCCATCACTTCATAAAGCATGATTAGCATATGGGTTAGTATACAGTGCATAAAGGATGTTACTACTGTTAATCAAAGAAGAAATGAATGGCATCAGTCCATTTAGCGGGTTTAAAGGGTTTTAAAAAGCAGATATTTGTCTGTTTCAGGTGGTTGGCAACACATTTTCCTGTGCTCTTTGTCCGCTGGTGGGAGTGTCTCACCTGTGAGGTCAGCACCTCTCGGTGGTGAGAGGTCTTAGGGGTTTTAACTTGACCCATTTATTTTTTTATCTTATGAGCAACAAAGTTTGTTCATCACATTTTTAATTTACATTTGTTTAGCACATGCTTTTAACAATCTGAGGCTAACTAAAAACTAATAGCTAAATGAAAGGTTTTAGGTTAATTCACAATTGATAATCTGATTTCACTCTATTAATTATTGAGATGATTAATCAATCATTTCAATAATCAAACTCACTATAAAATAGTTTGGGCCCTATATGTAGTGCAAACTTACTTAAACAATCAAAAATTTATTTTATTCATGTTTCTACACTTTAAGTCACTTATGTTTTTCATACACAACTTGTATTTTAAGTGCTGCTCAAATAAATACTCTGTACGGTACACAGGTCAATCACTATAAATGCCAGCCTCTTTATACCTATATTAGGGATCGTCTTAATCCAAGTGGCCCAGATTAATTAATGTATAACATAAGGAATTACTGAAAAGAACACTCAGCAAAAAAAAAAAAAGCATGCCTTTACCTCATTAATCTGGAAAAGTGCAGGCCACCTAGCTTTAAACTCCCCAGCAGTTGGACTTCCCTGCACCACCTCTTGTCTACGGTAGGAAAATGTTCTTGACATCTTCTGTCTTACATCTGAGGCACTGTTTCTTCGTCTGACGTCGGTCAAAAGCTCAACCCTGATGTTTTCTAGACTGTCATCCGTTTCGCCAGCTGGGTGTAATGGACAAAAATTGACCTCAGCCTTTTTAGGTTTCTTAACATTTTTGGCTGGGAGGCAATCATCACTGGATTTGTTTTTCAAAGCATTTATAGTCACTTCAGGACAGCAAATGTTGCGCATCTTTGTCCTGTAATTAGCCATCTTATATTTCAGGCTAATCATCCAGCCATAGTAACCTGTGGCAGATGGCTCTCGCAGACAAGGGAATTTTTTGATCAGTGCCCCTGCAACTTCATCTATTTGGTAATTTTGAGGATAAGCAGTAAACTGAAAAATCGCCTCAGCTAGCTTCTCTAAGATGTCAGATTTAACACCTGAAGTAATCTTGAGCCGAGTTCCAGTTTCTCTGAAGGTCTCATTTCCACGCTGAAGTTGCACCTCTACATTGAATGAAAATCGAGGAATAGTAAACTCGCGAGGCCATGCACATGATCTCAGCTCACTGTCTGACTGTGGTAGAATTATGGTGCTGTCTGAGTTGGATGAAGACGATGAGAGACTGGAGTTTCTTTGAATACTTTCTGGACTTGCAGAGGAGTCAAGACTGCATGTGGGATACTGCTTTGACAAAGATGCACTTGTATCCAGATTTGCCATGTACACAAGTTTGATTGTACTTCGGTCTTGAATGTCTTGCATTGATGTTATGTTCATAAACTCATTATTGAAGTCAGGATCCATGAATTGAATACGAAAGTCTCTTTCAATTCCAAATGCTTGGCAAATTGTGCTCTGAAGATCAGTCAAAGTTCTTGGCATCCCAGATGGAACGTCAAGTCTCCTAAAATCATCATCTGCCACAATGACTCTCAGCTTCAGCTGCTCTGCCATTCTTCAATCTGATTTTTAAAGACATTAGGAGGAAAAAAAAAAATTTAAAATACTTTGCATTGAATAATTTTATTAGGGAGCACAAGAGTGCAGAACTGCAACACAGGTTTTACGGGTAAAAAGCAGTTTATTTAATTTTATTCTATAGCTTCATACTGGGTTTTTTGCATACGTCAGCCAGAATCCTCAAAAAGTGTCACTTTGCTTTTAGTGGTATGTGTTGCAATTCATCCTTTATCAAAATGTTTTGAGCATCATCAATGATGTTTTTTTAAGACACATGACAACATGAGGCATGTTTGGCCAAAAGAACTCAAATGTAATGGAAAAAAAAAAAATATTACCCTTGTGGGAAGTATCCAATCCTTATTAAAAATAAGCTAAACATTTGTGGTACCCCTCCTGTTGCCATGAAGATAACTGCAATTGAACACATGCAATTGAACACATGCAATTGAACACATGCAATTGAACACATGCAATTGAACACATGCAATTGAACACATGCAATTGAACACATGCAATTGAACACATGCAATTGAACACATGCAATTGAACACATGCAATTGAACACATGCAATTGAACACATGCAATTGAACACAACATTTACTACCTTCTATATGTATGAATTTTTTAAGTATGACCATTCGCCGGCCTCCAATCCTGTAATCTGCCAAGGGGTACTGGTCTACCAAGGCACCAAGATCAACGAGGGAGATGTGTGATGTGGGAAAAAGTTCAAAACCTCTAAAATGCTCCCTATACCAGGCACCCATCTCTTTGACAATGAAGCTCAGGTTTTCCTCCACAACAACCATTTGGACAACTTCTGCAAATTCAGGCAATCCAGCAGAGGAGCCATAAACTACAATCATGCCAGGCCTGTAGTTTGTTCCATTCACAGAAGCATTCTTTGTGAGCTGAATATGGGTAATATCAGGGAATTTAATCTTCAAGTCTCGCTGTACATCATGATGCAGAATGTCAACAGAGACAGTAGAAACAGCTGAGACAGTTAGGCTCGGCCTTACAGTTGTGACAGACTCCAAGTGGTATGCCATCATGAACTGATGTTTCACTGCCAGTGACAGTAGCACATTTTTAAAGCGCCGTGTGTGACGAACAACCTGTTTGAAAAAACTGTGCTTTGCCTCGAACCTCATGGTCCACATGCCAACAAGTGGCCCAAAGAATTTAATCATCTGTGGATAATGCTCCACAAAATGATGTTTTGGTAACAGCTTCAGTCCTGGAAACAGCTCTTTCAACCTACATCTGTGGTCAGAGACTCTAGACTCAAGGAAAGCAATTGATTTTTCTGTGTGTGCTGGTGCAACAACTAGTTCAACAATATCCTTTAGGTCCAAAATTACCTGCCAAGCTGTTTCATCTGGAGGTACCAAGTGTCCTACCAACAATGGAAGGAATCGTAAGAGACTCCAATTTTCATGAGCATTTCCTCCAATGCTTTTGTTCTGCATGAAAGGCCTGGGAATAGCATGAGGGCGATTACTCTTGTCTGCCCATTTGTAGGGAAATGTCAGAATGGACTCATTGAGGCTGTCAAGTGTAAAATATTTTTTCAAAATTAAGATATTCAGGCAGTATGCCAACTCAACTGGTAATATGCCCTCAAATATGTCATGTGCAATATCTGGAGGATATCCACTGCAAACACTGAAATGGGAGAGATGTGCAGAGAAAACACACCGTCTTTTAACACCGTGACATGGTTTTGCAGAACTCTGTGCAGAACTTACATGCATTTCATGTGTCTCTTTGCTTCTCAGAGTAAACACACCTGAACTAACCTCTGTTTCTTGAATATCAGATCTTTTGGCCTCACAAAATCTGCAAAAGTATTCACCTGAAAAACTCTCAAATCCAGAAATACTGTGTGCTCCTAAATTATCTGCTATGACACACTGTATTGTGCCCCTGACAAATTCTCCAAGATGTGCAATAAAAATCCCTTGACTTTCCAAAGTAACAAGATCACTCAACAAGGGCTCTAGAATCTTTTCATATCCATATGTCTTTACATCTTCAGACTTGCAGAGTAAAGCCAGATAAATGGAAGTCAGTGATGAATGGCAAGCAGGTGGTAAATTGCTAAGAGTCCAATATATGGCACAGATTTTGTGCTTTTTACGGGAAGTGCCAAGTGGATTGCAAATCTCAAAATCGTCAATATACAAATTCAGTAAAACTCGCAATTCACCTGCTGATAAAAAACTGTTTTCTTTGAAAAACAACCCCTCCCTAAAAGACCTGTAAATCACTTCTTCCCCACTTTGTTCTGTTATGCGACTACCATCCAAAACCTTAGCAAGAAGGTGGCAATCACTGAAAAGCTGCTGTAAAACCTTTAAAACTGGAACATACTGAAATGTTCTTTTATTTTTTTTCATCCAACACATACTCTACAGGCTCTACAACTTTAAAATTTTCCTTGTAGAAATTTTTGCGCTTAAAGGATGTTGCTAGGGGACAACCTTTACCTACCGATTTATACACAGGATTAGATGTACACAGTGCAGATGCAAGTTCTTCAATGACTGACTGGTCTATTTGCAAGCTGTGACTGTTCAATGTGTCTTGGATAACTTTTGCTGCCGTACACAAAGATGCTGTGCCCAACAAATACTGAAGTTCCTCCAAAAGTTCATCAACTGCAGCACTTGGAACGTGAAAAATATTTTCTAGTTTTAATAACACTGCCGCAAGCTTTAGCTGAACTACGTCTTCATGATCATTTGATGTCTCTAAATCAACAGGCTGTTCGCCACCCCATAATTCCTCAGCATTTGAAGCATCATGCTCTGCAGTTTCAGTTGCAAAAGATCCTCTGACAATATCCTCTTTGAAGTCTACCAGCGAGTGTAAACTGTGCTTGCAACTTTTGTGTGACTTAAAGGTACTGTAAATATTTGATTTGTAGTCACAACCTTTAAACATACATGTTACTGTCTCATTGTTTTTTAAATGACGGCTAATGTGCACAAAATATTCACGCTCTGTTCCTAATTCACTACAACAACATAACTGACAGGAAAAAGTTGTAAATTTGTCAGAGTGCTCTGGGGTATTGCTATGATTCCTTGACAAGTGTGTCAGAAGTGAATTCCAAGTAGGGCTGGGCGATATATCGAGTTTTTAAAAAATATCGATATATTTTCATACGAGATATAAGATGTGACAATATCGTTTATATCGATATAGTCTATGTTACGTTATAATTATACTTGTGGAGCCGCAGGTTTGCCTCTCTTTCGTCCACTTTTGTCTCTACGCAACGTTACTCGGCCTCGCCTCTCCTGCACTGAACACAACTCCCCCATAGCTTCACCTGCAGGCAATGACAAGATGAAAGCGGAAAATCTCCGTTAGCGAGTTACCGTGCGTGGGGCTGGATGGCGTCAACGTGTTAGCGAGCTAACCGCGCTAACGACATGCAGCCCAGAGGTGCTGCACGGCCTAAAATCCTTTCCTTTTCTCAAAAATCGACAGTGCGCCTTATGTATGAATTCTGGTTGTGCTTACTGACCGCGAACCGATTTTATGTGGTACACAGCGCTCAGCAATCTGTCAAAAAATGTTTTAATATGACTTTGCTAAGCTACGGAGCTGCACCGCTTGATGGATTGTCGGAGAATTACGGCTACAGAGGAGGAGCCTCGCGGAGTGATACGTACTGTGTGTGTATAAGGACCTGTTCAGAGACGTGGTGCAGCTGTGAAATCTGTCTCTTTGTTATTATGCTCAGCGTCTATTAGTTTACATTTTGACTGCACAATTGTGAGCTTTTTGTTATGCACAAAAACAACATTGTTTTCTTTTATTTATGGACCATGATTATTTAATATATGCTGATAATTTATTTTTGAGTAATATCTACGCTGTATGTAAATAAAAGTGCCCGTGTGACATCTGGGACACAGTGTGACTAGGAACTCTCTTTTTGTTCTTAACTTATGGCTTAAAAAAAAAAAAAAAAAAAATCGAGATATATATCTTATATCGCCATCCAGCTAAAAAATATCGAGATATGAATTTTGGGTCATATCGCCCAGCCCTAATTCCAAGTCTTTAAAAGACATGGACACTCAGGATATAGGCACTTAATGTGATGGCCACGCCCAAAATGACTATGTTTCAGTCTATAGTGCTTAAGAAGTTCTGATCGTCTAGAAACTTCTGCACTGCAGTCTTTACACTTCCACATAAACTGGACAAACAAAGAGAGAAAATTTGAAACAAAAACAAAAAACACACTTAGTACTTTACACAAAGAAAACTTTAGCCGTGGTTAACCTACAAGAATGGATGCATCTTAGAAGTATGCTTGTAGGCTGTATTATCTAGAGCAGGGGTGCTCAATCCCAGTCCTCGAGAGCTACTGTCCTGCAGCTTTTAGATGCATCCCTACTCCAACACAGCTGAATCAAATGTTTGATCACCTCTTCAGCATGCCATCAAGTTTGGAGAAGGCCTGATAACAAGCCATTCATTTGATTCAGCTGTGTCGGAACAAGGATGCATCTAAAAGCTGCAGGACAGTAGCTCTCGAGGACTGGGATTGAGCACCCCTGATCTAGAGCATTCTTTTCCCAACTCTGTTCCTTGAGGATGCCCATCCTGCATATTTTTGATGTTTCTCTGCTTCAGTGCACCCTGACATATTAACTATGCCAGTGACAGACTTGTGCACAACTTGAAGAAATTAGGCTAAACATTAGTTCAAATCAGTGTGGCGATGCAAGGAGGCATCTAAAAAAATGCAGAACAGAGGTCTTTGAGGAACAGGGTTGGGAAACACTGATCTAGAGTGCACCTAAAATCTGATCAGGTTAGAAAGCAATACCATAACAGTGCCAATTGAACAATCAAATAAAAGGAAAAAATAAAAACTAATATGTTACAGCCAGCAACTTTCATGTTCAACTTTAAATAATTTTCTCTAAAGGATGGGAACTGTTGGCAACACATGGAATCAGTGTTCTACGCCCTAGTCTTTATATATTTAAAAAAAAAAAAAAAAAAAAAAAACTGTACAAAATATAGAGGCATCTTTTCTTAAACTATATTAATCATATGTAATAATTGATATTAATAATCACAAGAACCCTTAAGATGAGATAGATAAACTTGTCAATGCAATACTGTCGTGATAAATATGTAAAGAATTTGCATGTACTTACCAAAATAACACAGTTTCCTCGAATAAACAATAACACATAAGGGGAAGAAAATCTGCCAGAAAAGGAACACAAATACAAAAAATTAAAATGAGGACTTTAGAAAGACAAACAATTACCATTTCCAAGCTACTTCATGATACTCCCTTGTAAAAAAACAAATCTTACTTGTGCCTCTGTAAAAACTACAGATGGCACGATACCACTTTTTTTTATGTCCGATACCGATATCATAACTTTGATTATCTGCCGATGCGAATCCGATAGTGTATTTTATAATAAATAAAACTGGGTTTTTTAAATAAATATTTTGCTGCATTTTGTATAAGTTCATACTCAGTTTAAAAAAAAACATTAAAACTATTCTGTTATACCTGTATGCAAAAAATACACTGCACCCAAAATATTTTATACTTCAGCAATACTGATCAACCTAAAAAAAACTTACACCATCCTCCTTATTCAGGTATTCTAAACAGTACATAGAAATATTAAACAACCTAACTAATAGGGCTGCCAACTCCCAGCAAAAATATTAGGAAACCACCCCCCACCCTCTGCCTCATAATGCTTAATTGACGTAATCTACTTTAATGCACAGAAACAATTATTTTCCTACAATAATTCGATTCAACATATTTCTATACATTTAACCAGATCACCACTTTGCTTGTAAGATTTAGATAATTATTAAAAGCTAGACATTTTAAATGAGAATAAGAAAGAAAATTATTTATACCCCCCTTTCCTTGTTAATGCCCTACCTGTCCCCCTGACAACACTTTGCTAGACCCGCCCCTGCACAGTTACCAGCTGTCAGCTACTTAGAAAAGGATCCTGGTGTTATTTGTCTCTCAGAAACAGTTCATAACTTCAACTCATCCATGTCACCTAAAATGTAAACCTGTTTCTTCATTACCTGTTCAGCTCTAATGATTCAGTAAAAACATCTCCTGGTTTCACCTTCATGTTTCCTTCTCACCACATATACAAACTGATATCATGACCAGCAGCTATTACGGCTGTGCCTTCAGAAAACACAAGCGGATACTAGAAAGTAATATTAAAAAAATTCTAGCAACAGCTGATCAAGCTTAAAAGTGCTGCTGTTGTTTATCTGCCGTTTTCCACTTTCTAGCGCAAACTGGGCGATTAACAAACAAGAGAGGCAGGACTAGCGACAGAAAAGCCGATCAGCTGATAATCGATCAGTTTCATGATTGAAGTAGCAACAGGAGAGGGAGGGGGGAGAATGAGGGAAGAAGTTTTAGCTGTTCAGCATGAAGACACCGAATAACTCCAGCTTTGTGTCTTTTTTTCATTCTAGCTGAAGTACGAAACAAATCGCTTCCTTTCCCCCACAATACAAAACTCCGACAGCCAGTCCAGCTGTGGCTCCATACATCGGTTGTTAAGCTCAGCATGGAAATACTATGCAAACATACAGAGATGAACTTACACACTTGCTTTACTTCTGTGTTAGTTTTCTCTGAGATTAAATGCAGCGGTTTGGAAGCACGTAGCGAGGCTTTAAATGCTAAACCAGACCGCTGACAGGTCTTGCACTCAACAGCTCTATCAAGTGAAGCAACTTCTTCTCTGAGTTAATTTCAGTCCTGACAAACCTCACTCTCAGTGCCTTTTGAGCTCACATTATTGGCAACCACTGAGTTATTCTCCTCCACAGTTTACAACCATTATTTTTTTCTGCACAAAAGACGTTGTGCAACGCCAATCCTACTTATTTCCTACTGCACCCCTGACTGTGCAGGTGCGTTCAGAAGCCCCCTCCCCCGCCCGACTATTCCTTAATGCCAATGTTGTGGCGGGAGGGACGATTTCTCAACTTAAAACTGCAGGCGACTGTAAAGTGAACTTCACAGCTAACTACAACAGAGAAATTGCCTCGTTACATAATTTGTTAGTACAACGTGTGCCACCAGAACTAAGCTAAAAACATGACAATTTAACGTAGCAGTTTTAAATTACTCTTTTAATAGAGCAGTAGCTAATAGAGCACATAGCTAGCTTAAGTCAAATCACGACAAAGTTCAGAGGTGTACAACTACTTAGACTTCTTTCTCCATGTGCACACGTCTTAAAGAGTCAACATGCTTTGACTGAGGTAAAAAAATAAAACAAAAACGACCGTAAAAGGTTTACTTACCAAAGCTAGTCCACCTTTACACGAAGTTGTGTGATTAACTTGAGCCCGCTTGCAGCACACAAAACGTCTGCTTTCAGTCCGCGCGCAAAATGGTGGCCTGTCCTAACGCATGCGCAAAATGGCCCAGCAGGAGGCTATGAAAAACATACTTAAGCATTTTGAGCTACATTTAATTAACTAAAATTAATTGGATTAAAACGCAGGGAATGTATTCTGGAGTTACTCGAATTATATATGTAGACAGGAATTACTCATTTGAATTAAAAAGATATACCAAAATAAAATATGCTATATCTAAAAGGAGCCAATATCACTTTTTTCAGTGTATATTTGATAATACATAGTACATAAATATCTGGTTTCAACTGCAGTTGAAACCAGATATTTATGTACTCTTCAGATAAAAACACTTTTTTAATTGTAACATCAAATCAGACTAAATGTTTATTTTTTTAGATTGATAAATATAAAAAACATATTTGTTAACTTTAAGAGTAAAGAGAGAAACTGTCTGTATTTCTTAATTGCAAATGGCACCAAATTGTATTCAAAACTGAGCCACACTTATGGAGCTCCACAATTCTTCTCCTGGTGTTTTGGTTGACATCTCTTGATGTTCCCATGACACAGAAACAGCCTCTGTGTTTTGCCTTATATGCATCCACAGGTGTGCCACCAGTTTACTCACATGGACTCTACTAACCTATCAGAAGCTTCTTCAGCTCAGAATGGAATCGTCTGGAGTTTCTTATTAATTAACAATAAACTTAATTCAATTCAATTCAATTCAATTTTATTTATATAGCGCCAAATCACAACAAAAGTCGCCTCAAGGCGCTTCATAGATACAGAGAAAAACCCAACAATCATATGACCCCCTATGAGCAAGCACTTTGGCGACAGTGGGAAGGAAAAACTCCCTTTTAACAGGAAGAAACCTCCGGCAGAACCAGGCTCAGGGAGGGGCGGCCATCTGCTGCGACCGGTTGGGGTGAGAGAAGGAAGACAGGATAAAGACATGCTGTGGAAGAGAGACAGAGGTTAATAACAGATATGATTCGATGCAGAGAGGTCTGTTAACACATAGTGAGTGAGAAAGGTGACTGGAAAGGAAAAACTCAATGCATCATGGGAATCCCCCGGCAGCCTAAGTCTATTGCAGCATAACTAAGGGAGGATTCAGGATCACCTGGTCCAGCCCTAAATATATGCTTTAGAAAAAAAGGAAAGTTTGAAGCCTAATCTTGAAAGTAGAGATAGTGTCTGTCTCCCGAATCCAAACTGGAAGCTGGTTCCACAGAAGAGGGGCCTGAAAACTGAAGGCTCTGCCTCCCATTCTACTTTTAAATACTCTGGGAACAACAAGTAGGCCTGCAGAGCGAGAGCGAAGTGCTCTAATAGGGTGATATGGTACTACAAGGTCATTAAGATAAGATGGGGCCTGATTATTTAAGACCTTGTATGTGAGGAGCAGGATTTTGAATTCAATTCTGGATTTAACAGGAAGCCAATGAAGGGAAGCCAAAACAGGAGAAATATGCTCTCTCTTTCTAGTCCCTGTCAGGACTCTTGCTGCAGCATTTTGGATTAGCTGAAGGCTTTTCAGCGAGTTTTTTGGACATCCTGATAATAATGAATTACAGTAGTCCAGCCTGGAAGTAATAAATGCATGAACTAGTTTTTCAGCATCACTCTGAGACAGGATATTTCTAACTTTAGAGATGTTGCGCAAATGGAAGAAAGCAGTCTTACATATTTGTTTAATATGTGCACTGAAGGACATGTCCTGGTCAAAAATGACTCCAAGGTTCCTCACAGTGTTACTGGAGGCCAAGGTAATGCCATCCAGAGTAAGAATCTGGTTGGATACCATATTTCTAGGCTTTTCAGGGCCGAGTACAATAACCTCAGTTTGATCTGAATTAAGAAGCAGAAAGTTAGCGGCCATCCAGGTCTTTATGTCTTTAAGACATTCCTGCAGTTTAACTCATTGGTGTGTGTTATCTGGCTTCATGGACAGATAGAGCTGGGTGTCATCGGCATAGCAGTGAAATTGTATGCTATGTCTTCTAATGATGCTGCCTAAGGGAAGCATGTATAATGTAAACAGAATTGGTCCTAGCACTGAACCCTGTGGAACTCCATAATTAACCTCAGTGTGTGAAGAGGACTCTCCATTTACATGCACAAACTGGAGTCTATTAGATATGATACAAACCACTGCAGCACAGTACCTGTAATACCTACAGCATGTTCTAATCGCTCTAATAGGATATTATGGTCGACAGTATCGAACGCTGCACTGAGGTCTAGCAGGACAAGCACAGAGATGAGTCCACTGTCAGAGGCCATAAGAAGATCATTTGTAACCTTCACTAAAGCTGTTTCTGTGCTGTGATGAGCTCTGAAACCTGACTGAAACTCTTCAAATAAACCATTCCTCTGCAGATGATCTGTTAGCTGTTTGACAACTACTCTTTCAAGGATTTCTGATATGAAAGGAAGGTTGTAGATTGGCCTATAATTAGCTAAGACTGCTGGGTCTAGAGATGCTTTTTGAGTAAAGGTTTAACTACAGCCAGCTTGAAGGCCTGTGGTACATAGCCGATCATTAGAGATAGGTTGATCATATTTAAGATCGAAGCATTAATTAATGGCAGGACTTCTTTGAGCAGTTTTGTAGGAATGGGGTCTAAAAGACACGTTGATGGTTTGGAGGAAGTAATTATTGAAGTTAACTCAGAAAGATCAATTGGAGAAAAAGAGTCTAACTTAACATCAATGATACTAAGAGTAGCTGTAGATAATATTACATCTGTGGGATGAAAGTTTTATTTGTAAAGAAATTAATGAAGTCATTACTAGTTAATGTTGAAGGAATGCTTAGCTCAACAGAGCTCTGACATTTTATGGAGCCTTGCAGACTCGCTACTGCTCTGTGATTGTGAAATAATAGACTGGGTTAATTTAGACACATCAGCAGGATGCAATGAGGCATCTCTGCAGCCAAAAACTGGATCAGTAATGAAGATAGATAGTTTGTTTCCGTGGTTCGCCTTAAGACAACCTACTATCCACCTCTAAGGGTTTGACATGAAACATATGGAAATAAAAGTAACAGAACGAGAAAATAAACTGACTGCAAGCATTGAAAATCCTCCATATTCTCCATCTGTCCATCCCAGGAATAGTCCCAACTACCAAGACTGTATGTGGTAACATCCAGCATGGAAGCTATTCGTAATGAATGAAAAAACTATTGCTGTGCCTGGTTTCCTATGCACGAGGCCATTTGTGATGTTTGCTGGAGTATGAACAAAATCACATGTCAGATCTCTGATTAATCCATGTTGGTACTGCACATATACAGATTTTGTGAAGCAGGCTCACTGTCGCCAATATGGAAAAGTGCACCTCCGGGTGCTGCTACTTCCTCCCACATTCCAAAACCACAAAGTCAATATTTTCATGTTAACTCGTTTTAGGATGTGAACTCTGTGACAGTCTGGACACGTCCCCAGACTGTTTGGCATTATGTTCTTTTCATTAAATGCTAGCTATGCCAGATATAACCTCCCGATCAGCTGCCAAAAAGTGGTTTCTGATGTTTTTACGTCCAATATCTTTACTTATATTAGTAAATTGACTGTAGGGAACAGGATTCATGAAGGGGGCATATATAAAATACATAAACGACCTGTTTTTGAAGTACTGTATCTTTATCACTCTGCCTATTTGTACCCATATTGTCATCAATCCAGTTCTTGTTGATCTGTTAAGTAAGTCAAGTAAGTTTAGAAAACTGTGATGCTGTTGCAATTTTTGCTGCCATCTTGGCTAAACTTCAAGGAAAACACATTTTTAATGTCAATAATGTTTTTTACCTAAATGAAATACAAAAGACGCTTTGCCAAAAACTGATTGCAGTGATAGGAATGTTCTTTGTGAGAGATATGACTGACACATTTTTGAGACTTTAGGGTGAAGTCATTTATAACAGCTTAAATTCCCGCAATTACTTTTTCCACAACACTGGAACCATTTGAAAAGTCACGTATTGCGTTAGAACCCGAATTCTGAACCCTGCTGCCGTAACTCTGAGGCTCTGGCCTCACCATCATTGCCATCACCGTACTTCCCAAAGCGTCAGAAATGGCTTTGTAGCCCTTGGATGACTGATTGTTTCTCATCCTTTTCTTTAGATGTGTTGCTTTTTCTTTTTAGCCTACTTCACTTTGGCAGTGATTTCTTGATGCAACATATCTGGCAAAACTGAACTGAGCTTTCAGTTAAATCAGTTAATTAAATAAATAAGTGCATTTAATCAGTTAATTCGTGATTTAAAAAAACCAAAAAGCATTTCTTTATCTAGAAGGGTAAGCATTTTCCCCATGTATGGCCAGGTATGTTTGGATAAAATTTGTCTACTTTTACAAACCAATTAATCATTTTAAAATCTGCACTTTGCATTTTCTTGAATCATCCTTGAATATTAAAATTTTGACAATCTGAAGTATTCGTGTGACAAACATGCAATGATGCAATGCAAATAAGAATCACAAAGAAGGCAAATACTTCTTTCACAACAGTGAATTCGCTTCCGTTCTTAACTTCAGATCATCTGTAGCAAATATTTAAATCTTTATTCAGCTGGCATGTGACTTTGAGACACAGACACATAAAGACTCGGCTCTAATTATAGAATTTGACCCAGTCGGAAAACTGGAGCACTTCTGGGCTTCTTGTCCAAAGCAGAGCTGGGACTAAGCAATTTGATAAATTCAACACATAATTATGATAACAATACGACATCAGCTGGTGCAGACAGTAAATATTTTATTTTACACAACGCATCAGATCCATCTGTGGAAGGTGATCAGAGTCCACAAATGCATATAATGCAGATTTATATGCATTTTAGAAAGAAAACGATGTACTAAGGGGAAAAAACCCAAAACCCAGCAACCAAAGAAAATCATGAAACAACTCGAGCAGTTACAAAAGTGTTACCAGGTTACACACACACGTCAAGAAAAAAAAAACAAAAACAAACAAGCATCAAACTTGTTTTTACATCAAACACCTCAAAGCATTTAAAACCAAGAAAGAAGACGACGACGTTACAAGGTTTGCTGCAGGAAGTATACTAATTGGAGAAAAATGCACTGAAAGAGTTTCACTTTGTGAACATGTTTCTTAAACCTGAATACAGAGAAGAGGCTCTGTGGGAACGATCCACTTTATGTCCCGTGGAAAATTGTAAAATAACAAGTGGGCTGTTAGTACTTCTGTCACTCTGCCCTTAAATGGCAAGCAGCTGGCAGGAACAAATCATGTCTGGCACAAACAGACAACAAACATAACTTTGTATAGTGACATGAATGCAGCGAGACACAGAAACACAGCTGTATTCCCAGCTGTCAACATCTGTAGATCACATGCTGCCATCTTGCCCTTCCCATAACCCCTGTAACAACTGTTACTAAAATACAGAAGTATAGCCACAAATTTATCAAAAGCGACATTCACCTTTTTAATCGCTACGCTAAGCACACGACACAAAGAACATCATTGTTCTGTTCCCTTCTTAAAATGCTGCACTTTTAATAACATCCCTGGATCCCAGACAGAACACAGCCTGAAAGCTCTAACTTGATGTTGTGAGCCATCAGAGACGCCCATTCGGTCATTTCACAGCGTTTTCTCATCACTCTGTCTTGCTTTGCAGTCTGTTTCTGGTGCTCTCAGCACTTCCCCGATAAAGAAAGAACAACAGACGCGAAATCTTCCAGCTGGGCCAAAGACTTCTCATTTAACGTTTGTTCTAGTTGCATCGCATTTGATCCAAAAGTTCAAAGCCTCTGGTAAATAACTTGTCTCACGTTGTTTACTCAATGCCAGTTAGTGTCTTCTTAAGCTGTGTTTTGGACAGTGTCTGGACAGTTAAAAGGAATATTTGTCTAACTTTTCTTTGCCGTTTTACTCGAGCTTCTTGGACTGGATGGCCTGTGAATGTGAGGAGAGCCAAATCTCAAGCTTGAAATGATAAGAGACTTTTGAAGCTTGTTGTCTGGAGGTCTGAGTTGTAGTTGGCTTTTCCCCCCCTTTCTTTACACTTTTACCACCTTTATCCAAAAGCACATTTACTGATAATACTTGAACTTGAGGAGATCTTTGAATGCAGGACTCTTACTTGCACTACTATGAGCAGTGTTTTGTAAGTATCAACAAGCCTTAGCAGAGCGTGGCTAAGCACCAGCAAGATAAGTGAAGAAAAAGCCCACACGCTAGCAAACAAACTAAAAACAGCATTTTAAAAAAATAAAACGTGACAATCGTTTTAAAATGCGGCTTTGATTCCCGAAGCTTCCCTAAAACTCGCCCACATATAAAGCGATGTGCTTTGTGGCTGAACAGTCGGTTCTCTCTCCGGTTTTAAAAATTTAACTAAATTGTTAATTATTGATTCAGGCTTATGTACTGCTTTTATCTGGAGAGCGAGTGACCAGGTTTACAGAGACTAGACTTTCACTGGAAACCATCACTCCCAGCTGATAAACCAACCTTTTCTGTGTCCACTGACTTTAACAAAGCCCAACATGCACAGTAACCTCCAACATAATGCTGTAATGAATGGTGTCAGTGCGCTCTTCACTTTTAGTGAGATTAAGGGCGTCTTAATGCTTTCCGCCGATTATCAGGGACATTCGTCTCACTTTCTCTGCCTCCAAACATTTCCTCCTCGAGCGATGACATCTGCCCCCATTTTTTCCCCAACATAAATACATATTTTGCTGATCACAGATTTTCATATTCTGACAGAAAACTTTAAAAAGTTGAATTATTAAAGTTCAGAATACAAGAATGTTTGTGTGTTTAGTGCTGATGCACAAGAGGCTTCCGAACGGATGAGGTACGGGAGCGTCGTGGCTTATCTTTTGTCACTGAGTAGGAGGTTTTAAAAAAAGAACAACAACAGTAGTTATGTTAATCTGTTGGCCTGTGAAAGACTGCTGTAAATGTTTGTTTTGTCTAAAGACCGCAGAAGACAAAATATCTGTATCTCTGAAACAAGCTCTCTGTTGTTTGGCTCCGACTTTCCTTCGCTTTTGTTTTTACTGGAGCTTCTTGGACTGTGGCTGGCCTGTGCCTTTGGATGACAAGGAGGTTTTGGGATCAGCTGAGAGAAGAGCCATGATGTCCTGCATAGCCTTACTTATCTGAACTCCAAACCTGTGAGAGTCCTGGGAAGGAAAAAAAGAAAAAAAGTATTGAGAAGTGAAAGGGAAGTGTAGAAAGCAGACAAACGTGTTATTGGGTACATAAATAAAACCACAGAGAAGGAAGAAAGAACATGGACAGAAGTGAGAAGTCAACCCCTCTTTAGAATGAAGAAGGGATATTTAGCAAGTTTCAAAATAAAAAGAACAAAATGTTTATAGACACTGATCTCATACATTAATTTCAATTTCATTTCAAGGGTCCTTGGGTCCCAGCATTCATGTGGCCCCTTCTTAAAAATCACTAAACCCATTTATACAGTCTTGCCACCAAAACACACATTAAAAGCTCGGGGAAAAGGACACAACGTGTGAGGCATCCGAATGTCCCGAATTCCAGTCTGACTGCACAATGAGTGCGTTCTGCAAAACCAGAGGCTCATCTGAGGAACATTTCGGCCAGGGACCGGACTGACTAACAAAAAGTATGTTATGTGAAGGCCACATGATGAAAAACTGAATAGGCCTTAAAAGGTGCACATTAGTCTCAACTCCATGAACTGGAGGGCATAACAGACTGCTTTAAAACAGGACCGAGTTCTCGTTCCAAAACCCAAGTACTGTCAGAAAATGCTTAAATTTTTCTTGCATAAAGTGAATCAGACGAATCTCAACATTCTCAGAAAAAACAGGAACAAATGTTGTCATTGCTTTTTCCTGTCAGAGGTTGTGTTTTCAGGTTGTCTTGTCTTTCTGTCTGAGAAGACTCAGTCCAGACATTATGTCCTTTAATCAAAAAGACTGATTTCCCGATAAGCCCAGGGAAATCAAGGTTTCTCACTGTATCCTCAACCGGCCCTACCGTCACGTTTGCATCATGCAAACTGAGTATTTTAGGGATCCAAACATTTAATACTATTTAATTCTGTTTTATCAAGATTGTGCGCTTATTGTGAAAACTCCCGCAATAAGTTACCACTGTGAGGCTCGGTTCATCGTCGTGTTTTTGCCCCATTCGAAAAATGTTGATGCTTTTTTTTTTTTTTTTTATTACCAGCAAAACAGAAATATTGTTGATATTTTTTTGACTTTTCAAAGGAAACTTCCCAGGGTTTTATTCTTTTGTGAGTTGGGATTCATTTAAACTTAGATAAGAGCCTAAGATACATTTTTTTTGTTCCCAAAACCCCCAAAATTTGAAGGTTTCTTAATTTCAGGTAACCAATTTTGAGCCAGAACTAACATTTAGGTCTGATACGAGTTGTGCCTGTGCTGTGCAAAGGAACCAAGTTGTCTACACTGATGATAAATTACAAAAAAAATAAATAAAATACAGCAACTTAGTGTATATGGAGCTAAATTGATGTCCTTAGTTTGCAGACTGTTCCCCTTTTCTCATCATCAGACACATACTTCACTGGAAATCCGATGCGGTTTTCCTCTGAAAAGGCCTTTCATCTTCTAGACTTTTTTTTGTTGCTGACGACGTCATCAAAGCTTGCTGCACACTTGGAATCAACCCACAGTCACATTAAGTGCGGAAAGATTTGGTATTGAGGCTCAGAATTGCGAGGATCACCAGGTAAAAATCAAATGGCTGTTTTTGGCATTTATTCTGAAATTTAAAAAAAAAAAAAAAAAAAAAAAAAAAAGATTTTAGATGAATGTGTGTTGACTAAGAAGAGCTGATGATTAAAAAGGAAGTGAAAATGAGCGAAAGCGTACATTCTTCCCTTTCGTGGAACAATGGCCATACCCTGTATATATGACATCATAGCCTGTCTTATGAAATGATTCTGTGAAAATTCAGTGACAACTGTCATTTAAAACCACAAACCCATCCCAAACATGAAAAATCCTCCACCGTTTGTGGTCATGCTGATGTGTGATGTTAACCTTAGTCAAAGTGTTTGTTTACTGTGTAAATACAAGGATGAGAGGTGCACAAGTGTCAAGCTGGCTTCAAGCATGACATTTCAACTACACTGAACAAAAATATAAACGCAACACCTTTGTTACTGCTCCCATTCCCCATGGGATGGACGTAGAGACCTAAAATTCATTCCAGATACACAATATAACCATCCCTCCCAAACAGTGGTCACAAATCAGTCCAAATGTGTGGTAGTGGGCACATCTGCTATATTGAGATAATCCATCCCACCTCACAGGTGTGCCACATCAGGATGCTGATCTGACATCATGAGTAGTGCACAGGTGTACCTCAGACTGCCCACAACAAAAGGCCACCCTGGAATGTGCAGTTTTGTCTCACAGCAAAATGCCACAGATGCCACAAGCAATGAGGGAGCGTGCAATTGGCATGCTGACAGCAGGAATGTCAACCAGATCTGTCGCCCGTGCATTGAATGTTCATTTCTCAACCATAAGCCGTCTCCACAGGCGTTTCAGAGAATATGGCAGCACATCCAACCGGCCTCACAACCGCAGACCTCGTGTAACCACACCAGCCCAGGACCTCCACATCCAGCAGGTTCACCTCCAAGAACGTCTGAGACCAGCCACCCAGACAGCTGCTGGAACAATTGGTTTGCACAACCAAACAATTTCTGCACAAACTGTCAGAAACCGTCTCAGGGACGCTCAACTGCATGCCCGTCGTCCTCATCGGGGTCTTGACCTGACTCCAGCTCGTCGCCGTAACAGACTTGTGTGGGCAAATGCTCACATTCGATGGCGTCTGGCACGTTGGAGAGGTGTGCGCTTCACGGATGAATCATGGTTCACATTGTTCAGGGCAGATGGCAGCTGAGAATGTCCCAGTTCTTGCATGGCCAGCATACTCACCGGACATGTCACCCATTGAGCATGTTCGGGATGTGCTTGACCGGCGTATACGACAGCGTGTACCAGTTCCCACGACTATCCAACAACCTCGCACAGCCATTGAAGTGGAGTGGACCAACATTCCACAGGCCACAATTGACAATCTGATAGACTCCATGCGACGATGTGTTGCACTGCATGAGGCAAATGGTGGTCACACCAGATACTGACCGGTTCTGGGTCCCCAGACCCCCAATAGCGCAAAAAACTGCACATTCCAGGGTGGCCTTTTGTTGTGGGCAGTCTGAGGTACACCTGTGCACTACTCATGATGTCAGATCAGCATCCTGATGTGGCACACCTGTGAGGTGGGATGGATTATCTCATTATAGCAGATGTGCCCACTACCACACATTTGGACTGATTTGTGACCACTGTTTGGGAGGGATGGTTATATTGTGTATCTGGAATGAATTTTAGGTCTCTACGTCCATCCCATGGGGAATGGGAGCAGTAACAAAGGTGTTGCGTTTATATTTTTGTTGAGTGTATTTAAAGGATTGGAAGTCTGAAGGAGGCCATGTTTTTAAAAGTTGGATTCGGTTTTGGCACCATTTAGAGCAGCGGTCCCCAACCCCCGGACCGGCCCGTGAGTTGTTTGGCACCGGGCCGCTAGAGTTGAGGCTCGGGTGTGAAATTTATGGTTTTCATCATTAACTCAGTTTCCCTGGGTCTTTTCCTGTGTTGTAGTTTTTATTTTGAAAGAAATATTTATGCGTTACCATGGTGACCAGAAGAGCATCAAAGGGCAGACAGGAGGACGTTACTCTCACTGTTGTTGGCGCATTTCATTTTATTAGCAGCTTGACAGTGCTAATAAAGTTACTCAATCACACAGTTTTGGTCTTGGTCATATAATTTTATTTTGTTGTATCTGCGACACCTTAAAGGCCAGGCCATGAAAATATTGTCTGACATTAAACCGGTCCGTGGTGCAAAAAAGGTTGGGCACCGCTGACTTTGTGAGAACCAACTTCTAACTTGTACTGTAGGGACTTATCCAAAGGTCCATCTGAGCCAAGGAAAACTAAAAACTAGTCAGCATAAAACCAACACTTTAGGATTGACAGAGCCAAGATAAACATCCTGGCTTTTTGGGTCTGTATGCTGGGTTCACACAGTAAAACATCTTGTTTACAAATGTGTTACATGGGGTGGGACTACAGCTCAGGAGGTAGAGCAGGTCATCTACTGACTGGAAGGTTGGATCCAAGGGAGGAAATACTTCCAATTTAGTGAAGCACCTAACAGGCCAACACCCAGATCTGTTCAAAAAATTCAAGTTAAGCATGTTTCAGTTCAGAGTATGTTGTCCTGAAATGCACATCTCCATTGGGTTTGAGAAAGCTGACACTGCCATTGAGAAGTCAACAAA
Organism: Rhamphochromis sp. 'chilingali'; assembly: GCF_963969265.1. Taxonomy (NCBI): domain Eukaryota; kingdom Metazoa; phylum Chordata; class Actinopteri; order Cichliformes; family Cichlidae; genus Rhamphochromis; species Rhamphochromis sp. 'chilingali'. The sequence continues at coordinate 32,836,502 of NC_137942.1, read as the reverse complement.
AATTTCTGCAATGGCTAACACCAAATGCTAATGCTATGCTACCATAAAAGCACTATAACACCAACAGGATACCATGGCAACCATCTTAACATTTCAGCTTGTGTCTTGTCATCAAAGCATGTTGTCAACATTTTAAATAAATGAGCAGCCACCGTGTCAATGTTTTAAAACGACTTAAACTTAAAGTTTAAATATGTTGTTATCAAGAATTCTACTGGTATTGGACACTGGAATACCAGTACTACCATTCTGGGATTTGCGATCTTCTCTTTCCAAGACTGTGCCAAGTTTAAAAGGCTTGAGAATATTGTCTGGTGTAAATGTGATTTCCTACAACAGTGTGTGATGTCTCTGAACTCCAAGACACGGAGACGTTACTTACAGTCTGACTGCAGGAGTATTTGGAAGACACGTGGAAGTTGACCATATCTTCACCCACGATGATGTATGAAACTCCATAACCATCGTCAGCGACCTGACATGACAGTGAAGACACGAGGTTTCGCGTTAACGCCTCACATACCACCCACCACAAATACATTATCTAGTCTCCTTGTCTTAAAAGATGTAAATGTGCCCACTCACAGGTCCAAAGCCCCCACCAAGCGAGATGAAATCTGGGTGGTTCTTCAGGTCGAACAGATTCATCTGCTGAACTGGAGTCTGACTGGTGGAGAGACGCCAAGGCTCAGACAGAACCTTTAATGAGGGATTGAGTGAGAAAAACATGGGGTGAAGCAGAAGCAGACGTGACCAGCTAGAAGACACCAAATTACACAAAACCTAATTATGATCTTTTGAGTGTCGCTGTGGTTAGCACTGTCGCTGCAGAGCACGAAGGTCCTGAGTTCAATTCCACCATCAGGCCGGGGCCTTTCTGTGTGAGTGCTGAAGATATGCGTAGCCTATTTGAGAGTTTAGAAATGTGTTGGAAGGTAGAATTATTGTAGAGACGCTGCCCTCGATGTAATAAAGGCCTGAGTGTGTCACGAATTTAGGAGTAGATTTCTAGGAGCCCCCCCCCCCAGTTTGAACTGAAAGTGAGACAAAGAGAAGTGAATGTTGAGTGGAAATTCCCAGGGGATACCTGGGTGGGAGTCTCAGTGTTTGCAGTTTGTTAACTCTGTTTTGTATGTGCTTTAAAGGAATTTGGTGGGTGAGGACATTACTTTTATGACCCCCAGGAAGTCACAGACATAGACACACACATCCACACTCACGTGTGCACACACAGGTACGCGCATACATTCACTCACATAGACATACGGGTACGCGCGCACACAGGCACTCACGTGCTCGTGCACATAGACAGTGTTACACTGTCGGCTCAAAAGCCGCAACATAAAAAAGGAGATGAATACCAGAGTGTTAGTGAGAAGAGGCTTTATCTTAAAATGGCATAGCAGGTTGGCTCAAATGGCTGGTACCACCGAGGCAAAGACTAGTGAGCTCTCTGGGAAGCTTGCCTCAGGTGTGCTTTTATCCACACCTGACTAGGTGTGGTCAATTAGCACCAGCTGAACACACTGAGCAGATTAGAGGCGGCAGAGGGACGTAACAACAGACACAGTTTGCAGCACACCGTGGGGGTTTTATGATGGGGTCGCTCCTACAAAACTGTGTTTCACAGACAAAGGAGTGAAGATTTTGCAGAGGGACGGCCTGGCAAGTCTTCCCTTCTAGAAGATTGCATGCTTAAATGAAGATGAATAAAGATGAATAAAGTTTTTGTGAAAATGACTACTGAGTCCGGTGCCGTCTCTGGATGCCCGAGGAATAAAAGAACCGAGGTGAATGGTTGTCTGTCGCTATGTGTTAGCCCTGCAAAATGTCCAGGGTGTACCCTGCCCCTCACCCTGTGGTAGCTGGAATAGGCTGCAGCCTGGATGGAAGGACAGCTTTGCATTCTTGACTGATTATATACATCGACTCTTTATTGGATCAATATGGATTGCACAAAGGGAGCCAATAGTCATGTATTCATAATATGTTAGATATGCATCTTTAAAGCAGCTGATCAATGACACACTCCATTTTGTTGTTGCGCTCTTAATTGTTTTATGGTTTGTATTAATAAAACTGAGACAGTGTTAAATTTCTACATTTATGATATGAGCTCTCCAATCCATCAATAAGACTGTAGGGTCACCGGAAATCCTTTTTCTCTTTACTCAAAGCATGTTGTGTGCAGTATAACTGGAAACTAGAGCCTGAGGACATAACGTCATCAGGACAGTGTTCTGATCTGAAAGCTACATCCACACTTGGGCATATATGGGAGCGTTCACTGGCTTTCACTTTCTTCTGTCCACCTGACATCAGAGTCTTTGGTGTTTGTGTCTTGGTGCAAGTTTGTTTTGTGCAACAAGAATGCTGCTAAAGAAGTGCACGTCCATTTAAATCAATGCAATCTGTTTACATATGAAGACAGTCACGACTTTTCAAAGAGCTGAAACTCATTCGCGTTGGTCCCGTTTAACCTGTTTGGACTTTTAAACCAAACAGTGTATGAATATCAGTACATCTAAATGTAGCCATCCTCTGGAAAAGAGCCAAGGCTTACTTCTTTGAGGAAAGGCGACTCCACTCCCAAGTATTTGGAGACTACGTAAAGGCAGAAGAGATGTCTGTCGATTCCTGCTCCAGTCATAGCCATCCGATAAAGGTTCTGGTGCCTCTCAGAAGCCAGTTGGAAAAGGCGTCTGCATTCCTCCTCTGTCTGTCAAAGCAAACAAACTTCTGTCACGACCAGTCCTGTCCGTACTTAGTAGCACTTATGAACTTACTGCTGTGCTATGTGGGTGGATGTGTACACATGTTGCTCCTGCTGGACGATTTAACACATAATTACCAACAGTTTGATCCACACAGCTTACCAGCTGGATTTCTGTAGACCCACTCCAAGTGTTAAAAGGTGTGTGTGTGTGTAATTGCTGGTGAATACAGTGTAGTGCCCTGCAGTGTGCGTTCTACATACACTGCAGGGCACATTAACTTTCATGTTCACTGCTGCATGCAGAGAGGCGCTATGAACGGTATCCTTTCTGCCATTACCCAACTTGACCTTAGGCCTACGGCTGAGGAACTTGAGCAATATTCCAATGTAGTTCTCACTGGTTCACTCAGCTAAGTTTGGACAGGCACCTTGAACACTGGCACTCTGCATTCGTTTTTATTTTTTCAACTTTAAGCTTAAAAAAATGAATAACAAGTATTTTAGTACTTCGGTACCTCTCCACTCTCCAGAGCTGTGATGAAAGCACAGCTCTCGTTGGAGCAGGAGCGCACAGTCTCTGTCCGGCCCTCCCTGAACAGACGGGTCATCGATGCCTCGTAAGTCAGACAAAAGCCACCGCGATCCTGGAAGCAGAAAAGTGAAAGCAGGTGGGGAGAAGTGGTTTGAAGCACTAAAAGCCAAACTGGACATGCTAGCTGATATGTGTGTGCGCTACAGATCTGTTCTGAATGGAGGATTTTTCCACTTTGATAATACAAAAAGAATATTGTGTTTCAATTGAAGAGGGAAAAAAGGGGGCAAAGCTTCCTTTGAAGGCTGGGAGATAACTACTCCAGGGATCAGGAAAGTCAATTTTGATGAAAGTCTACTATTATAAAGAAAATGGTTATTAAGGAGTTACACAGGACTTAAGGAATGAAAAAATCTCCACCTGATAAGCAGATTCACTAACACCATCAACACAAATATCCATCCTTAATGACAGGTCGTCTCATGGGAACACAGGAAGATTGAAAAGTTGCACAAACTGAATACAGGCCTGCAGTTGTGTTTTCTTGGCTTGTAAAGCCAGAGATTAACAAAACAATTCATATACAGGGTGTGTCGAAAAGAATAATCTGATTTCAGAAGGCAAGATATTTTAAAATATGTATTGTAGGGAGCTGTCTGCTCAGTATGTTATTTGTACAAGCTGAGATGTTGTTGCGTTCTTTGAGTATTGTACATAATAACTGTAAATTAAATAATGGTATATTACTGATAAACAACTGTATTTGTGGAGTTTCTAAATCCAAACGGTGTGCAGGATGCCCACCGTCCTTATTTCTTTTTGGTTGATGTTTTTGTTTAATGTTTTACTCCAGTACTGCTACCGGGACTGAATGAATACATCAGTTGTCTTGCGATAGTATTTAAAGGAACAAAATGTCTGTGTGTGCTCGCCACTTCTTTATTTAACTTGACTCTAATCCAGTAGGACTGTTAAAGATTCAGCTGCAGGCTCGGTTTGGAAACTGAGAAGTCTTTCACTATGTGGTACCCTGTAGTATGCCAGTTGTAAGCTGATCTGGATGAAGGCGTCTGGGCTGACTCGGCATTTCTTGATTCGTCCTTTGCCAAACTCTCTGAATGGAAACACGTGACAGTCGACATCATCTGCCAGCGCCTGTGCAACAGCTAGAGAGCTGCTGACCTGAGCCTGAACCTGAAACACAGAGAATCACACTGCAAAATTAGCATTGCGTGACAAGATTTTGAGTGAAAGTCAAAAAGCCCCAGATGTTGTCGTGCAAATCAGTTTACAGCTGCCATACAAGGCAACACCCTTTAAAAGAACGCACACATTTGAGCAAAAACCCAGTACAGTCTGGTTTCTTACCAATTCTGTATAGAAAAATTTTTCTCTAGATTACAGTGGTGAAAAGACAACAGCAGATAAAGGTGGAAGCAGTTTTGTGTTTTGTCCATTTCTAGTGAAAGCTAAAGACTCAAGGAGTGAGCAGAGGTCAAACAGAGCCTGTATCCATAACTGTACAAAATGAACAATTCCAAAATTGTTAAGATATTATGAGATGTGTCTGAAAGTTCTCAGTCATCCCGGTCATCGTAGACTTCTGTTTGAAAGAGGCACTTACTCTCTTTCCTCCACTTCTGCCAATGTGCACAAACCTGGACTTCCTTTTATGAGGCCACATATAACATCTGTTATTCCAATATGTGGGCCTGTTGAAATCGGTGCTGATTTTTTTTCAGTGGTTTACCAAAAATTAATACAATACAGTCACAGAAAGAAAAATAACAGTACTTTGTCAGTTTCAGCCTTGTTTAAGATTAGTGTGACAGATTGAGATGTACAGTGATATCTGCAGAGTCTTTGACATCAGTTGGTCCAATGCTAACTTCCATCTTTGTACATTTTCTTCTGTAGATGAATTACAAGACAAAGCAACGCCTACTTGACTCCACAGTAGGGATGGGTATCGTTTAGGTTTTATCCGATACTGGTGCCAAATCGGTACTTTTGAAACGGTGCCGGTGCTCAAACGGTGCTCAAACTGGTGCTTAAAGAATGGAGAACACAAACTTTGTCCAAAAACCTCTCATGTTCAGCTGTTTTTTGTAAAAAGATAACAATGTTAGCCTTTCCTGCAGCTATGGGGCATATATGGTATCACTCTTGGCTGGAAGCAGTGCTTAAACAATGGAAAAAAACACAAACTTTGTCCAAAAACCTCTCATGTTTAGCTGTTTTCCACTTTTTCTTTGGTCATTTTAGCCTTTTTGGCCAGGGTGAAGGGAGTATCTGCCATCAAACAAGAAGACAGCCGCATGTAGCTATGATGATGTTTGCTAGTTCACCTTAGATGCATTAATGTAATAACGTGGTTAGCCTACTCAACGTAAATTACACACGAACAACATTAAGCGACTCACGCAGAGAAGAACGGCTGCTGCTGCATCATCATCCTCATCATTTCTGCTACACTGGCAGGGCTAGGGGCCAGGACTCTCCTCTTCGGGTTTTTGGGGGATGTTGCTAACTCCGGGTCTGATAACTGGCACCACACCCGCAGTAGATGTGCTCGGTGTGAGGTCTCGCAGCAAGCTATCAAATACGGCGCATTTCTTGGCTTTTAAAAAAAACGCTATGCGTCGCCAGGTGTTTCATCGGATTCGAGGTGTTACCTCCTTTGACAGTATCACAGTATCAGCTTAAAGCACTTGTTGCTGCTGAGTTTGCATATTTTGCTGCTGTGAAGTACAGCCAGACTTTTGACCGCTTCACCTTGGGCATTTTTAATCTGTAGCTCTGCTCTAAAAGAACGTACGTACCTGGACCCGCCTACTATCCTCAGAAACGTAAAATGATTGGCTAGAAGTGTATCACAGCTCAGGGAAAAAAAGCACCGAAATAAAGCACCGAAATGTGCGCTGCTTTTCGGTCTGGTTACTACCGTTTATGTCAGAACCGGTGCCATGACACCGGTGCCCATCCCTACTCCACAGTGTGCCGAGGTCACTCCACTGTAGCTACAGTCCTATTCCTGTCCTCACCGGATGAATTTATATTCCTATTCAGGTGGAACGTGGGTACCAGCTCACAGTGTGAGATGCTCGAGAATATACTACGGTGTCCCGTTATATTATAGATAGCATGGAGTTTATTAAACTTCACCGAAACAATCTTCAAACTTCATTATTTTTAGTTAGCACAGACCTTAAACACTTAAAGCTGTAAGCTAATGATATATAAGAGCAGATGCTGCTGGTGCAATAAGCTGTACGTTTTACTCCAATGGATGATGATCTGATTAGTCGACTAATCGCAAATATAATCGGTGACTAGTCGACTATCAAAATAATGGTTTGTGGCAGCCCTACTGCCCACACCTACAAACAGTCAGACTCCAACCTCCACCATGGCCAAGACCAGAGAGCTGTCTAAGGACACCAGGGACAAGATTGTACACCTGCACAAGCCTATCTCAAACAGGCAGTAGTTTGGTGAGAAGAGATCGACTGTTGGAGCAATTATTAGAAAATGGAATAAAAACAAGACCACTGACTATTTAAAACAATATCAATACCCATTATCTATGACATACTCCTACATGTTTGTGTAATCCATGTAAACATCTGTCATGCCCTTATCTGCTTTACTTCCTGAAAGAAAAAAAGAAAACAAAATGACTCAACAGAATACAGCACTGTCTCCTTAAAAGTAAATACTGCCAGGAGAGAGAGTCACTCTGGCAGAAGTTTATGTTCCAAGTGCTTCTTGTTGATTTTAATGATGTTGAGGCCAGAAGTTGGAGGACCAAGTGAATGTTGGAAAGAATAAGCAGCAGCCTTTACGCTTCTTTCAGAAACCAAGTCTTTCCTCTTTTTACTGACTGTATGTGTTAAGACAAGGTCACTTTTATATAGAAGCAATTTAAAAACAAACAAACAAGAAAAACCATGGCTAAGTACATAGGCCACTTAGAGCTTTTCAGAGTGCTTCACATTAAAAGGTTCATTAACAAACACACGACACACACTCATCTGTGGACGCACAGACATAAACGTTTCCGATATTTTGGTTTACAAGGTTACAAGACTCAGCTCACAGCTAGGGCTGGGCCATATCATACCGTTCACGGTAATACGGTGTAATGTTGGGCAACGATAAGTAAATGAAATATCGCGATAGAACATGGGTAAAACACGCATGTGCAGTGCCTTTGTTTTCATACGCACATGGCGGAAAAAGCATTTCGGCGACAGAGAATGTGAAGGGCGAAAGCAGATCGTTGAATGAAACCAGAACTGGTTTGTAAAAATGCTGCAGCTTCACTGGTGTGGAACTGGTTTAGCTTTCGTCCGTCAGATACACAACAAAGCACTATTTTTGGTAGCGCATGCTAGCGGGCCGTCGTTATTACCGTGTTGTTTGGAAAATACGGCGCACTTAAAATCAATCCTTTGATTTTTCTGAAAATCGACAGAGCCCCTTATAATCCCGTGTGCCTTATGTATGAACTCTGGTTGTGTTTATGACCTCGAAATGATTTCATGTACACGGCGCTCGAAAATCTGTCAAATGTTTCAGTACGACTTTGCTAAGCTACGAAGCCACACCGCTTGATGGATTGTCGGAGCATTACAGTGATACGTACTGTGCTTCAACATAATATTCCCGTATTGTGTGTGTATAAGCTCTTTTTAAGTTTTGTGGATATTATACATGGTTATGCTGAGGATGTGTCGGACAGTTTCTACTGGAAACGCCTTTTGGTTAAACTGTCAGCGAGGAATTTGCACTGTTACATTTTTATATAACTTTAATGCAGATAAAAAACAGCTGCTTGTTTAAGTGAAAATACACTGATGGGTTTTTTTTGCACTAATAAAGTTGTGGAGTTGTAAAGTATTTTGTCTAGTATCAATTATGTCATCAGTTATATGGTTATCGCAAATTTTCAAATGTATATCGTGATAAATATTTTTGGTCATATCGCCCTGCTCTACTCACTACGCAGATATGTCTGTACATGGAAAGAGTACGCTTGAGTGGGTAATCAACCTCATCCACACAGGCAAGATCACGGAAAATCAATTTCCAATGTGCAATTCAAACATGGCAAACAAACAGCTGGTGTATACTCTAATTGACAGTTAAGACTGAATACTCATTTGTATTACTTGTAATACTTACTTCTCTAGGAATCAATAACCAGGATATAACCAGGACAAGCAGGATGCACACGCACACACACGTGCGCGCACACACACACACACACACACACACACACACACAGGATTTCATTTTATCACTGAATACATTTCAGGATTGATGAGACAGGCTACCAGTTTGGATGACAGCCTCACCACAGTGCTGCTGTTTGAGCTCCAGTTCTGCTCATTTCTAGTGGAAACCATCCAACAAACCCATATGGAAAAGATATATATAAATCTTATAAAGTTTGTATCTGTCTTGTGTGAAACTTGTATGAAAAGCATATAAGAGTGAAAACAGATATAAGATCCCTTGAAAAATTATATAATGAAACTTGTATGTTTTGGATACTTACTAAAACAATGTATGAAAGTAATGCGAAAGTGGCCACTTTCATGAGTAAATCATATAAGCCTTATATGATTTACTCATGAAAGTGGCCACTTTCATGAGTAATCTCATATAAGTTTTTACTATTTCTTTTCTGTATGGGAACCAACATTAGCTGACACTAAAAACAAAAATTAAACAAATAAAATAAAAATGTGAGCATAAGTACAGAGTCCTGTTGCCTGCGCCAACAACAATTTAATGACACAGTTGTGGACTATTTAAACTGTCTGAATGAAATGCATTCAAAGCACAGTGGCTTGGACCTTCCAAGCCACAGCGAGATGCAGAGTTAGCCAAGACCCAAAGCACAAACATATGTACACACTCATGCAAAAAGAGAGATTTGACACGACTGAGGTTGAATGATTTGGAGAAGAGAGAGAGAAGGAAAAAAAGGAGACTAAAGGAGATTAAAAACACTCCTCCACTCCTTGCAGATGCCCGCCCACTGAGTCAGTGATAACACAAACCGAATCCAAAACTGGGGAGATCGAAACTGTAAGAGCGGGGGATATTCCAGTGACTTAATACAAGAAAATAACAACATGAAAACACCGAATTCTGTCATCATTTGTTGGATCTTTCATGGAAAGACTGCGTTATCAAGAAAGCATGCTCCCTGTCCTCTGTACTTTCACCCAGCACATGAAATGTCCCACCAGAGACAAAACTTTGGACTTATGGTATACCCTGTAATTAAGTAATCTGCCGTGTTCAGTTGAGTTCTCACCCTACTGACTTGGATATTGTGGGAATGTTTAGCTTATTTTAGAGTTTAGGAAAGTGTTAGAAGGATATAGAATTAGTGTAAAGACACTGACGCTGCCCTGGATGTAAAAAAAGGCCTGAGTGTGTCATAAGCTTAGGAGTAGATTTCTCGGAGACCCTGCCCCAGTTGAACTGTGAAAGTGAGACAAAGAGAGGTTAATGTTGAGTGGAAATTCCTCAGGGCATGCCTGGGTGGGAGTCTCAAAGTTTGTAACTAAATAACTTTGGTTTGGAAGGGAGATGGACTTTTATGACCCTCAGGAAGGCGCGTACATAGAGATATACGCACATAGTGCTTTAACTGTTACGCCCACACATCCACACGCACACTCACACTCACCTGCACTCACATACACACAGGTACGCGCATACACTCACTCACGTGCTCATGCACATAGACACAGACACAGAGTTTGCAGCACACCGTGGGGGTTTTATGATGGGGTCGCTCCTACAAAACTGTTTCACAGACAAAGGAGTGATTTTGATTTTGCAGAGGGACGGCCTGGCAAGTCTTCCCTTCTAGAAGATGCATTGTTAGAGTGAATTGTTAAATGTTTGTCATTTTTATGTTTACCATTTGTACATTGTTTTAAGGAATTCTTTCTGTCCTCCCCTCCCCAGATTCTTAAGATTCTGGGAGGGGGGCGGTAGTGTTTTTTATCACAGGAACATCCTTGTGAAGGTCTGTTTGATGTTGGTAAACTTCCTCCCCTTTGTATGGCTTCACTGTGTTATCTAGGGTGAACCATCTAGGGTGTGGGGGAGACTACCCCCTTTATGACCAAGGATGTTCCTCCTGCTTTTACACACACACACACACACACACACACACACACACACACACACACACACACACACACACACACACACACACACACACACACACACACACACACACAATGCTTTGTCTTAGAACCAAGGGGGCGTGGCTTTGTTCTGACGTGTTTTGTGTGAACTGTCTCTCAATAAAAGGCAGCAGGAGGAGGTCAGATCTGGAGGTCATTTTCGTGGTGGACACAGACGAGGCCTCATTGCGCAAATAATCGATCGATCGACTGTCTTGTTTTCTTCATGATGAATAAGTCTCTAGAATTAGCGGGGCTTGTAGAAACACAGACCCAACATGCATGCTTAAATGAAGATGAATAAAGATGAATAAAGTTTTTGTGAAAATGACTACTGAGTCCGGTGCATCTCTGGAGGCCCGAGGAATAAAAAAGAACCGGGGTAAAACTGATTTCCCAACAGTTTATGAGCAGATGTTTTATAGCGAATGAGAACGCAGGAAGCCCGATAAGGGGCAGGTCTTGGGAAGTGTTAAATTTCTACCTACTCCCAAAGCTTTCACTAAAACTGACACTGCAGACTGCACCAAGTTATGAATTATCCATCATCAAAAACCAACTCATGACCACTATACTTTTCATATCCAAAACGAAACCAAAATTCCAGGCAAAGGCTCAAATATTATGTACAAGCTGCCGCTACCACAGAAAAACACACTTTAAGTTGTCTAGGCTGGTGGTATTGTGTTGTGAAAGGGAGATGAAGAAAATCCCCGCCCGTTTCCTCACGCTTATTTGGCTTCAGTGGGATTTTTCCATTATAGGAAAACACCTCAGTCCCCAGAATGAGAGCATGAGTGTTCTTGACAAACATTTCCACTAACCAATACAAATACAGAAAACCAATTAGACATGTACTGTACCATACAAACGTGACACATTCCTCACCACTGTATTTTTAATCTTTTCCTCCCTTTGTCTAGTTGACTGTGCACTTTGTGGATGAATGAATAAGATTCAACCTGCAATCAGAGCATTTCTCAAAAGACAAACCAAAAAGAACAACCAAAAAAGTTAAAAACTTTAAAAATAAAATGAACGAATAACATCTGTCTACACCCTTAATCACCAAGAAGAACAACTTTTAGCCAATCTAGTCAGCTGTCCTTATCCCTTGCCTCTGAGCTTTGTGCACGTGAGCACATGTAGGTGTGGCACTAAATGATTAACACATCTTCCATAAAACACTGGACCCTCTTGTGCTGCAGTCTATTCTAGTGCACAATCAACAGATTTTATGCACTAAACGGGAAGACGCCACTGCAGAACTAATAACACTAATGTGTCACTAATATCACACTAATGTTATGAGTAGACAAAAGACCCACAGACTCGCATTAATGTTTCAAAAACAACTGCGCATTGTGTGACATCGGTTGGAGCTACCGTATTTTTTGGACCATAAGGCACACCGGCTTATAAGGCACATTAAGCGTCTCTCTCTCTCTCTCTCTCTCTCTCTCTCTCTCTCGCAAGCCCTGGTCACATGACCTCAGGGACCTGCTGGGAATGTATGGATGCAAAAGTTCACTTATATATGTTGGTGCTTGTCTATGCAGAGCCCTGAAAGTCAAGGTCAAAACCTTAAACTGGATCCTGAATTTAACGGGGAGCCAGTGTAGCTGAATCAGCAGGGGTGTGACATGGGAGTACTTGGAGGACTTGGTCAGAAGCTTTGCAGCAGCGTTCTGAACAACTTGCAGACGCTCCAAATAGGCTTTACATAAACAAGTAAACAAAGAATTACAATAATCCAGACGAGATGAAACAAATGCATGAATGACAATTTCTAATTCGGAGCAATGGGACTCAGCTTAGCAATGTTTCTCAAGTGATAAAAACAGGAGCGAACCAAAGATTTTACATGAGGATCCAAAGTCAGAGCTGAGTCAATACTAACACCAAGGCTCCTGATAGACGGTTTGGCAAATGTAGCAAGTGGACCCAAGTTTTCCATAACACAAGGTAAATGGTAGGGGTGCAACGATATTCGTATCGATATTGAACCGTTCGATACAGTGCTTTCGGTTCGGTACGCATATGTATCGAACAATACAACATTTGTAATTTATTTTATCAACTTTCCTTCTGACGATGCTGTCTGTGCTGAGCGCTCAGTGAATCTGCGTTCGACTACTCCGCCTAGGCTGCACTGTCGAGCGCAGATTCACTGAGTGCTCAACACAGACAGCATAGTCAGAAGGAAGAGCGCAGGGCAAGCTAGCAAGACAAGTTTTTTTTTTTTTAGCAAGACAGAAGTTAAGCTCTCCTTGCAACATGGACCTCCCCCACCCTCATTCAGATCTGGCGTTTGGAATTATTTTGGTTTTCATGTGACGTATGACCCTGAAGGTAAGCGCGTCATGGACTAAAGTAAAACAGTATGTTGGATGTGCCACGCAATGCTCAATTACATTGGTGTGAACTAGTGTGTTAGCGCAGTTAGCTCGTTAACGTGTTGGCCGTCTAGCCCCATGCACGGAGCGATCGGCGGTAGCTCGTTAACGGAGATTTGCCGTGTTGTGGCGTTAAGGTCATTTCAACGAGATTAACCTGAAAGCACTAGTGGGAACACAACGAATATGACTGCACATTTATGCTGACATCATCCTAGTGCAAAGACAAAAACAACAAGCATGCTACTAACTTTAGCCGAGTCATTTAGACAGCTGTTAGCACATGATTCTCCTTATGCTGCTGAGAATATAGCCCAGAAGAAGCGGATAGTATAGCTTTTATTTTGGAAAGAGCCATTTCTCTGTAATAAACTCTCTTTTCCAAAGATGAGTGATTCCTCAATCAGATACAGGGCTCGCAATATCGCTAGCCCGACGTCCCGGAGCTAGCGATTTTTTTCAGTCGGGCTACCAAAATCTATCTCTGCCCTGCCCGTCGGGCTATTGTAGGAAGGAAAAATATATGTCAATGCTTTTGCATTCTTTCAGAAATGTAGCTGGGTAATTATGTCATTGGCATCGGTGAGCCACTGTCAATATGTGACATATTGAAATCGCGTTTGAATTTGCGCTTGTTTTTTTGCTTTCACTTTGCAATCGTGCGAACTGTGTATAGAGAGCGACAGCACTGATCTGTGAGTGATGATAATTTGTGCACCAATTCCTCTGACATCGTCTTATTAATCGTTAGCTTACTATGCAAACATGACAAGTGAAATCTCCCGCAGCTTAAACATGTGAGAGGTTGATCGCGCAGAGAATCGCTGAGCTTATGTGAGTGTGTGTGTAAAAGCAGCAGGATTTGTATTTGACTACGATGACCTGGATGACTGAGAACCTTCACAGACAGATATATATTTTAGTTCTGCTGAGCCAAATAAGACAGGTCAGGGTGAAGAAGCGACAGCCAAAGAAAAGCTTACCACAAAACGGAGAAATTATGACAAATGAGACTATAAGGCAAAAAGAAAGTGCAGCTTTATGGTTTCATGGACAAAAGAATTTCTGTGGCTGCAATATGACGAGCTAAATAACCAGGGCTGCACATAAGTGGTCCGCAGGTGCGCATTCGCTGTCAAAATAAAAAAACACGCACAAGGGTTAGGGTTAAATTTAAAAACTGCACTTTTGAGTTAAAATATATATTTATAATTTTAATAAATGACAAATTAAAAAGGCATGAACATTTTTTTGTATCGAAAAAATATCGAACCGAACCGTGAATTTTGTGTATCGTTGCACCCCTAGTAAATGGTCTGCATTTGTATAGCGCTTTTCTAGTCCCTAAGGACCCCAAAGCGCTTTACACTACATTCAGTCATTCACCCATTCACACACTGGTGATGGCAGCTACATTGTAGCCACAGCTGCCCTGTTGAAGAAAGTTTCCAGTAGGGCTGCACAATTAATCGTTAGAAAATCGCAACCTCGACTCATACTTATGTGCGATCTCATTTCCAAATGACAACGATTTAAAAAAAAAAAAAAAAAAAAAAAAAAAAAAAAAAAGATGACGATTGTACCGCATCTTGATCCGGGACATAAGCTGCATGAAAACAAGCGCTCACTCTTCCTGCTCAACAAATGACAAGGGCGGAGCCTTATACCTCGTGATACAGAAGTCAGCTGGCAGGGAAAAACAACGGCGAGCACGTGAGAGATGACGAAGCTGTAAAGGCCAAGAAAGTGACAGGAGAAAATCCGTCCCGGTCAACCACCCAAACATCAATAACGGGAACCTTATACAGCGCTTCCCTATACCCGTCGAACTCCCGCAGGCACAAAGACATTACGGAGGCTATCACTTATCACCTGACCAAAGATATGGCTCCCATCAACACTGTGCAAAACGAGGGATTTAGGAAAATGATCAACACCCTAGACAAACGCTACACAGTGCCGTCCCGCAACTATTTTTCTATTGTTGCACTACCTGCTCTATACACGCAGCGTCGAGCAACGGTGGAGACGGAATTTCAAGCAGTACAACATTTTGCAGAAACCACAATACGTGAGACATTTGTTGTTTTTATGTTTATTTATTGTTTTTATGTTCAGTCTCAACTGTTACGAAGTTGATGTGCAGTTAATAAGTGCAATAAATATTTATACTGGAAAAGAAAATCGTGAGAGAATCGTGATCTCAATTCTAAGCCAAAAAAATCGTGATTCTCATTTTATGCAAAATCGTGCAGCCCTAGTTTCCAGCCATCCAACCTCTAATGGAGTCTATGCACTTATGCAAAATCTGTAGCTTGGAAACATCATGGGGCTTAAAGGAGATATATAACTGAATATCACCTGCATAGCAGTGATACAAAATGTCCTTAAAAGTGCTCAATAAGTGTTGAAGAGGAAGTAAATACAGTAAGAGCAATAAAGGCCCCAAAACTGAACCTTGTGGCACACCATAGGCAAGAAAAGTGTACTTAGAGGTAGCCACAGAAAAGGATCGTTCATGCAAATAGGATTCAAACCAGTCCAAAGCAGCCCGATATACCCACCCAGTCTCTCAGCCTATCTAGCAGAATATGATGGTCCACAGTATCAAAGGCGGAGGTCAGGTCCAACATCAACAGAACGGAGCATTCTCCTGCATCACATCTCATCAAAATGTCGTTGGAGACTCTAAGAAGTGTAGTTTCAGTAGAGTGAGCTCTACGAAAGCCAGATTGGAATTTATCCAGAATGCTGTATTCATCTAGAACAGCTATAAGCTGCTTAGCCACAACCTTTTCTAAAATATTAGCAATGAACGGTAATTTTGAAATCGGTCTTTAGCTACTAAGAAGAGAAGCATCAAGCTTAGGGTTTTTAACAGTGGGTGAATGACAGCATTCTTACAATAAACAGGGACCTGACCAGAAACCAGTGAGGTATTGATAATTGTGAGCACACAGGGACCAACAGACTGAAAGACATTTTTAAACAAAGATCCAGGTAAAATATCAAGAGAGCAGGAGGATGCTTTCATTGAATTAACTAACTTGACCAGCTCAGGTAAGGACGCAGGTAAAAATCTTTCTAACATTACAGGCCTAGCTTGAGTTGGAGCAGACAAGAGAGACACAGAAGGAGAGATACTGTTCCTCACGTTACTGACTTTTTCAACGAAGAAAGAAAGAAATTTTTCACAATCTTCATTTGATGAAACTGGGACAGCACGTGGAGCAGGAGCAACAATATCACTAACGGTGTTGATTAGTACCTTAGGGTTACCTCTGCTCTTAGACACTAAGTCTGAGAAATAGGCCGCCCTCGCATCTCGAACTGAAGTGTTAAAAGAGACTAAAAGGTCCTTTAAATGAAGGAGATGGACATGCAAACGCGTTTTCCTCCATAAACGCTCAACCTTACGGCAGCAACGCTTTAAGAAGTGAATGCTGTCATTTAACCAGGGAGACGACTTTGAAACCGGAGCTAGTCTAACTTTGACAGGACAAACATTGTCTAAAATACAAAGACAATGATTATTAAAAAGATTTGTTAAAAAATGAACATCGTTATAAGGAGATAAAACTAAATTAAAGGCATCGGAAAATTTAACAGCAGTAGAGGAATTTAAGATGCGAGAGCTAACCACACGTCGAATAGGAGAGAAGGACAGATGAAAAGACAGGTTAAAAAGAAAACAACGATGGTCCGAAATAAAATGTCCTCAGTACAAATAAAATCAATGTTTAAACCTAAAGTAAAAACAAGGTCCAGTGTGTGTCCTTTGGTGTGTGTGGGACCAGACACATGCTGAGTAAAATGAAAAGAATCCATGACGCTGAGGAAACCTCTGGCAAAGAGGTCGGAGTCATCATCAACGCTAGGGGTGCAACGATATTCGTATCGATATTGAACCGTTCGATACAGTGCTTTCGGTTCGGTATGCATATGTATCGAACAATACAAAATTTTTAATTTATTTTATCAACTTTCCTTCTGACGATGCTGTCTGTGTTGAGCGCTCAGTGAATCTGCGTTCGACTACTCCGCCTAGGGTCGACAGTGCAGCCTAGGCGGAGTAGTCGAACGCAGATCCACTGAGCGCTCAACACAGACAGCATCGTCAGAAGGAAGAGCGCAGGGCACCTCCCCCACTCTCATTCAGATCTGGCGTTTGGAATTATTTTGGTTTTCATGTGACGTATGACCCTGAAGGTAAGCGAGTCATGGACTAAAGTAAAACAGTATGTTGGATGTGCCATGCAATGCTCAATTACATGGGTGGGAACTAGTGTGTTAGCGCAGTTAGCTCGTTAACGTGTTGGCCGTCTAGCCCCATGCACGGGGCGATCGGCGGTAGCTCGTTAACGGAGATTTGCCGTGTTGTGGCGTTAAGGTCATTTCAACGAGATTAACCTGAAAGCACTAGTGGGAACACAACGAATATGACTGCACATTTACACCGACATCATCCTAGTGCAAAGACCAAAACAACAAGCATGCTACTAACTTTAGCCGAGTCATTTAGACAGCTGTTAGCACATGATTCTCCTTATGCTGCTGAGAATATAGCCCAGAAGAAGCGGATAGTATAGCTTTTATTTTGGAAAGAGCCATTTCTCTGTAATAAACTCTCTTTTCCAAAGATGAGTGATTCCTCAATCAGATACAGGGCTCGCAATATCGCTAGCCCGACGTCCCGGAGCTAGCGATTTTTCCAGTCGGGCTACCAAAATCTATCTCTTCCCTGCCCGTCGGGCTATTGTAGGAAGGAAAAATATATGTCAATGCTTTTGCATTCTTTCGGAAATGTAGCTGGGTAATTATGTCATTGGCATCGGTGAGCCACTGTCAATATGTGACATATTGAAATCGCGTTTGAATTTGCGCTCGTTTTTTGCTTTCACTTTGCAATCGTGCGAACTGTGTATAGAGAGCGACAGCACTGATCTGTGAGTGATGATAATTTGTGCACCAATTCCTCTGACATCGTCTTATTAATCGTTAGCTTACTATGCAAACATGACAAGTGAAATCTCCCGCAGCTTAAACATGTGAGAGGTTGATCGCGCAGAGAATCGCTGAGCTTATGTGAGTCCGTGTGTAAAAGCATTTCAGTTCTGCTGAGCCAAATAAGACAGGTCAGGGTGAAGAAGTGACAGCCAAAGAAAAGCTTACCACAAAACGGAGAAATTATGACAAATCAGACTATAAGGCAAAAAGAAAGTGCAGCTTTATGGTTTCATGGACAAAATAATTTCTGTGGCTGCAATATGACGAGCTAAATAACCAGGGCTGCACATAAGTGGTCCGCAGGTGCGCATTTGCTTTCAAAATAAAAAACACGCACAAGGGTTAGGGTTAAATTTAAAAACTGTACTTTTGAGTTAAAATATATATTTATAATTTTAATAAATGACAAATTAAAAAGGCATGAACATTTTTTTGTATCGAAAAAATATCGAACCGTGACACCAAAGTATCGAACCGAACCGAACCGTGAATTTTGTGTATCGTTGCACCCCTAATCAACGCGTATATTAAAATCCCCGACTATAACCAGTCTGGACAGCTTCGAAGTCGAGGATAAAAAGTCACTGAACTCCTTTAAAAACATACCGTTTAGGCCAGGTGGACGATGCACTACAGCGCAGTAGAACAGTCGCTCCTTATACTGTAGATTTTTCTATAAGAAGACAATCTGACTTAGTTGAAAGTCAGGTTAAGCAAGACCTACTTAGAGTTTACAGAAGTCTTCAGGAAGAGGTTCTTATCCATGTCTGTGTGTGATTTTTAAGACATGCAGATAACACAGTAACTATTATCTCAATGAGTATAAAATGGAATTACTACTGTTTAAACATCAAATTGGTTGCTGGGAAAGGATAAGACCTGTTACATCATGCTTTCATTTTACTGCGATGTTTTCAGTTCCTTTTAACCTGCAGTAGTTTTGAGGACTAATTATTTTGTGCGTCCTAATTTCCATCCGTGGCAGCACTTTGTACACTAAAAATAAATAATAGGATGCAGTTTCATGCACCTCCTGCTATTGAATAATGCGCTGGGCTTGCTCTGTCAGGATGTCAGTGGGTGGGGGAGACATTGTGGAATAAAATATAGGTCAGCTTTTCTCCAACAGAAGATTTATGTGTTGCTCATGAACGTAGTCACTGCTGCAGTCCCAAAGTGGAGCCACAGGTCTTACAGAAGAAGGCTTAATGGCGTCTGAAATCCTTCAATTGTTTCCGCGTCCGCTGACAACAATTGACATTGTCATAGCTGTGAGTGTTGCCACGGCCCACAATATCTTTTACTTTATTCAAACACTTGCAAAGGCAGAGGGAGCAGTACAGAAACACTGTTTTAATGCTAGCATGGAGAAACTTGAACAAAGTTCATAAAAACAAAAAAGAAAACCAGAGTGAAAACAGCTCAAGGAAAGAGGGCAGCAGAGTTGTTCGATACTTCGCGACCCTTGAGCCCTCACTGCTGAATTGCACCTGCCTTCCTCCCACCCTGTTGACAGCATTTAGCACCATGACAAGTATCATTTTGAGCTAAAAAGCTTCTGCTGTGGACGTAACCTCACAGCTTAGACGGTTTGGGAGTGAGACCGGAACTCTTTCTCAAAATGCAAAGTGACAGTTGAACTGGAAACGAACCCATGCTAACACAATTATTAGCATATCAGTAGAATAGAGTAGTTAGGTTTGTGGTTGAAACCTCAAACTGTTCCTGTGTGAAGTTTGCCTGCTCTCCCTGATGACCTGACTGGAAAGCAGTAGGAAATCTCCCAGTTCAATTATAACTCGCTTCAGTGACAGTGAAAGTTATAGTTTAGAATAGTTTCACTCAAGTCCTGATGAGGAAGATGGGGTCATTAATTGCACCATCGGTTAATGTTGTGGGATAGAATTAAAATTCACCCCTCAAACTGCTGAGCTGGTCTTATACTCTGACAGTGCTCTCGCTGTCAGCCAAGGGCTCAGTCACGCAGGCCTAGAGACTGGTTAACCACCACCTGGTAATCTGACTGCAAGTGAAAAAAAATGCAAAAAAAATCCCTTACAGATTTCAGGATAATATTCTTCAACACAAAAACGCTGCAGAGAAGAACGGAACATGATCAAGAAATGCCAAAGCCAACCCAGGACTGTTCCAAATGGAAAGACATTCAATTTCATAGAAGCCATCTATGTCCACTGTGAACGACCATCTTTGAACAGAGGCGCTGGCTTACGACACCAACTGTGTCTCTATAATCCAGTTTCGAGATCATTTCCCAGACGCCTTTATGCCCACTCACACCCTGGGCCTTTTGACTTCAGGAAATCATATGATGGGGTGCGGCTAGGTTTCACAGTGAGCTCACCCGAAACCCTGGCTGACTGTGACCTACACCTCTTTTCACACCTTGACTTGTGCGATAAGGTAGAGGATCAACGGGGGGTTTATGACCCTCTTGGGGAGACACTCCACCATTTGACCCTAAAACTGAAAGCTTCTCAGATAAGAGGTGAAACGTCTTCAAGTAACTTCAAGAAGTTCAGATGCCTTTTTTTCCAAGCTCCTTAGACTATGATCACCTGCATGACGGAGAACCTTCACAGACTAAACAGTGAGACTTAAATCACATCTGATGTACATCAGACTAGAGTCTGTAAGGGCAAGATGGTCTAACATGGTGTCAAGACTACATGCATACATCGTATATACACACGAGATTCCAGCGAGTTACTTTGCCCTATCTTGAGACAAGTGAGGGCAGTTTCACACTAATCAGACACACACATCTTGCCCAGCATTCCTACCTCTGCCGGGATGTTCCAGACAAGTCTCTGAGGTTGGGGTAGAGAAGGCTCCACATCACCTTTACAGTGGCCGTCCTCGGTGTAGCCTAGCTGGAAGGCATCTGTGGCCAGCGTGTACTGGAGGAAAAAATAATAGTGAAGGAAAAGATTATTGAGACTTAGTATGAGAGTTAGCACAGCCATACTTGCAAAAATGTACCCCATTATAAAAGGGGAAAAAAGGTTTTTTTTAATGGACGACACAAAAATACAAGAGAGCTGATGAGTGCTTGAAAACTCAGCATAAGCATTTTTTAAGTTGCTGCTAATGCACTTGATTAACTGATTATCTACAATTGTTAACATTAAATGTTACATTTCATGACAGCCCAATTACAAAAAGACGGAACTAATTTTTGGAAAAGTTGCCGGGACGAAGTCTGTTCTCTCTAAAGAGCAGAGTTAGGTTTGCAACACTGCATCAAACAAACCACAAAATCTGTGACAAGCTGGACTTATTAAGCCAGAATCAACAGCGCAACATTTGGAAACCTTTTATAGACAGGAAACTACAGAAAGTCTAGCGTTTTTGGATTTTCAGACTAAACCAGATAACAATGGTAAGACCCTTGTGCATAATTCAGGCTAGCTGGCAACATCAAAGCTTAACAAATGAACTCAAGGATCGAATATTTCTTTATCACTGGCCAAAAGAAGAAGCTACTTAAAGTAGAATATTTAAAATGAGCTCAGACAAACATGATGCATTCATGTGTATGTGATATACACATGAATGCACTCTATTCTTTTCAGCTGCCCGGATCATTGGCTGCAGCTAACCCTCTCTATTCCAGCACACCAACCGCCTGCACGTCCTCCTTTCACTACATCCATGAAGCTCCTCTGAGGTCCTCCTCTTCTCCTCCTGACTGGCAGCTCCATATTTAACATCCTATATTCAATGTTCCCTCTAATTTTTCATGTGTGTGAGCGAACACACAAACTCCCTGAGCGTCCCTTGGACCACTGTGAGCGACAGCAGACGTGTGCACTGTGGTCACGCCAGCATCCAAGTTACATGTTTATTAAAATAATCAAATTACAGCATTTACATTTATGTTAGCCGACTTTTAATTAACTGCTTTAGCCCACTTACAATGAAAATGAAAATAAATCTTCTTCATGACCTGTGTAGCATGTTAACACTATTGGAAGTAAAAATTACTTGAACTCCAATTTTGAAAACATTACCTAAAAATGCAGCCAAGGCGTTTTTTTAAACAAACATTTCAAACTATTTACAGAACAATCAGCTGTTCTGCATCAAATCTGATGCCAGATTTGATCCAGATTTGATTCCTGTCCACTATGAGATGAAGGAGAACATCAGCCTGATACCTGCAGGCCTGACAGCAGCAGATGTATCACTGCTGTAACACCTGTAACACTCAGCAGTCGCCTCATTGTTCTGACACACAACAACACTATTGACTACACTACACACTCACTACACACTAACTACACAAGATTTGTACTAAAAGTCACAAATCTCTCACATCTCAAAACACTGCCGTCACTCCTAAAACTTCCCCCTCCCTAAACAACATGTTGCTATATCATTTTTTGATTGGTCGACATGGTACATTTTTCCACCAATAGGAAAGGCTGGGTTTTTTTCGAGCGTTTTCCTTATAAAACGCCGTTTTTACCGTTTCTTCCCGCAGTAAATATAAACAACGACAGTATTCAGGAAGAAAACCAAACATTGCAGATATTTTATCATAACTCTGGTTTTACGTGGCCGATCAACACAATTTAAAAATATAAAGTCCACACTTTCTCCGTCAGTTGTTCCGTCGGTCCTGCTCACAACTCCAATGGTTGTACACGTTGTCATTAACGTGGCTTCACTCCACATCAGCCGCTTTGCTAAAACACCGGTGTCGGCACATAAGGACGCTGTCATATCCTGTCAACCACGTTGATTGGCTGCGTATATACGAATGTGAATCGCATTATTGGCTGGACTATGGGATAAGGTGGCATCGTTCTGATCCCATACAGGAGCAGCCAGTCACTGACTAACACTGCAAAACAGGATTGTTAAAGTTTTAACTTTAATTTCAGTTCAGGTTAGATTTTTTTTTGTGCGCAACGCAGATTTTCTGTGCGCAGAGACTGTGCCAGCAGTGCGCAATCAGAGAGTAGCTTAGAGGGAACATTGCTTATATCTGATATATCCACCATCTCTCCCCTGCACATGTCCAAAGCATCTCAGCCTTTCCTCCAAAATGCTCGACCCAAGCGGTTCCTCTGACGTACTCATTTCTAAATCTGTCCAATGAAAATTCCTCTTTTGGTACCCCATCATACGCTTTCTCAGTGCAGCTCCTTCTGACATTCTCCACCATCCACCATCAAACGTGCAGTTTAAGGTGCTCTTTCTCAGCGTGAAACCATACTGCTGCCTAAAGATAATCTCTGCTCTCCTCTCTTCTTAACCCAGGGTTAGAAATGTTCATTCTTAAACATCATCATGTAACTGAAACACAGATTTCTGCAGTCTTAGTAGTTTTGCTTCTTATATCAAGTCAAATTAATAAATGCTGCTAATATTATCAGATAGCATGTTTTAGTCTTGCTTTTATCTCACTGTGGTAAAAATGGTGGGTGTTGAAGGCCATTAGTTCAAGTCTGATTGTGTCCCCGTAAGTGTCACTTCCTCTTTGCTGTGCTTTCTAAGATAATACTGTAACACAATCAGATTCTTTTAACACAGCCAGTTCCTGGAACTGGCTCCATCTGGAACTTTCAACTTGCAGCTGTGCTATCCCTGTGTGATAAATGCATGTCAGCACAAATTCAGAAATAAGACCAAGGATCACCTCCCAAAGGTGCGCTACAGTTGGTGCATCAGCCCAGGAGTGCTCTGCATTCAGCCCGCTCTTCCCATTCTTGTAGATCACAACGGAGAAGGATTTATCAAACCACCTGGGAGAGGAGAGAAGATAAAGCATAAAAGGAGATGCGTGTTGCCACAGCTTGTGTAAAGGACACCCGAGTCGAGTCGCAGATGCAGAAATAAGAATCCTGGCTTTAGACCAGACAAAACAGATTGGAACAGGGCAGGTCTATAACCAGTGTCACAACAATGATACCGATGCCATGCAGATATGCATCTTATTTTTCCTTGTATTCTTAAAACGCATTTAGTTTAGACAACTACCCTGTGAGACAAACTGCTCCACGCACCATCCCCCACACAGAAAGCTTTAAATCTGTCAATCCTTTCTGTCAAGGTTTCCTGTGTGGAGTCCAAATCAGCCTCAGGTGTCTGTTTGGTGTCTGTAGCTGAATTTCAATGAAGAAAGTAAAGGATTAAATAAAGGATTCATCACAATCCTTTATTTTTACATGTCTGATAGTGGTTTTTGTCACCATCACAAACCAAAGGAGAATCCTTGGCAGCCTGAGGCCTGTGAGAAGTGGAGTAATCACAGACATGTTGCTGCGGAGGAATGATTCTGTGACCTCAGTCCTGAACTCCTAGTAATGCACATTTATTCTCCAGAGATGTAATTATTACTGTTAGCATCACAAGTTTTTTGCCAGGTGTGACTCACTGAGCAGCTGAAATCACGTTACACTGTTTTGCAAGAAAGATGACTAGATACACATAGCAGCTGACAGCATCTGTCATAAGACAACAAAAGCTAAACATTAGAAACTGATTACTAGGGCTGGGTTATATCATACCGTTCACGGTAATACCGGTGTAATGTCAGGCAACGATAGGAAAATGAAATATTGCGATAGACTATGGGTAAAACACGCAGTGCCTTTGTTTACATACGTACATGGCGGCGACGCAGAACGAGAAGAGCGAAAGTGGATCATTAAATGAAACGGATGAACCAGAGTTGGTTTGTAAAAATGCTGCAACTTCAGTGGTGTGGAACTGGTTCAGCTTTCGTCCGTCAGATACACAACAAAGCACTATTTTTGGTAGCGCATGCTAGCGGGCCGTCGTTATTACTGTGTTGTTTGGAAAATACGGCGCACTTAAAATCAATCCTTTGATTTTTCTGAAAATCGACAGAGCCCCTTATAATCCCGTGTGCCTTATGTATGAACTCTGGTTGTGTTTACTGACCTCGAAACGATTTCATGTACACGGCGCTCGAAAATCTGTCAAATGTTTGCTAAGCTACAAAGCAGCACCGCTTGATGGATTGTGGGAGCATTACGGCTATCGTAGGCGGAGCCTCGCGGAGTGATACGTACTGTGCTTCAACATAATGTTACCGTATTGTGTGTGTATAACCTCTTTTTAAGTTTTGTGGATATTATACATGGTTATGCTGAGGATGTGTCGGCCAGTTTCCACTGGAAATGCCTTTTGGTTAAACTGTCAGCGAGGAATTTGCATTTGCACTGTTAAGCTAGCACTTGGCAACAGTGGGAACACTCTCCCCCTGCAACTAAGGCATGGGGTGTTAAGGGTCATGTGACTCAGCCCTAACTATATGCTTTATAAAAATGGAAAGTTTAAACCTAATCTTAAATGCAGAGAAAGTGTCCGTCTCACTAATCCAAACTTGGAGCTGAAGAGGGGCCTAAAGGCTGAAGGTGCTACCTCATCCTACTTTTAAATATCCTCGGAGGCACTGAGTGAAGTACTTGTTTGGAGTAACATGGTACTTTCAGGTCTTTACAATAAGATGGACCACGATTAACCAAAATCTTATATGCATGGAGATAAAGATCATTTTTCCTATGTGGAAAACATCAGCATCACATTACATCATTCTTACATGGACGGACTATGAAGCGATCAGTTGCCACAGGATTCCCAGAGCATTCCCTTGGGTATGTATTCTACTCGAAGCGGTGATGTGATGAAGTATCTTTTGTCTCCATGATGAACCAAATAATGCTACAAATCTACCTTCACTTTCCAATTTTTATACAATGCTTACTGCAGTTAGGCTCTTGAAGGCACCAAACACCGTTTTAAATATACCAGATCCATAAAACCCCTCCCCACACAGGTTCCTTAATGACCTCCTCACCTGTCATAACATTTCCCATGAAGCAGAGACTTGGCGTAGCGGTCCAAGTTCCCCTCTGGGTCATCTCCCCTCATGCCTTGCTCCTCGTCGTCCAAGGTTACAAAGAAGGCCGCCCTCTCAATGATATCCAGCGATCTCTTGTTGACCCCAGAGCTGAAGTACTGCTTCCTCATCTGAGCCCAAGGGATTCTGGGAGGAGATGACATATATATATTATTATATATTAGTGTGTGAATGTGTGTGTGAATGGGTGAATGACTGAATGTAGTGTGAAGCGCTTTGGGGTCCTTAGGGACTAGAAAAGCGCTATACAAATGCAGGCCATTTACCATTATAAATCATTGCTTTGCTCACGGGTCTGTACTCACAGTCAGCAAGTCTTTTTGCACAACTGTCCTAAAACAAAGTACTAAAAGAGCCTCGGAAGTGGAGAAAGTTCACAGAAGGCTCAACTCAGCGGAAACTACAGACGCTCCATAACAATCATGAGAAAACGTACTTCACTAAACACTGCATCCTTCTCAAGTACTTAGTCCACTCTAAGATAACTTAAGACAATCTGAAAACTCACAAAACATCAAACTATTGTTTCCATCAAGCAGACTGAAGCTTCCAACAAAGTTTCCACACAGTCAAAGACATCAGCATGTGATGCAAATGTCAAAATCAGATGACAGTTCTTGGACAAAAGCCCAGTGATGTTTTCTAAGATCTCGTACTGTGTCCGATTTGCTGGTCGGCTCACTACTTTAGTAATAAGCACAGCTTGACGGACGGGCCATTAATGCAAAGGCTCATTGGACTGTTCCTGCTAAGCACGTCGGTGGCACTTTTCACACTTTGTTTGCTTTAAGCCATGCATAATGTGCAGGCAGCACAATATCCAGACTGTAGTTCTGATGTCATTTCCATCTTTTTGTAAATTCTGCACAATACTGATCATACCAGAAAACAAACCAGCACGAGACTAGTAACAGGATGGGAGCGCCTGCTAAAGACACCCAGTCTAAAACAGATTTAACATACACAACAATATATAGCTTTAATCACAACAGGGAATCCTGAAGAGAGGGAGACGTGCATATATGCCAAGTCTTAATGGCCTTTGGAGAAAAGCGCAATTGAAAGTTAAATCATGTGAGCTTATCAAAGAAAATCAGTATGCATAGATTTCTATCAGTGAGGGCATTAAGAAACAACACACTGACATGTGGGTGTTTCGTGTGGGTTTTTTTCCACATGTCAAAGGCAAACAGTTCACCAGCACACTTATTTCTCATGATTGCCAGCACAAACACACGTAGGCTATGACTGAACAAAGGCACATGTCCTCATTTCCTTCACAATCATGAGTTGGGTTTGCCAAAATTCAGCATCCTATCACAACACCATGTCTCGTAGGATCCTAACAATCCATTTGCTGATACACGTTAGCTTTTGCACTCTCTCCTTCTTGGTTTTGTTTTTGTTATGCTTCTACATCTTAGGAAAACAATCTAGACATGTGTGTACAACAGACATTACAAATACAAACATGCATAAACTTGAAGAGCTGATCCCTACATTTCTTTTCTTCATCGGTTCTTCTAGCCAAAATTTATTTACACTTACTGTTCACATGATTAATTTCCACTGTTTTGCTTTCAATCATTTCAGTGAAGCCAACCCAAACTTTTCCCCTAGGTTTTGAGGAATTAAGAGAGCAGAGTTAGAAACCTTCACACTCAACTAAAGATGCCCACAGCCAGGAAAACGAGCAGGTGGCTGAATATCCCACTTCTTTGCTTTAATAAACTCCTGGCTTGCTTTGGCTGTATGCTTTGGCTCACTGTCCATCTGTATGATGAAACACCATCTAATCAATTTGACTGCTTTTAACTGGATTTGAGCAGAGAGTCTCCGAACACCTCAAAATTCATGAATGCCAGTGGCAGCCGTGCAAGCCCAAACATCACACAGTTTTATAGATGATGCTGTGTGCTTTGGAGTTTTCCAATCTATTCTTGAGGCTTTACTTTCATGCAGTCTTCTCTTTATGGTAGACTCGGATATCGATATGCGTACCTCCGGGAAAGTGTTGTTCACTTGGTTGGCTTTTGTGAAGCGGTTTCTCATAACCATGGAAATGACTCTTGGATCAACCATTGTTGTCTTCCGTGGGCGTCCGGGTCTTTTTGCGTTGCTGAATTTACCAGTGCTTTTTTTTCCCCTCTCAGGAAGTACCAAACCGTAGATTTTGCCACTTCTAACATTATAGCAAATTCTTGCATAGTTTATTCTGTTTTAGCAGCTTAAGGATGGCATGTTTCCCGTGCATGGAGAGCTCTTTTGACCGCACGTTGTTAGTTCACAGAATGTTGCTTGGATTTGGAAGATCTAACTTTAAATGAAATCCAAGCCTTTTATCTGCTTAATCGATAATGACATAATGAACTTTCATATGAAACAGCCTTCGAGTCAATTGTCCTGTTACTTTTGTCCCTTTAAAAAAAAAAAAGAAAAAAAGAAAAAGAGGGTGGCACATGTTAAGGAGCTGAAACTTAAAACTGGGTACTCTCAAATGAAAGCTGAGTCTACACATTAAGTCCATTGTATAACTCAGACCTTCCCAAAGTGTGGGGCCCGCCCCATTGCAGGGGGGGGGGGCGCGTGGAATGAAAATGGGAAAAAAAACTAAACGCTTGGACACAGCTAGCACAGGGCGCCCACAGAAACGCAAAGCAGGAGATGAAGCATCGCTGAATATGTTTCCAAACCAACTTCATTCTAAGCCAAAGACTAGAAAACATGGTGAAGCAAATCTGCCCTTTGGTTTCACCTGCACAGGTGCTGAGGTAGGTCTCCCTGCAGGATTAGTTTTTCCTGTGTCGGGAGCAGCGTCGGGCGGTTCAAATCACGGACAAACAGGATCCTACAGTTGTTTATGTTTTTCAACCCATTTTGCACAGAGAGGCATTTTTTTGAAAAATGTATTGACAGCAATGTTGAATATTATTACACATGAAAAAAAAACTACAGTAAAATAATCACATCGTGACGCCTCTGCCTTTGTAAATGGAGGGACAGTAACTGTGTGTGTGTATGTAAGCGTGTAAAACCTGCAGACAGTCAGATTAACAGTATTTTGTCTCTATCTGCCATTCTGCAATTCATCTCATGTAAACAATAACGTGGCCACAGCGTGACGTGGAAAAGGCACATACCTTTGACGTTGCATGACCAACTCTGTATTCCTCGTCCACACGGAAACGCAAAAAAGGAGTTTAAAAAAATCTCCGTTTTCGGTGATTCAAAACGCCGTTTACGTGGACGAAACAGCTGCGTTTTCAAAAATCCCCGTGTAGGTGCGGACGCAGCGTAAAAGAGTTTCTTTTATTACTACCTGTAATTTATTGCAGATTACTTGTATTTGCTTAATTGTTTACTAAATGTTTGAGGTGTTAAATAAACCGAAATGGAACAAAATATGGGCGTGTGTGGTTGGAGGATGTGTTAGTGCGTGTGCGTGCGCACGTGCGAGAAGGGGGGGGGGGGGGGGGGGCGCGAACATTTTTCTTGTAAAACAAGGGGGGCCCAGCAAAAAAGTTTGGGAACCTCTGGTATAACTAATCATATGTATCAGTAAAGAGCTCTGATTAGTATATTATGGTGCCATCCAGTGGTCGCGCTGTAGCTGCCTCTGAGCAACCTGCTAAATATAAAGACAGCAGGTTCAAACAGCTTTATACAAACTGGCTGTGTTTCAGTAAAGAAATAAAAAAAATGTAATTATTTTATTTTAATGAAAGAAAATAGTTTATTTTAACCTTAAAAGGTTTATTCAGTTTTAAAGAACCTCTTATCAATAAACCTTAAATACAGACTAGAACCTGTTCATATTTCTCCCAAATATTTCAGTTAGTCAAGTTAGAAAATGTATCAAAATTGCCTACTATAGCCTGTATATAAAAAGGGATAAAAAGGTGTGTGACGTCACCCGCTTTTCCCCGACATTTAGAAAATTCAAACAGCAGCACGCTTGCTGCTGCCATGTCAAATTTTTGGAGCCAGTAGTAAGCATATCAGGATGATAGGGGGCTGCCACTTTGTACGCACCTGTCTCCAGCAGTGAGAGCTCCCAGCTTCTCCTCTCCAGGAAGCGGGTGTGAAGCGTCATCCAGGATTCTCTGGATCTGGTCTTCAATCTCCCTGGGGGACAGCAGGCGGCCTGCCCGGTACACCCACAGGCGAAAATAGCGCCCCCTGTGGTACACTGCTACAAACTCGCTGTCTAGCCAGTGCTGGAGCACATCTGTGAAAAAGAGTAGGGCCGTGGCATATTATACAGTCTGCAACAACAATAAGATATAACCATGAGATGTGTTTACATTGCCTAAAGTGTGTAAAAAGACAAGCCCGGGCATGTCTGAGTGTAAGAGCGCATCAGCCTCCGATGATAATTTAGTACCTGATAATGAACTTCAATACCATACTTCAATAATGCTACTTCAATATCCTCATATCCTGAATATCCGGCTTCAGGTAATAGAAATAAAATGGGCATATAATAGAAGAACAGCAATCAATAGAATTTAGCAGAGAAACAGCTTCCCTTATTAAAGACACTTGAGCGAGAGAAATACAGCTGCAACAATCAAAGTGCATGTTTATGTGCTGCATCTACTCTGAGTATGTGTGTGTTTGTTACCAGTCTCGACTCCTGGTGTGCGCGTTGTGTTGAACATCCTCTCACACTGAGCAGCACACAGGGGGATGACGGTACCCGGAACGCGGCTCTACAGCACAAAGACACAAACACACTGGCTATTTTCCATTTGTTTTAGATGGACATTAGACCCTTAGATAACACAACCCATTGTTATTTGAATCAATGGAAATCAGCAGCCACTGACCACTAAATACAGCCTACACAGATGGCTGCACCCTTCCGTTGCTCTCGCTTTAAAGGGGAGCTGTAAAAAAGCAAGGTGGGTAGTAGACAGACGATTTTGGAGCACATCAAAGGTTCTGCAGTACCTCACGAAACAAGAGTCACTGCCAGAATAAACTGACTATCAAAGGCATGTGCGCCCATATTACACAATGGGCTGTGGACTACCTTCCAAAATTAATGATAAGTTTAGGACTTTTTACTCTCAACATTACACCTTCCCGCAGGAAAGCACCTTAATGGATAACTTTAACCCTTTAAGACCCACCATAGAACCAAGTCTGCCAGAGCATATCGTTATATTTTTACATGTAAACTGATCTCCTGCTATTTTAAAGTGGAGGTTAGTATAGTCATACACTGGTGCCCTTCCATCCACAGGAAACAACTCACTTTTATATAGGTTGAGCTTGTATCCTGAAAACTGACCAAATTGGTGAAATTCAATTTAATTTTATTAACAATTCAATCAGAGAACAGTTGGAGGGGTGCTTTACTGAGCTGTAGGTCCTAAAAGAATAAATGCCTTTTTACATGCCAGCCCAGCAATTTCCTTCATCACCACGAAGGAAAACAGTCTGTGTGTGTCCGAGTTCGGTTATTTTTTGTGTCACAGGTTAACCTGCTTATACAGAGACCCCCAGTATGGGCTACTCCAGAGCCTTTTCAACAGAGATAGAAACGACAGGGAGCAGGCGCATCTAGTACACGTAGAGGTGCCGCAAAACCCCACAGAGCTCAGCAGCCAGCGCAACAAATTCTGGATCCTTGGCTTTTAGTTAGCAGTTAGCAGCTGTTTCTGCTGTGAAGGGGCCTTTATGTTTCTTGTGTGTTTGTTTTATTTTGTTCTGCTTTGTCCTGTTGTACTTGCAATGGCGTTTTTTGTTTCTGTTTCTTGTTTTTGTACTTGTCCTGAGGGATAGGGCTACTATGTGGTATGGGTAGGGGGGTAAACTGCTTAACGCAATTACAAGATATGTGAGTGTGTCATTATTCTGTATTCTGTTATTTCTGTTCCTTCCTATCCCACGCAAAGCCACCTGGGTCGGCTGGAAGACTGTTTACTTAGCCTGGCTGGGCCAAGGACACTCTCTCAGCTAAACTCAGGATACACACAAGCATGTGCTGTCTACACCGGCTCTCCCTCACCCTTTACTCACCCCTGTTGCTTATCTTGTGTGTCTGTGGTGTACTGACAGTCATGTGCTTTTTGTGCTGGGGTGTTTTTTTCTGTTCTCAAACTGTTCTCCCATTAGGAGCTCAGTCTGAGTGGAGGTTTTTCCCCCTCCTCTCACCTCATGTTGTGTATTTTCGTTGTTTTTTTCCCACCAGTCTCTCTCTCTGACATGTCTCCCTAATGTAATGTTTGTGTAAAGTATGTTTGGTCATAGGGTTTCTTTGCATGTGCCATTTAGCATGCTGCCTGCTGTAACCCATAATTTCCTTCGGGATTAAAGTATTTCTGATTCTGATTCAGTTCAAACAGTCATTGTGAAACCTACTTGTTTGTTGTTTAACAATTCTGTGTGCATCTGTTTTTCTTTGTTACTTCAATTTAATAAAAATATCTTTGAGAAAAAAAATTTGTCTTTTATTCTGATCAGTCCAATTACATCTGAGACCATGTGTTTAAAAGCAATGCCACAATATTAATGCAATATTTCCATTGAATCCCTCTGTATTAAAACTGAATCTGAACTTTGAATACATTCTGGTCAACATAATAAAACAGGAGCTCATCATTTCAGCCTGAGAGACACTGACCTTTTTAAGATTACTGATGCAAACTTCTGACAGTGACAGGTATCATCAGAAATTTTATTTTTATTAATTTTAAAAACAAACAGCGCAACAGACGCAAACCCACTCCATCGCATTATTTTTCCAATCTGCAGAAATGTGTGCAGCCTCACCGGCTTCAGTTCCTCCCGGTTCACCTTGCGGCGGTAGAGCAGCAGGGCAGTGATCGTGTTCCCTGCCCTGGCCGCCTGCACTGAGGTTGGTGTCACGTACAGAAAATCCTGGAAGGACCACACAAGGGATAGATTTAAATAAAAGACAACTATCAGAAGATTTTTGATTTAGAACCAGAGGAAGGAGAATGAAATGTTGGATGATTCCCTCGTCTCTCTAAAAACACAGCCAACAAGATAAGGCTAAAAGGTTGAGCTGGACTGACAGGAAGCTCAGGTTTAAAAATGACAACAGGATATGAGGTGTAGATTTAATCAGGATCACGGGTAAAGAAAATAAAACATTCTGACTTTAATATAACTCCTAACCTTAGCTCAGAATGTAAACATGTAATTGTATAAAGAAGCAGTGGTTACCATTCCATAGTAGTTACTGTTGACCATTATGGGACCTCGGCTCCTTAAATAGACGTATTCCTCCCACCAGTCACTCACCTAGAGCCAAAACAGGAATCTAAAGTCTTTGTTCTTTTCAAACCAGGAGCACAAAGCATGAGGATTAAAAATTGCAAAATGTATTGCTTTACAGTTGCAAGCTTTATAAGAAAACTTGCAAATAAAAAGGGATAAATTACATTATGCATCAGCTGTGTCAGTAAGGGCACACTGACCGTGCACCACAGAGCAGTGACTCAAACCTGTAACAGTCAAACTCAGCACCCGAACAAGACGCAGCTCCTCAAGTTTAAAAAGTTCAAACACCAGGACGTGAGGACGTATTGTAGTGATAACAGAGGTCGTGACGATTTACAAGGAGGACAACAACAACAATTTGCTTTTTAAATAAGTACTGCGTCACTTCTGTCAGTTGTCACTCACAGATTACAGAGCTGGCAAAAGAACGTTTACTCAAGTAAAAGTTTACTGTGCCCAAGCGTTTGAAGTACTTTCATTAATAAAAATGCAAATACTGAACGTATGCGTTACAGTTCTCCCTCGCTATATCGCGGTTCACCTTTCGCAGATTTTTTTTTATTTTATAAATACAGCACATTGTGTTCTGCGTCCTGATTGTTTGACAATGATCTACAGCCAATCTCGTGCCATGTTTCCTGTACAGTAAAGAATGCATTCAGCTTGTCAAATTTACATAAATCTTAGATCACCAGCAGTGTGACTAAGTGCAGTACTGTATGTTTATAAGCCTTCTTCCCAACAAACACAACAATGTTGATGAAATGTTGCCACCTGCGTATTCCTTTGGTTTCCGTCTATAATACTGGACTTATTTTTCTACAAAGGTTTGAACTTTGAGAGTTTAAACAAGAGAGAAAAGTGTGAAAATGTTCGTGCCTGTCTGAGAAAAGTGTATAAAGTGTGTAGGGAGGGGTTTACAGCCTTAAAACATTATAATAATTATAAAAAAATAAAGTTGGCTACTTCGCAGATTTCACCTATCGTGGGTTATTCTTAAAACATAACCCCGGTGATGAATGAGGGACCGCTGTATATGCTTTAAATAATCATTAAGATGCTGCTATACTTTTCTGCACTACCAGGCGAGCACAGGAAACATTTGTGGCACCTTCACATTAATATGAAGGCTGTGAAGCGACTCACTGTGAGTGACACAAAGTGTTTGTCAAAACTGCAGCAGAACCACCACAAACACATTTAACTCATTCAAAGCTCAGAGCCGGAAGCTTCAGGATCAAAGCAGCTAAATGATGGGCATGTCCTGTGACCTGGTGAAGTTGTTAACAAGCTGGAGAAATGATGAAAATAACCGACATTTGTGTTGTTATATAAACCTGCTGCACCTGCTCTGGCAAGGTTAAAAAAAAAAAAGCAGCCATGCACAAATTCATATTCATGAAATTATTGGGGAAATTGTAAAGTTTAGTAATTTGTTTAATTATAAAAATGATATTATGCAGTGAAGAAGATTGTTTTTTGTTTGTATACAGAGTCAATTCATTTAGTTTGGACAAAGGTCAGCGTGTGTTGCCCTTGAGCATGAGTAACTCTGGGTTAGTCAATACACCCTCCTGTACCCCTCGCTGTCAGCTGCACTGGGTGTACTTCCTGCTGAATACCTACATAATTGGTGGCCCACAGAGCTTTAAGTTTCAGGTAGCGTTGGAGGCGGTTCCCCAGATTCGACTCAAACTCATTGGCCAGGTCTGACATGCGTTTAAACTCCGGGTCCGTCAGCAGAGGGCGCACCGACTCCAAGTACTGATAACAGCAAACATTCAGGCAGCGTTAATCTGATTCTTGAACACAAGATGATAAGGATAAGGATGGGGAAGAAAACAAACTTAAATGTGCCACCATGTGTTCAGGTGTATGTTCACGCTCACCCTGCTCACGGTGTCTTGGATGGCTGGAACGGGGAGGTGAGGTAGAGACGACTGATAGCTGTACAGCAAAGGCTTCCTGCTTGACAGCAACCTCACCAGAGGCTGAAAGAAACAGAGGTCAAAGAGGGGAGACAGTTTTAGACGGTCATTACAGACAGCGTGCTTTCAATAAGAAAATGTAATCTTATCCCTAAAAGAGATTTTCTACCTTTTACAACAAAAACCCTCAGTCTTTGAATATTAGAGAGGGCTGGGTGCGATCTTTATCACAGGAGGAGGTTTAATGACAATGAAAATAAAGTTTCTTTAAAGTAAAGCTCCCTTTCAAAGTTCTCTTCCAGCTAGGAGGCAGATACTGCTCCGATCCAAGACTGAAAAACTGGAGCTGTTTATTTAATCATCATGATTTTCAAAACCAGACTCCATGGACCAATCCTCCAAGATCAGATGAACATTCCTACTTCCAAGCAAAACTCACGCTTAAGCGAGTATTAAGTGTTGCTGTAAATCATCACCAGCAGTAGTTGAATTTTTTCTCCCAGTCAGGGCTCTGCAGGCCTGACAGTGTGTGCTGCCATCTACTGTAGATAACAGACGAGCTCAGAAGCTCGAACAAGCCCCACTTAAAAGGAATTAAACTACAAGAATGAGGCAAAGCAAACAATCCAGTGAGACTGTTACTCTTTCAAATCAGAGAAACATGTTTAAAACAGCTTTACATCATTTCATGTTTGCATAGAGCTGGGCGATATGAGATTTTTTCATATCACGATATGTTTTTTTCATTTCAGGCGATAACGATATCTATCACGATATAAGCCAAATAACTATATTTGTAAGATTTAAATGTGCCGTTGCTCACAAGTAAAATGTGAAATAATCAGCAGCTTGTTTTTAAATATTTATTTCCCATAATAAGTTCAACAGGGTAGATGTACTTAAGGAACATGAGACTTTTTCAGATAGATAAAGGCAAATATTGCAAACTACACAAAAGGCAGCCGCTAAAGCGTTTAAGTTTCAAAATAGAACAAATGAAACAGACTAAATTGTCAATTCCACTTAGAAACAAAATATTAATTCTAAAAATAAATCTTAGTTTGTTTTACAGAAGAACAGACAAAACTGACTAACTTTTGTCAATATCAAATAAACTGAGAACTAAAAGGAAATTCTCAATCTCTCCTTGTTGTATAGCTGAGCTTTTCAAACAGTTTTAACAGTTACTTTAGTCTGACAAAAGCCGAATGATGAATTAGCGCTTCCAGTCAGAGACTGAGGCTACGTCCACACGTACACGGGTATTTTTGAAAACGGAGATTTTCCGTTTCCGTTTTAAAAAATAATCCCGTCCACACATAAAGGCAGAAATGAAGGAAAACGCTGCTATGAACATTCCAAAGCAGCAGGTGGCGCTAGATTCCTAACCGTGCAGAAATGTTGGCCAATCAGAAGTCTAGAAGCCTCGGTGGGAAAAAGTAAACAAAGCTGGGGCATAGAAGCAGAACCGAGTCGTATGTGTGGAGGGACAGTAACTGTGTGTATATGTAAGCATTTAAACACTGCAGAGAGTAGAATTAACAGTATTGTAGAAATTCATTTCACCGAAACAATAACGTGGCGCACAGTGTGACGCATGCACCAGTTTATTGTATTTCCAGACTTGCTTTCGGCACAATTTACAGTGCACGCTACTCTGTTTTTTGTCAGACTTGAAATAGCCGAAATACCTTCACACTACGGAACTTCTATGGCTCTTCCGTTCGACAATCTCTCCGGCGTTGGAACCATCATCTGTTTTCTCTTCGGTCACGCTCGGTTGATTTTTCTAGTCGGCACACTCATTTCCTCCATTACGGGCTGGCTGCTTCCCAAACAAACACACGTGCAGCTTGGCACTTGTGCTGTAGGTAACAAGTCACGCGACGTGACGCTGCGGCTGTGATTGGTTCGGCTCTGGGCTACTTAATTTGGATTGGCTGACCTTTTTTTTTTTTTTTTTTTTTTTTTAAGAGGACAAGAGCGGCGAGGTCTATCGCGATAGCTTAATTTCTCTATCGAGTAAAAGTTATATCGCGATATATATCGTTATCGTTCTATCGCCCAGCTCTATGTTTGCAGCATTTTTGGACGTGTTATGTGCTTGAAAAGAAAAAACCCACACAACACTATAACATGGAACCATTCAGCCTAAAAATAATCAATGTGCTTTTGGTTCATGTTATCCAACATAAATATTACACAGTCCAGGAAAAAATTAATGCAATAACTCCTCGAGTCCAACACACGCACACAGCAACCTCTGGAGGAAGCTGTGGGACCGAGCAGGAACGTGGCTTACCACCCAGACTTTGGTGGTGTTAGACATCCGGCCGTGCTTTTCAAACATCCACTGGTGGTAGGACAGCAGCAGTTTGAGGCAGAACCTGAGGGCGAGGATGAGGGAGAGCCACAGCAGAGTGCTGAAGACCAGCGCCGACACCATAGTCTGGCCCTGGGCACTGAGGGACATGTGGAGACTGCACAGAGGGAGTGAGATCGCTTTAATGATGCGAGCAGCTACAAGGAAACTTTTTCAATAGACAATAAATAATACAATCTGCAGGAAACTGGGAGGAACAGTCTTGATAAATGACCTTTTTAAGAGATGTCCCGTTGCTCTGTTTGTTACTTTAACAGAGCAGTGGGACATCTCCCATATCTGATAAAATAACTAAAAAAGACAATTTTTGTAATTTTGCCTCTACACACCACCATGGTAATTTACAGCCATATTTATCGGCAACACTCAGAGTCCAGCCCAGAGAGGCTCAGATATAACCAGACAACTGCCTGGTAATTAGTTTCAAATGTGAGGTAATAAGCAGTATTATCTGATTACAGCTACACTAAACACCGATCGGAAGTATTTTTATCTACAGCTAAGAACTGATGCAAAAATAGACTTCAGTGTTAGTGACCAAGACAGCAGCTTTTAGATTCCAGTGGCTCCAAAAACTGCTGCCTTTGACAGGTTAACACAAAATTATAGAATAAATAAATAAATCCGTTCTTGATAAATGCAGTTCTCCCCGAATAATCTGTTACTTTAGCAAAACTGAGAAAGTGTGCATTTCACTCACATAGCTCATGTTTAATCTTACCGTGAGGCTTCTGACAGTATAAAAATACAACAGCAACACCTAGCGGGCCACTGAGGAAGTGAACTGTGCATAGTATTAAAAACAATAAGATGTTAGGATATTAGATGTTATGATATTAGATTGCATTTAAAAAGTAATAAACTCATAATGAAGGCAACAAGCACGGGCAGTTCAGTTTTTTTCTGTAGTCTAGTACTGCACTAGTACAGCTTGGTAATCAGGAAAGTGAGTTTTGACTCTCCTGAGAAACCTCGGTTCCTAGCGTTCAGGTGGATGTAACTGAGACACGCCACCTACCTATCAGCTGTTGGCGAAGACACTTGCTGACGGCAGCGGTCGTCCCCAGCAGGACAGTGCACCCCACCACACCACAAAACTAGTCAGGAACATGACAAACGGTCCGAGATGTTGGCCCGGTCTCCAAACTCCCCAGATCCCAATCCGAGCCAGGATGTTTGAAAAACAAGCCCAATCACGGAGGCCCAACCCTACAACCCCAGGAACCCAATGTCTCCATCCCCCTGGAGTCCCACGTCCATGCCCCGACGGGCCAGAGCAGTGTTGGCACCATGAGAGGGGACCTACATACAGTGGGGCAAAAAAGTATTTAGTCAGCCACCGATTGTGCAAGTTCCCCCACTTAAAATAATGACAGAGGTCAGTAATTTGCACCAGAGGTACACTTTGGTCACCTCAAACAAGGAAAATCTCTGGCTCTCAGAGACCTGTAACATCTTCTGTAAGAAGCTTTTCTGTCCCCCACTCGTTACCTGTATGAATGGCACCTGTTTGAACTCATCATCTGTATAAAAGACACCTGTCCACAGCCTCAAACAGTCAGACTCCAAACTCCGCCATGGCCAAGACCAAAGAGCTTTCGAAGGACACCAGGAAAAGTATTGTAGACCTGCACCAGACTGGGAAGAGTGAATCTACAATAGGCAAGCAGCTTGGTGTGAAAAAATCAACTGTGGGAGCAATCATCAGAAAATGGAAGACATACAAGACCACTGATAATCTCCCTCGATCTGGGGCTCCACGCAAGATCTCATCCCGTGGGGTCAAAATGATCATGAGAACGGTGAGCAAAGATCCCAGAACCACACGGGGGGACCTGGTGAATGACCTGCAGAGAGCTGGGACCAAAGTAACAAAGGTCACCATCAGTAACACACTACAACGGCAGGGAATCAAATCCCGCAGTGCCAGACGTGTTCCGCTGCTGAAGCCAGTGCATGTCCAGGCCCGTCTGAAGTTTGCCAGAGAGCACATGGATGATACAGCAGAGGATTGGGAGAATGTCATGTGGTCAGATGAAACCAAAGTAGAACTTTTTGGTATAAACTCAACTCGTCGTGTTTGGAGGAAGAAGAATACTGAGTTGCATCCCAAGAACACCATACCTACTGTGAAGCATGGGGGTGGAAACATCATGCTATGGGGCTGTTTTTCTGCCAAGGGGACAGGACGACTGATCCGTGTTAAGGACAGAATGAATGGGGCCATGTATCGTGAGATTTTGAGCCAAAACCTCCTTCCATCAGTGAGAACTTTGAAGATGAAACGAGGCTGGGTCTTCCAACATGACAATGATCCAAAACACACCGCCCGGGCAACAAAGGAGTGGCTCCGTAAGAAGCATTTGAAAGTCCTGGAGTGGCCTAGCCAGTCTCCAGACCTCAACCCCATAGAAAATCTGTGGCGGGAGTTGAAAGTCCGTGTTGCTCGGCGACAGCCCCAAAACATCACTGCTCTCGAGAAGATCTGCATGGAGGAATGGGCCAAAATACCAGCTACTGTGTGTGCAAACCTGGTAAAGACCTATAGTAAACGTTTGACCTCTGTTATTGCCAACAAAGGTTATGTTACAAAGTATTGAGTTGTATTTTTGTTATTGACCAAATACTTATTTTCCACCCTAATTTACGAATAAATTCTTTACAAATCCTACCATGTGGATTCATGGATTTTTTTTTCACATTCTGTCTCTCACAGTTGAAGTGTACCTCTGGTGCAAATTACTGACCTCTGTCATCATTTTAGGTGGGGGAACTTGCACAATCGGTGGCTGACTAAATACTTTTTTGCCCCACTGTAATATTAGACAGGTGGATTTAATGTGGTGGATGATGAATGTGTGCACTGGTGATTGAGACATGTGATCACCCTTACACTCATGTTGGTTTCAGTTCATTCATGTCACATGTTCAGCTACAGTCATTATAATGAATGTCACTGTTCGCTTTCACCATGCCCTCTATCCTGCCAGTTATATTCATCTGTTTATTAACCTTGCTGTCTGAAATGACTCAGAACATCATGAAGGCAACAGGTGCAGTCAGTGAATCAGTGATGCTTTATGCAAGAATATAAAGCTACAGTTAGTAGTCAGGCTGGTAGGAAGTAGAGGAAAGTTCAGGTTTAAGCACCACACCCACAATCCTCTGTACTGACTCATCTTGTTAACATGCTGAAAAACCTGCTATATATGTATACACAACTCCAGCCCTCCTCACTGTAAGGCCTTAGAGTGCTGCTGCACCTTTAAGAAGGAAAAACTCACACACTTGGAAACACTTCAACTGGACACATAATTCCAGTCCTAGTTATCACAGCAGTTATTGTCATATGGTCCCCATGAGATGTTTTTAATAAAATGTTTCAGGTTTCTGAGTCGCGGCAGCATCACCATTAGCAGCAACACAGCACAGGGACATGAGTGAAACTGTGGGCAAATACAGTGTGCAGAAATAAAAGCTACTAAGCAACATAAAAACATGAGCAAGAGCAAAACTTCCAGAACAACATGGCATCAAAGACATAACAACTGAACTGAGGAGGTAAGGAAGATGCTGGGCTTAAAATAAGCATCACATTATAGTTTCTTGACACTTGATTTGTCTGCAGAACTCTGAGAGAAGTTTGATCAATCATGGGCCTTGCTCGCCAAAAGCTCCTTGGGGAAGATACAGAGCTGCTCTCGAGGCGTTCTTCACAATGAATGATTGACAGAACAGCTCTTAGATGTAGAAAAAGAACAAAAAAGTGCTGTGTGAATGGGTGAATGAGCTGTATGAAGTGTTTTCAGTGATCGAGTATAGAGTAAAAGTCTATTTGCAACTGTTAAGTCAGATAAAGTACCCATGAACCATTTTACATTTTCACCACTTCATGTATCCACCAATCATGGTAGCTTCATCATTCTCTGCTGCACGCACACACATACATACACTTCGTCCCTGTCGTCACCCACAGCAGACGAGATAAGAGCAGAGTTTACCCTGATAAAGCTAAATTATGATTCCATGTGCTCACCTATTTTTGCACCTTCAGATTTGTTACTTTGATTAAAACAAAACCCAACAACGACACAATTATGGTCTAATTTGTCTACTTTGCATTATCAAATCATTTTGCCCATTTAAAGAACTTTGCCACTGACATTGCCGTTGTGTACCTTAGCGGCAGGTGCTGCTGTATCTTGGTGATGAGCCCCATGCTGGGATCCGACTGCATGTACATGGTGGCCAGGATTCCTATGGCAACGAAGAGCCAGGATGACGGGCTGGCGGGGTACACTCCTTTAATCAGACTGTTCTGTTAGCAGAGAAAAAGAAACAGGCATTGGGATTATTCAGCGGTGGCTCTGAAACAAAGTGCAGGTCAGACCTTCAGAGGTGAAAAACCATCTTCCATTAGCAGCTTTAATAAGGAACGCATTACAGATGTGAATATGATCCAGCACACCTGGTTTCACAGCTGTGTCGTTTCAGATCATTTTTATAAACTTTGCTCTAAAGCCAAACATGACACTGATGTGTTTCTTAATGTTCTAATCATGAGTGGGGAAACATTTATGGGTTTCAACTGTGTTTGGCCTCATTTGATTTCATACACTCACCAACAAACACTGAAGGTTACAAAGAGATTGTGACTGAACATAATGACTTCCCACAAGTGGTGATGCAAATATTAACAGCTGTCACCCAGAAGGGCAAACATCATACCAGGGTTACCCAGGTAGACCACGTAATACTGCCATGTGCAGTCAGCCCCATCCTGGACACGAATGACCCGCCTACTTCTCACAAAGGTAACAACAAGTAGAGAGTGCTGATTTGGCGGAAACACTGAAATTTAGTCAACGTTCAACTGCATACAGACTTCTGATGTGTGGCAGTATAAAACCACGTGACCACACGTGAAGCACGTCAGTGATTGTGAAATAATAGTAATCCTCTTGCAGCTGAAATGTTAACAAATCTTATATTGACAAAAAAAAAAAAGTAACAATGAAGGCATTCCCTTCCTGATTAATGGTATTCCAAGTATACCACGATAACTGTCAGTGAAAAGTAATAATTTTGAAAAACAGACATTATGACAGGACAATTAACAACATTTAACCTGTTTGTTTGCATTACTGATGAAGCTCAACACACACAGGCCTTCTCTGGATTTTGGTTGCTGAACAAAAGCTTAAAACTGAATCAGTCGATATCATTACAGCGGTGGTGCTGCCAGCAGGGAAGCTGCAAACTCTGCAACATCAAACCCAACATGGTTGAAGGGCGTTTCTCCCGTTTCTGCTTTCCTTTTCGTTTTCATTTATTGGCTGATATAAACGCCAATACCAATATATCTGCAAATAGCTAACATTGATAGATGTTTTGGCCCAGCTGATAAATCCATCAGGCACAAATCAGTAGAGATATTACAATAAAAAGTCCAAAGTCTAGGTTTTATTTTCATTTCAAGAGATAAAGATAAGAGATAAGATAGAACTTTATTAATCCCTCGGGTGGGTTCCTCTGGGAAATTCGACTTCCAAAAAGCACAGCAACGACCGAAGTTACAGTTACAGAATTGTTATATATATATATATATATATATATATATATATATATATATATATATAAAATATACAAAGGGGATAAATAGAATAAATAGGAATAAAAAAGTTAACTAAAATATTTTTCTCTTATTAATGCTTACAGATACAGACAGGTTTCACAGCAGCATCAAAGCACATCCTGCAGGTGTTTCAGGAGCATGAGTCCATAGTGAGACTGCAGGTGCACTGTAGTGTTTAAAGCTGAAACCCTTTATCAAGCAGGAAGAAACATTTCGCCTGATATGAGACTTTCTTTAAAGCACTTTGTTACCTCAGCTCCTGCACAGCTGATTTTAGAGATGGACAGATCCGATATTACGTATCGGTATCGGTCTGATACTGACGTAAATCACTGGATCGGATATCGGAGAGAAATAAAAAATGTAATCCGATCCATTAAATATCAAAAAAGCACCTCACAAAACTTTCGACACGGCGTAACTCAGCTCGTAGCACGTCGGAGCAGTGTGCTCACGTGATAGAGCGGCTGTGGCATGCAAGACCTGTTGTCTGGTTGAGTATTTGTAGCCTCGCTACCAACCCGGCATTTCATCTCCGAGGAAGTGATCCCAGAGAGAAGTAAAGCAAGTGTGTAAGTTCATCTCTGAATGTTTGTAAAGCATTCCCGCGTTAAGCTTAACAAACGATATATGGAGCGACTGCCTCTTCTTGCTGCTACTTCAATCATGAAACTGATCAATGATCAGCTTTTTTGTCACGAGTCTGTCTCTCTTGTTTGTTTTTGGCCCACTTTGCACCAGAAAGAGGAAACCAGCGGCTGAACAACAGCAGCAGGTTTAAGCTTGATCAGCTGTTGTTAGAATTTATTTAATATTACTTTCTACACCAGGATCTTTTTCTACGTAGCTGACGCTGGTAACTGTGCAGGGGCGGATCTAGCAAAGTTTAGCCAGGGGGGCCGATAGGGCATTAACAGGGAAAAGGGGGCACAAAGACATACTTTTCTTTCTTATTCTCATTTAAAATGTCGAGCTTTTAA
Organism: Rhamphochromis sp. 'chilingali'; assembly: GCF_963969265.1. Lineage (NCBI taxonomy): Eukaryota > Metazoa > Chordata > Actinopteri > Cichliformes > Cichlidae > Rhamphochromis > Rhamphochromis sp. 'chilingali'. Next base: position 32,792,539 of record NC_137942.1, on the reverse strand, counting down.
TAAATAATTATCTGAATCTTACAACCAAAGTTTTAATCTGATGTGAAATGTATAGAAGTCCATTACTGTATATAGTAACTGTTAAGTCTAAGGCTACGTTCACACTGCAGGCGAAAGCGCATCAAATCTGATTTTTTTGACCCTATGCGACCGTGGCTCAGGGGTTTGGGAATCGCATCTGTAACCGGAAGGTCGCAGTTCGATCCCCGGGCTCTCTGTCCTGGTCGTTGTGTCCTTGGGCAAGATACTTTACCCTAGAGTCTGCCCCAGGGCAGCTGTGGCTACAACTGTAGCTGCCTCCACCAGTGTGTGAATGTTAGAGTGAATGAATAGTGGCATTGTAAAGCGCTTTGGGTGCCTTGAAAAGCGTTATATAAATGCAATCCATTATTATTATTATTCATATCCGATCATGGTCTGACAGTGTGAACGGCGCAAATCCGATATTTTCAAATCCGATCGGGGTCACTTTCGTATGTGGTACTGAATCCGATACATATCCGATGTTTTAGAAAGCGACTGCTGTTTGAACGGTCAAGTCGCATTAAATCCATTTTTTACGTCACTGACACAAGACAGACGCCAATTATCAGCGCTGGAGAAGACATTGTGAACCCTTCCTGGCCATCCAGTGTAGATGTTAGTGAAACTGTTGGGAAGACAACGTAAACATTTTATTTTTACTGTATAATCTGCAGATTCTGACAGAAATCTGCAGCTATCCTTTGAAGCAGCGCTCCTCTAAAACAGCAATAAGGGTCATTATTAGGTTATTTACATTATTATGTAAATAACAAAATAACTTAAAGCAAAAATTGGGAAACGTGAAGTCCGAAGTCTTTATATTAAGGCCATCAGTCAAACAATATAGTTTGTTCTGGGTCTAAACAGAGCGCGTTGTGTGTGACATCTTCTTTTGCGCATGCGGCCGCTTTGAGCGTTCACACTAGAGCGCGTTTGCTGTCGCATTTTATTTGTAGTGTGAACGAGCAGACAAAAAAAATCGGATTTGATCAAAAAATCGGAACTGAGCATCAAGACCTGCAGAGTGAACGTAGCCTCATATACCCTAGTAAGCTATAGTACTTTTTCCTTTGGGAACCATCTGTGCAGTCTGCAATTCTGTTGAAGAAAGATGTTGACTCCACCGTAATTGTCGGGCTATAAGCCGCTACTTTAGCTTTGAACCCTGCGGCTTTTAGTCAGGTGCGGCTTTTCTATGGATTGTCCATGATTTTTGTCATATCGTAAGATTTGTTCCGCTGTTGTACAGCACTACATTGCCTGGCGGAAGGGCATGTGATCAGACACACAGTATCGGGGTTCAAGAGTGGTGTGTTGGTCACATGTCCATCCGCCAGGAAACATAGTGCCATACAAGTAGCGCGAAAAACAAACTTCAAAGCAGCGCTACGCGTTCAGCGGGAGACGTGGATGACGAGCGGCGATAAACTTGCGAAAAGCAAGTTATGCTCAACTCCACCGGTGGAATCTGACAGCGTGGAAAAGTGTGAAAACATCCACGATCACCAACGGATTTCGAAGGGCTGGACTGCTGCATGATGGAGAGGAGGACACCGCCACGGCCCTTCAGAGGGTGTTCGACTCTGACTCTGACAACGAGGATTTCTTTGGTTTTGAAAGTGACAACGAAGGAAAGAAGCTGAGAGTGGATGACGTATCCACCCTGAGCCTGTTCGTTTCCGACACTGGAGGAGAGGACTTTGGTGGTTTTAGTGCAGGAAGAAGAGAAAGATGGTGGTGAAGGACTGACTTTTCTTCTTGTTGAAGCCGTGTCACTGCACCTGAGCCTAAAAGGTAGGCCGAATCTATTTTTCTGGTGTGCTGTAGGTTACTGTTATGTACTACATTTGTTACTCATTTATGAAGCACAGTACATGTTTCGTACTTGTAATTACCGCTACTTGTACTTTGCATAAAAAGTTATGCAAATATGTACCCATAACTTGTTTTTCACAATATTAATAAAAGTGATTTCTCCAAACAGCCGTCTCTTTCTTGACAATTCGCTTTGTGCATATTCTCTTACATATGATGAGTCAACATTGAAACACCTGCGGCTTTTAGTCAGGTGCGGCTAATGTATGTACAAAACAGGATTTTCCCCTGATTTTAGCTTGTGCGGCTAATATTCAGGTGCGCTTCGTAGTCCGGGAAATACGGTACTTAATTATTCTTGAAAAATAATTTATTTTTTTGCATTTTTTTTTAACTGCATCAAATTAAAGTTGATTACGTTGATTAAGCATCATGAGGTGGGGGTGGGGGTGGTTCCCTGTTTTTTTTTGTTTTGCTGGGAGTTTGCAACCCTATTAGTTAGGTTGCTTACTCTTTAAAATACCAGAATAGGGAGGATGGAGCAGGTTTAAGTTTATTAGATTGATCAGTGATGAACTATGAAATATTTTGGGTGCAGTGTATTTTTTGCATACAGGTATAACAGAATAGCTTAAGTGTTTTTTTTTTAAACTTCAGTTTGAACTTATACAAAATGCAGCAAGATGTTTTAAAAAAAACTGTTTTATTGATTAAAAAACACTATATCGGATTCAGATCGGGATCAGCCGGTATCCAAATTTATGATATCGGTATCGAACATAAAAAAGTGGTATCGTGCCATCTCTAGGTGATTTAACCACGATCACAGTGACAGCATGTGCCTATGGAGCGCCAGGACTGCCATAATGAATTAATTAAATACACCATTAAATAATTAATTAAATGTGGCAATAATTAATTAAAATTGGAATTAATTCATTAAATAAATAGTTATGACACATGTAATTAATTAATTATTGACACATTTAATTAATTATTTATGTATTTCACATTTTAATTAATTATTGACACATTTAATTAATTATTGACACATTTAATTAATCATTTAATGATATATTTATTTATTTCATTTTGGCAGTCCTGACGCCTGGCTCTCATCATGAAATAATTTTATCTGTCAGCCTCACCCATCAAACTCAGGGGGCGGGGTTAACGCTGATCAAGTCAAAACCATTGCTTTGGCCTGGTGGCCATTGTTTCTAGCACACAACAACCGGCATGTGGAAGCTAACAGAACTGAGCTTTGAAAAACCCTGTTTGTGTGTCACCAAATACCGTTTTAATATTTTTTTAGCCGAGAATGTAGTGGTTTAATCTTCATGTGTCTGGTCGGTTTGTCAAGATACAGCCTCTTTGCAAAAGTGTTTCGATGATTTCGGAGATGTCTGCCCAGTCTCACGGCAAAGCGTGGGATAGACCCGCTCGCCTCGCAAGCAATCCCACCGACAAAGCGCAGGCCCCGGTACACAGCTGTAGTAACCCCCGCTGACTTCTTTTACTGAGGTTATATTTATCGGTGTTTTATTTCCTGATGTTCTTATGTGTCCTACGTGTTTCAGTCGCCAATTCTGAATTATAACTAACATTAAAAACATGTTTAAGGAGGAGAGAGAGCAAATAAATCTGTTTAACATCTGATCTTTGGGTTTTTGTTCAGTAATCAGCGTGACCTGTGTATAAACACATAAAAGAGATAACGTTGGTGTTTCCGTCATGTAGTAACTGCTGGCTTTAACTGTACAAAGGTTGTTCGACACTATGAAACACATACAGACTTCATGATGTTCGGCTAATATTTTTATTGTGAATATTAATCATGCTGACCTCGCTCTGTACACCACGCAGCGAGGTCAGCATATCCACGATATCCTCAGCTCCATGAGTTAACACAAAGTTTCCCAGCTGACTATCTAACTGCCAACTATTCCAGAGACGTGAAAATATACAGCATAAAGAAAAGTGTAAGAGACTCAGCAGCAGATTAGAATAACAGTTATAGATTTAATAAATCACCAAATGAATCCAAGAAACGAGCAAACCTGTTCCGACAGTTTGAGTTTGTATTCCCTCAGCTGCAGACTCGCTGCTGTTTAAATGTTTGAAAAGGAAGATTAGATATAAACAAACGTCAAACATAGACTCAGTCTGCCTTCACATTTGATATGAGGCCAGCACGTATAGTGGCTGTGTCCTGTTTTAAGATCATACGTGTAAAATTGTTGTCTGACCTCCGTCGATCCAGCCGCTCAGAGTCCGTGGTTACCATGGTTACTGCATAAGCAGCTATAATGTTAACAGCTGGCACTGAGGAAACCTCCCGGCAGCATGGGTGTTTATGTTTTTCATTGCAAAAGAACCGTCTGAATGGTCAACTGAAGTTAACTTGGATAAATTATAGTTAAGGAGTATCACAGATAACGCCTACGTGAGCTGTGCGACTGTTCACCACTACACTGAAATCAGCAGGCTATTACTGAAATACACGTGCTATATCATAAACTATGATATAAACAGGGAGGTCCTATTAACATGTTTAGTTTTAAAGGACACCTTCCTGCCTTTAGTCTCATTCATGAGCGGTATTAGTTTTCTTCTAACATCCAGAAGTCTGCACGATGTGTTTCATAGTTTGTAACAAGCCTTTGACAGGTAAACATAACATGACCGAAAAAGCAAAAAAAAAAAAAGAGAGAGAGAGAGTGTTGACATAAGAAGAGAAAATGCTCTCAATTATGGAGACAGACAAATGGTTCATTTATGTTTGATGTGTGGTTCACATTTGTGTGGCTGTTAATAAAGTCAGTGCGCTCTAGGGGGCGTATGCGTTCATCAAAATGGCCGAAGGCTGATGTGTGTTTATTCCTCCCTAAATATCGTCGCTGAAGTTTGCCATGCACGTCAGATTTTCCTGCGCATTTTTATACCTCTGCCAACAGAGAGAGAGAAAAAAAATCACATTCTAACAGACAGCTGGTGCTTAGAATACAGTTGAATAACTATTAAAAAACAGATGATATAATATTTCTGTCCAGGTTGCAGACTTCATGATGAACATGCTGTTGCAAACTCTGCTCCTCTCGGTGGAAATGTGCCTTCTCTTTGTATAAAAACATTTTAAAAGTCAGTTTAATCTCAGAATTCACTGTTAAATCCAAAACACACCAGATAAAGAAAAACGAATAGTTCAGTCTAACACATGTGCCAGTGAACCATTAAACGTCTGTGAAACTATGCAGTTATGAAACGTAACTTTAACCTCAGCCAAACCGATTTGCTCAGTTGTAAATAAAACAGCGAAGTAAACGTGACCCGACAGACAGAACCTGAGTGAATGAAGTCCAGCGTTTAACCACTGAGAGCTAAAACTCAGCTGAGGTTTCAAAGCTGTGTGCTGGTGATTGGACATCAGCCGCTGATAAAGCTGTTCGCCTATAAAGTGCTCTGTAAGGAAACAAGCTCCAGCAGCTCTGCGCTCGGGGAAAACACTATATTTACTTATCTTGTGCAGAAAAATGCACTGACATTGCTTTATATTGAGCACCGGCTGCCCAGTTAAACTGTGACTATCACCAGGTAACGTAGGCGTGTTTCTTGAATTAGCAGCAGGTGTTAAACAGCTGACAGATGAGGAGGAGAATGCATGCAGGTAAACTGAGGGTCTGTTGAGCTGATCGCTGGTTTCGTGAGAAAAATGTCAGCTCGTTCTTTATGTTACAGAAGCACAGAGACACAAGACCAGGCGGAAAGAGACGATCGTTCGGTGAAAATGAGAATCTGCGAATGCAACATGTGGAACACGGAGAGTGGAATATGTAAACAAACCGGTTAACGTACCCCCTGGGTGCACTCTGCATGCTAACTGTTAGCAGAGCTAGTGAAATCTCTGAAAACATCTGAGCACTTTTGCAAACATGTTCTATGTTGACAACCTGACCAGACATACGGCGCGACATTCGCGGCTAAAACACTGTTAAACGTGTAGCTGGTGACAGAAAAACGGGGTATTTTAAAACTACACCACCACCATTGCTGCTTGTGATTTGATCTGCATTCTGGGATAACTGGCTGCCCCAAGTCTACACAAGCAATCGATTATCTAGGATCGACCTGTTTTGACTTACTTTGCACGGCAACCAATCAAATGTTAGAGAAGCTGCATGGGCAGCGTTAACCCCGCCTCCTGAGTTTGATGGGTGAGGCTGACAGATAAAATTATTTCATGATGAGAGCCAGGCGCCAGGACTGCCAAAATGAAATAAATAAATATAGCATTAAATAATTAATTAAATGTGTCAATAATTAATTAAAATGTGAAATACATAAATAATTAATTAAATGTGTCAATAATTAATTAATTACATGTGTCATAACTATTTATTTAATTAATTAATTCCAATTTTAATTAACTATTGCCACATTTAATTAATTATTTAATGGTGTATTTAATTAATTCATTATGGCAGTCCTGGCGTTCTATATGTGCCACCCATTCCACCTGGAGTCTCCTCCAAGCATTAAACATTTATGGGATTCTCATACCTTTGTCCCCCCCCCCACTAGTACAATTTTGCATTTTGAACATTCTAATGAAATAAATGCTTTAAATGAACAGTAAACAACTTTTTTTTTTTTAAATAAATCGTACACAGCCTGATTAGTCTGGGGTTGTGATGCTCACCCTCACGCGGCTGACTCGCTTCTTCCAGGATCGTACTCCAGACAGGTAGATCTGGTTCAGCGCCTGGTAGGACAGCTGCAGATCGATGCCCTCTGGTGTTATGGTGAACTGGAATGCCACTGCCTGGTGGGCCTCTGCCATTTCTATGGAAACACAAGCACAAATGTGAACACCAAGAGGAAGCGGTGTTTTGTTTACTTCTTATCTGATCCAAAACTAAACTCGATCTCTGCAGCCAGGAAACCATCATGACTTTGACTGTGATTGTGGAGAAGAATGTGAGCGATTTCAGATAAGATTTCATAACCTGTAAATTTTTGGCTTGCTTTATGAATGAACAGCCAATTTGATAAGCCTCAACGTAGCTCTCTGCACGATATTGTTACACTAATTTAATGAATCATTGGAATGTCGTTGTCTCACGGCAGCCCCATGCACACAGAGTACATGCTGCTTGCTGTTTGACTAAACCTGCAGTTCCACAGTCTGTTTCAACACTGAACTGTGTAAACAGCAGCCACCACGCCGACACGTCTCATCCTCAGTGAGCTCCACGCAACACATTTAATAACTTCAGTGGCATTTCTGGAACAAGCTAGATTTTGGCTTGTATAATTGCATATAACTCATCCTTTTTCCTATCAGACTTAAATTTCTGACCAGGATTTGGCAAGTCTGAGCAAATACCATCGTGCCTTCAGCAGCAGACAGACAGACCAGGTTTAACAGGAGGAACACGAGTCTGACAGGCAGTTTCACTGGAGGACTGACTAAATACTCTGAGTCACCGCTGCTCCTTGTTAGCGGAACATTGAATGACATCACTGGTTTCTCTGATGTTTTTTTGGAGTAAGGGTTCCGTTGAGGGGCAGGAGAAGAGCCTAGAGGGGCCACATGCAGACTAACAAAGTTTCAAGTAAAAGATGGTGACCCAACACCCATGAAGTTACAGAAAGCAGGCAACACACAATCTTTGAAGTCACGTTGCAGGGAGCGTGTTTGTGTTATTGCTTCCTCTTCTCGCTGCGCAGCCAAGCAACTGATTGCCACACATTTCTCACTTCCAACAACTATTTCTCTGCTGGTGTGTGTGAACGTGGGAGGGGTGGATGTGGACAAGCAGACACTGTCTCACAATGAACGCAGTTGCTGAAACTTTGCCCGAGGACACAGAACTGTTGTGTTCTCGGGAGGACGGATGAATGATCTGGATTCCTCCATAACCATAACTTGTGAACCCAAACAAGGTTTAACTGCCTTGTTTAAAAGCCCCACAGTGCTGGATTTCATTAGTACAGAGGTTCAGTCTTGCTTAAATAATAACTTGTGAGAAAAAAATAAATATTGGTAGGTGCTTTAATCTTCAACTGACAATATTTTGTATGTGTATTTGCTGACTAACTTAATAACTTGTCCGATATCGGTTTGTAGCAGCTAGTGTTGGGCGATATGGAAAAAATATTTATCCGATATGAATTATTTTATATCACGATAACGATATATATCACAATATACCACCTGACCTGTGGTCATATGGAAAGTATGCAGTCTGTAAACAGCGAGCGCAGAGGGTGGAGTCATTGTTAATGAAATGGATGGTTATGCTCATGTAGGACTGCGCATCTCTGCTCGTCCATAGGTCAGTCGTCAAAGCATAATGCACAACACTGCAAACATCCTTCTCTTCTTTGGCCCGGCATGCGTCATATAAGCGAGGCAACTCGACTTTACTGAAGTGCTTATGACCGGGCATAACGTACCTCAGATCAAGGACTTTGACGAGGTCATGAAAGCTGTCCTTCTCAACTACATAAACAGGGGCCATGAATTTACAAATGTAATGCGAGACGGCTCCTGTGGTTTGTTTATGGCGCTTGGACGTTTTCTCATAAGAGCCTTGTGTGAAAGACTGCTATATCTTCGGCTGGCTATAGTTTTTCTTTTCCCAACTTGCTGCAAAAAAACAGCATGTGCATCAAAATAAACGATTTCCAACAGTGTAATTTGAGTTCTAAGCATCCCAGAAATGATACAGAAACGCATAAAGTCAAACATAACTTTTAAAAACACCAGTATAGGCTTATAAGGCCCTGAAGGTAAAAAAAACAAACAAACAAAAAACTACATTTTCCGCGAAAATGACGTCACTTCCGGTTCCGGGCAGGTAATGGCGGACATGCGATAGTTCGCGCTGACCAACAACAACACTTCCAACATAGGAAGTGTTATGAAAAGTTGTTGGGCAAAGCGTGTTTCTGGAATATTATGTTTTTGTTGCTGCAAGTGCTTTTTATGCAATTTTTGCAAAGCTATATGTGGAAGGAAACCGTGACCGAGGACAAGCTGGTAGCATAAGATTTAAATGGTCTGTATTTATATAGCGCTTTTCTAGTCCCTAAGGACCCCAAAGCGCTTTACACATTCAGTCATCCACACATTCACACACTGGTGATGGCAGCTACATTGTAGCCACAGCCACCCTGGGGCGCACTGACAGAGGCGAGGCTGCCGGACACTGGCGCCACCGGGCCCTCTGACCACCACCAGTAGGCAACGGGTGAAGAGTATTGCCCAAGGACACAACGACCGAGACTGTCCAAGCCGGGGCTCGAACCGGCAACCTTCCAATTACAAGGCGAACTCCACAATCGCCCCAAGATGTAAGTACAACTCCTCCGGTTTCATATGCAAAAAAAATTATTGCCCTAGCTTACATGGTTCCAGTTATACAGGGATTTAAAAATAATTAGGCAAAACGGAGCGTGCCCACTCCGACCGGTTAATGACATATTTTATGTAATAATTTATAAAATTAGGTTAGAAACGATAGAAGACAAATGGCACGATAGACACTTTTCTATCGTCCACACGATATATATCGTCATATCGCCCAGCTCTAAATGGTAAATGGTAAATGGCCTGTATTTATATAGCGCTTTACTAGTCCCTAAGGACCCCAAAGCGCTTTACATATCCAGTCATCCACCCATTCACACACACATTCACACACTGGTGATGGCAGCTACATTGTAGCCACAGCCACCCTGGGGCGCACTGACAGAGGCGAGGCTGCCGGACACTGGCGCCACCGGGCCCTCTGACCACCACCAGTAGGCAACGGGTGAAGTGTCTTGCCCAAGGACACAACGACCGAGACTGTCCAAGCCAGGGCTCGAACCGGCAACCTTCCGATTACAAGGCGAACTCCTAACTCTTGAGCCAGCTCTAGTAGCAGCTCAGCAGTTCTGGGTCTTCTTTAGTCACCATTTGTCTTTCATGATACTTCAAATGTGAAAAGTCTGGACCGCAAGCCATTCAGCAGCCGGACTAATTTACTAAAATGCCATGCTGTTGTAATAAGTGCAGTGCGTGGTTTAGAAATGTTTTGCTGAAATATGCCAGGCTTTCCCTGTAAATTATGTCATTTGGATGGAAGCAGATGTGCAAGCTGCAAATCACAATTTTTTTTTTTTGTGAGCATTCATTTTGTCAGTTCAAACATTTGATGCATTTTCTCTGTTCAACTCCAAATAAAATATGGGTGCATGAAATTTGCAAATCTTTGCAGTCTGTTTTCATTTACATTTTACCCAGGGCACCAACTGTTTTATAACCTTGCACTGTTTTTGTAGTTACACTGTTAAACTGCTTTACTGTCAAGCAGTTACACACTTCACTTGGAATTTCCAGGAAAAACATCACTTGGGATGCTTTTGTGCTTATATTTGACTTATGCTGTGTCACTATAATGCTGCTGCCGGCAACTTGTGGCAATATATTTATACTCTAAACTAGAGATGGACCGATCCGATATTACGTATCGGTCCGAAACTAGCGTAAATCACTGGATCGGATATTGGAGAGAAACAAAAAAATGTAATCCGATCCATTAAATATCAAAAAAGCACCTCACAAAACTTGCGACACAGCATAACTCGGCTCATAACCGTAGCACGTCGGACCAGTGAAAAGGGAAAAGGGGGCACAAAGACATACTTTTCTTTCTTATTCTCATTTAAAATGTCGAGCTTTTAATAAATAATTATCTGAATCTTACACCCAAAGTTTTAATCTGATGTAAAATGTATAGAAGTCCATTACTGTATATAGTAACTATTAGGTCTAATATACCCTAGTAAGCTATAGTACTTTTTCCTTTGGGAGGGAACCATCTGTGCAGTCTGCAGTTCTGTTGAAGAAAGATGTTGAATCTATTTAATATTTCTTGAAAAATAATTTATTTCTGTGCTTTTTTTTTTACACACTGCATCAAATTACAGTTGATTACGTCAATTAAGCATCATGAGGTGGAGGGTGGGTGGTTCCCTATTTTATTTTTATTTTTTTTGCTGGGAGTTTTAAAGCCCTATTAGTTAGGTTGCTTACTCTTTAAAATACCAGAATAGGGAGGATGGAGCAGGTTTAAGTTTATTAGGTTGATCAGTTTTGCTGAACTATGAAATATTTTGGCTGCAGTGTATTTTTTTTTTTTAAACATACAGGTATAAAAGAATAGCTTTAGTGGGGGGTTTTTAAACTTGAGTATGAACTTATACAAAAAGCAGCAAAATATTTAAAAAAAACTGTTTTATTGATTAAAAAACACTATATTGGATTCATATCGGTATCGGCAGATATCCGAATTTATGATATCGGTATCGGACATAAAAAAGTGGTATCGTGCCATCTATACTCTAAACGAGGTAGTGTGTCATCAGTGAAAGCCACGACAGATGTTTTCCACCACTTATGTTTAAACTAAACAACTACACTTCTCCCCCCACCTATGTAACCAGAAACAGGTGAAACGGACACTTGACCTTTCACTGGCTTTGCACACTTCGACTAGCTACAAGCCATTGCACCTTTTCTAAATGACCTCTGTAAATTCCTATAGGATTCCAGTCCTGTGTGAATGAGACGTCGACAGATGTTTTTTTCTTTCTATCGGGTTTGTTTTTCTTTACTCGAAGAGTTTAAATTATTGGTGGAGACAATTCAATAATCGCTGGATATTAGTGGGGACATGTCCCTTCCGTCCATGCCAAATCTACGCCCTTGTGTTCTAGTAGCGTTAGTAAAACTACGAAATGGACTGTCTTGCTGAAGCATCTGAACAACGTAGACAAGCTGGTTTTTCCTGCCGTTGGCGCGCGTGCACACGAGGAGGCGCGCGTGCACACGAAAGCATTAACATACACTACCTTAATGTAACGTATAGCCAGTAGGAAAGCTGTTTCTAGCTTTTTAACACGGAAGTTAAACTAGCACACACCAAACACGGGTGCTTTAAACAGTGGTTTTAAACTCTTACCAGTCTACTTAACTACTATCTTAATTATCTTGCCCACCGATCTTTCAGACTGAGAGTTAGATGCCATAATTAGCTTCGTCAAACTTTGTTTTGGAATGTCTTGCATATTCTTGTTTGTATGTTTCTATATTTACACCCGCCCATGGCACAAGGTCAAGTCCAATGAGTCAGTTCTGTTTGGTGTAAGGGCTTGTCCCAACTCACCAAATCAATACAAGGGAATAATGATAGCAGATTTGAGTATCGGGGAACTTTCCCACCACCAACCCGTCCTGGATACGGCTAAGCTCCTTCCATTCTTGGTAAAGAAAATGCCAACAGTGCAGCCATCCTGCTCACTCGCAATCACTTTGTTTTGTAGTCGCTTCTAAGTGTGGAGCGTGAGCTACCAAACAAAAACAGCTGCCACTAAAACCCCACACCGAGATCACTTGTGTGAACTACACCGTGTTAGTTAGCATATATATATACTGCAAGTGCACATTACTCCCATTTCACTTCAACTTCACAGTGGTCCATTCATGCTCGACACCAGCTTCCACCCCGCGAGATTCACAAAAGCCAAGAGCGCGGAAAATGTCCAGAATAGTTTAAACTGAGAAGTTAGATTTTTCTTTTAAGGTCGCAGTTCAAACAGTGGTCTTCAAAGTTAATCTAAACGTACCTCTGCAGTTTCTCCGTGTGAAGTTTAATACGCAGACGCTGGTACGAACCGCACCTCTTCCAGCAACAGAGTGCACGCCACAGATTGAAAACCCCCAACCGCTCCGCCGTCTGACAGAGATCGTCTCTATGTACAAAGATGCTGCACTCTCACACGCTCATGGGCCTTAATGTGTACGCATAATGGGCATATGGCAAATAACATGAAATTGACACAAAGTTATAAAAATACATAGAAATGAAGTGTGTGTGTGTGTGTGTGTGTGTGGGGGGGGGGGGTATTTATGTCACTTTGACATAAATACATCAAAGGCAAATGTATTTATGTCAGAGTGAGACGTCTTTGCTGTAAATTTCTCCTCAAAAAACTACTGTCAGTGTAGGAAAACCCGCCCACTTGTGATTATAATACGCTCCTTTTTCTCATTAATTATAGCTTCTGAATTACATGAACGGGACCCTGGTAAGCAACATCTAGAAAACAAAAAGAAAAGAGTGCGAGACAGTCTTAGTTTGCCTTTATTTTATTTTTATTTTATTTTATTTTATCCCTCTACTGCATGACTTTTTAATTTTGGGGGAAAAAATATTTCTCCCTATTTTGGGGGAGCTTTAGGGTCCCTAATAATATATCAATCATAAATTTGACACCCAGCCCCCCCAAACAGATATTGGTTTGTTGCTTCAAGGCAACACTGTGCGACAAGGGTACTAAAATGCCAAGTTATTCTATAATAAGTTGTATTAGTACAACAAGGATAAACAAATAAATACACAACAAATAAACAATGTAAACATTTCACAGAACAATAAAACACCAAAATGTCCAACATTTGACCCTAACCCCATGCACGCGCACGCACACACACACAAACAGACACCCACACACACACGTTGTGTTTCCATCACTTTTGGGAAATTACATTAACTGACCGTAATTGTCGGGCTATAAGCCGCTACTTTTTGCACAAGCTTTGAACCCTGCGGCTTTTCTATGGATTGTCCATGAGCGGATTTGTTTTGTTTGTTCCGCTGTTGTACGGCACTACGTTGCCTGGCGGAAGGATCGGGGTTCAAGAGTGGTATGTTGGTCACATGTCCATCCGCCAGGCAACGTAGTGCCATACGAAGTAGCGCGAAAAACAAACTTCAAAGTAGCGCTACGCGTTCAGCGGGAGGCGTGGATGACGAGCGGCGATAAACTTGCGAAAAGCAAGTTATGCTCAACTCCACTGGTGGATTCTGACAGCGTGGAAAAGTGTGAAAACATCCACGATCACCAACGGATTTCGAAGGGCTGGACTGTTGCATGATGGAGAGGAGGACACCGCCACGGCCCTTCAGAGGGTGTTTGACTCTGACTCTGACAACGAGGATTTCTTTGGTTGGTTTTGAAAGTGACAACGAAGGAGAGAAGCGGAGAGTGGATGACGTATCCACCCTGAGCCTGTTCGTTTCCGACACTGGAGGAGAGGACTTTGGTGGTTTTAGTGCAGGAAGAAGAGAAAGATGGTGGTGAAGGACTGACTTTTCTTCTTGTTGAAGCCGTGTCACTGCACCTGAGCCTAAAAGGTAGGCCGAATCTATTTTTCTGGTGTGCTGTAGGTTACTGTTATGTACTACATTTGTTACTCATTTATGAAGCACAGTACATGTTTCGTACTTGTAATTACCGCTACTTGTACATATACCTAAAAAGTTATGCAAATATGTACCCATAACTTGTTTTTCAAAATATTAATAAAAGTGATTTCTCCAAACAGCCGTCTCTTTCTTGACAATTCCCTTTGTGCATATTCTCTTACATATGATGAGTCAACATTGAAACACCTGCGGCTTTTAGTCAGGTGCGGCTAATGTATGTACAAAACAGGATTTTCCCCTGATTTTAGCTTGTGCGGCTAATATTCAGGTGCGCTCTGTAGTCCGGGAAATACGGTACATTCATTTCCTGGAGACTTATCCTGACTCTACCCATCACAAGTCCCTGCCTGAACCTTACCCTAACCCTGACTCAAGCCTTCACCGTAAAATTGAATGATTTACCTTGCAATTTGTCCCCATAAAGTAGGCGAGACCTCACAATGTGAGTGTGTAAACAAATTTGTGTCCCTACACCAATAAGTAATACACGACCACACACACACACACACACACACACACACACACACACACACACACACACACACACACACACACACACACACAAACAAACACACACAGCACACACACACAGCAAAATTGGTATGGCCCGGATCAGGCCCACACAATGTGCTTACACATGGCCCACATACCGCAAAGAATGACGGCCCTTTGGTCGCCCAGACCTGGTTTGCCAGAGGTGGCCCACACATGGGCCAGCACAAGGCCAGTTTCAGACACACTGGTGTTCCTGTGCTAGCCCATGTGCGGATTAGCTCTGGCAAACCTGATCTGGGCCACCAAAGGGCCGTCATTCATTGCGGTGGGCCATCTGTAGGTGGTGTGCTGCCACGGACCAGTTGTAGACACACTGCTGGCCTTGTGCTGGCCCAGAAAAGTTTCAGCTCTGGCCCCAGATGTCAGCCTAATGTGTACCTTAATCAAGCCATGTAATAACAACATGTGTCAGAACATGCAAAACAGTGCAAAAGTAACATGCCGAAACTCTGTTCATGCCAGAAGTCAGCCGGCTGCTGTCAGCTGGCTTGATACCAGATCCAGACCAGACCTGCTTGCTATGTGGGCACTAACACACACAGACACAGGAACTTTACCAACTGACCCCTGACCCCTGAGCTCCTAAGTGTCCCGCAAACCTCATTCAGGGATCCACTCCTCTACTTCAATGTCACTCCCTGAAAGCTCACTGTCCTCACTTTCTGAGGACAGAAAGTGCACATTCCCATTTACATCCATGTCCTGTAATTATGAGTAGATTTTAAAGTAAAAAATATTGACTATGATCATATAAATGCACACAAACACATCTCTACACACATATGCAAATGCATTATATTGCCTGAAAAAAATTGGGCTGACTGCGCAGTGTTGCCATGACAGTTTTACTGTATAAATAAAAAAAAAGTAGAACAAACAATCAAATATGCTTCTTAACATATTCATGCACATACAAGTATTTTTTTAATATACATTTATTTTACTATAAACATGTAAAATAGTGATCTTTATCTTGCCTCCTAATGGAGATGTCCCTCGTGTAGTGCAGCTTGCAGAAAGGGGTCCTCCCCCCCCCCCCCCCCCCCCCCCACCCCCCCCCAAATGAAAGTCACACCACCTTCAACTCATCATTTTATTGGAAAGAGATGTGTCTGGTAGCATTATTTGAAAAAAAAACAAGTGTTTTTTTTTTTTTTGAAGGGCTAGTGTAAGGCATGAAAATGTGGCTTGTTGCCTCAGGGCAACGCTATGCTGTAGATGGTTATGTTTTGTTTTTTCGAAACATTTGGTTGCTTCCATTTACATCCAATTTTTTGTTCCCAAAAACAGAAAATAGATTAAAAAAATATGTGTGTGTGCGTGTGTTATTGATTAAATAACATTTTAAGTAACACGGTCCAAAGCTCGTTAGGTTAATTGGTGACAGAAAAATTCTGTCTTGGCTGACCTGTGGGGCATGGCAAAGTAGCAGAAGAGAAAGCGACAGGGCCAAGAAGCAGGCTGCATTTATTGTATGAGCATCAGTATGGCTAAACATTTAAACAGCTGCAGAGAGACCAGCAGAAGGGAAAGAAAATGCAGTGAGGGTTGGAGAAATACCACTGAGGCAGAGAGGGCTGGTGGACAGGATACTAGTTGGCAGAGCGACTGATGCCTACTTCTCAAAGATACAGGTTGATAAGGCCCGTGGCAATGGTTAACCTATCTTATCCAAAGATAAGATGTAGTCTGAGCAGGTGAAAGAAGAGTAGGTGTGCAGGAAAGTGGGGCTCAGACACCGGAGCAGAAGGTGGGAGAGTTTATTGCTGGTCTAACATCATTCAGGAAGGCTCCAGTTGGGTTGGGTTCCTTGTGGAAGCCGTCTATGATCTCCTTTCAAGTCCAGCAAACCTACACGTCCTCCTGTCCTCTGTGCTAAACAGCTGAGTTCAGTATTGAGGCACAAGTGAAACTTGCAGACCCTACAGACCAAGTTTGACCTCAACATGTTCCCCTACCTGTTGCAGTAGCTGCAGGTCTGGCTGATGATATAGACAGGTGGTTGGGTCGTGGTACAATTGTAAGGAGCAGAAGAGTTGGAGTTACCTGAAAATGCTGAGCTCCTTCAGGAGCAAGACAAGTGGATTCTGGTTGTTAGAATCCAAGAACACCTGATTCCTGAAGATTTTTAGTGACATGGCATCCACAACAACAGCTTTACAGTGTCACATGTAGATGAGCGCATCATCTGTGAGGCTGACATCAACTGTGCATGCAAACATTTGTATAATCCACCTGTTGGACTTCTTGGAGTTACAGTAGAGCATCAGTATGCTGCTTTTTTTTTACTGTTTGACATGGTAACTTACCTATTTCTTCATCTTGGTGTCACTGCAGAGCTGGTGGCCTGCAGACAGTGGGGGTTGAGGATATAGTGCTGGCCAGGATGGAGACAAGATGGCAGCTGGTACCCGTGGCTTTTTGTTCAGGTATCAGGGGGAAAATGTGGGGCTCTAGTGCCCTTGTTTAGAACCACATCGTGAATGAGGCAGTCCTCAAAGGCACTGGCAAACAATTTGAATCCTCATTTGTCTTTGTTGCATTTCTATACCACCTTGACCTCATCCACTGACTGCTTGGAGATCTGTGGCTCACTCCTGAAGGCAGTAATCATTAAGCTGAAAAGTCTTGAAGAATAGATCAGTGTCTGGTGTTCTGAGTATTGTCGTTGTCTTCCTTTATCAGCCTGAAACGTCACAGACAAAGACTTGGCATGACGTTCCTGAGATGAGGGCTCCTGCTCCCCATTGCCCAGTAGTGATGAATGGAGGACAGCTCAGCAATCCCCATGTGTATCAGGATCATCACAAAGTTCATCATCTCATCTTCAACAGTGGCAGAGGTAGTTTGGATGTCCTTTAAAGCAGCGGTGCCTAACCCCCGGTCCATGAAAATATTGTCCATGGCGCAAAAAATGTTTGGGACCGCTGCTTTAAAGGTTTCAGTAAGTTGGCCTGGTACCTGCTATCATGTTTAAATGGTGAGCACTGGTACTCAGCCAGGGCTGGGTTTTCCTGATCAGGTTTAGTTGGCTGTCCGTTGGCTTCTTCTTCTTCTTCTTCTTGGTGGGCCTCTTGGCTTGTGATGCTGGCTAGTTATCATCCTTGTCACTGCATTGTTATCCACAAGCACCTCAAGTGCATACTCCACACACTTTCTCTTGGCAGAGTGGTCCATGTCACATAGGCCTGGAGTAGGGGTGGGTTTTTATAATCGATTCATCGATTAAAATCGATTCTGGCTTGGATAACGTAAAATCGATTCATTAAAATCCTGAATCGATTTTTTAATATAAATTTATTTTGTCCGAAATGCCAGAATCTCTGGTGACATCTCACAAAATTTCAAGAACCACCAAACAGTAAATGAGAGCAGGTACAGGGATTCTACACATAGACTTAAACACACAGCGCGACCCGCAGATCAGAATCAGTTAGATGTCGCCTTTCTCACAGTCGGGGCTGAAAGCCGACAGCTCGCTGATCCGGGTCCGCGCTTTGTGTTCACGCCCTTTATGCGCTGATTCTAAAGCTGTTAGTTTGATCTCTCTCCAAACAATATTGACCGAACCAGCAGCAAAAGAAGATCCAAACGCTTCACATAAACATCGTCATGAATTCACTCTTTTACTGTTTTGCTTCCATTGCGATGCGCAGCTCTCTCTCTCTCCCTCCCCCCCCCACCCTCTCTCTCTCGAACAGTTTCGCTTTCTTCATTATTCGCTTGCTTGTTACGCACAAGTCTACCGCTGTTTACAGGCTGTCGGCCGCTGTTTTTTTCCCTTTTACATTCTTCCGAAAAGAAAACCTCATTTCTGCTGTTCAATACTGAACAAATTTAAACTTTTTAATATTATTCAAAATGCAAAACGCTTAGCCGTGTGTCTAATAAAACCGCTGTAACGTCAGAGGTAATGTTCATTAATTAATGGTTTTCTTTCGTTTTTGATGTACTGCAGAATATTTTTATAAAATCCCAGGCCAGGAAAATCACCTTCATGTTTTTCTGTGTTTTATCTTCAGCTACTTTGACACAAAGGCATCTGCTGTGATGCTCACACCTTGGATAAAGTCTTGCGAGTGTCAGCTTCCTTTTTATAGATACAAAAATATGTAAATGTACTGATCTGAATTATACTTCTGACTGTCAAAATTTCCCAGATTTAAATCGAATCGAATCGAATTAAATCGAATCGTGGATCGAATCGATTTGGGACCTTGTGAATCGGAATTGAATCGATTCTAGAAATCAGTGACGATACCCAGCCCTAGCCTGGAGTGTTGACATCGTGGGTTGGTGGGATAAAGTTGGGCTCTTCACATTTTCATCTTCTTCCTCCGTACCCTCACATTAAATGGGCAGAATGGGACAACGACATTCTCCATCATTCCGTAAAAGAGTTGATTAGGCTGCTATGTAACTAAAGAGATAATGTAGTTGAGTCAACATCAAGGCCACTTTTAACTATTTGTGAAGGTAAAGAAAATAAGGTCCAAGGTCCAACAGACCAAACCCACACAGATTTCATTATTAGTTTTCATAATTTCTATAAATGTGTTATCTTCTGACGGGAGTCCCTTGGGTTGAAGAACAACCCTTCAACCATATATTTGACTTTTAATAATTTGCCACTGTTATACATATGAAGTCCTAACCTTCAGTGTTATTACTGTAGGGCTGTAGTTTGAAATGGTCCAGGCCACTGGTGATTAGTCAGCTATCATGACTTCATTGTGAGAAGCTTGAAGTTTGCAGATTGGCTGGGAGAACTCTACGTGGTTCGACGTCCTCATGGAAAGGCATGGGGAAGCCATTTTTGGATTTCCCGTTTCACCAAGTTACCAAATACAGTAACCTCTACTGGGAGAAAAAGAGCTTACATCATGTTTGATATTTTGTCACCAAAATGATGGACTGAGGAACACCATCAAGTGCAGAGTGTATTAAAGGGCGTCTTGCGATATACGTGATTTGTGCTGTTGAGTTGCATTAACTGAGGAAAGGAAGGAAATGACAGGAACTAATAACTATGATACTGATTTCGATACAATTTCAAGTAAAGATAA
This sequence comes from Rhamphochromis sp. 'chilingali', assembly GCF_963969265.1. Classification (NCBI taxonomy): domain Eukaryota; kingdom Metazoa; phylum Chordata; class Actinopteri; order Cichliformes; family Cichlidae; genus Rhamphochromis; species Rhamphochromis sp. 'chilingali'. Next base: position 32,772,759 of record NC_137942.1, on the reverse strand, counting down.
TTACTCGGCATTTTAATGAGTTGAATGCTTTGAAACACATCACAGACACACACATACATATATCCATTGTTGTTTATTGGTCAGTATTTTTCACAGGCAATAATAATCATTGTCATAATAGTGCACTTTTCCTCTTTTGTAATTATACTACAGACATTTCTCTTTGTCATTAATTGGGTGAGCTGTTTTCTCGACCCCACCCTCTCCTACGCTCCACCTCCGCCCTCCATTTATTTCTCACATCATGAATTTCTCCAGAGTGAAACATTCTTTTTCTTCTGTGTGGAGTGTGGGTCACAAGATGGGAGTTGGGAGTGGGGCTTGAGTGGCGGAGCAAGGGCGGACATGGAGGAGGGACATGATAGGAGATTATAGTCGTACAACTTTAACTGCAGAAGAAGAATGAGCAATAATGATGAGAGGAAGAATTGTATGGTGACTACAGTGTCAATAAAACATAGTGAACGCTACATAGATATGGATGGCATACAATGGAGACAGGCACACAGCGTATACAAATGTATACAGCATCTTTGTCGAAGTATACTGGGTATAAAATGTATACAAGAGGGGTGGTTATATACGGAGGTGAGATATGTGCATGTGGTGAGGGATAGGATGGGTGGAGCAGGAGTCCAGGAATACAAAGGGGAGGAATGGGAGGAGGAAAATGTAGAAAATCTTAAGTGAATAGGTGGAGGATAGAGGAGGAAATGAGTGAGGGGGGAGATTTCTTTCAATAAGGGAGTTTTGCGCAATCAAGCCAAGCGCCCTGTTGTGTCTTTGAATGGATTAAAATGCAGTGTTTGCTCAGTGGAGCAAAATTTAGAAGGTTCCTTTCCTCTTCTTATTTCAATCCTTTAGCTCTTTTTCTCTTCTAAGTGGATGAAAGATGAACCTTTGTTTTAATAAAAAGATCTAACACTACCTTTTGTGTATTTGAGTGTGCAACTTTAACACTCGCCAAACTCTGACCTGTCAGGTGTGTGGATCTCACTGCTGGGTTTTCCCACAGGTGTACATTATGAGAATGGGAATGGAAAAAAATAAAATTTTTGAAGACAGCACAAGTGATTGTATCCACTAAAAGGGAAAGATGTCAAAACGTCATGAGGGGCTCTGCTGTGAAAACTTTCATTTTGCAGCTTCTTCTTTTAAACTATTTATAGGCAGCTGAAGCAGAATTTGTAAAAGCAACCAGGAATATAGCAAAAAAAAGAAGGAGAAAAAAAAGATGTAATGACAAACACGCCTGAAGGTCAGTGAGGAATGAAGCTGGTTTGCATGAAACTACACAAAATGTTTTACAAGGAGTGCACATGACTGCTCTGTAAACTGTTAGCATTGTAATACTTGGCAGTGTTTGAGCTAAATGTCAATGTTAGCATGCCAAGCAAGTAACGTCCTCTGGGGCTCAAATATGAAGCCAAAGTAGAAGCCCAAAAACTACAGTACCTCAAATGTCCACATCAGTCCCATCGATTTCCATATTAAAATGCAGAATAAACTCATTTACACGGTGGTACAAAAATAAATAAATATTTGTTTTCTTGTTAGCTAATATCCCAGGGGGTGACACTTTATATAACTTGCCCTTACATAATTTCTTAATAATAACATTAGGAATGAATAGGGCTGTTTTGCGACTGGGTTAGGCCTGTAGCCTTTTGCTAGCTATCACCTCAGCTAACTGGAGACACTGTACTGGTATTCTAGAGCAGTTTAACGCAATTATTTGATAAATAACATGGCTTGGCTTTTGTTCAGAGTGAAATTATATTTTATTAGACTGTTAGTAATAATTAAGAAGTAACTGTGTGCAGTGTACCCACAACAGTTACACACAGTCTGTAAATGCACCATGCTAACCAAACATGCCAATTCTTAACTGATAGCTAACTGTTAGCTCAGCAATAGTCATTGGTAGCTCTGAAACAGTAAGATTGTAATTGCTATGTGTATATATTGTTAATATGCAAATGTTCAGCAGGTATAATGCTCACCAAGTTCTTTTTTTTAGATGGGCCTAATAGCATGCTAACATTTACCAGTTAGTTCTAAACACAAAGTGCAGAAAACCACCTAGAATACATGAATTTGGTGCCAAATTACTAAGCCAATTTAGTGGACAAACTGGAATTTTCCCACTCAAATCAATTCAATAATTAAGATAATGATGCTCCTTTTATCCACAAAGACACATATCTAACTGGGCTGAAAAGGACCTTTAATTTGAAAGGCCTTAGCGTGTGTGTTGTACATAGAGACACACAGAAACACGGACTTCTTTGTTACAACAAGTAATTACATAACATTCCAGCAGATTATCATCCTGCTGTCTTTTCGTTTGAGGTCTCAATTAAGAAAAAAAAATTGAACTGAACAAACACCTAAAAGAGGCAAAGACTCAGCACTGAAGGTATTTTATGTGTGTGAAATCTTGGTCTCGCATTATAAAATGGACATCTCTAATGGCAAAAATAATAACAAAATAAATCTAAAGTGCAGAATCACAACATAAAGCTTAAAGGGCTGTTTTGCAGCATTAAAATGTTAGAATTTTAAACAAAAAAACTTTGGACTAATTGTTTAGTTTTTGTCTGCAGTACCAGACATCTAACTAACACTTCCCTGTCTTTATAACCACCTATATCCATTATTGAAGATAATCCAGGAATGCAAATAAATACATACACAAATACATAAATACATTAATAAATAAATAAATAAATAAAATTTTTCAATAAATAGACAAACAAACTATTTCTGTCCTCTTAAATAGTTTCAAAAACGTTTCTTGACATTCACATGGTTGGTGCTATCTTGGTGTTAGACTCTAAAACTTAAAAAACTTAAAAAAACAAAACATACCCATACGCAAAAGCTGGATCAGAGTATAAAAATGAAATACAGTAGAAACCAAAAAAAGCATCTTTCATTCCTTAGATGTGGCTTCATTTTCCTTGCCAGGCAGTTTGTGTACAGAGTCTTTATGACTACAGACACAAAGCAGTTATTTGTAACCTGCCAGTTTTGCATTGTTATCAAAGGAAATGCAGCTGAGGATGGGTTTCTGTTGCCCAGCTGTTGGGCAAAAAAGCAAACAAACACCTGGGTGTCCTGTTTAAAAAGACTTCTTCCACATTTACCTTTAAGAGGACCTATTATGATTTGTATGTCTAGTGTTAAGATATATTAATGCAAACATATTAATGCAATGAACATATGTAAATGTAATGCCAGTGAGCCAAAGGATTTCAGTCAACTCACAGTACAAGCTGACATCAACCAGAATGAGTTTCTTTTCTTCATCTGCTACAGTCATAATTCAGTCAGTACAGTTTACAAGCTCTGGGTCCTGCCCCTCTGCAGGCTTCCAGAAACAAGACAATTGGAAGAAAGTGGGCTTGTAGGGAGGGTCTAAAACAGGGGTGGGCAACTCCAGGCCTTGAGGGCAGGTTTTAGATGTGTCCTTGAACCAACACAGCTGATTTAAATGGCTAGATTAGCTCCTCAACATGTCCCGAAGTTCTCCAGAGGCCTGGTAACGAACTAATCATGTGATTCAGGTGTGTTGACCCAAGGTGAGATCCAAAACCTGCAGGACACCGGCCCTCGAGGCCTGGAATTGCCCACCCCTGGTCTAAAACGACTGAAGGGTTACAGGTAGGATTTTTAAAAGATTAAAGAAATTATATTTTAAAAACTGTAAATCATGCAATGATGCTCTAGTGTTCCAAAGTAGAAATATCATGGTCTGGAAATGAGCATAGAAGTTCCCTGCAAGTCATTTCTTAATTGTCTTTTCTATTGAGGGAGAGGTTTGAATTTTTCTCAGTACAATATTCACATGCACATATATCTGCTGCTCGGTAGAATCAGCGCCCTACCCTGCATATAAAGGTTTAGCAAATATTGAGCTGTAGCTCATTGTATTCTAAATTTATCAAAATGAAATTGTCATATTTGTCCAGCATGTGCTGGCTTGTGTGTAACTTTTAAGAAAGAAATATCAGGAATTTTACAAACCACTTATTAAAAAGAACTACAAAAAGGAAATTACATATCTGCTAATTTCAATGATTCTGTTTCAATCTATTTAGGTAACACAGAAAAGGTAGCTAAACTATAAAGCTAGCAGTGTGTACAGCCATCCAAGAATACTGCATGAATGCTAAAATCTGAATAAGGGTGGATAATGTTTTTCCATCGTGTCATCGCTGTCTGAAAACAGCACTGTTCATGCGAAATGGATAAGATAACTGAGTTATTTGCAGCTTTCAGAATTCGGAACTTCATAAATAAAAAAAATAAAAAACAGTAGATATACGACTCATTTTTCTAAACCAAATTACTTGACTGCCATCTGGTTGCAGTAAAAAGACATGTCAAGCCTAAACTCCTATTGTGTGCGGGATCTCTACGTAAGTAGCCATTTCCAGAATTTATGCCAGCGGGATGGTCAGATGGTGATGTGTAGTCACATTTCAAGGGAGATATACATCAGGTTACATTACAGATTGTAGCACAGTGCTTCAGTAAAGCCTTGATGGATGCTCAATCATCCAAGGAAATCATCCAAAGGAAAGTTAAGCTAAGTTAAACGATTTGCTGATAGTGTGTTTCAAAGTTTAAAGGCTGGCAGTTTCACCAAAATTTTAATGACGATCTGTGTAGGTTCTCACTCATCACCAAGTCATCATTAAGACATGCTACCAACAATCAGAAATTGAAGACAAATTTACTCACAACACTTTTGGGTAGCTGGAGCTGTTTGATTCAAGTTGGCCTTTATAAAGACACGAAAAACAAAAATGGAGAGGATGTGTAGATACATAAACAATCTCTTAGGACCTAATAAGTTCTAAAAATATGTTACTGTAACTTAAGTCAAGCTATCAGGTGAATATTTGTGGGTTTCCAATGTGACCGTATCCTGACGCTGGTTGGACTAACACAGACTTGTGTTAGAGCAAGGACAAAAAAGGAAAAACAGAGAAATGCTGAGAAGCTTAGATAAGACAATCAGCATTTGACAGGTCCACATACTTGCAAGGCCTTCATGTGCAACTGCTGTTTGTGGAAAAGGAGACTGGTTATTTTTAACGCTAAAGCTTCATACTAGCTTTGTCTGAACGCTGGCGTGCACTTTGCCAGGGAACAAAGATTTTGTCACTTCTTTGTTGGAGATCCACTTATGGAAGGTAAAGCTTGATTTAGACTTCTGCAGGAAATCTACATCCTAACTTACGCAGTAACCAGAAACAACCAGAAGGTTGCAGCGTAGGGTTAAAATGGGGTTCCGATTAGGGCGCAAGTTTAAGACGTCATAGCCAGTATGTAGAACAGAACTACGGTGAACAATAAAACCATGTGTATATGGCATGTGAATGTTATATGAGACAAACCTCTTTTAACAAAATATTTCTCCAAGATTGCTTTGGAGGCTTTTCACAACTTGTTCTTCTTTTCTACTACTGAACGGATACTGCTCGACCTCCTGTGTTTATGTATCCACCTTTTTCTCCCCTAGCATTGCCTGTGGTGTGTCCTAGTGTCCTTAAAATGGGGCTAAATCTAACTGGATATCCACTTTTTCTTCTCCTTCATTAAAGGCAATATGGTATCATAGCTTTAAATAAGTGTAATTCAGAAATGACTGTGGGACTTCTCATACACTCAAGCAAGTTGTGTTTGTTGATTAAGATATTCACTTTGCTGTAGGGTTATGTTACATAGCTACATCAGATCCATTGTCAGCACAGCATTAAGTTGGCTAATAATTTAAGAATTAAATCCATTTTCACAACCGAGTCTAAAACAGGACTCTCCCTATAGCTCTTGTTACTTTCATTCCTTAACGCAGCCTTCAATTAGAAACTGATGAGACGAGAGCAGAGATGGTTTCCTGTCATGTTAGGTGATGCTGAAAAGACTTGCTGATTCATGAGACAGCCAGGAAATGAGGAATGAGAATGCCTTGATGCGCTCCGTCACTGACCAACATCTTCACGAGCCACTCTGACTGACGGGTGGGAACTTGATTGTTGAGTTTGAACAATGTGTTGCATGTGATTGGTCAGTGGGAACTTCATGTGCTTTTTTTTTCGATCCATAGGAACAGGTGAACTAAATTTCTTCTATTTTCATAGTAAAGTGGAGCTTTTTGGACATCATTTGTTTTTAGGCTTGTCCCACCAGGGTGAAGCTATCCTTTAGGGCTAATTAGAGATCAGCTCCAGTAGTCTCCAAAAATATACATTTCTGAGAAAACGAGCCATTTCAGGGGGAAATCTTCATTAAATCCCTAGATCAGCTTCAAGGAAAATCTTCTCCCTTTTTCCATCCCATTGCTTAGGACTAAAAGTATGAAGCAAGGCAGGAAGTAAGGAAATAGGAAAGGAAAGAATGTGGAAAGGACTAAAGAGAGGAAGAGAAAAGGGCCCGGCATAGGGCCCTCACTTCTCTTCCACAACATTCTTTTCAAGGGTGAGCCTGTGTCCCGTTGGACGGCGAGAGTCTGGCCTTGTCTTTCCCCGACCCTCGTCTTTGTAAGACGGCTCCGCTGCTGCTTCCGCTACTGCTCCCCCCGTCTGCCGCATGCTCCCCCTCTCCCCGCTCCGATCCGCTTTCAGATCTCCTGGAGTTCTGACGTGTAGGAGTGCTGGGCTGGCGGGAAAGCTGACCGTTCTTCTCATCTAAACGGCAAGAGGTAAAGTTAGGGAGAGATGAAGTAAAGCTAACAAGCTACTACTCCGTGTGCTGTTGGTGGTGTGTTGGTGCTACTCACCAACCAATGCCTGCACAGAAGGCTGATCATGAGTACTCAGTAACTGAGCTTGAATGGTTTCCACTACCCTTTTGAATCTGCGGCTCGGACCTGAATAGAGGAAAAAAATCAGTATGTCACTTATGAGTTAGTATTTTAGGTAAAAGGACAGTAGTCTAAAAGTCCAATTTCTACTGGGTTTATCCACAGACAGCATAAAAAGTGGAAACAGCTTCTGAGTCAGAACAATAAAGCCGATGTGAAAGCACCTTAAACCTGCACCAGATGACAATATCTCTGGTTGGAAAGCGACTTCCTATCCTTTGGAAGGAATTGAAAAACAGCTTTCTGAACTCGACCTTCGTGAACACTTACCTGCTGAGTTTATGGGTTCAGTAACTCATTTTGGGTCATGTTTGGCCCACCCAAACCTTTAATCAAAACTCTGATCATCACACATGGAGAATATGAAGTATTTCTTTGTATTTTCAGTAATACAGTTTGATCTTCTGATCATTTACTTGTTGAACTGCGCCATTACATGCTTGACCGTTCTTTCCTATGAGGAGATATCCAAGATGAAAAACAGGTCAAAAACAGGAGTGTTGGTAGCAAGAACCAAATGGATGAATTTGTTTTATTAGATGAGTTTCTCCTGTAAGGCTTTCCTAGTATATCTAAGCTAAATACCAAAACCTAGATGAGAATACCTTTATCCCTTTTTATTTATCCAAAACAATAATTAAAAAAAGAAAAGACAAATCCTCCAAGTATCAATAAGTTCTTAATATGCAGACCCACATGGAATACCTTCATTGCCCACTAGAGGGGCTCAGCTATTAAGTAAATTCCTGGCATATCTCAGCATGATGTGTGTGACAAGTGGAGGACAAAAGAAGAGGCAGCAGGCCTAAAAGCTATCTATAGCAGATGAACAGTATGTGAAAGTCATGACCTTAAGAAACAGGAAGAAATCCAGCAAAGACCTGGCACAGGACCTGAGAGCTGAACTGCCCTTCAGTTGATCATCAGAAATGATCTCAGTGGAAGGGAAACAGGGCTGAGGTTGGCCAAATTACACAGGAAGTATCTTGATGCATGCTCAGTCATCCAGGTAAGTAAATCTCCAAAAGTTGATTCTGTTCATCTGGACGTAGCATTTTGTGGGAAAAACTTCTTCAGTCTCAGCTGACTGCAGGTTTCCGATCTTATAAACAGTACATTTGCATAATGACTGAAACCAGCCGACTGAAAGAACAATGGGCTGGGAGGTCAGTTCCTTAATCTTAATTATGCAAATTCTCATGACCACTGACCAAAACCCACTGATCAAAGCCCACTGATCAATGGCCATGAGTCCCATTCACAGAGAGTTGGGGAATGGCTGCAATCACAGCATTGTAAGATGGTGACAGATGGACCCTTAGGCCCCTCCTCGATTCAGAGATGGTCTTTCCCTTTTCACGTAAATGGCCTCCTTGACTCCGCCCTCAAACCAGCGTTCCTCCCTGTCCAGGATGTTACATCCTCATCATTGAAAGAGTGTCCACTGGCCTGTAGGTGTAAAGACTGCAGAGTCCTGGCCTGACGAGGTAGCTCTTCTGTGTTGTGCCATCCGCTTCGCCAGAGGTTGTTTGGTTTCCCCGATGTATAAATCCTGACAATCCTCCTGGCACTTAACAGCGTACACTATGTTACTCTGTTTGTGTCGGGGGACCCGATCTTTGGGGTGGACCAATTTTTGGCGCAGCGTGTTTTGGGGTTTAAAAGCCACAGAGACCCGGTGTTTAGAAAAAATGTGTCTCAACTCAGCTTTCTTTAGGAGCCTTTCCTGCTTTGAAAAAGTCCAGCTGGGATAACCACATTTACTCAGGGCCTTCCTGATGTTCTTCTGCCTCCCTGGCTGCTGTGTCAGTGGGGCTGGTGTTCGCTCTGTGTTGTAGCGTCCTGATGACACCCAGTTTGTGCTCCAGTGGATGATGAGAGTCAAACCTTAAATACTGATCCGTATGTGTAGGTTTACGGTACACGTCAGCTTTTAGATGTCCCCCATTACTGATGGAAATCTCACAGTCTAAGAAGGCTAACCTGCCACTTTTCATATCCTCCCTGGTGAATTTGATGGGTCGGTCCACTGAGTTAATGTGATCCGTGACATGTAGTACGTCCTGAGATTTGATTTTCACCCAGGTGTCATCCACATATCTGAACCAATGGCTTGGTGGTGTTCCAGGGTAGCATAGCAAAGCCCTCTTTTCCACTTCTTCCATGTACAAATTGGCCACGATGGGTGAAACTGGGGAGCCCATGGCACACCCATGTTTCTGCCTGTGGAACTGACCCCTGTATGTGAAGTAGGTGGAATGAAGACACAGTTCCAAAAGCAAACACACTTGGTCGATGCTGAGAGTGGTCCTGTTGCTGAGGTTGGTGTCATCCTGTAATCTCTTACGGACTACTACTACTGTTTATAATATTTGGGGAAACCTGCAGTCAGCTGAGACTGAAGAAGTCACTTGGATGAGTGACGAAACGTTTCTCCCACAAAACGCTACGTCCAGATGAACAACATTCAACAATCAACATTTGGAGATACACAGGAACTGGACTGAAAGTCAGTACTAACACGTCTTTGTCAACATGTGCTGAGAAGGTTAGCAGAAAGGTACAACAGTGACAGTACTATCTGGAAAGTGTCTGATTAGATGTCTAATGGCTTCATTTTTCAGCATGACAATAATACTAAACACACTTCCAATCCAGTAAAAACATAACCTGGATAGAAAAACGCACAATGGAACACAATCGGTTATGGATTGGCCTCCCCAGAGCCGCGTGGGATCATCTTGACAGAGGACAGAACAAAAGGCAGCCAACATCCAAAGAAGAGCTTTGAATGTCCTTCAAGAACCTTGGAGAACTATTCCTGAGGACTACTTAATAAAGAAATAAGGAGAAAACATGCCTGAGAGTTCAAAGTATGTTGAAGAATAAAGGTGGTCCTACCAAATACCGTCTGTCAAGCTCAACTGCACATCACTGCACACATCTTCTGATTTCCACAGCAAAATCTAAAGACTTTAGTTAGCACTGTATTTTCCTCTGTTAGCTGATAAATCAGGTGCTGTTATTGGCTCAAACATGATGATGTCAGACCCAGTTTAAGTGTTTGTGATCGTTTCAGTAATTTTCTCTATCTTGTATTTGTCACCTTTAGGAATGCAGTCAACCATCCTCACAGTGGATTCAAACAGATTGTGAAGGAATGAAATAACACATGCATATAACAGAGAGTAATACAGTTTCATTAGTGTCAGCCTTGCTGTTTCTTGCTCCGAACGCTGTAGATCTTCTAGGAAAACAAGCTGGGCTTTTATTGTGAAGCAGCTGCAACAAAAATAGTGTATTTTCCAATGTGTTCATCACTGACAGTGACTTCTCATCTAATACTATAAATCTTAAACTACAAAACGAGACGTTTTTCCTCCATTGGTTGAATATTAAATTTGTTTTAGACGTATCACATGGCTAATTTCCCCCCTTTTCCCCTTGTTTAACCAAACCTTAACTCACAGAGGTTCTGCTTTAATCTGCTGAATGGGTGAGGTTGCAGAAACTGAAGTATGCCCCTGACACAGTGCAGCATTCATTTGCATCTGTCTGGTAACTCCGGCCCTGTATGCTTCAGGAAAAACTGAACAGGATGGAGGTGGACCCCTGCCTGGTGGCTTGGATCTCCGACTACCTCACCGACAGACCACAGTACGTCAGGCTGAAGGACATCACGTCTGACACAGTGGTCAGCAGCACAGGAGCACCACAGGGAACTGTGCTGTCCCCTCTTCTCTTCACCCTGTACACCTCTGACTTCTGCTACAACTCTGAATTATGCCATATTCAGAAGTTTGCAGATGACACGGCCATCATGGGGTGTATCTGGGATGATCAAGAAGAGGAGTACAGAAGTCTGGTGAGGAACTTTGTCGCATGGAGTCACACAAACCACCTGCAACTCAACACCTCAAAGACTAAGGAACTGGTTGTGGACTTCGGGAGGTCCAGAGAAGGTCCACTGCCAGTTCAGATAGAGGGGGAGGAGGTGGAGGTGGTCAACAAGTACAAGTACCTCGGGCTGTGGGTGGACAATAAACTGGACTGGTCATGCAACACAGAGCACCTGTATAAAAAAGCCCAAAGCCGACTGTACTTCCTCAGGAGGCTGAGGTCTTTTAACATCTGCAGGAAGCTCCTGAGGATGTTTTACCAGTCAGTGGTTGCTGGAGTACTTTTCTATGCTGTGGTGTGCTGGGGGAGCAGCACAGCAAAGAGGGACTCATCCAGGCTGGAGAAACTGATCAGGAGGGCTAGCTCTGTGGTCGGCATGAAGCTGGACACTCTGGTGACAGTGGCAGAGAAAAGGACATTAAAGAAACTGATGGACATTATGGACAATGCTGGGCATCCTCTGCACACGGCCATAAACAACCAGAAGAGTCTGTTCAGTGACAGGTTGCTTCTCCCCAAGACAAGAACTAACAGACTTAAAAACTCCTTTGTCCCACACGCCATCAAACTGTTTAACTCCTCTCTGGAGGGGAGAGGGAGGGGAAACAGGAGGACAAAGGAGGGGGGAACAACTAAGCTGTAGTGCCTCTGCACCTCACTGTACAATACCTTGTGCAATACTTTTTGTAAATAGTCAACAGTGCAATAGACTCAATACTTGAAATGTGCAATTCACTTGTATTTTTATTTTTTTATTCCTATTTATTCTATTTATCCCCTTTGTATATTTTATTTATATTTGTCTCTGTATTTATATATATGTGTGTGTGTGTGTGTGTGTGTGTGTGTGTGTGTGTGTGTGTGTGTGTGTGTGTGTGTGTGTGTGTGTGTGTGTGTGTGTATGTATATATATATATATATATATATATATATATATATATATATATATATATATATATAACAGTTCTGTAACTGTAACTTTGGTCGTTGCTGTGCTTTTTTTGGAAGTCGAATTTCCCAGAGGAACCCACCCGAGGGATTAATAAAGTTCTATCTTATCTTATCTTATCTTATCCTCACATGTGGAAGCGTTAGGACTCTGGTCTCCTACCTGATATTAAAGTGAAGGTCACGCTGTAAATGCCCAGCTCTCGTCTCCCTTCTCTCTCTGCTCGTTCCCTCTCTCGCTCCCTCTCTCCCTCAGAGAAAGCGATGTCCACCTACGGGAGGAAAAGGACTCTGTAAATCAAAGCGCCCACGTAATTGCTGCATTTTTGAAAACGCTCACTTTCTTTGTCATTGGAAATTTTCAAATTCTACACATAGTGACACCAGATTACCTCGGCTAAAGAGTTTGTAAAATAAACCGAGCAACCTTCAGCCGTACTCCATGGAAGATTAGACTATAACATTTTTTTTATTAATTTTAATTATTATTTTCAATTAAAATACAGGCAGACAAAGACTTTCAGTGGTTTACCACTTTACATATGAATAACATTTCTGATCTGTACACTGTGTAAGGCAGTATTTGTGTGTTATCAAAATAATAGGTCCGACTCAGCTGGGTTTGTGTTAAATAAAACCAAATTTAGTGCCTGCTTCATTCAGCACTATCAGCTGCTTGTGGGCCACACGGGTCCCTGAGGGTAATCACCTGCTACAGCTCCATGACAAATACATACCGTTACTTAGAACATGAAGGTGACATTACTGTACTGTAGTACATTTGATGCTTTTCTTTATATGATCTTCAGTATATTATAAGACCTCTTCGAGTACACTGCAGCTCCCAGTTCTTTGATAAAAGCCTGAATAATGAACGCCATTACCAGGTGTGTTGACCCAGGGTGATATCTAAAACCTGCAGGACACCGGCTCTCGAGGCCTGGAGTTCCACACCCCTGCTCTAGTGCTTGGTTTAGACTTCTTGTTGGTCTGATTGTCTTTACTTGTTTTCATCTGTGGCTTGTTCCCCAGTTGTCTCCACTCATACAGGGAGTGCAGAATTATTAGGCAAATGAGTATTTTGTCCACATCATCCTCTTCATGCATGTTGTCTTACTCCAAGCTGTATAGGCTCGAAAGCCTACTACCAATTAAGCATATTAGGTGATGTGCATCTCTGTAATGAGAAGGGGTGTGGTCTAATGACATCAACACCCTATATCAGGTGTGCATAATTATTAGGCAACTTCCTTTCCTTTGGCAAAATGGGTCAAAAGAAGGACTTGACAGGCTCAGAAAAGTCAAAAATAGTGAGATATCTTGCAGAGGGATGCAGCAGTCTCAAAATTGCAAAGCTTCTGAAGCGTGATCATCGAACAATCAAGCGTTTCATTCAAAATAGTCAACAGGGTCGCAAGAAGCGTGTGGAAAAACCAAGGCGCAAAATAACTGCCCATGAACTGAGAAAAGTCAAGCGTGCAGCTGCCAAGATGCCACTTGCCACCAGTTTGGCCATATTTCAGAGCTGCAACATCACTGGAGTGCCCAAAAGCACAAGGTGTGCAATACTCAGAGACATGGCCAAGGTAAGAAAGGCTGAAAGACGACCACCACTGAACAAGACACACAAGCTGAAACGTCAAGACTGGGCCAAGAAATATCTCAAGACTGGTTTTTCTAAGGTTTTATGGACTGATGAAATGAGAGTGAGTCTTGATGGGCCAGATGGATGGGCCCGTGGCTGGATTGGTAAAGGGCAGAGAGCTCCAGTCCCACTCAGACGCCAGCAAGGTGGAGGTGGAGTACTGGTCTGGGCTGGTATCATCAAAGATGAGCTTGTGGGGCCTTTTCGGGTTGAGGATGGAGTCAAGCTCAACTCCCAGTCCTACTGCCAGTTTCTGGAAGACACCTTCTTCAAGCAGTGGTACAGGAAGAAGTCTGCATCCTTCAAGAAAAACATGATTTTCATGCAGGACAATGCTCCATCACACGCGTCTAAGTACTCCACAGTGTGGCTGGCAAGAAAGGGTATAAAAGAAGAAAAACTAATGACATGGCCTCCTTGTTCACCTGATCTGAACCCCATTGAGAACCTGTGGTCCATCATCAAATGTGAGATTTACAAGGAGGGAAAACAGTACACCTCTCTGAACAGTGTCTGGGAGGCTGTGGTTGCTGCTGCACGCAATGTTGATGGTGAACAGATCAAAACACTGACAGAATCCATGGATGGCAGGCTTTTGAGTGTCCTTGCAAAGAAAGGTGGCTATATTGGTCGCTGATTTGTTGTTGTTTTGTTTTTGAATGTCAGAAATGTATATTTGTGAATGTGGAGATGTTATATTGGTGTCACTGGTAAAAATAAATCATTGAAATGGGTATATATTTGTTTTTTGTTAAGTTGCCTAATAATTATGCACAGTAATAGTCACCTGCACACACAGATATCCCCCTAAAATAGCTAAAACTAAAAACAAACTAAAAACTACTTCCACAAACATTCAGCTTTGATATTAATGAGTTTTTTGGGTTCATTGAGAACATGGTTGTTGTTCAATAATAAAATTATTCCTCAGAAATACAACTTGCCTAATAATTCTGCACTCCCTGTAGTCCCGTCTACCCTATTTCCTTTGATGAAGCATCTATGTATCTCTCCTAGTGTATTCTCTGTAAATGACGATTTTTTTTATTTCTTTTTTTAAAATTTTTTGGATATCTGTTTCTTGCTTTTTGTTATTTTCTCTGCCTTGACTCCAGCATTTGGGTCCTTCGTTCTATAAATTGGCTAGCTAGCTAGTTTCACTCGTTTTAACAAGTCGGCATCGCATCTTACTTCGTCTGTCACATAAGGCCTCCACTTCAAAATAGGTTAATTTTGCTCTGTTTTGGTTCATTCATAGAGCCAAATATTTGTCCTTTGTTCACATTTACATTTTAGTTTTACATCTACTTAGTTTACAGGGGTGTCCAAAATCATAGCATCAGGCTGCTTTTGTAGACCGATTACATCACAGTGACGCGACGAAGGCTGTCCAAATTCGAAGACTCCTCCAAATGCGTCCTTCATTTCCCCATTTTTGAAGGATGGGTCGGTGTATCCTTCGTGGCCCAACCTATCCCAGAATGCATAGCGCAGCCAATTCCAGTTTCCAACAATGGCGGCAGCTACAGTGGGGCAAAAAAGTATTTAGTCAGCCACCGATTGTGCAAGTTCCCCCACTTAAAATGATGACAGAGGTCAGTAATTTGCACCAGAGGTACACTTCAACTGTGAGAGACAGAATGTGAAAAAAAAATCCATGAATCCACATGGTAGGATTTGTAAAGAATTTATTCGTAAATCAGGGTGGAAAATAAGTATTTGGTCACCTCAAACAAGGAAAATCTCTGGCTCTCACAGACCTGTAACGTCTTCTGTAAGAAGCTTTTCTGTCCCCCACTCGTTACCTGTATGAATGGCACCTGTTTGAACTCATCATCTGTATAAAAGACACCTGTCCACAGCCTCAAACAGTCAGACTCCAAACTCCGCCATGGCCAAGACCAAAGAGCTTTCGAAGGACACCAGGAAAAGTATTGTAGACCTGCACCAGACTGGGAAGAGTGAATCTACAATAGGCAAGCAGCTTGGTGTGAAAAAATCAACTGTGGGAGCAATCATCAGAAAATGGAAGACATACAAGACCACTGATAATCTCCCTCGATCTGGGGCTCCACGCAAGATCTCATCCCGTGGGGTCAGAATGATCATGAGAACGGTGAGCAAAGATCCCAGAACCACACGGGGGGACCTGGTGAATGACCTGCAGAGAGCTGGGACCAAAGTAACAAAGGTCACCATCAGTAACACACTACAACGGCAGGGAATCAAATCCCGCAGTGCCAGACGTGTTCCGCTGCTGAAGCCAGTGCATGTCCAGGCCCGTCTGAAGTTTGCCAGAGAGCACATGGATGATACAGCAGAGGATTGGGAGAATGTCATGTGGTCAGATGAAACCAAAGTAGAACTTTTTGGTATAAACTCAACTCATCGTGTTTGGAGGAAGAAGAATACTGAGTTGCATCCCAAGAACACCATACCTACTGTGAAGCATGGGGGTGGAAACATCATGCTATGGGGCTGTTTTTCTGCCAAGGGGACAGGACGACTGATCCGTGTTAAGGACAGAATGAATGGGGCCATGTATCGTGAGATTTTGAGCCAAAACCTCCTTCCATCAGTGAGAACTTTGAAGATGAAACGAGGCTGGGTCTTCCAACATGACAATGATCCAAAACACACCGCCCGGGCAACAAAGGAGTGGCTCCGTAAGAAGCATTTGAAAGTCCTGGAGTGGCCTAGCCAGTCTCCAGACCTCAACCCCATAGAAAATCTGTGGCGGGAGTTGAAAGTCCGTGTTGCTCGGCGACAGCCCCAAAACATCACTGCTCTCGAGAAGATCTGCATGGAGGAATGGGCCAAAATACCAGCTACTGTGTGTGCAAACCTGGTAAAGACCTATAGTAAACGTTTGACCTCTGTTATTGCCAACAAAGGTTATGTTACAAAGTATTGAGTTGTATTTTTGTTATTGACCAAATACTTATTTTCCACCCTGATTTACGAATAAATTCTTTACAAATCCTACCATGTGGATTCATGGATTTTTTTTTCACATTCTGTCTCTCACAGTTGAAGTGTACCTCTGGTGCAAATTACTGACCTCTGTCATCATTTTAGGTGGGGGAACTTGCACAATCGGTGGCTGACTAAATACTTTTTTGCCCCACTGTACTTAGTTTTAATATTACTCTTATTATTCTTTCTGGGTCACAAAATAAACTTTTAAGATATTTTCAGGCAAGAATGTAGCTGTGTAAACTTCAAATATCTGCTCTGTTTATCAAGACACCACATATTTGCATATAATGCTCCGACAGTTTCGGAGACGTCTGTTACCCACCAGCTTGATAGCTAGCCAGGGCGAGTAAAGCGAACTCCCGGCACATCGTTTCAAACCCCCCACGGGGGTAAACTCTGGGTAAACAGGATATATGAGTCACTTAGATAACTTAAAAATGTCATTGTTTGGCTTTTTTCAGTGTTTTATTTGTTCATGAGTAAATCGGTTTGGCTGTGATTAAAGTTATAGTTTTCACACAGCTGAATAAATGTCAAACGGAAAACTGACTAAACAGAAGTGTGAGATGGTCGAGGATTTCCGCCAGTGTCCTGTTTCTTATATTTTAGATAGCAAGGAGCAGACGGCTGAGTTTATTAAACTCCACCGAGACAGTGGTGACGCAAAACTGAAGACTAGACCCATTTCACAGCCGCTCACTTACGGCCTACCCGGCCTTCGGAGGACCCGGTCCACGTAGACCATGAAGGCCGGGTCCTCAGAAGGATGCAGCCTATGAATTTGGACAACCCCTACATCTACCATCTAGACCACTCACTGTACATTTACATCCCTCAAAGCTTCTTTTGAAAAAAGTGTTAAACAAAGATCCACAAATGGGGTTTTAAGTACTTTTATAACCCTCAATTCTTTTAAGGAAGGAGTATTTCCACCAAAAGGTTTTAGAACTTCAAAGCGTTCATCAAAAGTGCTTATTCCTTACAAGACTGACTGACAACATGCAAAACACTTCTGTTAGAGCTGAGGAGGTAATAAGAACGGAGTAATACTTGGAATTTGACAGGTTTCTGGAAGACAGAAGGACCACCAGAGGACTTGTATTCTGCCCGGAAACTATTCTGAGACACCACACTGTGGCAGAGGGATGGGATCTGCAGAAGACAAAGAAAAAAGTGATGCCAAGTTATGACGATCGAATCTCAAATTTGTGCGTTTAACACCGCCGTGGGAATCGTACTAATATGTCGAAGCTTATCTAAGTTTGTCTGCACTCACGGAGAGAAAAGCTTGGACGATGTCAGCCTTGATAGAGCTGAGCGGCTTGTCTCTGATCAAGACAAAGATCTGCTCCTCTTTCTCCAGCGTGATGAAGTTACCAAACCAGGACCGCTTCACCAGCCTGCAAATTAATCAGATTAGTTTCAGTCACACGTTTTATACAGTACAAATAGAAAAATAATGGCTCACTCATCCATAAGCACTGACACAGCACAGAGATTAAAGGTTAAATTCACTAAAAATGGACAAGAAAGCACAACTACAACCAAGTCAGTAGATAACACAGTAATATCACACGTCACAGTGGAGAGCTAAGCAACATGTATTTTCATCCTTGATGTGTCAGCCCACAGTAACAGAGTTGTTTTTTGGCTTTTGGGTGAAGCACAGTAAAAGTGGTAAAAAGTTACCTGGTTATTTAGTGAAAGATGACTGTTTACTGTCATTTACTCTTTTTCAGATATGTTGCTGCTGAGTGTTTTAGGCTGAACTGCAAATCAAAGTCTAACAGTGTCTAAAACCATATAACAAGCTCCACATGTTCTCTCTTTCTAATATGATAATGTAAGTCAGGCATCTCTACGGTGGCCTGAGAGGTCAAATGCACTGCAGCTTAAGAAAACACCAGCAAATGTTGGTGTTTTTGGACAGGAAATAACGTGACTGAAACCAGAGCATGTAAAGGAGTCCTCTGAGAGAGTGCCGTGAGGGACAAAAAGATGAGATTCATTTAATACTGTAGATAAATGTTTGCTATCAGCTGTTTGCCATAAGCTTGTCACTTCTGCAGCTGGTCCATGACGTTACCGTCTCTCCAAAAAACACTCGCTCGAGTGTTTGTTGTGTTTTGAGTGCTTTTGTAGCATTTTTCTATGTGTTGGTGTTTTGTTTTTTAATTTGAAGTGCTTTTGGCCAACGTACATCCCCCCAGTAGAGGTGTGCCATATTGTAAATTCTGGTATTGATCCAATACCAAATACTTACATGGCCTAAACCGAGGCCGATACCAACAGCGATATGTTCAACCAATAAGTGCAGCTTATGTAGTGGAGGGCAGTGTGTCATGACTTACGAGATAAATCTTCACCACTAAATCTCTGTGATTTTTACTTTGAACATTAAAAAAGTTCAGACAACAAAAAAACCCTGTTCAGCCTTTCATGAAGTTTGAAACAAGCTTTGTTGGAGACCTGGAATGTCAATGTGTCTTTCTCTAAACGACTTTGGGTCAGCTGTAGGCTACGAATAAAATCAACAAAGGTTACAATGTTTTTCATTTTCAAAAAAAGAATTCAGTCGGCTACATACTGAACACAGAGGATAGAAACAAAGTATCGATCTTGTCGCGCCAGTATTGGTCCAATACTGATACCAGTGCTGATATTCAGGCTATTAATATTTTCGATCTGCCCACCTCCTCCCCAGAGTGTGTGTTTGAATCTTAAACTTAAGATACTGGAGCAAACTTACTCTCTGCTGTGTTATAATAAACTAGCCCTTTAGCCCTGTTCTAAATGACTTATTTCAGTGTGAAGCATGGTGTGAACATGATGCTTCAAACTCTCAGTTTCTGAATGTTTATCTGCAAACAGCAGCTTTAACTTGTGTCTTAAACCAATGTCTATGGTGATTTTGGTAAAATCGTGACTTTTATCTTGGAAAATGGCTTGCAAGTGACGGCTAATTAACAAGGAGTTAACGTGCCATACCTGTTCTGTTGTCTGACAGCAGAAACAGAAAAATTATATACATGAGAAGAGCTTTAATGGAAAGTTGGCTGTATTAAAACACAGTAAATGCGAAGAGAGATAGTAGCACAAAAGCAAACAGCGCTAAAGAGGTGAAAGCCAGCTAAGTGTAGTTTGCACTGAAGCACAAAAGGCAAAAGAAAAGATGAAAAAAGCAGAGCAACCAACAACCAATACACAGTTCCTGCATATTGGTTTCAAATCGGTCTTAAAACTGTTGGCTGTGCCTCAGCATTACACTTTCAACACATCTGTGTGCTGCGGGGGACAGTCAGTGCTGATGTTGACTGTAGCAGCATTAGATGCTACGTGCTAACACAAACCGGTTCTTTAGAAATAAATAAACATTGTTGTATTCACCCTGGCAGCCAACAAATGTTTGATATTTGTTTTTTGGCTGTGACAGTTTAGAGCTAGCAGGAATGGCTCCATTCATTCTGAATGTAAGAGATCAACATCTAAAAATTGCTGCTCATTCGGTTACGACATCAGAAATGACTGCAAACTTGAATTGTTGCTTCAGAGACAAGCCCACTGATCTATAGAAGGAAAGGAACAAAGTGAGAGGATGATCTGATCGGTGATGGGGGATGGGCTTTTCTCTTACTTTGTGGGTCTTTAGACATGTAAGTGAAAGAAGGAGGATTTTGCAAAACACAGTGCGCCCCTTTGAGTTGTAGGAAAGAAAACTGATTGAATGTGTGTACTTACTCTGGGCTGGATTCTGGCGTTAAGCTGGACATATCCTCTGATGTAGGAACTGGAGTCAGAGAGAGGGAAAGAAAAGGTCAGTAATTCTTGATGACAGGCTCAAATGTAATTGCTGTAATTACATATTATTAGAAAATAAGATGTTACTTAACACTGCCCCAGGCATCAGGCTGGAACACGTGCTACTTTCTTAGTAACAATAGATTCTATCTTGGATTCATCTCTTCATAAGATTCATTTGCTCTTGGCTAAAAGACTATTTTCTTTAATTGTGTGTCTTAAACTCCTTATTCACCTTGTAGTTTGCGCCTGTGGAAGCGCGGAGAGCCCAGAAGGTTGTTCTTGAATGAGTTGAGCCTGGATCTCCAGTGAGCAGAGCCCGAGGCAGCCATCCCACCACTGCCCCCCGGGCTGGAGGGCGGGGTCAGCGACAGCGAGGCAGCTCCGTCCGCTCTGGAGGAAGAAGACGAGGAGGAAGAGGAGGGAGGGGTGGTGGAGGAAGGGTGTTGGAGTTGGTGCACAGGCGTGCCCAGCGGGGTGGGCAGCGGCGAGCCTTGCGGTGTGACCTGCGACACAGGGGGAGGGGTGGCAGAGGAGTTAGAGGACGAGTGGATGTTCTTGGACTTGAAGACAGATGGTGACGGGAAGTTGAAGAAGCGTGGAATGGGGGAGAGTATAGGGGAGGGCGAAGGGGAAGGGGAGCGTGGTGTCTGGAGTGGGAGGGACTTCATGGTGTGAAGCTGGGGCCGTTCTGCGGGGCCTTTTGAGGGCAAGGTCTGGGTTTTTGGGTCAGGCGCCGGGCGGGTAGGTCGAGGGGTGGTGGCACTTCCTGGTTTGGGGTCTTTGGAGGAGGAAGCGGAGGTGGAGGTGACTTCTGATTGGCTGAAAGTGAAGACCGGACTCTGATTGGTAGACAGAGAGAGATGGAAACAGGTACAGACAGATGTGAGAGGAAGAAATGGTCATGAAATATGATTCATGGATATGATTTATCAGCGAACCTCATCGAGATGCAACAACGAACGATGGAATTAATTACTTCTACTTCTATCATAAATGTGTATCTGTCAGACACTTTTTACCCATGTCAGCATGAGAACAGAGATCTTTGCATGAGGCAGCATGACATGGCAATGCATATGACTCAGGATGTAACGATATGATGGCGAGGCATGAGAAGCGATGACAGCTTGTGATATATATGAAAAAGTCACAATACAGGAAATTTGTTTTTGTCAAGACGTGAACTGATGATGCATGTACTAAAGCAACTGACAACACACACACACAGACACACTATTTGTGTTTTACTGGTACCACGCTACAACACACTACCTTGCAGAAAAGCACGTGAGAATGATATTTAATGATATATTAATAATACTAATAACTACCAAAATGTAAGTTTTCCATGAAATTATACATTAAATAAACATTCCGTTGATAAATTCCTAAATGATTAATTATTGGACCTGTGATTTTGTATATTGCAGTTACATTTTATTAAATGTATTTTGGGCAAAGAATAATGTTTTTGTATGTGTTTGTGTGTCTTTAAATAACCATCTGAATCCAAACACAGCCTCACACTACTGTTACTTTAGAAATTCAGTTTTTAGCAAAAGATATGGAAATGGAAACATTCCTGCTGTGGAAGAATCCACACTTTGTCTGCTAGTTGATATTTCCAGCAGCTCATTATGTACAGTCTTTGTGTCCAGCTAAGCTAACTTTCTGGCTCTACTAGCTTTATGCTAATGGTTTATCGTTTAAAAAGTTAACTCTTCGTTGTAGTGCTCATAAACAATAACAGCAAATCTGCGGAGCGCTACATTAGCATATGTAGCTAATACAATAAAACTGAGAAACTGTGCACCTGTTAGCAAGTTACACTGTATCAAATCTGAGAGAGTAATGAAGATGAGCTGTAGCTTAGTGTCCTTACAAAAACAATAACTGTATAAAGACTCTGTCACATGGGTGCACATTACAAATGAACTGTAACAGTCTGTGCCACTCCTATACTTTTACACAATCATGTTGTCAAATAATATAAAATACAGCATATGTATTCTGAATAGATATAGGTTGGTTATATGGACTATGTTTAAAACATTTAAAACAACTAAACAGAAAAATTGCCTAAACCTAGCCACCGAGATCCACACAGAAACAATATAGGGTGAAGTTCTTACCCTGGGACTGCTAAGAGGACTGGAGGACAGACCTGTGGAGGCCCCACTGACTGAACGAGACCTTTCAAAGACAGCAGAAAGTAACACATGCGCTCAATCATCAAAAAAATATTCTGGCAGTTTGTAGCTCTAATCTCTTCCAAAGCTGAACACTTTGTTCTCACTTGTAGTTTTAAACAGTTAGTACCTCTGGCTGTATGCATTAGTGTCCAGGGCCCTGCGAGGCGGGGTGGGAGAAACCTGTTCTGTGACACTGAGGACCTCTAAACTCTTCCTCTCCGGACGACTGCGGCCATAACGATTCAGCATGGGGGAGTCAACACGCTTCCTGGGTGGGTCTGCGAGACAAAAATATTTGTGAATTAATTGAAATGGAAATGCAAGAAATAATTAAAAACATCTCTGGACATTTTCAAGAATAAATAGTAGCATGAACGAAGGTCAACATATACATTTAGAGCTTTACATCTTATTTTTTTATGGTCAGGACGATCTCACCTATGTCATTCCTTGGTGGCAGATCCTCGTCCTCACAGCTGGGGTATCGCTCTTTCCTGTCCAACAGGAGGTAGTAGATCATCTTTTCCTGGTTCTCCCTGCAGAAACAAGCGTAGTAAAGCAGGAATTAAATGCTGGGGGGAAAAATGTAACAGCCAAAAGGTCAGTCTTTGGTCATCATAAAGACTTTACAAAGATGTTAAAAAAGACGTGCAAGGCGATGATGTCTTTGTTTGCTTTCATGGATTGCTAGTTAAAGTTCTACAGGACCTGAAGTGTTTTTGCAGGATTGTGTGCTAGTGGTCATTAAAAAGAAATGACTTTTTTAACCTACCTGTATCTATGTCTAGCTAGCTGGCTAGGTAGCAAACTATATAACTGAGAGAAAGTGGTCATCTTTTGCTAAATCTAATATCTATATGTGAAAAAAAACCATGTATTAGAGTAACTTGGTCATACAGTAAGTACATTTTGATGCATAATGTCTAAATAAAGTAGACACACTACTAGCTAACTTTTTTTGCTTGCTTTGGGTCACTTCCTGATTGGGGAAAGTAAGTATTCATTGTTCATGTCAACAAAGTTCAGTGTCAACTCTAAACCTGCCTTTGTGAATTATTTGAAGGTGAGGCAACAAATTAACAAGTTATTACAAACAGTTTTGGAAGTCATGTTGCTGCCACACGGATCAGCTAGCTGCTAGCGCCTCTGCTACAGTGGTTGCTAACCCTGTCTGCATGCTTGTAGTATGAAAAACTGCTCCTCCTGCTGTGGCAAGTAAAAGAGCCAGGATATAATAAGGATAAGAATACGAATTATTTTGCACTGCAGACATGTTTCATAAAGCTAAGGACTGCACAGCTGGATAATTATATATGCGTCTAAGAGGATTTTCTGATGGTTTCTCTATATAAATAATTGCACTTTGCTCCTTTTCACTTTTACTCTTATTGTTATTTTGTGGCTTTTCCCCCTAAAATTATTAATACTTGCAACTGAAATATACTAAATCAGAAAAAAAGTTTAGAGATCAGATTAAGGACTCTTTCAAATCACGTCACCTTTAATTCTCCTCCAACTGTAACCAAAGCCGTCCTGCCCACCTGCTATTCAAACCCTTCCAAGGGGCAGCCAATCAGAAGAAAGTTGGCAACAGAAAGGGAGCTTAAATGGCTAAAATAAAGAACAAATGATTCACACTATGTGCAGAGCCACTCCACTCATAGCGGCGACCTTCGAAGGACATTTGAAAATGTACTTTTTGAATTTTCTTAAGTGAATATTCAGGAAATAGATTAACTGTCCAGGCTACCAATTCTTGTTTCTGTTACTCTATATCACAGACATTAAACTGTCATATATCCCATGATGTTGCAATTGTTGCAGGTTTTAAGAGAATTTAAAGGAGCTTTTTATCCCTGAAAATTTCATGTGGCTAACTTCAAATCAAATCAAATCAAATCACTTTTATTGTCACATCACATGTGCAGGCACACTGGCACAGCACATGCGAGTGAAATTCTTGTGTGCGAGCCCCACAAGCAACAGAGATGTGCAAACACAACAACACAAACGAGCAAAATACAAGAATGGCCAACCTGAAACTAATAAATATATGTACAATATATAATAGTGTATGCATTTCTGGATGTGTATACTAAATATTTTCCTACGTGTGTGTGTGTGTGTGTGTGTGTGTGTGTGTGTGTGTGTGTGTGTGTGTGTGTGTGTGTATACACATTTTTACAAATTAAATAGTAAAAAAAATAAAAATAAAATAATAATAATAATAATAATAATAATAATAAAATATATAAAATATACAGAGTTGAATATGTGCAGAACAAGTGGCATTTATATACAGTGTGGAGTGCATAATGTTGAAGTTCCAGTAGTGAAGCTGAGGTGTCTATGACGTGTTCAGCAGTCTGATGGCCTTGTTTAAGTCATAAGGTCAAATCTGACATGTGTTACATTTATTAAATATACATTATATATATAAGTTCTCATCCAAAAACATCTCAGTTGATTCAGAGGGTGATTGGTTTTATACAGTAGTATCCAGCTCCTTTCCTCAGGCTGAGTTCACTTCACAAAGAACAAAGTTTTTTAATAACTTTTTTAATGACTCTTTTATGTATGTATTGTTTTTATTACTGCCATGAAGAGACTAAATACAATTTTATTTTGGAGCCTCGTGTGGTGGGTGAACATCCACGTTAATTCTGCAGACGGAGAGGACGGACAGAGAGGAAAATGCGAGAGGCATTGTTTGCATTGTTGCTCTTGTTCCTGCCATGTCAGGCAGTTCATGATGTAAGTAACTGGCTGGCCACAATGAGACAAAGAGATAATGAGAAAAAGAGAAATTAAATCAGCAACACAGAGTCGTGTTTTCTGTTTTTACTTGCTCAGTATGTATACAAGCACACTTACATTTAAAAACTGCACTTAGCGCCTGTGTAAGAGCTGAGATGCCAGCGGCTGTGATGTTGTAAACTCAGGAATCAGGAGGAATAACGGAGAAACAGGCATGTGGACGTAAATCTGATTTGTGAGTTGAACCGTGGTTGGCACAGATTCGGCAATATCTCGGATGTAAAAGTGGACATTTCTGTGTTGTATTTACTCACTCCTCACTTGTAAGGTCCTGTGTGAG
The DNA here is from genome assembly GCF_963969265.1 of Rhamphochromis sp. 'chilingali'. NCBI lineage: Eukaryota > Metazoa > Chordata > Actinopteri > Cichliformes > Cichlidae > Rhamphochromis > Rhamphochromis sp. 'chilingali'. The sequence continues at coordinate 32,747,323 of NC_137942.1, read as the reverse complement.
TTTAACCCGATCTCTGAAGCACCCTAGGGAGTACATGCTTTCCAGGACATCAGGGTCAAGCTCAGTTAAGGACAGTATCCTCTTCATACACACTCGGCGAGGGGGAGGCTGCTCTGGACAGGGCTCGTTCCGACCGCCCCTGGCACAAAAACAAAAAGTCAGTCTATTTAGGCTGTGTAATTAAAAATGCTTTCTCTGAAGAAAGTTTAGCATGTGGTGCAGTGAACACCGCCACATCAGCCACAGGCTTTCATGTTTAAGTATAAATAGATCTGGTTTAAGCATGACTATTGAAAGAGATAGTAGAGGTAGTATTGTTTCACTTACACCCTGACAGAAAATAAAAATGTGAGAATAACTGAAAAGCTTAATTTTGCTTTCCAAAATCCAGGCCGGGAGCTACTCTTGGTCTCCAAGACTGCAGGACTGAAGAGAGAAATCCCAAAATAGATCACAGGATTCACTCACCTACTTGTAGTTAACGCTCACTGATGGTGTACTTTATGTATGAGACACGGTATTTCAGTACCAGCATGACTTAAAAGCTTTATATTTAAGAATTGGAATTAGGAAAGACATCTTATGATTCCATAAAATGCTATTTGACTTTGTTAAATTTAACAAGGGGAAATTCTGCAGAGATTTCTTACGCTGCCTTTGAAACAGTTCCTTTGAAGGATCATAGTAAGCTGGTATGTATAAAAAGTCAGCAGGGGTGGAGGTGCATTGAATAGAGAGGGGAAAATGTAAAATGCAAAAAAAAAGCCAGACGGACAAAAGAACAAAATAAAAAGTTAAATATACTTACAGGTACCAGGGGTGTTTCTGTATTGCTTCAAGCTGTATTGAAAAAACACAAGCCAATATTAAAGCACATTAAAGCATATTAAAGAGAATTATTGTGACTTATTTACATGTATAATCACATCTCAACTCTGGGTTCTGGGAAAAATGTCAGCGTTTTTAAGGAAAGCACATCTGTTTATGTTTGATATAACATAAGATGATCACGTTTATGATAATGATTGAGTGATTAATCGTAAATTACCTATAATTTTGAATAAAAATTTTAGTAGATTTACATTTTCAGTAACTCCACCCATGTTCTAATGTCATATTGTGTTACCTGATGTGAGCTTATCATGCTAAAATGATGATTGTTAATAGAAATACCATTATTCTAATTATGTTAGCACAGCTGAAATACGTGCGCTATTTTAAGAAGCAGTATGTTTAGCGTCTGTGTGTCATTTGTCTCATTTGACCAGTTTCGTGTTATATCGGACCATTTGCTTCATTAAAAAAAACAAAAAACATCTCAAAATGAACCCAGACTTCTGACTCAAACCCATATTTTACAACTACAAGTCCAAAAATAGTTGTGAAGTTGTATAAAATGTACATAAAAACAGAACAGAATGATTTGCAAATCTCACAAACTCACAGTTTTTTCACAAAATAGAAACCACTGCTTCTTGTTTGCTATTGCATTCGAGCTGTTCAACACTCAGCAGCCTAATTTTTTAATTACACGATGTTTTCCATTGGTGAAAAAAAGACATTGTCTGGATGGAAGCATATGTTGCTCTAAAACGTGTACTGATGCCCCCTCAGTTCAGAAACTCTCATCTTTGGTCCCTCACCTTTTTAGTCCAGGAGATGCAGGTCCATGTTTTTCAAAAGGACTTTCAAATTTCAGTTAATCCGACCACAGAAAAGTTTTCCACTTTGCCTCAGTCCATTTTAAATGAGCTTTGCCCAGAGAAGACAGTAGCATTAACCTGCATTTGGGTGTGGCGTCGTGTGTTCACAGACAGTGATTTCTGGAATTGTTCCTGAGCCCATGCAGCGATTTACAGGACAGAATCGTGTCTGTTTGTTGCAGATTCGTGAACCCCTACCCATGTTTTCTTCTGAGTCTTTCTAAGATGTTCTTTTTACACGCAGTTGTATTACTGACCTGTTGCCGGTTAACCTTATTAGTTGCAAAATGTTCCTCCAGCTGTTTCTTTTAGTACCACTTACTTTTATCGCCTTTTGTTGCCCCATCCTAACTTTTTAAAGACATGTTACAACGGTGATCTAAAAGAAGCCATTTTTCTTACAGGGAAGGTAATGAAACAATGTGAAGCCCATCTTATTAGTGGAAATATTTCAATCTCTACAGGAGTGGACATAAAACCCAGGTCAAACCATGCAATGCCCAGAAGGACCCACGAGCTACATCTCAGGACTGTTTAAAAAGAACATGCCACTACAGCATTGGTTTGCAAAGGTATATCTGAATAAACCACAAAGCCATAGTCCAGACCACAACCTCACTGAGATGCATAAATGACTGCTCACAAACCTCACTGCACTGAAGCGACATTGTAAGGGAGAGCGGACAGAAAATTCCTCCACAGTGATGATGATGAGTGATTGATGAAGTTGACTTGAGGTTATTGCTACCAAAGGTGGTTCCACACGCTGCTAATGTACTCTGTTTTTCACAGCTCTATTTATTAGGCGTTAGCTACTCTTTCTAGCTAGCTAAGATTTGCAGATTTGACAGGCTAACATGATGGTAAACATGCTAACTATTTTTATCTTCATTATATCAACATGTCAGCAAGGTCATTATAGTTATATGAGCTAACTGGTGGAGCATTTAGCCAGTAAAGGGCCACAGATTCTAGTTTTCACAACATGGTAAAAAGTTTCCCTGCAGCAGTCCTACATGCCCTCGTACATTAGATTCTCTGCATTAGGACTGCATATAAGTAGAAGCCATCCCATCGGTCCTGTGCAGCATCTCTTGGGGCTAGAATAATGAAGCAGCTGCAGTTCTGCAAGTGTATAAAAGGAGAAAGTGGGCCTACTGTGTAAGCACTGCATTTATACATCTGCAGAGAGGAAACTTGCAAGAATCTGCACACAGCTAGGGATTTGCATTGGTGAACTTGCTTACAAAGGACTGCAGACAGGAGCCTTTCCAACCGCCTCCTGTTATAAATTAAATGTGATGAAACACTAAAGATGTGTTGCTTTATTTGCTCTTAACTACTACTAAACTGGTGTGGAATCTGTCTCCTTGTGCAGTGGGTGGTTTCCATGGAGGCAACGAGGAAGCGGATAGAGACAGAGAGAGTGAGGGAGAGACAGTCTGACCTGGTTTCAGGCTCCATTAATCAACAGCTCATCAGACAAACTCACAGCTTTGATTAAATCTGCTGTAGTAGACTAACTAACCAGACTTTTCCTCCTCTCTGTCCTTATTTTACAGCCCTCTGTGACACACATTGTCACAGTTGTCCCCATCTACCTGCCTGTTAAGCATGAATTAATTTCCACACGATTGCTTTATCTCAGCTTCATTTTATAACCTGAGTTCAATGGAACTTCATCTAGCTGCCCAGAGCATTCACTCATTTCTTTATTCGTTCACTTACTCACCCTACCAGTCTTTTCTTTTTCAAGAATCTGACCTATAGTTAGAAAAGGTTTTGAGTTCCTGGATTCATTTAAAAACTACAAACTTGTGTCTAAGAATAGAAACAACAAATAGTGGTAGTTCTGTCATTGCTGACTCTACTTCTGTCTTTTAGCAAAACCTTACGGCCATGCCTCTGCTCACTCCTTCTACCCTCCTCGTTTCTCTCCTTCATCCTCCCTCTGTAAGGTCTCATGTCAGGTTTAATGTCTGTCACATCTTGAAGCAAACCCAGAGGCCGGGTCTTTTCTTTTCCCCTCATCCACCCTTTTAAATGTCCAGGCCACGTGCTGTAAAAAATCCGATAATCCCCACCCTCCTTTGCTACTTTTACGACACCTGAAAGGCTTTTACATTTGATGCAATTTACAAGGATTATGGAAGCAGATCTAACATTAAAATTAGTTTTCGAAACAGATGTTGATTTTAAATAGAGGAAGACAAAAACAGGCCTTTCATTTTAATGGTGCTACAGTTTATCTGGCTGAAATGTTACTGACAAATCATACAAATTGCAGGTACTTAGCTAGTTCAGTTAACACTACATTCCACAGTTCAGTGAAACAGCATCTCCACCTTTATTTTTCGAAATTTTAAAAATGGGAAACGTGAACAGACTGGTAACACACACAATACTGTTCCATAACTCATGTAGGAGAAAAAGAATTGTAGTTTAGTGTTAAGATAACCAAGTACATTTTGATAGATAAGTACATTTTGAGATTACACTGATTTTTACCAATTATTAGGCTACTGCACGTGTTCATATTTCCAACCAATGAAGGAGCTTGCAAAGAAAAGCGTCTGGACTTCTTTGAGTTGCTTGAAGACGTTTCACCTCTCATCTGAGAAGCTTCTTCAGTTCTAAGGTCAAATGGTGGAGAGTCCCAGATTTAAGCCCTGTGGGAGTGTCCCCCGCCCCAAGAGGGTGAAGAGGTGAAACGGCTTCAAGCAACTCCAAGAACTCCAGAAGCTTTTCTTTCCAAGCTCCTTAGACTACGATGACTTGGATGACTGAGAACCTTCGCAGACATATTTCCAACCATCCATTCCACTTATCCTTGCTAAGTTGCGCTGGAGCCTATGCTAGCTACCATGGGCCGAGAGGCAAGGTACACCTTGGACATGGTGTTAGTCTGTCAGAGGGCTAACAAATAGAGACAGACAACCAATCGCACTGATGGGCAATTTAGCATTACCGATTAACTTCACCCCACTAACTGCATGTCTTTGGACTGTGGGTGGAAGCCAAATTACCCATAGAGAACCCACACAAACACAGCGAGAACATGCAATCTCCACACAGAAACGCCCCGGCCAGATGGTGGAATCAAATCATGAACCTTTTGCTGTGAGGCAACAATGCTAATCACCACACCACCATGCTGCCTATGTGTTCATATTTCAATAAATATAATTTATTTCAATGTCATGAGGCAAACAACTCACAGAATGGGTAATAATTTATGGCTTTGACTCTTAGCTGGTAACACTGGCTAGGACCTCCTACTGCGACAAGCAGGACCAACCTGCTATCTGTGCAGGCGGTATTCTTAAGGAAGTAAAGCCCAGTTAATACTGTTAGTAGGAAGCTAGCTTGCAGATATGCTAATGAATGTCGGTCAGATGAGCAAGTCCAACAATGTCTTTATCTGGAACAATCCATAGCCTGACAAGTTAGCTTAAAGTCAGCCATAATTACAAAATGTTTAGTTGTGTTCGTTGTAGACAAAATGAATCAAATTAGAGTACACTTTTTGATTTGTATAGTCATGCCTAATCTTGTGGGTTGAAGCTCCTTTATTCTCCTTCCGACAGATTTTAACAGGAAAACGAAAAGAATTCAGAGAGAGCTCTTCATCTTTGCTTCCAACGTGATGTTGGATAACCTCTTCAATGTCACTGTAGTTACATATCTTGTGCGTTGCTGCATTATTATTATATAATCAACGAAAACTAAAACATGGGCTCAGAAAATCTAGGTAAATCACCATCAGCTAATGTTGGTAATAGTGACATGTTCCCTTCTTACCGTTAGTCTCTTGTCAGAGTTGACTTCTATCATTCCTTTGAGCAAAGCTTGGCAGTCAGGAGGTATAAAGTGTGGCATGTGGAATACTCCACTTTTCACTTTCTCTAGAAGCTGCCGCAGGTTGTCATGATCAAAAGGCAAGGCACCCTGGAAAGTGACGGCAGACGATGGAGAGAGAAAGGATGAGATTAAGAAGTACTGGTGGTTTAATCAAAAAGAAGAACTGCTCACCAGTCTGCAGCTGGCAACTTTGTGTCAAAATTGTTTTCCCAGTCAACCCTAACCATTTAAAGTCTTTATGTACAGATATCAGAATTGCTTTTTTGGTCCAACTCTTCTATCCAAATTGAGATGTATCTCATCTAATAATAGCTGGTGACATTCAGAGTAAGTACCAGCTCCACACGTTACACCTTACGATATCCTGAGGACTAAGGACATGAACATGTGAAGCTGTGGACACCACTGATAACCAAGGCTGCTTCAAGTCCACCTTAAGGAGGATTAGTTTGTGCAATGTGGTATAGTGTCTTGCAGACAAGTCCCAAAAAACTGGAAAGCACTTAGACATGTGCATGGCACCTTGCATTTATGATGTGACAATTGACATCACTCAGACCCAAGTGGACCCTCGATTGCCGTGTCGAACTGATAAGCTCTAAGTCATCATCTGTAACGAACCCAGTCCAACCCTAACTCTAAATCCATCCCAGGGCAATCTTCGTGTTAAGTAGTTCTCTCTTGTCTTGGCAATCAGGAAACAAAGAAAAATAATAAATAAATAACTCTAACACATTTCAAAAACTATTCAGATTTTTTCCAGAATGATCCATTTGGCCTTTCTCCAAGATATAAAGTTAGGACAAATCACCCAGGGTGACCTCAGGGGTAAAAGCACATGGCAGACCTCAGCCAAGATCTTGGAAATCAGATCACTGTTATTAACCCACATCAAATATTATCCATTGTTTAGCATTTATTGTGAAAGGACTGTGGAAAAGCTGGGAGGGAGAGCAGGGGGAAGACCTGCAGTATATGGCCTCAGGGCAGATTCCACCTGGACCTCTTTAATAACCGTACAGCATATGGTCCCCAGCTTTCTTTCTTTCTTTTCGTCAAAAAAGCACTTTTTGTTCATCTCTCAACCACAAGGTTCAGTTTTGGGTTACGTGGTTACAGCTAATAACTGAGAGCTCAAAGAGTAAATGTTCTAAATAGACATAAGTCGTACAATCATACAAAAAAGAAAAGAGTACACACTATAAGAAAGAGATATAAAAACCCCAGAAGCTGAGAGAATCTTCTTACCACGAGGAGAGCAAACAGAATGACTCCACAACTCCAAACGTCCGCCCTACGACCATCGTACTTCTCACCCTGAAACACCGCAGTGGGTTAATGTTACACATGCAAACACACACAAAAGACATCATTCATTTAAAGTAGGTAACTCACCCTTATGACCTCTGGGCAAGCATAGTGGGGAGATCTGAAAGGAAAGAATTATTTTATTCACCAAGATATCAAAAACGCTTTCATGGATGTTGATTGTGTTGTGATCTGAGAGTACAAAAACTGAGAACACCTGCTTTTTAATCCACGGACTGAAAAGGTGAATCCAGGTAAAACCTACAATCTGTTGCTAATTTTATCATTTAAATCCACACTCCTCCCAATGGGCTGAGCGTTTGAGCTCTTGGTGAATGCTGCCATTGATTATGTAAAAAGCACAATGGATGTTTTATGGGTTGCTTAAATTCATTAAAATACTAAGATACTGCACACATGCTATCTGTTTTATTCATTACAATAAAACTGATAAGACAACTGAACCACAAAATCTTCTTTGTGGTCTTTGCCCATACTCACCCACAGCTGGTTTCCAGCAGACTATCCCCAACTTGTAGCGAGGCCATGCCAAAGTCTGCTATCCTGATGTTGTTCTTCTCATCCAGGAGAAGATTCTCTGGCTTAAGGTCTCTGTGACTGAAAAATAGAAACACTCAATGAAAGCACTGAAGTATTTTTTCCAAGCCGTAAGTAGAAAGAAGAAAGGTACTTATTTGTATATTTGGTTGACTAGTTTGACGTGAACATTCATAGCACAGTGTTTATTAAAGGTTAGGCTTCTGGAAGAGAAAGCCTCCATGTAACCACATGGAGGCTTTCTCTTCCAGAAGGCTTTCTCTTCTTCTAATAGGGAACTGGTTTCAATCAGACCAATTATATAAGCAGGTGACATGGCACTCAGATAATGCTAAAAAAATCAACCTGTGTTAGAATTCAAACACAGATGGTGATTGTCATGACTATGCCTCCAAAGAGCCAATCAGCAGTGAAACATGTAAGCCAATCAAGTTGCATATGTGTCACGTTCAGTGTACGTTACCCACACATTACTAACAGTCACCAAAATTTGTATCCACAGTGCAATTTTGTTTGAGTCACCACTAAATATGAAATGAGGAATTTGAAAAATCGCTGTTATCTAACAGCCACAATCAGCAATTTATTAACAAACAAAAATTCTTCATTAGAAGTATATGATGGGCCTAAAAAAAATCACATACAGCTAGCGTATAGGTTTGGAAAACCTTGGGGCTCAATCTGCATTTGGTAATAATTCCACCAGAGACAATTCCTCATTCAAGTGGACTGATTATGCTCTTTTCCAAATCCTCATTTTTATTGAAGAACTCTACTAGAGTAGCTTTCCACAACTGATGATTTAAAATAATCCTTTCCTTAAAGCTAGCCTCTCTTTAAGACAATTTTTCTGCCCCTCAAACAACAAAATAGGAAGTGGGCGGTGCCCGATATGACCATATTAGGCATCGTTCCCTCTTACTGAAATCATGAAGACACAAGAGTAGAAAAAATGATCTGAAACTATTAGTGTTTTGAGTCATAGGCACTATAGATACATTAGCTGACCTGAGTTTTTGAAGGTTTAATGGCTAATATGAGCACCTACCACTGTTTAAAGGGTCCCTTTAAACTTCTAACATAGTCTCATTTGTGCTTTCTTGGCTAGGACACTCATCTAAAAGAGTTTTAATCCTCTACCTTTTTTCTTTGTTAAATAAAAATAAGTGAAATAAATTTAAATACGAATATTCAATAATATTTATTTTAATTCGCCAAATTCTATTATAAAAAGACGATGAGAAGCTAGAATGTGGCTAAATGAATAATGAATTATCTCTCATTTATTCCATCTTGGGAGCCAGTGGGCTAAACCAGCTGCTTGAATATGAAATAGATAAAACAAACCCAGGTCTAATTATTATTCATAACAACCCGTAAGGCCCAGGCGGCAAATATCTGCAGAATCAGTATTTTTGCTTGCAGTTTATCTGATAATATTCATACTGTTCCTTGAGTAGGAGTTTGTAAGCACTGCTTTTACTTGTAGATCTTTAAATTGTCATACTGCTACTTTAACTAAGTAAAGGATCAGAAAAACTGAGAATGATTTAGTTCTTAAAGCCATTAAAGAAAAGTCATCAACAGGCAAACGACAAATGAGAAAGGTTTCCTGTAGCTTCTCACTGACCATATGGAGTGACTATGGCAGAAGTCCAGGGCAGAGATGATTTGTCTGAAGAACTTCCTGGCCTCTTTGGGGGTGAGCCTACCCTTCTTCACCAGGTAATCAAATAACTCTCCGCCAGATACATGCTCCAACACAAGGTACCTGGGTCACAGACAAGAAATAAGTAACATAAAAAACAAAAGGTTTATCTCTGCAGTATATCTTCTATGCCATGTGCTTATTTATCTCGCTTTTGTCTTACAGAACATTCTTCCCTTTTTAATTCAGTGTTGTTTCTGCTCTAGCAGAGATCCAGAAGCAGATTATTTTATGTCAGCAGAAAGGAGAAAGACACAGAGATGTACTCACAGGTATTTGTTATTTTCATAGACATCATGCAGCTTCAGAACATGAGGGTGCTCTATTAGTTTAAGAATAGCTATTTCTCTCTCCACCTGCACAGACGGAGGGAGGGAGAGGTGTAGAGAAAGGTTAAGAGAGAGGGAGAGAGAAAAGAGCAAGTTAGAAATGATAGAAATGGAAATGTCAGACAGAAGAGGAAGGGAAATATGATGTAAGACAGCAAGAGGGAGGACACAAGCATATAAAAAAAGTTGGGTAAAAATTCAGAATAGGCAGACTTGTTTTTCAACTTCTTTTCAATAGTGTGCTACATTTAGTGCAGAATAATCAGAAATAGTAACAAAGTAGAGATGCAATACACAAATTATAATTTAGAACAAAAAGTTCTGAAATTGAAATTGTTAAGAAATCATGAATCAAATGTGCCCTGTTCTAATACCATTATTTACTTTGCTCAAGCTAGTAAGCAGGTCAAAGCCGTAGTAAGCTAGCTCCATTATGCTAGTTACTAATCAAAATGCTAGTTTAAAGCCTGTGTCTTATCTAAACTTTCATGAAGATAAAGACTTGGCATGTACAGAGTGTGACTGTGAATTTCTGGGCCACTATCCAAATTAAAAATAACAGTTTGGCACAGCCGCTTCTCTTTTGTTTTGTTTGTTTGTCTTTTAACTTTTAATTATAGAAAAATAACCAAACCTTTTAAAAGTATTTTAGCTCTTCACCACACCATCTCTGAACATTTTAACTAGTGCAAAATTGATGTGTCACCGTACATAAACGTGTACCGCTGCAGTAAATATCATCTTACTTTGACAATATGCAGATATCGTTCACGAAGGCCCGTATTAGCTTATAGAGCTATTCTGACAAATTATTAGTGCATCCCCTTTTAGAGCCTGTGTTTTGTTTTGGTTTTTTTTACTCCTGCTTTATGGATGAATAACATTTACAACTCATAGCTAACAAACCTCCAAAGAAATACATAATTACGTAATTTTGCTGCTAACATTTTAGCCTTTTTTAGCAAGCAGCTTCTTAGCTAGCAGGGCTACTATGGTTGAGTCATTTTGTCTCTCAGAGACCATAGTTCAAATTCCACACAGAATTAATAATTGATGTTAATGATGTTTGGTTAGCATCTGAAAACCAAAATAACTTTCTAGGTTTATGAACTAAAACACGGTTTGGATTCAAATATGGCTGCCACTTTTTCAAAGCTCTGTCAAGGTGACGTATCCCTTTTGAAGAGTCCAAAGAGCACAGCTTAAGGCATAAAATCTACTTCCTATTGTAGCACATTACCTGTGTTTAAATGAACCAAAATATTTCTTTTCGGTGACTGTTTCACATTTTGCCTTGAGACCAGGCCGTGTCAGTTGATTCCAGGAGCAGTTTTCTGTAAAACTTATATAGTCACACTTTTTTTTATTAATCTTTGATCAGTCAAATATGATGAAACCAAAGAAAAAAGCTAGTTTTTCTGTCTAAAGGCCATTCTCAAGATTTATCTGACTAAATTCAGTACTTGTACTTCCTTAGACAGGGGCAGACAGCCCTCATATTAGCTATTGCTAAACTTTTTATGCTTATTGCTTATGTTTTATTACAATACATGAAAATATGGATGCCTATTTTTTAAAAGAAATGTAATTTTAAGTGTTCCTTTTAAATATTTATTCATTCATTCAGCTCTAGTAGCTGTCCACAGCATGACCTATTATAGAGCAGAACACGTGGCAGAGAACTAGGCACAGCATTGATTTTCCTTCCACACTGGAAGATTGATTGCTGGACAGTAAATTCATGTCATGTCTACTGTCTTTTAAATAAACTTTACAGCTGAAAAATATAGTCTGAAATGCCCTAAAAGTTTAAACAAAGACCTTTGTGAGGCCATTTAAGGACTACTTGTTGTCTATGTAAAACACATCTATGAAAAACTGCTTGGTTTAATTGAATACAACAGGACTGTGACGCAAGAAATATATTTTAAGACAGCATAAAACTAAACATATATGAAAAAGTCTGTAGCCACACAGTGATATCTTTATATTTTGGTAGGAAATTGGGAAATATGAGCAGCAATTTATTGAAACATTCAAAAATGTACAGCAATACAGTATATGACGTAAAAAAAATATTGGTCATACTAAATATAAGTCAGCATTTAGTATGACCACATTTATTCTTCACCATAGTCTGAACTCTCTGAGGCCATTTTCTTGTCATTTCTTAAACTAGTCTTCAGGAATAGTCCTCAAGGTTTCTTGAAGGACATCAAAAAAATCTTCTTTGGAAACTGGCTGCCTTTTGTTGTCTGTCAGCATGATTCCACTCTGCTTCAATACAAGTGAGGTCAACTTTCAGATATTGTTCAAGTTTCAAAGAGAGCCACCTAGACTTCTTTTGCGTTTTTGAGATGGTTCTCCTTCTTCAGGTCATTGACTGCAGATAGTTTTTAGGCCTGTCATTTCTTTTGTCCACCACTTGTTTTTAAAGACACACCACACATGACAAGATTTGCCATGTTTTGGAATCAGTTTGTTGGTGCAAAAATTTATTTATTTTTGTCTGTCAAACTGTTCTTTGACATTTCATTTTGCATATTCAGCTAAAGAAATTGGTACAAATTATGTGTTTTTGCAGCACTAGCACTAACTCTTTGCTAAGTTGTCCGTTATGTGTGGACACAGCACTGGTTCATCCCTTGAATTTTGTGCCTTTTTAAGCTTGAGTGATTCAGGGCATTTGTCACGTGCTATTGGTGAATGCTGCTTTTTTCCCAACACAGTTATCAGACTATAGAAAGAAAACATTATTTTGTATTGTTCTGATAAAATAAACACACACATGGAAATGGGACAGGAGCAGGTTCGTGATGTTTAAGCCAAACATACCAGATGTGTGATATATATCTGCCTCACCATGAAATCTTGAGCTATCCGGTGTTTTTAGGATGCTGACATTTTTGCACATCTTAAAACATATGCTAGCACCGTGCTGCACGTCTAGCGCCTAAAGTGTGCCTTGTGCAACCTGCCAGTTCTAAAAAAGACATACCCTGTAAAGCTCCAAGCAATCAACCACATTAAAAACGCCAACATGAACAAGCTATTTAGATTTCAGTTCAGTCCAGTGTATTTCTGCTGCAGTTGCTTTCATCAGAGGGCTTAATTAGCAGAATGAAATCATCCCTATTGTTCGGTATACAGAAGCAGTGCCCACACACACTCGGCAGCTCCAAGTTCCAACACACTGCCGGGCTTTTCTTGACAAAAATAAAGACTCATTTTCTGCTGCTATTTCTGCAGAGTGCAAGCTTAACATGATTTGAGCTTGGCAGCCACCATAATGACAGCCACAGTGCACGGCACAGCTAGAAAGACAGCTGGATAAGTAGATGAGGTGAATTTGGAGTGCTGTACCTTCATTAGAACCGATTCAGAGAGCTTCTCTCTGTTGACGATCTTTATGGCCACCTTCTGCCCTGTTATACAGTGGACACCCAACTTCACAAGTCCTGAGAAGCAAGACAGAGGGAGGAGAAGAGAGCATCTGAATATCGCAGATCATGATGCGGTGTGAATAACAGGAAGGAAGGGACGTCATGATTAATTCAAAAAGCTTTATTCTTCCAACTCAGCTTCAAAAAACTGATTTAGAGTTATCTCCATTCTCAGAAACCTCCTCAAAAATGTTTAGCCTTTGGGAGGCCCTTTAAGAAGGCCGTGGAGGGATAAAACTACAGGAGATGAGAAGACTTAGTGTACAGAATAAATACGGATTAAACCATGAGCTTCGATATTACAGAAATGTTAAAGTAGCTTTGCAGTGGGGTGTTACACCCCGGCGCACCTTGCAGACGCCCTGTTTTTTGCGTTACTCTGCAGGGTGCCTACCTGTCTGTCCCTTCCCGAGGGTCTTCTCCAGCCGGTAAGGCCCCACAAACTGACTGGACTGGCCCACCGTCAGCTCTTTGCTGCTCATCCTTCCCGAGATGAAATTCTATTCCAGATATAAGGCAAATCAAGATAGCGCTCGCTCCTGCTCCGTGCGTAATGCCGTAACGCACATTACAGGCGGCTATACGGCGGTGCAGAGAGGAGGAAAGGAGAAGAGAGGAGGTGCGGACTGGTCGTGATCTAAAGCCGGGCCTCGCAGGCTACTCCCATGCAATTGTTTGTCATGCGGTCAGGAGTGAGAACCGGTCCTGTTTCCACTCTGTAAATCCAGAGTCTTTCAAGTCAGTGTTACCAAAGCACAGGAAGCGGCATCATTCAAGGGAAAGGTAGGAAAAGATCAGAGATGAGGACGTGTGAGGTTTAGCCGGTACCAGAGATGGGAGATGTCCACAGAGGTGCGAACAGTCACATTAAACCCACCCCCCTGCTATAAATAACTGTAGTTTAAAGCTGATTGATCCTATATAGCTTATTCAGCTGGCCAAGAGTACAGCAGTAACGAAAAATCTCATTCAGACCTGGACAGGAAGGCTACATTTGCCACAGATTGATTTCTGTAAGAGCAGTCTCAAATATCCGAAGCCAGAATGCCCTGATCGATATCAGGGACCCCCGTTCTTCTGTTGCCGTCCAAAAAAACTGTTTTCATAATCCTCCCGAGCCCATACATTCCCCTCTTCCTGTCAAGTCGGGCCTCATTTGGTCACAATCTGCCTTTCTGTGTAGATGCGGCGTTGCCCAGATAACAATCTATTATCACAAACAGCATCAGCAAGAAGAATGGGTTTTCCAATATCCGGTGCACACTTTGGCTCGCCCCCTCCCCGGCCCTGCATCAGGAAATAGAGGAAGAGGGGGAAGAGCATCAAAAAGGCAAACAGCCTCGGGGGCAGACCGGGCCAGACGGCCGAAAGGCGTGCTGGCTCGGGACAGCTGCAGCGTGGAGAGGTGCGCTCGGTGCGCCGGGGGAAGGATCAGCGCTCAACCCGGTGATTAATCCCGCTTCTAGAAACAACAAGCATCCTCAGCTGGCCTGGTGGTAGCCGACTCCCCGCCTCTCCTCTTCCCCTGCTCCCTCTCCCCCTCCCTCTCTCTTCTTCTCTGTCTTTCCTTTCTTTCTCGCTGGCCGGTTTTGCTCATGATATCACCGCATCTCCTCCCTTAGCCGGCTGCTTCGTGCACAAGGAGCAGAAAAAAAAACGCTAAATAAGTAAAAACATTTTAGTTTCGAGTCTTTCAGGTAGTCCGAAGTTGGCCGCATCCATGGGAGTGTTTATCATTGACGGGATGTCCTCCTCTACTCTGCCGCTACCCGTTTTTTACCCCTCTTGTTTCCTCCACCTATTACACTCCTCCTCCTCCTTTTCATGGGTCAGCATCAGCATCCGGGTTCCATAGTTCCCGCCCCACCCCTCCCTGGTGCTACGCCTCTACCTCGTCCAACTCCCCACTCCCCCACCCCACCATCCAACTCCCCACCTCCCCCTCACCACCATCCAACTCCCCACCTCCCCCTCACCACCATCCAACTCCCTTCCTCCCCTCCCCACCCATCTTTTTAACTACTGCAAAGTTCCACAAAGTAAAGTAGAAGTTATAGCGCCAGTTATAATGCAGTCAGTCACGCAATCGATGTGCACATGTTCAGCACACAGAAAAATCTGTTTGGCAAAACTTTTGAACAACACATAGATGAAGAAAGTGTAAAAGTTCGATTGTATTGTTTCTTTGTTTTTCTGCAGGTTAGATGGCAGCTGCTGTCCAGGTTCTGGTTTTAGATTTTATTACTGTATATGACTGCAAAATTGGATGCACTGTAACAGGATCATTCCATATTAAATGAATCCAGTCTGCCAGTTGTTAACCCCTCAGAATCAGCTTTTTATTTTTCTTTTAATACCTGTCTCGGTTACAGGAAACACTGAAGTAAACGAGGTGGGCATCAAGAACATAATACTACCAGGGTAAAATTTGAAAGGATAACACTGAAAGCACTGAAGGCTCCAAAGTGAGTGTTAAAAATGAAAAAATGAGTGTACTGTATTCAACAAATGGAAGGAGTCACAGCCAGAAGACAAGTCTGGTGTCAAAGTGTAGATTAAAAGAAGAACTTTCATATACTATAACTTGGTTTGACCAGCCGCTTATACCTGTCCCACATGCTGTTATCCTTTAACATTTACCCAGAAAGCTCTGTTTCAGTTTTTCTTCTAATGCTAATGCTAATCCCCCCATATTTAAGAAGTTATGAACGTTTAAGATTGCAGATAAATAAATAAATGAAAATTTAATTAAAAATAAATATGTAAATAAATGAAAAACAGCCAACTCAGACCTGAGGACCGTTACTGCATCTAAGAAACAAAAATGCAATGGTAAATTTTTGTATGCTTTCAACGGTTACGCCAAAGTTGCTATACTAAAAAAAATATCTGATTCTGTGGGTGTCAGGTGGGAGGCACTTACTAATAAATTTCTAATTTGCTTGACTGTCACAGAAATTCAAACTTACAAATATTTTGGGCACTTTGTCATTAATTGTGAAATATATTTTCTGATTACTGAAGTTGAAAATAATTGCAGGAGTTCAGCAAGGCTCTATACTAGGGCCACTCCTCCTCCTACTTGTGGTTGCTAAGAGACGACCTCCCAGTTTGAAAAAACGAATCCAACAGGATTTAATCAACCCCCAAACACTCCCAAGTTAAATGTCCAACAGCTGACTTTGTGTCAGCTGCCTTTTTAGAGTTTGGCAAAAAGAAAACCCCCACCACCGCTTTTTGCTCTTTTGTAACTACTGTGTGGTCTGGCAGCCTGGGATTATTTTATAATGCAGCCTTTATACTCTATTAAGGCTTAAAGTTAGGGGTGTGGCTTCTTAGACTGACAGATGGATCCTAAAAGTGGTGACTTGTGGCCTTGCTGTGTGCAGAACCTCTCCTCCACTAAGTGGAGTCACTGTTTTTGTGGTGCTGGTCCTTTTTAGGTGTGTTTTTGTCGGAATTATCTAACAAATAATGCTTTGTTGCTAATACAAACAGCCTATCCTAGAGGTCTGTGCTCTTGGTGAGTTCAATTCTGATATATGTATGCTCGGCTATTTAGCACCAGTGAGCAGGTATTTGTGACTAGTGTGCTTTGCAACCTTTACTGTTGCTTGTTGATATCTAAGCATGATAACTTAGCACTCGACCCTCTTGTACAAATATGTGCACTTCTGACTCAACCCCCCTCAACATGGCCTAAACACTGACTGCTAGCAAAAACCAATGTGTGACTTTGTGCTGGTCTCTTACATACAGTTTGTGGTGATCATGCTGATTGTTGTTGTTCTGTTTTCCATCTTAAGAATTTGCTTGCATGACTTTATTCCACCTAAAATACTTTGAGTGCTTCCTTAAGATCCAGCTTGCACTCAAACGTCTCTCTGTGACAGGACTGGCAGCCCCAAAACACTGGAATCAGTTTTTAATGAAGAATAAAATCTATAAACCCACTCACAGCAGTAGCTATTACGGGCTATCAGCCATACTTCACTAAGCTTGTAGCAGTGAGCATTTGATTTCTAGGAGGAAACGTTACTCTGTTATTGGAGGATAAAGCAATGGGGTCAAAAGCAAGAAATCAATCAAGTAAGTGGACAATAAAATCTTTAATAGCAGTTGTTTCCAGGGTCAGGAATAACTTGGCTTACAGGCACATGGTTTGCACATAAGCAGTGTATATATAGCAGCACTCTAGTTTCTTTTCTTTCATTGCTAATCTAGTTCACAACTGATGTTAAGACTAGAGTGTGGCCATGCTTGAAACATTTAGCATTAGGCTGATCTGTCAAAGGTGTATGAAGTGCTTCATGTATAGCAGACGTCAGTGATGCACACACACACGCACGCACACACACACACACACACACACACACACACACACACACACACACACACACACACACACACACACACACACACACACACACACACACACACACACACACAAAACCAACGCAAAACCACTGGGTGCTGCATCACTGTATGTGATTAAATTTCCACATTGTGATAACTGTATGACGTGTCCAAATCTTAATCCCTTTTAATCTTAATCTGTGGATAGAGTCAGGTTGATGTAGCTCAGATTATCCTACAGTGCTTTGTGAGTCTGTAAGTCCACTCATGCCAGGTTATCTTTTGTGTCACAGATGCTGTTTTTATCTCATTGCACATTAAAATTCTACATTTGTGCACATTATTCATTAGTCAAAGATAGAGGAGCACAAAACTTGATTTTCACAAGAGTAAAATAAATCTTTTGTTTTCATAGACGAGTCTGTATAACTGCTGGTGTAAGTGCATTTTCCAACCACAGGGTGGTGCTGTTAGGCTACTACACTAGCGTCTTTCTTTTTTCTCCTGATGGAAAGTTGCAGTGTCCATCAGTTTTATAAAAGATTTGAAATTTTGACACATCAGACCACATGGCAGTTTTCTGCCTTAGCCAATGTTAAATGATTCATTAACAGAGAAGAAAGGAGCAAGTCTGAATCTTGTTTATATCTGGCTTTGCATTTCTGAGCGTATGGGCAGGTGATCTTCATCCTTCCTTACCCGCCGTGTATCTTATAGCACTTCATTCCAATGGTTATAGCCTAAAGCGTAGTGGTTTCAAAATGTGGGAGCTTGGCATGTGCCTGACCAGGTGCCACCAGACCAAGGTTTGTCCACCAAATGCACACCATCAGGCTCCCGTGCAATATCTGGCTCCAAGAGGAGCTCGAATCCATACAGTTCAGTCACTGTGTGAAGCTGGAACCAGTCTGGCATAAATTGGTAGCAACCTGGTTGCCAGAATCAAAGGGATGCACAAACATCCGTCGTGACCTCATTTATAGCACCAAAGAAATACATGCAGCTACATGTCTGTGCAGCTACATAGGCTGGTATCTGCACAGACCAAGGAGGACTACTTCATAATATATATTAAAATGTTTGCTCACACACACACACACACACACACACACACACACACACACACACACACACACACACACACACACACACACACACACACACACACACACACACACTTCCCCTTTTAGGCTCTTCTCTTGAGAGTCAGACAGAAATACTGCATCTCCTCCCCTCAGGGGAATCTTCCTGAGGCATTTAGCATTTAGGTTGTTGGACACGGTATATCTGATGTCAAGCACAGAGCAGGCAGTTCGACACTGTGTTCCTGTAACATATGCTCCACGTTATGATTGATGTTACTATTTCTGGTGCTGAAGAAAGGGTCCTTATCAGGGCCGTGCAGAGAGGTTTAAAGGGGCGGGTGCTCAAAGTTAAAAAGGGGCACATTGAACCAGGCTGAATAACAACAACACACATTCATCAAGAATCTAATATGGGAAGGGCAGGGCTGTGTTGATCTGAGACTGTAGACATTAAAAAGTCCATAGGAGAGATGGTAGCTGATTAAACAAGAGTCATGAGATAATAACAAAATGCAAAGATTGGTGACAGCGCTTGGAACCATAAGGCAACGAAAAACTGTGAGAAATAATTTAGGCTCTGCCTGTGAATCACTCTTTGCTTCTCTTCTTCCTTCCATCGCATCATTTCATATATCACTCTCCACTTGCTGTCTATGTGAGAACAAGGCACAACTTGCTATTGCAATAAACTATAATCTAATTATCCACACCTAACAACTCTTGCACTTAATCTAAATGATGACAGAAAAATGTTATAGCCCTGCCTTTAGTAGCCTCACACAGCTCCTGCTGTTTCCTCCTCATGTCCTTACCAGCCATGTCTGGACAATGTTATATCATGAGTAATATTTTTTTTTTAAATCCATCTAAATAAAACACACACATGCACGCACACACAGTGACATTTTAGACCTTCTTCAGAATACTGTATATACTATGGGCATCATGGTGCTGATCCAGAATCCTTACATTATTATTTATTACTAGAGCTACAATAATAAAGCAATGAGGAGGGGGAAGTAATAAATATGAAATAATGTCATTATGATGATTCCATTTGTTTCACTATCCACTCTGTGCAGGGGCAAAGCTTATTACATTTTTAAACTGTAGAGATACAATCATTTTACTGCTGTAAAATCCACATTTTGTCTTGTAACCCACCTAAAATTTGCCTCATGAAAATGAACTGCTGTTCCCAAAGAATATCAGTAGGTGGCACTATTAGATTGTTTAGTGCTTGTGAACTTGAGTTGAGAACTATAGAGAAGGAGAATAGCGCTAAGGCTACGTATGCTGGTCGGAGCTACTCACCGAGTTTTTCTTTAATCCTTGTTCAAAAAAAGGTTGTGTGTGAAGCCACAAATTGGATTTTACTTTTCCGCTTGTTGGGAAACGCGGACACTTTTTGTTGATGCTGATGTACCTCTGTTTTTGTGTTTTTTGTTCATTTCCGGTGAGTTGACTAACTGTGCTAGCATAGCAAGCTAATCGTTAGCTAATCATTAGCTTAGTATAATGTAAATTTCATGTGTTCCTTTTAAGTGCTGTATTATCTTTTTATTTCTTCACTTGTGAATGTTTTAAACCAATCGGAAATATTTCTTTGGAAGCTAGTAGGTAAGTTTTATTTATTGTAATGAGATGATAAATATGAGCAGTCTTTGGCTAAATAGTACTGCGACCACGTTTTGCACTTTCCTCGTGCATCAGTAATGTACATTCTCTCAATTCATTGGATTGATGTGACTGCTGTTCACAAAATATGAGATTTGAGTTAAATTTGTATGATGTGGAAATTGTTTTAAGGTTCTTTGATTAATTTTATTATTGATTGCATTAAGTCATTATATACAAAGAGTGAGAGACATTTGGTCACTAGTGTTGATTAAGTTGTTATTAGAGCTGGGCGATATGAGATTTTTTCATATCACTATATGTTTTTTTCATTTCAGGCGATAACGATATCTATCACGATATAAGCCAAATAACTATATTTGTAAGATTTAAATGTGCCGTTGCTCACAAGTAAAATGTGAAATAATCAGCAGCTTGTTTTTAAATATTTATTTCCCATAATAAGTTCAACAGGGTAGATGTACTTAAGGAACATGAGACTTTTTCAGATAAATAAAGGCAAATATTGCAAACTACACAAAAGGCAGCCGCTAAAGCGTTTAAGTTTCAAAATAGAACAAACGAAACAGACTAAATTGTCAATTCCACTTAGAAACAAAATATTAATTCTAAAAATAAATCTTAGTTTGTTTTACAGAAGAACAGACAAAACTGACTAACTTTTGTCAATATCAAATAAACTGAGAACTAAAAGGAAATTCTCAATCTCTCCTTGTTGTATAGCTGAGCTTTTCAAACAGTTTTAACAGTTACTTTAGTCTGACAAAAGCCGAATGACGAATTAGCGCTTCCAGTCAGAGACTGAGGCTACGTCCACACGTACACAGGTATTTTTTAGGGGTGCAACGATATTCGTATCGATATTGAACCGTTCGATACAGTGCTTTCAGTTCGGTACGCATATGTATCGAACAATACAACATTTGTAATTTATTTTATCAATTTTCCTTCTGACGATGCTGTCTGTGTTGAGCGCTCAGTGAATCTGTGTTCGACTACTCCGCCTAGGCTGCACTGTCCAGCGCAGATCCACTGAGCGCTCAACACAGACAGCATCGTCAGAAGGAAGAGCGCAGGGCACCTCCCCCACCCTCATTCAGATCTGGCGTTTGGAATTATTTTGGTTTTCATGTGACGTATGACCCTGAAGGTAAGCGAGTCATGGACTAAAGTAAAACAGTATGTTGGATGTGCCATGCAATGCTCAATTACATTGGTGTGAACTAGTGTGTTAGCGCAGTTAGCTCGTTAACGTGTTGGCCGTCTAGCCCCATGCACAGAGCGATCGGCGGTAGCTCGTTAACGGAGATTTGCCGTGTTGTGGCGTTAAGGTCATTTCAACGAGATTAACCTGAAAGCACTAGTGGGAACACAACGAATATGACGGCACATTTACGCCGACATCATCCTAGTGCAAAGACAAGTGGAAGCAGACAAAAAAAAGCAAGCATGCTACTAACTTTAGCCGAGTCGTTTAGACAGCTGTTAGCACATGATTCTCCTTATGCTGCTGAGAATATAGCCCAGAAGAAGCGGATAGTATAGCTTTTATTTTGGAAAGAGACATTTCTCTGTAATAAACTCTCTTTTCCAAAGATGAGTGATTCCTCAATCAGATACAGGGCTTGCAATATCGCTAGCCCGACGTCCCGGAGCTAGCGATTTTTTCAGTCGGGCTACCAAAATCTATCTCTGCCCTGCCCGTCGGGCTATTGTAGGAAAAATATATGTCAATGCTTTTGCATTCTTTCAGAAATGTAGCTGGGTAATTATGTCATTGGGTGAGCCACTGTCAATATGTGACATATTGAAATCGCGTTTGAATTTGCGCTCGTTTTTTTGCTTTCACTTTGCAATCGTGTGAACGGTGTATAGAGAGCGACAGCACTGATCTGTGAGTGATGATAATTTGTGCACCAATTCCTCTGACATCGTCTTATTAATCGTTAGCTTACTATGCAAACATGACAAGTGAAATCTCCCGCAGCTTAAACATGTGAGAGGTTGATCGCGCAGAGAATCGCTGAGCTTATGTGAGTGAGTGTGTAAAAGCATTTCAGTTCTGCTGAGCCAAATAAGACAGGTCAGGGTGAAGAAGTGACAGCCAAAGAAAAGCTTACCACAAAACGGAGAAGTTATGACAAATCAGACTATAAGGCAAAAAGAAAGTGCAGCTTTATGGTTTCATGGACAAAAGAATTTCTGTGGCTGCGATATGACGAGCTAAATAACCAGGGCTGCACATAAGTGGTCCGCAGGTGCGCATTCGCTGTCAAAATAAAAAACACGCACAAGGGTTAGGGTTAAATTTAAAAACTGCACTTTTGAGTTAAAATATATATTTATAATTTTAATAAATGACAAATTAAAAATGCATGAATATTTTTTTGTATTGAAAAAATATCGAACCGTGACACCAAAGTATCGAACCGAACCGAACCGTGAATTTTGTGTATCGTTGCACCCCTAGTATTTTTGAAAACGGAGATTTTCCGTTTTCGTTTTAAAAATAATCCCGTCCACACATAAAGGGAGAAATGAAAGAAAACGCTGCTATGAACATGCCAAAGCAGCAGGTGGCGCTAGATTCCTAACCGTGCCGAAATGTTGGCCAATCAGAAGTCTAGAAGCCTCGGTGGGAAAAAGTAAACAAAGCTGGGGCATAGAAGCAGAACCGAGTCGTATGTGTGGAGGGACAGTAACTGTGTGTATATGTAAGCATTTAAACACTGCAGAGAGTAGAATTAACAGTAACAGTATTGTAGAAATTCATTTCACCGAAACAATAACGCGGCGCACAGTGTGACGCATGCACCAGTTTATTGTATTTCCAGACTTGCTTTCGGCACAATTTACAGTGCACGCTACTCTGTTTTTTGTCAGACTTGAAATAGCCGAAATACCTTCACACTACGGAACTTCTATGGCTCTTCCGTTCGACAATCTCTCCGGCATTGGAACCATCATCTGTTTTCTCTTCGGTCACGCTCGGTTGATTTTTCTAGTCGGCACACTCATTTCCTCCATTACGCGCTGGCTCCATTACCCGCTGGCTGCTTCCCAAACAAACACACGTGCGGCTTGGCACTTGTGCTGTACGTAACAAGTCACGCGACGTGACGCTGCGGCTGTGATTGGTTCGGCTCTGCGCTACTTAATTTGGATTGGCTGACCTTTTTTTTTTTTTTTTTTTTTTAACAGGACAAGAGCGGCGAGGTCTATCGCGATAGCTTAATTTCTCTATCGAGTAAAAGTTATATCGCGATACATATCGTTATCGTTCTATCGCCCAGCTCTAGTTGTTATATGATATTCATGTAAAATATGTTCACTGCCCTGTGCAGGTTGGTTTTTTTTGTTGGAGTCTAAAGTTGCGAGCCAGGATTCCGGATCCCCAGCTGCGATGCAGGAAAGATTTCCAGCCTACTTAGAAGTGACAACTGCGTTACTTCTTGACAGATAAGCTTATGAGATCTCAGAACAATACACTACCCGGGTAGTACTACTAACATTAACACTATACACACACACACTCACACGCCTGAACTGAAAAGACTGAAAAGAACTCTGAACACTGAACTCTGAACTCTAAAACTGAATACACAGACTGACAAATATGGACAATTGGAACTGTTGTGAACTGTTGAATGACTGTTTTTGGTTTTGTTTTGAATAAATGTTGACTGTTCTTTTAGCTGTGTGTCATTCGCTCCTTAGTCGATTCCTAGAGACCATAAGCCTAAGATCCTAACTTTCTCTACATTCAGTAGTGGTAAAGTATCGTGTGTTACAGTCTTATTTAAAATATAAATCTAATATAATCTGCTTCTTAATGTATGTTCTTTAAAATACAGCGTGTGTTTTTTAATATATTATAATTATAATAATGCACAATTATGTGGACATGCATATTAGATCGTTTTTTAGTGAAATATAATCCCTCCAGAAAGGCAGGAAAAGCGCTGTAACTTACTTTAAAACTAAATATGTTCCCTAAAACGGTGACAGAGCTACAGACCCATGACAGCCTTACACAGGTAGCCAGCAGCTATGACCAGCACTACCTGTGCAGTTAATAAAAGGACAGGTAATGTTTGTCGCGCTGTTGCACACACAGCACGCTCGTTTGTTTCAGTTCGTCAGTTGCAACAAGACAGCTTACCAACGTGTACGTAATAAGCTAATACTCCTGTGTGCTACACACTACAGTGTGCGCTGTACACCTACTTACTGGGTTTGTCGCATCAGTCTGTGTCTCTGAGTTAACTTGTGTTTCTCCTACAGTTCCGGGCCGCTAAAAATGCGCGTGCTCTTTGTGAGCTCGTTCCCGGCTCGTAACCAGCGCGTTCTGCCGTCGAGGGCGATCATTGGTTAAATGTGATCATGTGACTGATGCGAGCCAGATCCTTTTATTTAGCAAAACTGTGATTAATAGTTAAATATTATTGTTGAGGAGCACAGACAGGACTCCGCACGCACACACACATTAAAAATAATAATAATTTAAAAAAAAAAGTTGCCTCAACAAAAGGGCACCTTGGGCACCCATCAGGAAAGGGGCGGGTGCTCAAGCCCCTCTAGCCCCCCCGCTGCACGTGCCTGGTCCTTATACAGTCAGGCCTACAGACTGACTGTGGACATTACAGGGATACATGTGCATCTGTGTTTGAGAATGTAGGACATGATGTGTCCTGTCAGGTGTTGATAGCTGGGGAATATTTCTGGAAACATAGCGGGGCTGCTCTGACAATATGTGCATATGTGTAACGTTGCATAATGTGGGCTGCTGGTCACATTTTCTTCAGTACAGTTGACTTAGACTCTCTGAGTTCCAGATCAGCAGAGGTTATAATCTTAACCCTGCCTTCAACTCATCACAGAAGACCCCTTAGAGCTCAGCGGGTTAAACAGGAAAGACAATTTCAAAGAAGAAAGAAGACCTTATGGAAAGTGAGCGGAGGGTCTTTGGCTCCCTCTTGTGCTCACTATGGGTACTTTTACAAATAAAAGAAGTGGATACAACTAGGGCTGGGCCATATTATACCGTTCACGGTAATACCGGTATAATGTTAGGCAACGATAGGAAAATGAAATATCGCGATAGAATGGGAGTAAAACGCGCATGCGCAGTGCCTTTGTTTTCATACGCACATGGCCTTATTGATTCCAGTCGCCCCAAATGACGTCACCACGTTGCGGAGCGTCATTTACCTGGCAGGAAACACGGCGCCAGCGGCTCAAATGCTCAAAAGCTTGGTTATACTTTACGAGAACGGATGACAACAGGGCAACTTGCAATACTTGCAAAGTAGATATTTCATTTAAGGGAGGAAACACTACGAATATGCAAAAGCATTTGCTCACAAAACACGTGATAACCTTAAATGAATGTCGTGTTTTTAATTCCGCTCCAGACTCGTGAATCTCAACCCAGCAGCAGCGGTAACATTTGCACGTCCTCTCCCGTTAATGCGGCAGGTAAATAATCAACTAACAGTGCATATTATGTTAGTGCGATCTGCCTTATTACAAAACCTGCCATTACTGTGCATTTAGGCGACCATGATGAGAGAGACAGAGTCTGGCTCAGATGCTGGCAGTTCTCGCTGCAGTCTACCGGTAGCGTCTCCTTTCAGGCCAGGATAGACGAATGTCACCGAGCAGTGACTGAGTTGGTGGTCAAAGGCTTGCACCCATTTGCCACAGCAGATGCCCCCGATTTCACTTTGGTAAGTGAATGTGTTTAATTGTAGGCAGGACATTACTGGATATTCTTGTGTAATTGCTACAGAATAATTTATGTTACACTTTGTTATTGCTACAGAAGAATATTTATTTTATTATTTTACATTTACATTTTTTTTCCTGGGGACCCTGTGACACCCCATTGAAGAGCCGTAGGCTGGATCTCTTAAGATCTCACTGTTGGGTTTGTAAGGCCATGTTACTCCTAAATTTCTATCTTGTTCAAAGAGAAGATATAAAACAAAGTTCTAAGCTAATCGACCTTAGTGTTCTCCTTTTTTAAAGAGAATCGATAAGAGAATCGATAAAGAATCCAATCGTTAAACAGAATCGAAAATGGAATCGGAATCGTTAAAATCTTATCAATACCCATCCCTACTGATGTGTCCCCATCAAATCTGCTCTCCTTCACTACTCTGACTCATTGAATTTGACCTTGTCTCTTTGTGTGTGCTGTTAGTGCCATTTGGAGCATTTTTGCAGATTGCCTGACTGATCACGTGCTTTGCTGTGTGGTACAAACCATCCAACAAATTTGTCCTTCAGACTTGGTGAGTGAGATTCTAGTATTTTATTAGTTTTAACTATCTTATATGTTAGGGTGACCATATTTTGATTTCCAACTTTAATAATACTGTTTGCTTAAAGAAATTTTTAACACATTTAAACAATGCCTTCTCTGTGCGGTCAATGAATGGTGAAACAAAAATGTCATTTAGGCTTTTACAAGTCATCATGGGCAAAAAAAAGAAGTCAAAAACCTCTGGAATTAAATAATGGTGCAGAAAGAATGCCTCACCTTTATAAGAAAAATTACCGGGACCGTATGAGGGAAATTTATTTTGCAGTTTATCTGAAAAGCTCCACTTGCGCTTTGACGTCTTTTAAACATCATCAGGCGCGCTGCTGCACGCTGTCTGTCCAGTCTGTGAGCGCAGAACAAGCGCTCACAAAGCATCAGCTCGGAGATGACATCATACATATGGTTCCTCTGTAGGCCTATAGAAAAACCCGGACATTTTCATCAATCTCGAAAATCCTCCCCGACGCTCCGGACAGAACGTGAAAAGTGGACATGTTCGGGGAAAAGAGGATGGTTGGTCACCCTATTATATGTGTATTGCAACTAAGCTAGCTAGCATTAGCTGATAACTTGGAACTCCACTGTTTCATCCTTAGCATCAAAATGCTAACACTGAAGATAGCTAAGCATTAACAGTCACTAGACAAACCAGTCCTTACGACATATTTACTTTATAAACTGTCATTAATAATTAATATATATGTTTTTGAAAAAGTGTCAGTATGTTGGGAAAAATTGGAGATGTTGCAGAAAATAAAGACATACTGTAGCAATACAATAATGTGTCTCTGTACAGCCATTTTAACTAGCATTGATGTCAGAAGCAGTGTCATCACTCTATCCTTTTGATGATCACAAAGATGTTCAGATTGCTACTCGGTTATTTAGAAGTTATTCTGCGTATTTACTGTCTTGGTGTACATGCTAACCTCTAACCTCTACAAGGCACAACTAGGATTGGGTCAAAGGTTGCTGCATCCTCAGTATTACAAATCAAGAGGCCAGAAATCACAAGTTGGTTTTTATACCAAGTATTTCATACTTTTTATTACCATTTATAAGTATTCATTTCAAGTCGACAATTTACATCACAGCCCATTGGCTCTCTGGAATTGTCAGTATAATGTATATCAGCCATAGGGACGAGGGGAATAGCGGGTAAGACTGCGGGACCCAGAAAAACCTAAAACATGAGGGGGAGGACAGGGGGGAGGAAACTGTGGTTTCTGCCACCAGATCCCAAACTCGGCCCAAATCAACACAGTGTTTGCCTCTCTGTGATGATGATCATCATCATCTTCATCATTCGAGTTGTTGTCATCGGTCCAGTGCTGTTGTGCAGAAGGAAAATGCTGGGAACTTGGAGGACTCAGTGCAGTGGACCTGCAATAGCGAGAGACATTTGAGCTTGATGAAGGCAAAGATCCTTTGGGCAGACCTGACAAATAATCTGATATCTAACCGCTGATCTCAAACAGATACAGACAAGGAGCGTCACATGTTGCAACCTTCCCAAATCATACCACTTGCTTCTTCCCTTTTTCATTATACAGTAGGCCAGCTGAATACCTTTGGCCACGGGTGTTGTCCAGGCTGCATTCCCACATGGCTCAGATCCAGTGAAATCCAGATCATCTCTGTATGTGGTCTGGCTGATCCAGTTGCATTCTCATCCTTTGTTTTGCATACATTTACGCCTGCATTAAAGTACCTGTTTCTTTACCAAGAACTGATATCTACAGCAGACCGATCACTCAGTCGGGCTGTTTGTTAATTCTGGTGAGTGGATTGTTATTTTAAGTGTCTTCTTATTGAAACTGCTTTTCAACTGACAAAGCGGCAAATATTTTAAAACTCAGCATCTCAATAATGAGATTTTGGATCTTTATTTAGTCATATATATGTATTTGATTTGCCAGTTTATCAGAATATGTCATTTTTGTTTCTCCTAAAAATTATCCTCCCAAGTCTTGGCAATAATAACAAACTTTTGATATGTCAAAGTAAGGCTAAGCTGAGCATTATAGTCATTATAGTCAGCGTTGGAACAGTAAACCAGCAGGACCAGCTAAAGAGAATTCAGCCATAGTTCATTTTTTAAAGATATATTTAGAGAATAAACACTTGTATTCTCTATTCCTGTTGAAACCATTTTCAGACGATTCACAAAGGTTTCTATAAATAACCCCCCACCGAAGCTGTTATGGAATTAATCATTCAATTATGCAACATGCTTACATTTGAGGCTGGAGGGCGACTCCTCATGACGTCCCTTCAGCTGCACTCTTCACACAAGCAGCGAAGGCCTCCATCAGATCTTTGCAGCCGCCGGCTCCCTTCTCCGCCACACTGGAGGAAAGATTAACAACAGTTAGACCTCAAGTAAACCCACGTACAGGAGTTAAGCATCAACTGGATGCCAATCCAAGGAATTCTGTTGGCAAAACACATGCATGTTTGGTGTGCTAACATTGGTAGAAGCAAAAACACGAGCAACAGCTCTCAACAAGAGGGAAAAGCTGAAGAATAGGAAGAAGAGATGAATGCGACAGAGCGAGAGAGGAAGAGCGATTTCAAGCTTGGGAACAATTTCAGGCTTCCCATTCAGGAGCGAACACAGCCGACACTGCCACAGTGCATTAGGGTGATGGAGCGAGAGAGAGGGAGGGAGACAGAACAGCCATGTGCGTGGACCCATCTGTTTGATGGGAGGGAGGGAGGTTGCGTGATAATGGAGAGATAATAAGACACAGAGGTAACAGGGGGAGGCCACAGGAGGAGAGGGTTCATGTTACATGAACGTAAACCAATTGACTGGCTCCTCCTCCGCCTTCATGATGTCTCATCATCTCTCTGCTCCACTTTTCCTGCAACCCACCGAAGAGCAGGGGCCTCAATCCCTCCATCACAACTCCAATTCTATTCACAACGGTTCCTACTCGCTGCCAAGATAAAGGTTTTGCTTTTCATCCAGCATGTAGATTTACTCACTTATACGGTATAACTTTTATAAATATTGGTTTTTAATCTGTCTGCTGCTTTTACCTTTCCTTTATGATCAGAAGATTGGTTTTCCTTTTATTCATTTGGCTGCCATTTTGGTGATGTCAGCAGACAGTTAACCCCTCGAGGTCTGAGTGGGTAACTCTAACCCTAACTCCACCCTAACCATAATTTGGAGAAAGGGAAAACAAATTTTCTGGGAAAAGCACACACGCACGCACGCACACACACACACACACACACACACACACACACGTCAGGTGTTGCTGTCCTAGTGGGGACATCTCATTGACATAATGCTTTCCCATGGCGCTTACCCTAACCATCAAAAATGAATGCCTAACCCTTACCCTAAACCTAACCATAACCATAACCCTGACACTAAAACCACACTTTGAGTGTGAAAAATGCCATCGAACTCGTGGGAACCAATAGGGCTGGTGGTCCCCACGAGGATAGTAAATTTCAGATTTTGGTCCCCACCAAGAAAAGAAAAAATGGCACACACACACACAAACACAGAGCGCCAGGACATTGTTAGCTTACTTTAAGCTGTAAGCTAGCTGTTGGGAACAGCTAGCTTACAGCTTTGGTATGGTACAAATGCATTTTTCCTGATTTCATTTATATATTTGTACTGTAATATATATTTAATATTACTGTACTGTAATATTACTGTTATTGTGAATTTTTTTTTCTTCAAATAGGTGAAAACCTGACATTGGGATATTTGGTCACATGTGGAGTATTCATGCTAAATTAAGCTAACTAGCTCCAGAGTAAATAAAATAATATACGGAAAATACGAAGAAAAGAGGCCAGTTTGATTTTCAGCCTTCAACTTGCAACTAAGTGAAATGCAGTCTATTCTGTAAGTCTGAAAAGTGTGTCAGATCCATTTTAATACACCAGCTGAGCTACACTGAGCATACTGCTTTATCGTTTCATATTGTGGCCTGGCGCCTTCAGAGTGATGTAACGTACAGCTGGCTGCTGCAGATTATCACTCAGCACTTTACTTTGCCAGGAGAGTTGGAGAGAACGGTGTGTGTCTGCTGCTTGGCGAGGGTGTGCAAGGAAATGGGAGTGGGGCATTGAGTGGTTATGTTGCATGCACTGCAATAATGACCCAACATCAGAGCTGAGCAGAATCAAACCCTGAGGCTGTGTTGCCAGATAATCCTGCCACAGTGCCATCAACATGCATGTACATGTCTCTGAATCAAACCCAACAAGAAGAAGAAGAACAGGAACATTATTGTACTTGTAAAGTCCTACTATCTGCATGTGAACAAATATTAAGAAAATATAGGGATTACATAAAGCATAGGAGCAGGGTGCTCACATGCATGGGCAGACGAGGGTAAGGATCTGATGACATCATCGCAACTACAGGCATCACGCAATCTTCTGAGAGAGGGAGAGAGAGCGTGATTCTGAATGAGCGTGGTACAAGCAACCAGGAACAAAACCAATTGGTTGTTTTAGTGAATATATGACCACAGACTGAATGAAAGCAACTCTGCACCACTGAGCACTAGTATCCTGATCCAAGCATGTCCAGGTCCGATTGCCACTCTGCACGGGGTGGAGGAGGGACGTTGTCTCCTTGTCTTGGACACAATCAGGAAGCGTAATCTGAATTATTTAGGCTGGGCTTGCTATAGTCAGTCCACTGGGACCAACATGTATAATAGATCAGTGAGCAGGTGCAGAAGGGTAAAATGATGATGCAGATGCCAGGATTTAGCCAGGAGGTCATGTGATTAGCTGTGTCACTGTCCTGTGAGGTAGCGATGAGAATCATCAAAGCACAGAGTTTATTAGGACGGTGATTGTCCAACATTTCTGCTTGAGACTTCTTAAAACAATATATGTCAACAAGTTAAGACCCAAAGAAGTAAGGATGTTCCATTTTGTGCCTTTATTGAAACATCTGAGTCTTTCAAAAATCTGCTTTTGTAAAATGCACTTTACCCATCTGGATGTTGAAAAAAAATCACCAAAACAATGAATAAACAGATTCCACAGGCGTGAAAGCTGTTGTCCGTCCAGCATGGTGAGCTGGAGGGGAAGAGGCTGTAGCTAGTCTGACACAGCAGCAGTGCTACACTCAGATTACTGACGTCTGCCGAGTCACCAAATTCCAGCCAGAAATTAAATGCATGTGCGTCCATACAGCCGCAGGCGATCGGGCCCAAAGAGGCCGACTGTGGAAGTGAGTGTGAGAGTGTTTATGGAAGGCAGAGGAAGAGTAAGGCCAGCATGTCCACGGTTCCTATGGCTAACATTCAGCATGTTCACTGTAGGAGTTTGCATAGATCGCCATGGCCTGCAAACAGGTGTCTAAACCAGCCTTGACCTCATTTTTGAGGAGACTTTGAGACTGTGGCTACTCTTCAGTGAGCTATCTATGACCATTTGGTACTTTAACTTTGCAATTTCATTAAAGTAATATCATGTTTTGTTGCATTTATTTAATTATTGAACTAAAAAAAGAGCTTGCTCTTTAAAAAAAATACATTGTTATTATACCAGCAAAAGAGAACCTGAAGTAGAGGAAGTAAATATGTGTTGGTATGTCTATGCTTATGTTAAAAGCTAAAGAGATACTTTCAGTCCTACCTGTATTTTTGCAAATGAATCATAATAAATAAAACACGTAGCACCCTAGGTACATACAGGTATAGGTTACACGTTTTTACAACTAGACAATTTAAGGAATAATTTTCAGCAGCAATAAATAGAAGTTACATTGATAAACATGGCACATTGCCTTCTTTTATAAATTTATTCATTTATATAAATGAATTTAAATAAATTAAGGGAGCCACTGGAGCAGCTAGAGGTGTTTTGAGACTAGGGATGGACCGATCCGATATTAAGCATCGGTCCGATACTGACCTAAATTACTGGCTCGGATATCGGAGAGATATAAAAAATGTAATCCGATCCATTAAATATCCCCAAAGCACCTCACAAAACTTGCGACATGGCGTAACTCAGCTCAGAACCTTAGCACGTGGGAGCAGTATGCGTCACGTGATAGAGCGGCTGTGGCGCGCCAGACCTGTTGGCGGTCTGGTTGAGCATTTGGAGCGTTGCTACCAACCCGGCATTTCATCTCCGAGGAAGTGATCCCAGAGAGAAGTAAAGCAAGTGTGTAAGTTCATCTCTGAATGTTTGTAAAGCATTCCCACGCTAAGCTTAACAACTGATATATGGAGCGACTGCCTCTTCTCTATTTACTTTCTACACCAGGATTCTTTTCTATGCAGCTGACAGCTGGTAACTGTGCAGGGGCAGATCTAGCAAAGTTATGCCAGGGGGCCAGGGACGGCAATAACAGGGACAAGGGGGCACAAAGACATACTTTTCTTTCTTATTCTCATTTAAAATGTCGAGCTTTTAATAATGAATTATCTGAATCTTACAACCAAATTTTTCATCTGATGTAAAATGTATAGAAGTCCATTACTGTATATAGTAACTGTTAAGTCTAATATATACAGGGGTACACGTAAATGGTCCGCAGGTGCGCATTCGCTGTCAAAATAAAAGACGCGCACCGGATAAGAAGTTGGAACGTGTGTTTGTGTACATAAGATGTTCTGGAGGAGGACAGACATTTGTTCAGAACTCTTAAAGATGTCGAAGAAGCAAGCTCCGTAAGCAATTACTTATGCAAAAGAAGCGCGTTTTCTCGAATATGTGCTTCTTATCTGTTGTGCATCTTTTATTTTGACAGCGAATGCGCACCTGCGGACCACTTATGTGCATCCCTGAATATATACCCTAGTAAGCTATAGTACTTTTTTCTTTGTAAAGGTACCATCTGTGCAGTCTGCAATTCTGTTGAAGAAAGATTTCTATCTATTTATTTATTGTAGAACAATAATTTATTTCTGTGCATTTCTTTTAATTTAAAAAAAAATTTTGTACACGTGCATTAAATTAAAGTTGATTACGTCAATTAAGCAAAACGAGGCGGAGGGTGGTTCCCAATTTTTTTGCTGGGAGTTGGCAGCCCTATTAGTTAGGTTGTTTAATATTTCTGCTAAGTACTCTTTAAAATACCAGAATAGGGAGGATGGAGGATTTAAGTTTATTAGAACTATGAACTATTTTGGGTGCAGTGTATTTTTTGAATACAAGTATAAGAGAATAGCTTTAGTGGTTTTGTTTTTTTGTCTTTTTAAGACAAAAAGTATGAACTTATACAAAATGCAGCAAGATATTAAAAAAACAAACAGTTTTATTGATTAAAAAATACGCTATAGCAGATTCATATCAGTATCGGCAGATATTATTACAAATTTATGATATTGGTATTGGTATCGGACATAAAAAAGTGGTATCGTGCCGTCTTTATTTGAGGCCTCTGGTTGAAACAAATAACACAACATGTGATTCATTTATCAATAAGAGCAATTTTTGAAAAATGTATGGAATAAACATATATTTATAATTTATAATGTTTTTAACACTTTATTAATGCTAGTTAGTCATCGTCAAGTTCAGTTCATCATAAATGTCAAGGAAAATATAGTTGATATACTGTTCATGCATTGCATTTTAGTTTTTAACCTGCTCACTTCACCTCTGTGTGACTTTGCCACTGTGACCTTGACAGGGTCATGACTATATTAATCATGGCTGCCCTCTAAGTTTCCAGCTGGGTGTGAAAGAGAAGCGTTTGCTTATTTGGCTGCCCTGCTTAAAAAGGAGCAGGTGTCAGGTGGAGCAGTAATGTGACCTCCGACTAGTAACATGCAATGATACCCAGCATATACAGTCACACTTGTAACATTTCTATCCATGACTTTGACAAGCTGCTGTCTATAAATACGCAGGTATTTCTGATATATTGCTTACACAGGGCAGAGCCCTCTTGGCTCTACAGTTGGCTCAAAATTGGCTGGGATAACACTGATGGAGACCGCAGTATAGCAAGAATTCTTCCTTTCAGCACATGAATGTACACAGGAGCATCCATCATATAAGCGAGCATGTATACTGATGCAAGTCCTATAGAGAGCTGACTTGTATAAACTGTACCTTAAACCAAAGAAGTTAATTTGAATGTCAGTATCAGCAAAATAAATCTACTTTTTACATGTAGCGTATGAATTTAGGAGCAAAGCTGAATGAGTGTGGGATTCCCAACAGCTAAGAGGTTAGACTTTCAGTTTCATATAAAAAAGTCTGCTTACAGATCTTAGGGAATTAGAACGATGGGGCCGTGCCTAGAATGCTAGCATTAGCTGCTACCAACACGACACACCCCTGTAGTTTTAATTTAACATTTAGCTGCTAATTGCTAAGCAGGTAAGTGCTGTGTGTTTACCAGTTAGTACCTAATTCTCCCATTCTTAATGAATGGGTCATTTACAAGGCCCATGTGGCCAAAAATAGCACTGTAAGAAGGTAAACAACAAACCAGGTCTGTGAAGCTAGCTTAAACTAATAGCTAAAATTCCTTAAAAATACTCTGTAAAGTTGCTGATTCTGGTGACATTTCTAAGCTCAACACACACACACACACACACACACACACACACACTGATTTCACAGTGATTGCCATTCTGCACTCACTGATGATTAATTTGTTAGCATAATTATTTTTCTGTTAAATTTATCCCTAGTTTAAAAAGTGATTCCACAGAAATTACAGGTTATGGGACAAATATCAGTGTAGGACAATTAACTCTGGCTCTATACAACTTAAAGGACAAATAGTGCTGGTGCTGCCTGATTTTCAACCTTTCAAGGTTAGGTTCAGGTCAGCTTCATGCAATGACCCGCATACAGTATAATCTTGTAAAACCATGATATGCCGCATGAGCAACAGAACATCTTATCACCTTAAAACATTTACTTTCAAATACTCTTGAGAGTGCCAGCTTTTGCCAGAGTGCCCAGTGTATTCTTTAACATAAGAGGAACTGAACTTATCAATCAGTTATCAGTTGTATATTTCATTTGAATATATGTTAAACCTCAACATTCACCTAGAAATATCAGAGGTATCGGAAAGGTCATCAACACACTGGCGCATGATTAGCCAATTACCCATGCCATGCCTTCCATTCCCACTCAACCTGCTTGCTTATCTAATAGCTTCACACATTCATATCCACCTTATCAAGACTAAACAGGCTGGCTGAAGAAAACTGGGCAGCTTTTGCTATCAATAAAATGTGTTTACTTTGCCAGCACATAATTATTAACACCAGAACAGCTCAAATTCCAACTACAACTGAAGAAATCACTATAAAAACTGTTCCCTGGAGTTCATTGAACTTGACTGTGAAGAACTCAGACCTCTAAATGTCTGTAGTAGTGTTATGTCATTGCTATCCTCCATTCTCACAAAGCAGCATCTGTTGTGTCCGTTGACATAGCAAGAGGCTAAAGGAGACACTGGATACGAACAGAACGAGCTAACGCGAGGAATTCTGGGGAAAGGGAGGCAAGTGACGTAAGCAGATTCCCAGCCTCCATCCATCCGTATGGCCAAGCATCGAGCATCACCACCGCTGTCACGCATCATTAATCCCTTAATCGCTTTGCCCTACATGGGGTACCCTAAGTTTTCATAACCTTCAAACTTGCGCTCAGCTAGGTTGTCAAATTCATTTACATCTCAACACGCAAGATGTGGAGACTTTTAGTGCAAACGCCAATGACCGCTGAAGCGACTCCATTTTGGGATGGCGCACTTTAGGATACCGCAGTCCACGACCAGCCGCTGCCACACATGCGAGTCTCCCCCTTAATTTGGGTGCCGTGGTGTTTTTCTTTCCAGTTTGATAGCTCGTTAAGTAACGGCCAAGAACATCACGAATGATCCAGATAATTCGGTTTTGACTTCTCAGCGTGTAAACGTTTAAAGGCAACTCTGAGAGTCAGAGATGAACTTGTGTAGGCATCAAAGGTGTACCCAAGAACTGCAAGAGGTTCCTATTATGTTTTTGGCGTCTGGGATAAGAACCTTTCTTCAACTCTAAAGGATATGCAAATATGCAAATGAGAAACATATAAACTGTTTTTCTGTTAATCACTCCAACATGCACCTACCACTTGTCCAGGTCAGCCTTGATGTTTGCACAAGCAGCAGGGACGGGGGCCTCAGCAGGGGCGGCGGCGGTTTCAGAGTCCGACATGTCTGCGGTGGTGCTGCTACGTGGTGTTGAGGGTGCGTATGCTGTCCAGTTCTTGTCCTCTGAACGCCTATGGATCCCAGCGCCACCAACGGAGACAGACAGAGAGAGAAAGTAGAGATGTGAGCGAGCTGGTGAAAGGGGAGGGGAGCACAGCGGGAGGTGGGAGGAGATAAAACATGTGAGAGGGGAAGCACACGTGTGTACATAGCAGTCAAGAACTGAGGGAGGGGGTGGAAGAGGTGAAAGGGCAGTGACCCAGAAGAGGAAGATTTAGGAACAAGGACAGAAAAAGGATTCTAGAATTTGTTGGGGTTCCTTATTTATGAGGTTCATCACACAGGTTTGATGCCTATAATACTACTTAACAGGTGTTAGTTCAGGCATTCAGAAAATAGATAAAAACTCCATGATGCACTGAAGCGACCAATACCACTACTATGTCTGTGAAATGAAAAATCAGAAATCAGAGTGGCCTGAAGTCAGGTTTTTAAAGTTGTTGTTTTGTGGACTGTGAAATGAACGTACGTGTGTGTGTGTGTGTGTGTGTGTGTGTGTGTGTGTGTGTGTGTGTGTGTGTGTGTGTGTGTGTGTGTGTGTAAGCAAGTACACACACACATGACAACCATGACAGCTCGTCTTCCAACGAGAGCTGTCTGTCAAAAAGCTGCCATCTACTGGTAATTCTGTGCAACTGCAAGTCTTCATCACAGCTCATGGCTGCCATTCCTGAAAGGTCAAGGAATATATATAACAAGGAAACACGTTAAAGGGCACCATCTTTTACAATCACTAGGCAAAATTAAATACCTTTATTTATTGCATTTAGTCAAAATCAGTGAAGCCAAGTGTCCTTGTGGGAAAATGTGACCAAACTCCAAAGTTTTCCCAAGGTCACATGAGAACTGCGTGGAATGTCAGAGTTAGGACGAAGGCTGCTAATTGTAATTTTTACTATTAATTAATGTTCTGATTGAGTTTTTTGATGAGCTGCTGGTTAGATTCGAACAAATTTGTTTGTTTGTTTTTTGGATACAGACTAACTTTGCTTTAAAAAAAATTAACCTTCATGATGTCTCATCATCTCTCTGCTCCACTTTTCCTGCAACCCACCGAAGAGCAGGGGCCTCAATCCCTCCATCCTGACTCCAATTCTATTCACAACGGCTCCTACTCGCTGCCAAGATAAAGGTTTTGCTTTTCATCCAGCATGTAGATTTACTCACTTATACGGTATAACTTTTATAAATATTGGTTTTTAATCTGTCTGCTGCTTTTACCTTTCCGTTATGATCAGAAGATTGGTTTTCCTTTTATTCATTTGGCTGCCATTTTGGTGATGTCAGCAGACAGTTAACCCCTCGAGGTCTGAGTGGGTAACTCTAACCCTAACTCCACCCTAACCATAATTTGGAGAAAGGGAAAACAAATTTTCTGGGAAAAGCACACACGCACGCACGCACACACACACACACACACACACACATACACACACACACGTCAGGTGTTGCTGTCCTAGTGGGGACATCTCATTGACATAATGCTTTCCCATGGCGCTTACCCTAACCATCAAAAATGAATGCCTAACCCTTACCCTAAACCTAACCATAACCATAACCCTGACACTAAAACCACACTTTGAGTGTGAAAAATGCCATCGAACTCGTGGGAACCAATAGGGCTGGTGGTCCCCACGAGGATAGTAAATTTCAGATTTTGGTCCCCACCAAGAAAAGAAAAAGTGGCGCACACACACACACACACACACACACACACACACACACACACACACACACACACACACACAGCGCCAGGACATTGTTAGCTTACTTTAAGCTGTAAGCTAGCTGCTGGGAACAGCTAGCTTACAGCTTTGGTATGGTACAAATGCATTTTTCCTGATTTCATTTATATATTTGTACTGTAATATATATTTAATATTACTGTACTGTAATATTACTGTTATTGTGAATTTTTTTTTCTTCAAATAGGTGAAAACCTGACATTGGGATATTTGGTCACATGTGGAGTATTCATGCTAAATTAAGCTAACTAGCTCCAGAGTAAATAAAATAATATACGGAAAATACGAAGAAAGGAGGCCAGTTTGATTTTCAGCCTTCAACTTGCAACTAAGTGAAATGCAGTCTATTCTGTAAGTCTAAAAAGTGTGTCAGATCCATTTTAATACACCAGCTGAGCTACACTGAGCATACTGCTTTATCGTTTCATATTGTGGCCTGGCGCCTTCAGAGCTGCTGGTTAGATTCTAACAAATTTGTTTGTTTGTTTTTTGGATACAGACTAACTTTGCTTTAAAAAAAATTAACCAGAACAGACAAAGGTGAGACCCTTGGGAATGTTGGAATAAATAGGAATAAAAAGGAATTTCCTTTCACCATCATCATTAAAAAGAAAATAATAATAATAATAATAATAATAATAATAACAACTGTGATTGTCTTATAAATATTAATTTGAATTCAGTAAAGCACAGGAAGTGGAAGTCATTGTCCAGAGTCCACACCTCATACAAAGACGGATCGTTTAACAGGAACTGGGTGTACATCAGACACCCTGAAGATGACACTCAATTAGCCACAACTGCTGCTTGAATAAGGATCATAATTCTGTGTAATTCTGCTCCCACTATGTGGCTTGAAAAGATTTATACACTTGTCACAATCCCATTTAAGGAAGAGGGAGTGAATGCATGTGTGTGAGCATTATTAACTTAGGCCGTTTTTGTAGCCACCGCTGCGGAGTTTCACGATAAAACAACACATGCTTTTCTTTTCTTTTTTTTACTTCTTTTCTTTTACGATCTCAGCCACACATCAGCCAGGACTCACACTCGGATTGTTTCAGGACCCTGAAACAATCCAACAGTCCAAACTCCTCATTCATATTCCACAGAGAAAAGTGTCCCTAAATTACATTAGCATACAATGCCAACCACTTAGTTCTTTGCTTTTAAAAAACAAACAGACTCCTCTTTCCGTCACCTTCTCTCCCAAAAATAATGCTCACTCATGCGTAATTTCACTGGCATGAAGTCATGGGGTAAAGCACGAACAAATTATGACCAAATTCCACTATTCAAGGAAAAAAAGACATGTCATCAGATTACCCGGTGTCCACTGTAAGCATTATTTTTACAGAAAATAAGGAAAACATCTCTTTGGGCAAAACAACTATGTTGCTCATGCGCGTCAGGACAAGTACACCATGTACTTTCAATCACAGAAGTGGCTTCCTGTGCAGAAACCCCAGCATACCTGCTTAAATGTATTCACCAATGCTGTTAAATCCTACCTATCTGCAGATGGGATGTCTGGATCCTGAGGTGGACAGCTAGGGGAAAAAACTGTGCACGGTGGGTTTGCTGTCAGCAGTCTGAAAGACAAACAGGGAGTGTTTGGGGGAGGGGGAGTGGCGAGGTGGAATATGGAAAGTCAAAAGAGCAACAGCCTAAAAAAGAAGATGCTTCTGTTTGAGACACCATGGGGGTTAAAGGGAACTCAAGAGGAGGGGGGGGGATTCACATAAATGTGTAACATTTAATGCATAGCGTGCTGGCAGCACTGTGGTGCCCTGCAGCAAGGCCACCCTAACAGTCCATAAAACAATGAAATATGACTCTGGAGGTTCTCACATTTTTCTTTTTCTCTTATTCTGATTCATTTTTAGCTCATCTATGTGCAGCTTCCTCCCTCATACACGTAAGACCCTCAGGCCGCATGCTGACTTGGCATGATTTAAACACCGCATGCATATTTACTAAACATGCAAGCACACAGTCAGTGTTGCTCTGTGAGACAAAGCCAACAACATGAACTGTTTTCTTGACAATAAACAGGAATCTGCTGCCAGCAGGTAGAATACAAAAAAGTGTGTGTGCATGCTGGAGGTGGTGCTAAAATCAGAGGAGCCTTCAAAGTCAGTCTGTAGGTCACACATGAGACGCCTGCTGTGGTACTTTGGTAGTATAGTCTGAAAGGATAAGGTTGGGGGGGGGAGTGTATGGGAGGGCTGTTTAAAGCGAGCATCACATATATGACCTCTTGACTTTTGGAGAATGTGTCCACAAAGGGAACAGGAGCCCGTTTGATGAAACAGTCAACACCACATCACAAACGTGCCTTTTTGTGCTCGAGGCATCGATAAAAGATAGACGTCGCCACTGTCACGTCACAAACTGGTTTGGTGTTCATCGCCATCGCTGTCTTGATGATGACCCTACCATTACAAACTGTAGACTGTAGGTAAAACAGTAGAGCCACAGACTGTATGTAGAGACTGTATTGGTTAGGCAGTCCCATTATGAAGTCTCTTTTTACAATCAGAAGTCATGATGTGCATTGAGAAAATCTGACTACTCACTGATTGC
The DNA here is from genome assembly GCF_963969265.1 of Rhamphochromis sp. 'chilingali'. NCBI lineage: Eukaryota > Metazoa > Chordata > Actinopteri > Cichliformes > Cichlidae > Rhamphochromis > Rhamphochromis sp. 'chilingali'. The sequence continues at coordinate 32,706,450 of NC_137942.1, read as the reverse complement.
TTAATGACTTGGTAGTCACAAAATCGTCATCAAATCGGCTTTACTGTCAAACAACACCTTTTATTCGTAGTTGCCCAAATGGCACAGGACCTGAGGTTGAGACAGAGCACAGAGCTCTAGAAACAATTGCTCATGTTCTTTAAGAAAGTGAAATGTTTGGTCTGTTTGCATTTAGACCCCTGAACTCCAACCCACCATGGCAGATTGTAATATTGTAGGTGCTGTTGCGTTCAATATAAAGCACAGTTGAAACAGCAATTGCTGTGAATTGGTGCTATATTAATAAAATCGTTTGGTTGGAACTTTCCACACAACGCTGAGCTGAGTTGTGGGATAAAAATGTTTGTAGTGTTTGCAACTTCAATCCACCAGTGCAGTCTGGAGTCCATCTGTAAACACTGGGATAATCCAGCCATCCATTTACTTAGCCTCTTATCCGAATCAGGCTCTTTCGGGGAGCCTTGAGTCAATCTCAGCTATTGACATGGGCGACCAGTCCATCCCAGGACTAAGAAAGAGAAAAAGACAAGAATTCAAACTCACATTCACACCTATGACCAGTTTAGAAACACCAGTTAAGCTTATATGAATGCATGTGGGAGGAAGCCTGGAGTACCTGAGAAGCCAGAAAACACAGCGACAAGATGCAAAGTCCACACACAAACGTCTCCATGGCATAACAACACCAAAAGGTGGCTAATTTATATAAACTTTTCATGTGGTATAGACATGAAAACTCATAGATTAGCAAATCAGGCAGAGAAAGAGTAAAACCTTGTTGAAGGTGACCTGTGATGGTGATCTAGTGAAAATACTTTTTTGGGTTCGGGCATGGGAAAAGTTTCATCTTCATGAGTGGGCTCTAGGAAAGAGGCAGCGCCATAATCAGCTCTGCTAAAATCTCCATGGATTGCACACAAACCTGATGGAAAGAGCTGCTTGGAAAAAAATATCAATAAAATCATCATAAATTAAATCACAGCACCATTAAGAATGAGGTGATTACAGACTTTGTCGGTCGCCAAAGACGAGACCAACAAGGATCAATTGCTGATACTCTATAAAACGAGATAAAATCTCAGAAAAGCTGAATTTTACGTCATGTCGTTTGTTTTTTGTCACTTCTCACCAGTTAGCCCAGTAACCCCCCCACCCCCCCCCCCCCCCCCCCCCCCCCCCACCCCCACAAACACACACACACACACACACCCTGGAAAAGGAATGGGGGATGTGTGTGTGTGTGTGTGTACTTCCGTGTTTGTCCAGCAGATGCCTCCACTGCCTGTATTTTGCAAAATGAGTTTGCGGGTGAGAAGAGCAAGGTCTAACTCTACTCAAAGGTTAAAAGCATACTAAATAGGCACAAGTATGACCTGGTGTACATAAGTATACTGTGTAATGCTTTATAATAACCATCAATAGTAATGCAAAGATACATGTTTAGTTGACAAGATTCAAGATGTTATTTTTTTAATCGTTACCACTTTTATTTACTCTTCACTAATCATTAATAACTGAAAGTGTGATTTTAGTTCAAATATGATGTTTCTTAGTTTTGGCAACAGGTGCCTACAGAGAAATGATAAACAACAGCATGTGCACATCTCAGCAGTATTTGATGCCTGATGATCAGGATGGTCTCACTGATCAGTAATTAAACTTTTATTATGTAACAATATTTATCATTAACAAATACATAGCATGACATTTAAGATCTTACGTGCTTACTGAGTCTCTTCAGCTAAAACTGGTACGTATTACTAAGGAATTCATAATATTATTCTCATATTTTATTTATAACAATATTTTAATATTTTTCTAAATATTTGTGATTTGTAAAATACATTTGTAAGAAGATTAACGGTCAACTTACAAATTGTTTGGTCCCACAGCTCATCCTGGTTATTAAAACTGAAGATTTTCATTTCTACTTTGACTTATGTCATGTCATCTAGATCATTTAATGAGAATTGTAAGTTTAATGGCTTAAATGGAAGAAGCTCAAGGACTGAAAAGATCAGTTGTAATCCAGGTGTGTTAGAGTTGTGTTAGAGTTTTCGTGTCCTGTGGGAGAACCTGTTGGTTGGTTACGTCAAACCTGCATGTGTCACGGCGCTTTTACAAAACTTTATGTGAGCATTTTTATTCATCCACCCAATCAGAATCAGGAACAAACATTTTCCACCTTACCCCACCACACACACACACACACACACACACACACACACACACACACACACACACACGCACACCTTATCAACCTGTGACTGCATCCTGTTGCATCCATTCAAAGCCCCTCCACCATGTTTCTCATTATAAACTGGTTCCAGCAAGTTCTTGACAATTAGCACACAGTCACCCTGCTCCTGCATAACCAAACAACTGGAGCCAAAGAACTATAAAATGGAGGCAAGATGGACCAAGAAGAAGAAAAAGCGACGAGGAGAAGAAGCGACGGCTAATGGACAGAAAAAGAAGAGAGATGGCTCAGAGAAGAACCAGTGGAACCAACCTCTTCATGACAGGTGAGCTCAGCGTAGCCGTTTTACTTCTGAAAACTGATTTGTACAGAACAGTCCACGATGCTTAGAATGGATCATTTGCTTTAAAAGAAAATGTTAGAAGTTAAAATCTGCGTTTATGAAAATGTAAATGTTCAGACCTGAGGTTCTACAGTTTTGTACCAACAAGATACAAATTTGTAAGCGTGATTATATTTAGAAACAACACTGTTACAAGTTTGCTCACCAGCACTGACAACCAAACTGCATAACATCAATATATGCATCTGTATCGCATATATTAAACGTAAATATCATCCTATTAACATTGTTTATTGCAGTGGTCTGATCATTTCTTTGCCCTATATAAACCAAATTTAGATTAGCTTTCAATAAAATTATATGACACGTACCATTCATTCACTAATATACTTTTTTCACTAAGTGTTCTTGCTTGTTATTCAACGTATTGTAGTAATTATTAAAAAAAAATATTTTTTTTGTTTTTTTTTAAGGGGATTTTAAAAAGTTATGTTTAAAAATGATTGCACCAGAGTTGGCTATTAATTTGTTTTTATTTATTTATTTATTATACTAGAAGTTAGAAAGCCATAATAATGTATTCTTAATGTATTTTTCAGTGCATAACATTTTGAATTAAATTAACCTAATAATTATAATGGCAGCACTGATGATGGCACTTTTGCATTGACTAAAGCCAGATTGAAAATCAGTTATCAGACCCAGCGTAATATTTATATTTATGATTAACAAGAAATTTTGTTTCTATAAATAAAGTATACCTTTTATAGATTAGATGCAGGTCAGAAATTTTAACTCAAACATAAAAGAAAAATAAGGAAAAACAAATGACAGCTGTACCTGTTGAATGATGCTCACATTCCACCCAGCCCCCCCGATAAGCAGACGTAAGAGAAAAAGAGGGAAAAAGCCAAAAGGACACCAAACTGTGGCCCTGCAGCTGCTTTCTCTAACTCTGCCTCCGCTCATCTTTTCATGCTTCACAGTGTTGTGTGTGGTGGCAATGTGCAGAGCCGTCCCCATCAACGAACTGCTCGAGCGAGCCTCTCAGCACTCTGACAAACTGCACTCGCTCAGCACGACGCTCACCCAGGAGCTGGTCTGTACCTGTTTGTGTGTGTGTGTTTGCACTGTAAATGAAATGTCACAGTCTCCCCAAACATAAAAAACACAAACTTCCTGTTTAAACCCGATGCTTCCTTATTAGCTTGACATGCAGTGCAGTGGGTCTGCTTGAAGCTGCCTCATCTTCAGGAACTATGCACTGAATTACAGCAAACAATTTTAACTGATCTATTCGAGCAGGACAATATTCATTTAATGTCCTGAAAAGTGGGGATTGAAAGCCTTTCTGTTGAATTAAAGCATTCTGCATCCTTACGTTCCATCACAGAGAAAAATCTGTTCGTTTTCTTTTTTTAAAGAGACTAACGCTCAACTTCTGTCCCTCCCAGGACTCTCACTTCCCTCCTATAGGCAGGGTGATCATGCCGCGTCCCGCAATGTGCCACACCTCCTCTCTACAGACGCCCATTGACAAGGACCAAGCACTTCAAGTATCGGTAAGTGCTTTTACTCCAGTATTGACATTATTGTTTGCGTCCATGTGCTTTAACCACATATTATTCAGTTTTGTATTTAACACCTTCCCCACTGTCTCTTATACATCAAATTGAATGTCAACCTTGCAAGCTCATGCGAAATACATTATATTCCAGAGACCCCTTTAAGCAGTAAGTCATTTAAAGAGTACTTTGAGAATGACTGTGTGGATTTGACTGTCTACAAAAGCTAATGAGAAAAAAAGGGGCATTTTCAACACAATTCAATGATATCTGTTTTATTTAGATGGAGCAAAGTCACAACAAGTTGCCTTTAGGTGCTTTATATTGTAGGGTAAAGACTAGAGAGAAAAAACCACAACAATCAGATGACCCCCTTGGTGACGGTGGGAAGGAAAAACTTCCTTTTTACAGAACTTCCTTTCGCAGAACCAGCCTCGGATTCAGCTGTGATCGATTTAGGGTAATCGGAGGTAAACAGGCCAAAAGAGACACTGTGGAAGAGAGCCTGAGTTTTATAATCGCTAATGATCAAATGCAGAGTGGTGTGTAAACACACAGACACTGAAAAGAGGAAACACTGAGTGCATCATGGGAAGTCCCCTGCCCCCCTTTTAACTTTAGTTAGACAAAAGTAAGAAATCTGTATCTGACTGACACAAATCTGCATACTGCTTCTGTTTTCCCACAAACATCTTCACCTTCTTGTGGTATTGTTTCTATTTATTTCTTGTCCAGGAGTCAGATTTGATGTCCCTGGCTCGCTCCCTCCTCCAAGCCTGGTCGGACCCTCTCGTACTCCTGTCCTCCTCCGCTAGTGCCCTGCCTCACCCAGCACAAAGCACCATATTCAACAAGATCCAGGAGATGCAGCAGTACTCCAAAAGTCTCAAGGATGGCCTGGATGTACTATCTAGCAAGGTGTGTAAGAGATGGCTGCAGGAGCTTTGGGGGGAAAATAAAAAGTTATTTTCATTTACAGTGCAAATACAAAATGTATCATTAAAATGATTTTTCCCGGCCTGTTTGTGTCCAGATGGGTTCATCTGCTCAGGCCATCACTTCACTGCCCTACCGAGGAGGCACCAGCCTCGGCCAGGACAAGATTACCAAGTTGATCAACTTCAACTTTCTGCTGTCCTGCCTCCGTCGGGACTCTCACAAGATTGACAGCTTCCTGAAAGTCCTACGCTGCCGGGCAGCAAAGATGCAACCAGAGATGTGCTGAAGAGTGGGTGTCCAGCCTGACTCTGTGGGGAGATTGTTCTGAAAGCTTGTACTGCCTATAGAATTATACATGGTACTATATTCCTACCTGCTGATTAGTTTTGCAACACGAGGATAAGGAGGAGTTATAAGTTACAAAAACACATAAAAATTGACCTTCTTGCTCCATTTCTCAGTGTGTATGTATAAATTAAAGCTGCTTTCAGCTGTTGCCTTATTCTCAAGGGGTTACCACAGTGGATCGCTCCCCTTGTTTAATTGTGTTTTATGCTGGATGGCCTTCCTGATGCAACCCCAAAGAAGTTTGTGTCTCCTCCTGGGATTATGCCAGGAGATCTTTTGCTTGTTTATGCACACATGTAAACCTTTACACTATGGAGGATTGTTAAATAGTAGCCTTAAAGGTTAACAGATTTAAAGTATAGGAAGGGGAGCTGCAGACTGTTGTCCGACCTTAGTAATGTGTCATTGTCTTTCTTGATGGAGCACCTTTCCATTTTGATTTCCAGCTGGCCTGGCATTATGAAGTGACCAGACAGTGGTCACGAATGGAAGCAAATCGGTGTGTCAACCTGTGACTCCTCCTCATCCTTTTGTTGTGTTAAAGCAGTATCCCCACAAAGTCATACTACTAAAGGAGAAAATGAGTGGAGAATGTTTTCTTCCTAACTAATGCTTAATTAACTGCAGCATTTGCACTTTAGATTAAATGACATCTTTTAAAAAGCATTGTTGCCTTAGTGCCTTTTAACTGAACTGTTTCTTTTAAATCTGTATTTCATTAAAGTTTTTCTTGCACAGTAGAATGTTGTCACTTATTCTTTGTTTTAATGGAAATCAGTAGCGTGCATGTAACAGCCTGAGCTCATTGATCTCACTATATAATCAGTGGAGTTCCACCGGGGTTCTGTTCTGTTTTCCTTAGGTAGTATTATCAAAAGGCACAGCATTTTCATTCTATGCAGATGATACCCAGCTTTATCTATCCATGAAGCCAGATGACACACACCAGTTAGTTAAACTAGTGGAAGTATACCATCAACACTGACACAAATACAAGAAAACAGCCTTTGAATAGCTGTCCACTGTAGTTAGCACTATTCAATTTAATTCAATTTTATTTATATAGCGCCAAATCACAACAAAAGTCGCCTCAAGGCGCTTCATAAGAGAAAAACCCAACAATCATATGACCCCCTATGAGCAAGCACTTTGGCGACAGCGGGAAGGAAAACTCCCTTTTAACAGGAAGAAACCTCCGGCAGAACCAGGCTCAGGGAGGGGCGGGGCCATCTGCTGCAACCGGTTGGGGTGAGAGAAGGAAGACAGGATAAAGACATGCTGTGGAAGAGAGACAGAGATGAATAACAGATATGATTCAATGCAGAGAGGTCTGTGAACACATAGTGAGTGAGAAAGGTGACTGGAAAGGAAAAACTCAATGCATCATGGGAATCCCCGGCAGCCTACGTCTATTGCAGCATAACTAAGGGAGGATTCAGGGTCACCTGGTCCAGCCCTAACTATATGCTTTAGCAAAAAGGAAAGTTTGAAGCCTAATCTTGAAAGTAGAGATAGTGTCTGTCTCCTGAATCCAAACTGGAAGCTGGTTCCACAGAAGAGGGGCCTGAAAACTGAAGGCTCTGCCTCCCATTCTACTTTTAAATACTCTAGGAACAACAAGTAGGCCTGCAGAGCGAGAGCGAAGTGCTCTAATAGGGTGATATGGTACTACAAGGTCATTAAGATAAGATGGGGCCTGATTATTTAAGACCTTGTATGTGAGGAGCAGGATTTTGAATTCAATTCTGGTTTTAACAGGAAGCCAATGAAGGGAAGCCAAAACAGGAGAAATATGCTCTCTCTTTCTAGTCCCTGTCAGGACTCTTGCTGCAGCATTTTGGATTAACTGAAGGCTTTTCAGTGAGTTTTTTGGACATCCTGATAATAATGAATCACAGTAGTCCAGCCTGGAAGTAATAAATGCATGAACTAGTTTTTCAGCGTCACTCTGAGACAGGATATTTCTAATTTTAGAGATGTTGCGCAAATGGAAGAACGCAGTCTTACATATTTGTTTAATATGTGCGTTGAAGGACATGTCCTGGTCAAAAATGACTCCAAGGTTCCTCACAGCGTTACTGGAGGCCAAGGTAATGCCATCCAGAGTAAGAATCTGCTTAGATACCATATTTCTAAGATTTTCAGGGCCGAGTACAATAACCTCAATTTGATCTGAATTAAGAAGCAGAAAGTTAGCAGCCATCCAGGTCTTTATGTCTTTAAGACATTCCTGCAGTTTAACTAATTGGTGTGTGTTATCTGGCTTCATGGACAGATAGAGCTGGGTGTCATCGGCATAGCAGTGAAAATGTATGCTATGTCTTCTAATGATGCTGCCTAAGGGAAGCATGTATAATGTAAACAGAATTGGTCCTAGCACTGAACCCTGTGGAACTCCATAATTAACCTCAGTGTGTGAAGAGGACTCTCCATTTACATGCACAAATTGGAGTCTGTTAGATAGATATGATACAAACCACTGCAGTGCAGTACCTGTAATACCTACAGCATGCTCTAATCGCTCTAATAGGATATTGTGGTCGACAGTATCGAACGCTGCACTGAGGTCTAGCAGGACAAGCACAGAGATGAGTCCACTGTCAGAGGCCATAAGAAGATCATTTGTAACCTTCACTAAAGCTGTTTCTGTGCTGTGATGAGCTCTGAAACCTGACTGAAACTCTTCAAATAAACCATTCCTCTGCAGATGATCTGTTAGCTGTTTGACAACTACTCTTTCAAGGATGTTTGATATGAAAGGAAGGTTGGAGATTGGCCTATAATTAGCTAAGACTGCTGGGTCTAGAGATGCTTTTTGAGTAAAGGTTTAACTACAGCCAGCTTGAAGGCCTGTGGTACATAGCCGATCATTAGAGATAGGTTGATCATATTTAAGATCGAAGAATTAATTAATGGCAGGACTTCTTTGAGCAGTTTTGTAGGAATGGGGTCTAAAAGACACGTTGATGGTTTGGAGGAAGTAATTATTGAAGTTAACTCAGAAAGATCAATTGGAGAAAAAGAGTCTAACTTAACATCAATGGTACTAAGAGTAGCTGTAGATAATATTACATCTGTGGGGTGATTACTGGTAATTTTTTCTCTAATGATAAAAATTTTATTTGTGAAGAAGTTCATGAAGTCATTACTAGTTAACGTTAAAGGGATTGTTGGCTCAACAGAGCTCTGACTTTTTGTCAGCCTGGCTACAGAGCTGAAGAGAAACCTGGGGTTGCTCTTATTTTCTTCAATCAGTGATGAATAGTAAGATGTTCTGGCTTTGCGGAGGGCTTTCTTATAAAGCAGCAAACTATGGGTGAAGGGGTTAAACACATGTATAGGACTGCTTTCTTGCATTTGCACAATATCTCTAAATAATATCTCTATGTCTCAGAGTAATGCTGAAAAACTAGTTCATATATTTATTACTTCTACTGGCCTACTGTAATTGATTATTATAAAGATGTCCTAAAAGTACTGATGGGGAAAGAGCATGCATATTTCACCCATATTCGCTTTGCTTCATTGCCCCCCTGCTGAGTCCTAAATTGAATTTAAAATCCTTCTAGTCACATACAATGTCTTGAATAATCAGGCCTTATCTTATCTTAAATACCTTAGAGTAGTGTATCACCCCAATAGAGTAATTTGCGTTTCCCTATGATATTGAATAGAAAGCACAGCCTTCAGTTTTCAGGGCTCTCTTCCGTGGAAACATCTCCCAATTTGGATATGGGAGACAACTTTTGTGATTAGGCTTAAGACTTTAAACTCAAAGCTTTTTGATATAGCATATAGTTAGGGCTGGAGGAGGTGACCCTGAATCCTTCCTTAGTTACCCTGCAATAGGTCTAGGCTGCTTGGGGCTTGATGCACTGTGTTTCTACTCCATTTTGCATTTAATCATTAATTAATGTGCTGGCCTTAATTTTTAATTATTAATCATAGGCTCTCTTCCACAGTGTGTATTTTGTCCTATGTTCCTTCCTTTACTCCGACTGGTAGCAGCAGATGGCTGCTTCTCCCTGAGCCTGGTTCTGCTGGAGTTTTTCCCTTCCCACTGTCGCCATGTGCTTGATTGGTGTTGCTTGATTGTTGGGTCTTTCCCTGTATTATTGTAGGGTCTCTTCCTTACAATAAAACCTTGATGTGACTGTTGTGATTTGGCGATGTACAAATGAAACTGAATTGAATAGGACTACAGAAGCATTGTCAGTGACACAAATGCATTGGTGGTGGACTGGGACTGTATACGGCTCATTCCATCCAAAGTCATCAAATTTAAAAAAAAAAGAAAGAACCCTTCCCACCATCACAAATCGTCCTTAAAATGTTCCAGTTGAAAGATATACTTTCTAATAAGATTCGTGCAAAACTTCTTGTTAACAATATATTAGTTATAGATGCATCAAATTTGTCCTCATATTAACTCACGTTCAGAGTAGAGCGAGAATCTCACACTTTTTAAAGAGAAAGAGAGAAATTCTTCCACAAATAGTGACATAGTTACTGCAGAGTAACAATGTCACTATTTCTGGACAACTGCAGAGGGCGCTCAACAACCTTGTTTTTATTTTGGAGCATAAGTAGAATACAGCCGTTGAGCCCCACACTGCAAAGAGAGGTGCACCTGATGAATCACTCTTATCAGTGCACGCACTCGTGCTGATTGCAACTACTTGCAATTGGTCATCAAACATTGAGTGCAATTTCTGAGCAGCCATCGATGTTTCCTAATCACAAAAAGCTGCAGTTCTATGTTCACTCTAATGTGACTGAGCCATTGGCAAACTGGCAGCAATATTTTTAAACTTGAAAAAAAAATTGGTTCACCTCTTTGCTTTTAGGCTTTTGGATAAAAATGCACAGACCTGCTTTATTTTAAACTCCATGTACAGCTGCCAACTGAGAGAACAATGTTTTGTGTGTTTTTGTGTGGAGATGATTATTATATGTAGCATAATGATATAAGTGGTTATAACTCATTATTCATATATAGGGATTGAAAAAGGCCTGTTCTTGGAAAAAACAGGAGATCCCTCCTTTCAGAGCATTTGAAATTCTATATAATTGGTTTAAAAGCAAAGACAGTCAAACTGATGGTTCCAGGTCTCATTGTTTAACTAAGATCTTATTTTATTTTAACAGAGAAACAAATTGTGACCCTGAAGTAACATTTCTGTAAAGGTTTGATGAGAAAAACTGACATCCCTATAGTAACCCTTAAAAAAATTATCTAAAAATTAAATTTTTAGAAAGTAGCATCAATTGGTGATTATAAATTTCCCATAGCTTTGAATATGACTGCGAATGGTCTGCCTGCAGTTTAAACTGCCAAAAGTCATGTCCACCTCATTTCATCCATTACTTACTGCTACGTGCATTAACTATTCATTTTTGGGAATTAAAGTAGCGGCAACTTATTTGGGAGCTGAAGAGGAATAAAGAATCTCATCAGGATTTAGAATATCTGCCCTCTATGTGTCAGCTCAGTATTATCCCCACTTGTCTTTTTAAAGAAGTCTTTGACACTATTGGACACGGAAAAAGACAAATCTTGATGCAACAGTTCTTTCAAATTTTAGGCCAATCTCATTAAACTTCCTTTCCTGTCCAAAGTCCAGGAGAAAAATTGAAATAAATGAAATATTTCAGTTCAGGTTTACATTGCGCTGAAACTGTGTTTTTAAAAGTTTTTAATGATCTTTTAATAATTGCTGCCTCAGGTAACTGCCATTTTAGTGCTTTTCAACCTTTAGTTTTTCATTTGAGGAACAAATAAATTCTGTTGTAAAAGAACCGCCTTTGAATATTCTAGAAAGTTGATTTTCTTAATCTAAAAGCAACACAGCAGCACTTTTTTAAGACCGGTGAGTAATGGCTGTACATTTCAGGAGAGAACTCTCTAGTATATATGAAGGACAGACAAGAAGCACTGTCTGCTAGAGTTTAACAAATGTCCTCCTCACAAACCTAGGCTTGGATAGATAAGGGAAGCATATCTGCACATAACATGCACCCACGCATCCTTCTTCCTCAGCTGCTGTGTTTATGCTTTCATGTATCTGTCCTGATTCTAGAGTTGGCGTTCAGTTTGAGCTCCAGTCTGCAGTCTGCTCTATTTTTAGCTCTGAGGCAGGAGGTGCTAAGTGAGGCAGCCGTCCCAGAAGTTCACAGTGAAAAGAAGCACATCTCTCTGAGGCACAGCATGATGGGAAAAGGAAACATGGAAAAATGGTGATCCTATACTTTGTCCATTGACTTGCACACCTGGGAGCTTCAGAAGAACCTGTTTAACTGTAACAATTAGCACTATGACTGAGTTAATATGTATCTTTTTAGCCTACATGAGTAAATAAAAAACTGACATTCGTCTGAAAATTGGGTTGCCAGGGTAGAAATATCATGAGTAGATAGGCATAGCCCTCCATATCACAACATAACCACTTTTACAGGATGCGCTCATTGAGAAAAAGTCCCACTGTGTTCGGTAATGTTTGGAGAAGTTTGAATTTTGATCTCGTCTTCTTGAAGTATCAAAGGAAAACCCAAGCAACTCAAAGGGATCATGGATTAATAAAAAAGTTTAGCGATTCTGATTCCATTATTTATATCATTTATTGATTTCATTCCTAATTGATCCTTGTGATTTCTCACTGGGCTCTCATTGGCTCAGCTTTGAGAGTCACCACTATCGCTAAGCAGCAAAAACATTACATTTATGCATTTATGTGATCAGTGTTGGTCATTACTCAAAAAAGTCATGTACTACACATATTACACAGAACTGCTTTCTTAAAAGTGATGCAGTAATTACTCCCAGGAGAAAGTAATTCATTACATTACTTGTTATATTACTTTCACGTTTCTCTGTAAAATGACCTGAACTGCATTGTCTCATAATTATCATTTAACATTGTAAACATATAGGGTGTAGTCCCACACACCAACGCAGTTCTTTATCCTTATGAGGACACACATATCATCTTTTTCTTAGGTGGTGATAGCCGCAGTGATTCTACTTTACCTGAACAGGTAGAAACAGAGGCTGCCTCATAGGACAGCCAGATTACATATATGTGACGTTATAAAATATGATGCATTATTTTAGATTAAACAAAATATAAAGGTGAACCCAACCTTAAACATTTGCAGCAGTTATATTAATTAATAATAATATATAATATTATATTATAATGCATTAAGACCTCACAGTCAAAGGGTCAGGAAACAGAGACACACAGTTTTAGAAACTCTGCCTATCTTGCTGGAGACAATATGTGAGAAATGTTTTGGTCATGGCAGAGAGTACAAAGAAACCTAATAGAATAGAATAAGATAAAATAGAATAACATACTATACAAAATAGATTAAAATACTTTGTTATGTTAGAAAATTGCTCTTGGTAATATTGCACAGGGTGAAACAGGGTGAAAGTTACCATTGTGCATTGGATGTGTGTGTGTGTGTGTGTGTGTGTGTGTGTGTGTGTGTGTGTGTGTGTGTGTGTGTGTGTGTGTGTGTGTGTGTGTGTGTGTGGTCATCTGCAGAGACCATGTTGTGGAGTCTGACAGCAGTAGGAAGGAAAGACCTGCGAAATCTCTCCGTCCCACACCGTGGGTGCCGCAGTCTCCCACTGAAGGAGCTGCTCAGTGCTGTCACAGTCTGCTGCATGGGGTGGGAGATGTTGTCCAACAGGGATGACAGCTTAGCCGCCGTTCTCCTGTCACTCACCACCTCCACTGGGTCCAGAGGGCATCCTAGAACAGAGCTGGCCCTTCTGATCCGCCTGTTCAGTCTCTTCCTATCCCCGGCAGAGAGGCTGCCACCCCAGCAGACCACACCGTAAAAGATGGCTGAGGCCACCACAGAGTCATAGAAGGTCTTCAGGAGTGGGCCCTTCACTCCGAAAGACCTGAGTCTCCGCAGCAGGTACAGCCTGCTCTGCCCTTTCCTGTAGAGGGTGCCTGAATTGTGAGTCCAGTCCAGTTTATTGTTCAGATGAACAATGAAGTACCTGTAGCTGTTCACAGCCTCGATGTCGATACCTTGGATGTTAAGCGGTTGCAGTTGAGGATGTTTGTGCCTGTGGAAGTCTACCACCAGCTCCTTGGATTTTCTAATGTTTTTCTAGTTATATAGAATAAAGAAATAAATTCATCATTGCTTCACAAAATATTAGCATTGTATTAGATGATGTATGAGGTGAGGAAACGTAAAAGTGTAATGTGTCCATATGAGAAATAGGTTCTCAGTATGCTAACATGTCAGCATATGAGTGAGTCATTCATATATACATGTATGCAGTTTAAGAACTTACATACATAAAGAATAAACCATACAATGAAACAATCAACAATGAAACAATCTTTTTTAAAATGCTTATTTTCAAACAGTTTATTTTCATAGAATGAAATTATTAAATTATAAACTAAGTATAACAGCTGCTGGTTGTTAAACAGCGCCTCCACTGGTGGGTTTGGAGCTGAGGAGGACCTCAGGAAGAAGCTGCTGCTTTTGCTTCTATGTAGCCAGCGTGGTTGATTTCATCGTATTTTATTGTGCTGAATGTTCACATTGGTTGGGATGACTTTAGGTTTGATTAGGAGTCACATTCAAGTTGAATTTTAGTCCATTTGATTTACATAGCACCACTAACAATTGTCTTATATTATAAAGTAAAAACCCTACAGTAATAGATCAAACAATCCTCTCAGACCAAACACTTGGGGACAGTGAGGAGGAAAAACTCCCTTTTAACAGGAAGAAACCTGACACCTGATGGGAGAGCACAGAAAAATGTTACTGAGATGCAGTCGGGATATTTTAACTCACTCAGAGGGAAAGACAAGAGTGGAGCAGAAGTGCTCAGTGCATGATGGCAGGTTAACCAGCAGTTGTAGCCTGTAAGGATGGGTCACGGACAGCTGATTGATCTGTAACTATAAATAAATATTTATTAAAGAAGAAAGTTTTGTGTCTAATCTTAGAAGAAGAGAGTGTCTGTGTTCTGAATTCAAACTGGGACCTGGTTCCACAGAGGGGCAGACTACATCCCATTCAACTTTTAGAAACTCAAAGAACCACCAGAGTGAACAACTTTCTCTGCAGCAACACAGCTCATGACTTTTTAACAGTGGCTCCCTGTCCTGGTACTCCTATAACATAACCATACACTGTCACATGGGATGAGCCGTGTGGAGAAAATAAATGAGGATCCAAGTGCAGGCACTCGCTGAGATGTGAAGGTGGTTTATTGTAAAATAAAGCACAAGGTGAAAAATGGCAAAACGGAACTAAAGATAATCTGAACTGGGAAAAACTAAACAGCAAACATGAACACGAACATGAGGGAGGGTGAGCAGAGGCACAGGAAGGTGGACGGCAGGGAAAACACACGGAGAATACACAGTAGGGTCACAGTTGACTCACACACAGACCAGCAACTAGTACACGAGTAGACATGACTTACATACACACAAAAGAACACAGGGAGATTACAAACAGGTGGGGAACACAGCTGGGAGTAATTGACAAGACGAGACAGGGGAAGCAAAACTGAATACACTGACATCAGACATGAACCTTCAAAGTAAAACAGGAAACAAGAGACAATTCTCAAGACACAGACTTGACACTGAACTAAAAGGGACACCTGGAAAACTCAGACCCGATACTGACACAGAACCAAAACCTACGAACAAACAAAGACATCAAGAAATCAAAGATTAACAATACAAAACAGAAAACGCTGGGTCACCGACCCAGGACCGTGACATTGCAATCTACACTACAGCTCAAAAGTCTGAAGTGAATTAGAAACGTCTTATTTTCTCACAACAGTGAAATTCTCTTTAATGTTTTACTAAATTATTGGAAATGTAAAGAAATATAAACAATCACTGGTAACATTTATCATAAGTAACGAATGAGATTTAGTGAAATATCTACATAAGTGCACTGTTATGTGGTAAAGTTTCACAGGATTATTTGCAGATAGTTATGAATCCAGGATAAACACTGTGGGCTCCAGGAGACGGGGCAGAGGTACTGCAGGCTGTCTGAAGGCACACTCACACACTGTCACAGAAGAGTGCAGGGATCCAAACAAGCTGACTCCAAACTTTTACATGTGTACGTGTGTCTGTAACTGATCAGGATTTTTAGTTGTGTCTATCATCAAAAACTGAGTTGAAGTGTTTTAACTCTGATGGCAAACTCTCCCTAACACGTCCACTTCATGCATGCTTCCTGATCTGTCACGCTCATCAGTGGCTCATGGATGTCTGTACTTGACCACAGAGGCAGAGCATCGTTCAATCCTGCCAGCTGCCTATCTAGGGAGCATTTCAAGGATGACAGACTCCACTTTCTCTGCAGCAAGACAGCTCATAACGTTTTAACAGTGTCTCCCTGTCCTCATACTTCTATATCATCTTCTCTAATAGATCTACAAATCTACACTACAGCTCAGAAGTGTGGAGAGAATTTAAAATGTGTTGTTTTCTGAAAACGTGTAAATCCTGTTTGATGTTTAGTGTGGGATTATAATATTATCTTATGCCATGTTATACCCCTGATTAATGATTGTGAAATTATTATGTAGTTTTAGTTTGCATTATTCTCCTGAATTAGAAGAAGGTGATAACTCTTGCATTAGTTAAACTGATTTGCATTACATTAGACTGCTGATTTATTGTGAATGGATGATATTGTTTTATGATGCACTATACTGCTGAGTTAAGAAGAGAATATTGTGTGCAGAGAGTCAGGGCCTTGGTGCTCTGATAGCAGAGGAGACAGAGCACATTCCACAGGAGGTTCACCCCACCACCTTGTTGGGAGCAGAAAAACAAGGAGCCGAGGTCATAACTTAGGCGCTGTGTGAGAGAAAGAATGTGAATGTTTAGGCTTTTACGAGTAGGTGTGGGCCACTAGAGGCTATAAGAGTTTGAGTAACCCTCCACCAGTTTGAGATTTGCTGTGACCCTCTGCATGCATGTCTCCCCATCCGGATGGTTTATGCTCATAAAGTGTTGAATTGTATGGAATTAAAGATTGTTGATTGAGCATTGATACACCGAGTATTGTCCTTCCTTCAGCCCAAAGATCGAAAGAATTGGGAGGATTTAACATTAGTAACAGCAAATTAGTCAGAAATGTAAAAATATGAATGTTTAACAGTAACTTTGATCATGAATCATGGATGGGGTTTAATGAAACATCTACACGTGTACAGAGGCCCGTTTTCAACAATAACACCTCATTTGTTCCATTATGTAACCAACTGTCTGTTTATCATGTTAAAGCCCAACTAATCAGTCAACAAACTTTTATCGAAGGACATCAACACTGACCAAAATTATTTTGTCAACTAAGATAGTAATACATTTTGTCACATTAGAGTCTTGAACGCCCCATTTTCTCTTCCTTATTGTGATTACATCAAGTTTGCACTTTTCTATAAAAACACTGGCACTCACATATCTTCAAAACCCTCGGGTTTTTTTTCTCAGTTTCACAAATGGAATAGTTTTTATTTCTTAAAATAAAAAATAAAAAAATGTTTCCCCTTTTGTAGTTTAATTGAAATTAACCGCAAAATCATCGAAGACTTAAACTGGTGTGTTTAAATTCAGCAGTTAGTGCAAGTTCGACTTTATATTAAGACTTCAGTATGAAACCATCTTTGAAACAGCTTTCAGTTCAAGCAGACGTGTCAGGTGAGTATTTGAACCAATGAATGTGGATCAGTTCTACAGTCATCGGTCTATCCCAGACCATCCCAGCTTGCAGGGCAGATTATCGACTACGCCTTGAGTGGGGGTGGGGTTAACATTTTGCACAGTCTGTTGTCTTTTGTTTGTTGTTGGCACAGTTTGTATTGTATTACAACATTATATATGTGCATTTGTAGGAATTCTTCATGAGCCAAAAGAACATACTCCTTAATCTTAATTTTGTTCCTTCCTAAATTATCAAAAGTCCTTTAAGGAACAAGTGAGTGTAACCATTTACTCTTTTAAGTCCATTTTTTGACTGAAATGTGAGCCAATGAAGAAAAATTAAAATGGGAGAAACATGAACCGTCTTTCTAGGCCCCGTTCTGCTTCTTGTTGTCGTCTTTTCAGCTGAAGGTTTTTCAAGAAGGTTTTACAACAACCTGATTAATAGCTGAGAATAGAAAACACAACTTGAACACACAGTTTTCCAAATTGTAGGAGATGAAAGATAGCAGTCTGACATGTTTTTAATGTGAGTGTTAAATGACACCTGAATAAAAATCTTCACAGTGTCACCGTTTTGGCCAAGGTAATGACATCAATACTAAACATCTTATTTGACACCATCTTTCTAAGATTTATATACAAAGTACAATAACCTTGGTTTTTCTGAATTTAGAATTAGAAAACTAATTAGAGGTCCAGGTCTTTATGTCGGTAGTTTATTTGTGTCATTTGGCTTCATAGACAAGTACAACTGGCTATGCTGATGAACGCTGATCTGAGGCCAAGAAGAACAAGCAGAAGCCATAAGAAGGTCATGACTAACCTGCAGTAGTGTTTCTGTGCTATGACGAACTCTGACTGCAAATCTTCAAATTAGTTGGATTTTAGAAAAAACAGAACCTGTAAAAACCATTTCAGACTTAAAAGAACAATAAATATCAAGAGTAGAAAAGTTGAAGCTGGAAACTTGAAATACTAAAAAGAACACCTGAGAAGCTGTTGGTCAGTCACGTGAACCTGCAGGTGCCACCGTGCTATTACAGAACATCAATGTTTTTATTTATTCAGTCAATTAAGAGTAAGGAGGGACGTTTTCCACCTTCATGCAACACACACAAACACACACAGAGTTGTCAAACTGCAATTACGTCCTGTTGCATCCATTCAAAGCCCCTCTGCCATGTTTCTCATTATAAACTGGTTCCAGCACGTTCTTGGTAATTAGCACAGAGTCACCCTGCTGCTGCATAACCAAACGACCGGAGCCAAGAAATTATAAAATGGAGGCACAAAGGAGCAAAAGGCAAAAGTGACAAGAAGACGAGGAACCAGAAGCTGACGGACGGCAAAAGAAGAGAGATGGCTCAGAGAAGAATCAGGGGAGGCAAACTCGTGATGGGTGAGAAGAGCTCAGCCAATACAAAGCTTCATAGTGCTCTACAGATCATTTACTTGCTCAAAAAATGTAAAGAAATGAAAAACATTAAACCTGAGATTCTACCCATAAGAGGATTTTAGCTTAATTACAGTTAGAACCAATATTACCAGTTTGCTCACCAGCTCACAATCAAAGTTTTGGTCTTTAGCAACCACATTTCGGAAATCTCTCGCACAAATATTCATTTAAATGTGAAAGATTTGGAAGACAAAAGTTACCATACATCAGAGATGTAGTATATATATGATATGAAAAATTATTCCTTCAATCATTCATCTTAGAAAAATAATTTACAAAGATGTGAAATAACCTGCATTTATTTTTTGTTTATTTATGATTCACTGCACCAGATTTAATAATATTATGAGTATAAAGCCACGGCATTGCTCAAATTCTATTATTGTTGGTTTGGCAGCCCTTAAGAGGACAGTGCTAATAATAATGATAAATGAAAACTTTTATTTTAAACTTTTACAGCTATTTGTATGAGACCTTTTATAGAACAGGTTATAAATGTAGCTGAAAGACTGCTTGAGGAGTGTACTTATTAAATAAAAGGAAAAAAGCCAAAAGGACACCAAACTGTGGCCCTGCAGCTGCTTTCTCTAACTCTGCCTCCGCTCATCTTTTCATGCTTCACAGTGTTGTGTGTGGTGGCAATGTGCAGAGCCATCCCCATCAACGACCTCATCTATCGAGCCTCTCAACAGTCTGACCAACTGCACGCGCTCAGCACGATGCTCACCCAGGAGCTGGTCTGTACCTGTGTGTGTGTCTGTCTGTGTTTGCACTGTAAATAAAATGTCACAGTCTCCCTAAACATAAAAAACACAAACTTCCTGTTTAAACGCTGATGCTTCCTTATTAGCTCGACATGCAGTGCAGTGGGTCTGCTTGAAGCTGCCTCATTAGCAGTTTCTAAGTTACAACATTTGGTTAAACTCTTGAAAAAGCAGCAGCCTTTGTGTTGAATTAAAGCCTGCCAAGCAGTTGTTGGTTATAAGGTAAGTTAAGATAACCTTTATTAGTCCCACACTTGGGAAATTTGTTTTGTTACAGCAGAAAATATGTATGGTCATAAGTGTAAGATGTCTCTGGCAAAAGGTCGGCAGCCTTAACCAGGTTTCCTTCATGGGTCGACCTTCAGGATCAATAAAGTTTTATTGAATTGCGCTGAAAAGTGGATAGTGCAAAGTTATATAGAAAAATTAGAAAAACACTGGAATAAGATAAGAATAAGATACTGTACACAACTGTACACAATAGAATAGAATAGAATAAAATAAAAATACTATATACAATAGAATAAAATAAAATACAAATGCTATTTTCAATTGAGTATAATACAACAATGCCAGAAAAGAGTATTGCTATCAGTGATCAATAAAAGTCAGCATGCTAAAGCCTGAACAATCTGTCTGATTTTTTCCCATTTACTTAAACAGCAGGGCTCTGAAGTATTCCCTATAGACAGGGTTCACGCGTGCCACACCTCCTCTCTACAGACCCCCACTGACAAGGAACAAGCACTTCAAGTATCAGTAAGTCATTTTACTTCAACCTTGCCTACTCTCCGTCACACTGTTGCTATGTCATATCTCTGATATCTTCAATATCTCTGCATCTCTGCTCACACAAGGCACAATTTATTCAAGAGCCCCTTCAAACAGTAGTTTAAAGCCAACGAGAACAAAGGTGTCTTCATCTCACTGAGACATTATGTGCACACATGTTTTCCTCTGTTTTCCCAAAATCTCCTTCACCTTATTGTTTGGATTTCTCCTCTAGGAGTCAGATCTGTTGTCCCTGGCTCGCTCCCTCCTGCAGGCTTGGTCGGGCCCTCTTGTAGTCCTGTCCTCCTCTACTAACGTCCTCCCGTACTCAGCCCAAAGCACCTTATCCAAAACTATCCAGAAGATGCAGGAGCACTCCAAAGACCTTAAGGATGGCCTGGATATACTATCTAGCAAGGTGTGTGGGCTGCAAACAATAATTTCTGAATATGCATTTATTTGAACCAAGAATATTTAAAAATAAAGTCAAATGAAAATAATTTTTCCCGGACTCTGTTTGTGTCCAGATGGGTCCAGCTGCTCAGACCATCACTTCACTTCCATTCATAGAGACCAATGAGATCGGCCAGGACAAGATTACCAAACTGCTGTCCTGCTTTCGCCGGGACTCGCACAAGATCGACAGCTTCTTGAAAGTCCTGCGCTGCCGGGCAGCAAACATGCAACCCCAGATGTGCTGAAGAGTGGCTGTCCAGCCTGAATCTGTGAAAAGATCGTTCTTACAGCTTCTATTGCTTATCAAATAGAGAATTGCTCATGATAGAAATTTGCTGTCTTAGATATTATCTGGTTTGCTAATTAGTAAGCTTTTTAGGCTTCAGGGATTAAGGATAAGGAGGAATTATAAGGCAGGAAACTATCCATGGTTTGACTCTTTTAGCACAGTGAGTAAAACAGTGATCTTACTTTCCACTGAGCTAATTCTGTGTGTAAAATCTCTGTGACTCCTCCTTGTCTTTTCCTTCTGTTGCAGCAGAATCCCCTGAAAGCTAATCTACTAAAGATGAAATCTAGGGCTTCAATGAAGAGTTATGTTTTCTTCCTAACTAGTGCTTAGTTGATGAGAAACTGCAGCATTTGACTTGAGTCGTGTCTTTTAAAAAGCTTTGTGAATTCAGTGCCTTTTAAGTAAACGATTTCTTTAAAATCTGTATTTCAATAAAAAAAAACTTGCACGGTGAAATTCTGTTATTTATGTGTTTGTTTGTTTTTTCATGGGAAATGCAATACCTGTGGAAAGAATAGGAATACACTCAAGTTTCTTGGTGACCATAGACTGTATACAAAAGACAGACCTCACAGACGTTTCACAGTGGTCTTACCTACAGAATTGTTGATTCACATTTTAAAGCGTCAATTTGACAGTATTTATGTAGAGCAGTATTCGAGCCAGAAACAACCATATTTGGAAGATAGGGTGTTGTGCTAAGGTCATCAGCTGAAGCTAGGTGCTATAGGTGTATGGAGTGTCTAAAAACAAAGGTAGCCGCTAAATAACAGGCTAATAAAACCCTAGGATTTTGCTGACAATATTCAAGTACAAACTACAATATTTACACAAAGCCAGACGGGCTGTGCCACAGGCTGAGAAGCTAGCAAATAAGTTTAAATCAACTTGACCTGACTCACAATGATGATAACAGTTGCAATATATATATATATATATATATATATATATATATATATATATATATATATATATATATATGCTCAGTGAATACCTCAGGCAGCAGAAACCCAAGAAAGAGGAGGGAGACGAGGAACCATCATGGAAGGACAGGCCCCTGCACGGTATGTACCACCGGCAGATAGAGGAGGTGGCTGATATCCAGAAATCCTACCAGTGGCTGGACAAAGCTGGACTGAAAGACAGCACAGAGGCACTAATCATGGCAGCACAAGAACAAGCTCTGAGCACAAGATCCATAGAGGCTGGGGTCTATCACACCAGGCAAGACCCCAGGTGCAGGCTGTGTAAAGATGCCCCAGAGACAATCCAGCACATAACAGCAGGGTGCAAGATGCTAGCAGGCAAGGCATACATGGAACGCCATAACCAAGTGGCCGGCATAGTGTACAGGAACATCTGTGCCGAGTATAACCTGGAAGTCCCGAGGTCAAAATGGGAGATGCCCCCAAGGGTGGTGGAGAATGACCGAGCTAAGATCCTGTGGGACTTCCAGATACAGACGGACAAAATGGTGGTGGCTAACCAACCGGACATAGTGGTGGTAGACAAACAGAAGAAGACGGCCGTAGTGATCGATGTAGCGGTTCCGAATGACAGCAATATCAGGAAGAAGGAACACGAGAAGCTGGAGAAATACCAAGGGCTCAGAGAAGAGCTCGAGAGGATGTGGAGGGTGAAGGTAACGGTGGTCCCCGTGGTAATCGGAGCACTAGGTGCGGTGACTCCCAAGCTAGGCGAGTGGCTCCAGCAGATCCCGGGAACAACATCGGAGATCTCTGTCCAGAAGAGCGCAGTCCTGGGAACAGCTAAGATACTGCGCAGGACCCTCAAGCTCCCAGGCCTCTGGTAGAGGACCCGAGCTTGAAGGATAAACCGCCCGCAGGGGCGTGCTGGGTGTTTTTATATATATATATATATATATATATGTACTCCCGCATTATAAGGCACATTAAACGAAACAAAACAGTCAGATAAGTCAAACTTTACTTAACTCATTCTTCTTGCTTTTTCTACTTCCGTACCATTAATTGTTTAATGCTGAATTCTCTGGCAGCTGCTCTATTCCCATGTTCTGCTCATGAAAACAGGGTTTGATCTTTAGTTTCATTTTATAAACTGGACTTATTTTTCTACAAAGGTTTGAACTTTGAGAGTATTTAAACAAGAGAGAAAAGTGTGAAAATGTAATAACACTTATTATTATTATGATACTCTAATGCAATTTTCTCCTCTTTTCTCTCCCACCATGGTGGGGACCATTGGCCCAGGGCCGCCCATACGGGCGCTCCGGCCCTGTCGGTGGGTTTAATCTACCCCACACTGAGCAGCGCGCTGTTCAGAGCAGCAGAGCGCTCCATCAGCCTCGTAAGCCGATACCTATCTGCCACGTTCATTCCTTCTCGGCGGATCCACTGCTTTGCTTCGGACATGAAGAACAAACATAACCAACAGGTGAAGACATCGGCTTCCAACCGATTCGACATGTCCAGCTTTGAGGTGTCACTCCAGCAACTCAACGATCTGTTGACGGACGAAAGCGGCTTCTACAGCTGGCCAACAAAACACTTCCACGAGGTCTACCCGAGGATATACGTCGGCAATGCGTGAGTCATTGTTGTCATGTATAAAGCGCTTTTTATAGACAATACAAATCCTTCATTATGACCACGTGTTTGTAAAAAGCCTGTATCATTCTGAAAATGTGCTCATACGTGCAGGATGCACTATGAAACTTACAGAAAAATATGGAGAATATGAATGAAGTTATTATTGTTATTAGATTATACCTATATGACGAGGAAAGGTCAGCCTGCAGAGAGGATTCACTGAGTAATGAAAGATGTAAACACATCATTGCATCTGTTTGCTTTGCACGAGCACGCTTCACTCATGCGCTGTAGAAAGATCTAGACGCTCCAGAGAATGAATACTTTAGCTTGAGCTTACTAAAAGGACTTATTGCTGTTAACCAGCACTGTCACATATATGACATATTTAGATTTGTTAAAAATCGTATGGTATGGCAAAATCCATTTTTTCTCTTGTCTGAGTGTGAAATAAAATAAAAGGATGCAGGAAACCAACCAGCATACCATGGCCTTCACAGTCTGTTTAATTTTTGAAGAGGTGGAGGGGAGAGGGAAAAATGGTAGGAGTGGAGGAGTTTATAAATAGCTCATGTTCTTAACCTGCAGAGCATCCACAGAGGCATGCTCTACTTTTACTGATTTCTGCATGGTCAGCATTGATGGCACACTGAACTGTGTTGAATTAATTTTTTTGAAACGATAAACTATACCTCAGACATCCAGGGTGTCTGAAATCATGTTTTATTTGTAGCCTATAGCATGTTTGAACAACAGACGTCGACCCAAAGTTAGAGACGGACACATTTATTTTCCAGTACTCCAAAAAGTACAGTTTGAAAATACATGAAAAGCTAAGAGGTGTCTGTTATAGTACTGTAGAAAATCAAAATTACAAAATGTGTTTCAGAATTTGTAAATTGATGAGCTGATTCATCACATAAGTCAGTGCTTTCCCCTAAAGCTTATAAAGCCCCTCTATAAGTTAAACGTATCGGCAATTGAAATACAAATAGAGGGCTGCATGTTAAGGAAAGTGAAATACAGGCCAACGTAGAGGGATTGGTTGAAATTTACTTCAGTTAAATGTTATTAATATAGTACCAGTCATCTCATTGGGCTTTATATTATAGAGAGTGAATGATCTGTATTAGTAGCATGTGGCAACAGTGGGGAGGAAGAAAGACAAGACAGACATAAAAAAGGAAATAGGACAAAACACTAAGTTCATTTGCCATGGGGGAGGAGCTTGCCTAGTTAAGCATGCACTAAGAAGGATGAGTACAAGATGCCAAAGACACCCAGAAAACATGGTTACAACTCTCATCTCCCTGGTGACAGCTGGTTGAAGTACGACCGCACATGTTTACATTGTTTCTGCACAGAGAAGAAGGGTAATGAGACCGTCTCTGTGTAATGAGCATTTTTAAAACAGAAACTAACCCAGTTGGTAGATGGTTGTAAACAGATGGCCACACAATGTCTTTTGCACTTACTCAGATTCTTATAAGTGGAACATTTAGATGTGCATAAGCTACTTATGCACAACCAGAACTTCTCTGTACATAACGTACACAACGTTAGCACTATAAACCCAGGGATGCAACCAGGTGATTATGAAAATGGTTAGCTCAATAGAACAATGACACAATGTTTGTATTTTACTTCTCTTTTTTCCAATAAGAATGTTTGTTTTAACTGTAATACACAATGATATAGCAGAAACCTGTTCTTGAACACAATCTTTGTCCTGCTAGAAAGTCTAAGGAGGACATTCAAATGAGGTTCAAATGGTGATATCTATGGCATCAGCTGAACTTGTTTTTGACTTATTTATCAAACAGGAATGTTCCAAAGTACTTTTAGTTTACCCCAATGATGTTAACAAGTTTGTCTCAAAATGTAGACTTCAGATGTTTAGCTGCAATCTTTCATTGTATATTACATGTGTGGAGTTTAAAAGAATTAAGTCTGTCGCAGATTTGACCTCCAAGACGTTAAAGAAGCTTTCAGTTGATGTCGGGTAGTTTTTGGAGCTTGATCGTTGGTAGAAACAATCTTTTTTTTCTTTTTCAAAATTGTCTTTTAAGACTGATTATACAAATGACATGAAGCATGTTCATGAAGCTTTAGAGGCTCTGATTCAGTGGAATCAGACATTTGTTTAACTTTGTTCATAATCTCTGTGATAGCTAGCCTAAGTGTTAGCTTACTGTAGTGAAACATTTGCTGCTAACACGTGACACTACATGGCGTCTTCTTATCTCACGCTCAGAAACACTCTTTCCCCCCAATAAACATAACCAATTCTAAAAGGTAGTCACAATGTTTATTAGATGACAGATAATCATGTTTTTTAATCATATAATATAATTGATAATTAAAAAGTACTGGAATTCTAATGAATTAATGCTAATGTTAAAGTTTGAGGTAAACATCATTTGAATTCCTTCACAGCTCTTTAATGTAAGCTGTATGCAGTGAGGAATATTCTAGATTTGAAAGAAAATAAATTTTACATGGCTGACTCTAAAAGCTTTACAGCAGCACTTTTGTTTTTTAGACCTGTGAGTCATAGCAAGACCTCTCTAGTATATGTGAAGGACAGAGCAGAAGCCCTCTCTGTTAGATCTCAACAAATGTCCTCCTCACAAACATAGGCTTGGATAGATAAGGGAAGCATATCTGCACATAACATGCACCCACGCATCCTTCTTCCTCAGCTGCTGTGTTTATGCTTTCATGTATCTGTCCTGATTCCACTGAGCTGGCGTGCAGTTTGAGCACCAGTCTGCAGTCTGCTCTATTTTTAGCTCTTTACATCTCTGAGGCAGGAGGTGCTAAGTGAGGCAGCCTTTCCAGAAGTTCACAGTGAAAAGAAGCACATCTCTCTGAGGCACAGCAGTGCATTTATATGATGGGAAAAGGAAACATGAGACAGAAACATGAGTGACACT
The DNA here is from genome assembly GCF_963969265.1 of Rhamphochromis sp. 'chilingali'. NCBI lineage: Eukaryota > Metazoa > Chordata > Actinopteri > Cichliformes > Cichlidae > Rhamphochromis > Rhamphochromis sp. 'chilingali'. The sequence continues at coordinate 32,680,081 of NC_137942.1, read as the reverse complement.
ACACTTCCTTCTTTAGCTTGCAGTCTTGTGTTCTCCAGAAGAATCTGTTAAAACTGAAGAAACACCATCAGCAACAGCTCAGGTTCATTAACCTGTAATTGCTAGTGAGCATAGACTGTATATAAAAGATGAATACAGTCACCGTGATATCAACCACTGGTTAGGGATGGGCCTTTGTGAAGGTGCTAAAAGCAAGGGGTGGATCTGACTATTATAACTACTGATATAATCCTTGTTTGACTTCATCAATGGAGTCCATGAATGTAGATGTTTATGTAGACTGTTCTGGAGATTCACAGCCCATAGTTACCTGATTCAGAAAAACATTTATTACCTTGTTGCAGAATGAATAATGAATGAACAACATGAATTGTGTTTTGTGTTGTAAAAGCAAGAAATGCACAGGTGTTGTTAATGTTGGCTTATTTCCATTAAGTCACACTTAGCCAGCAGGCTTCCATAATATATAGTTTAAAACAAATCACAGTTTGTCTGGAGCCATGTTTCCATATTTAGTTTCTCAGTTTTAGCACCGTTACCTTGAAATTATTTCATTTGATAGTCTGGCGTCTGCTGGCCTCTGCTGGACACTCCCAGCACTCCTCCTCACAGCCAGACTGCACTGATTTCAGTGCATGAATTAACTGCATGTGAAAAAACTGTCATTAGATAATTGCCAATGTTTATAATGAACTCAACAATGGTGCCATTCAAAGCAACCTAACTGCCAGTTTTAGCCATGAATGGGTATTTTGTTTACTCTTCGTGCTTGCTGCAGATAAAGCTTGAGAGAATAGGAACCAAATGCGGATAAATGAAAGCCAAGGACGTAGTTCTGTGCAGCAAACATATCTAACAGTGCAAAGACAGGAAGCAAGACAGATACTGGCAGCACATCAGTAAGCAAGGGAGGCGGGTTTGTTCTTTTAGTCATAATTACTCTTTTATTCTACTTTCAAATTCAATTTTAATTCTCTAGTATCGTGTCACAGTAATCTGCAGAAAGGACCTACAGTATCAGAGAGAAAGCTCCAACAATCAGATGATCCCATAAGATCAAGCATTTAGCAGTGGTGGGGAGGAAGAACTCATTTTTAACAGGAAGAGGCCAACAGCAGAACGAGGACAGTCGTCTGCTGTTTCTGGTTGGGAGTTGAAAGGAAAGAGATGACTACAAGAAGATCATATAGACAAACTGAGGTTACACAAAATTTTATGACATGCATTGTTTGCGATTGTGGCGAGTCCAAAGCCACACAGCGTAGAAATTTCACGAAAACCTTTTGCAGTAGTCCAAGCACTGAGTAACAGGGGTCAGACTGTGTTTAGTGTGTTGTCACGTTGATATTAAGCACAACCTGTAAGGTCCCCTTCATATTGCATATTTGCTTCTGTTCTTTTCTTGATGCAGATTTGTGGCGACGAATGTGATGCGCCTGAAGCGCCTGGGCATCACCCACATCCTGAACGCTGCAGAGGGAAACTCCTTCATGCACGTCAACACCAGTGCTGAGTTCTATGCTGGCACAGGCATCATCTACCACGGCATACCGGCCAGCGACACAGACCACTTTGATATCAGCATTTACTTTGAAGAGGCGGCCGACTTTATCGAGAAGGCTCTGGCGTACAAAAACAAAAAAGGTCAGAATAGAGGAGCACACAGATGTATGTGAAGTATTTGAAAAAATACAGTCATATCACGCTAACTGCAAGAAGTTCTCGCCAGTCAAGACGCTGGCTAGAACAAAAAAGAAAGACAATGTTTGCCATTAGGTTGTAAAAGGAGTGGCAAGTTTCATAAGCTTCATACTTTGAGGCCAACACGTATTAGATTAGAATTAGATTTGTCAGGTGATAACTTTGCACAGGTTTGAGGGCTTTTGATCAAACTGTAACACCTGCATCTCTTTTCCTCTGTAGGTAAAGTGTACGTCCATTGCAGGGAGGGCTACAGCCGCTCGCCTACCTTAGTTATCGCCTACCTGATGCTGCAACAGAACATGGACATCCACACTGCTCTGGCCATGATCCGACAGAAAAGAGAGATCGGACCCAACGACGGCTTCCTTCGGCAGCTCTGTCGGCTAAACCAGAGGCTGTCCGCTGAGGGGAAGCTCTGGAACAAATGAGGGAGGCAGGAAAGCATGCTTATGCTTAATCGCACACCCGTCCTTTCACTTGTTCTACAGCCTGAACGAGCCACAAATATGTGAGGGAGTGCCTGCTAAACATGGAATTTAATGTGTAAATTCGGGTACACTGAATTCCCAGCATGTTTACAGGGTCTCACGTCTGTGAATATTACGTTCATCTGAGCTCACCTCGTATTTTTCAGATCCAGTCTGTGTAGCGTAAATATTTTCCTGTTGCTCACTGTTTCAGAGAACATTTTAAGATTAAGAAGTAAATGTTGATATACATTTATATATGTTGAAAGTGGTGAAAATTTAGATAGTATAGTTCTGTGTGATACTGTCACCGCCTTTTCTCATTGAAGCTTCCTTTCTCTTCCGCCCTCGTGGGGTCGAGCCCTTAGTGTTGGCTTCTCTCCTGAAAACACTGCCAAATGTCTCAGTGGCAGCCGCTGCCGAAGGGGACTTCAAGTGGATACTGTGATTTTTCAAATCGAATCAATGATTTTATTGCACTAGTTGGAAAGATATAATAGCTATTTTTCAACTTCTAATACTCTGACACTTATGTACAATATCGATGTTTAGTATATGCTTTAGGTAAGTGCACATATTCTGACCTCACATCTGATAGCCTGCCTCAAAAGTATTTTTCAGTCTAAACATCATTCTACAGTTATTGTGCTTTATAGAGAAATGTTAAAATGTTTTACATTGCCAGATGGTTACCTTTTTATTAAAGAGAAACTAATGTACTTTAATATTATTGGACCTGCTAAAAAGAACTAATTATTTATGAGAGTTGGATGAAAAGATTGACTGTAAAACACAAACCTACAGCTGCCAGTTAGCTTAGCACAAAGGAAAATGCTACGCTGTAGCACAGTAGCTAATATAAATATCAGAAGAATTATAGTTAGACATTTTGGTATATAGTATTTTTGTAGAAATTTAATCAAACAAGGAAAAGCATGTTAAATATTGAGCTTTACAGTTTTGTGTGTACCATTATGCAAAGGTAGGCTCTTTGTTTTGTTTTTTCTTTTTCTTATTTTTCAAGCTATGCTAGCTACCTGCTAAAAGTAGCTTTGTACATATTTAGTATACAAACACGTGGTATCAGAGAACTTCTAATACAGAGCTCAACAGTAACATACTCCCTTTTTTTTAATGGTTTAGGTTCCATTTTTACCACTGATGTTTCAGAAAAACCTTAAATATTAACATTTGGGTCATGAATCCAGCTAACAGGCTACAAGATGAATCATGACCATGAAGAGATTTGATTTTTAATCCCACTACAAATACCAGATACCACATCAAATGATCCTTTTCATTATCCCAGTGCTGTATAATAGTTATGAGTAGTTAAGAATATCCTTTTTGAGCTTCTCCTGTGCGTGTACGTGTGTGTGTAGTGGAGTATAGCTTAAATAATGATATGATACAGTGCTTCATTTGTTGTTGCAATCACTATTCTCCCAGTTTCTGAGAAAACCCCCCACAAATCTAAAATTTGAGGGTATCCATAAATCACATTTTTCAAAATAAAAGGGATAGAGATGAGCGGTACCGTTCAATTTGTTGTTCCTTTAGCCATTGAACTCCTTTTGCTTGCAGTCATTGAGGACCATCTTGCAAGTGCCCTCTGTTGAGCTTCTAACTGAAATACAGCTAAATGAGATTAACAGGACGTTGAATTGTGCTCCCTTATTGGCCCCAGTGGTATCAATCCAATCATCTAACTCTCATCATGACCATGAAACTATTTTTCAATTCCTTTAATGTTAGCTTTGGGAGATTTGAATTCTTCCACTGAGCAACTCTATAATTGTAAACTGATTGTAATGTTAATACTGCCAAAACAAGACAATTATTTCCCAGTTGCTTCTCAGTCAACGCCTTTTGCACATTTGTATGTTCATATGAGTGTTTTTGTCAAACTATATCTAGTTTTATATACGGCAGCATGTCAAAGTAACACTTTTAGCCCTGTGTACACACAGCTGTGTATATCTGTGTATATCTGCTGAGTCATGGTGTGCATTATTAAGTGTGCATTATTAAGTGTGCATTATTCCTCACAATGTGCATTAGTCTGCCTGTGACTTGTGAATCATCATGTGCATTACTGAGTAGTGGTGATATAACTGGTCATGTCAGTAGACTTTCCGATGATGACACTGCTCTTATGAAGTGCACTTTATCCAATGACGCTGGTGATTGTTGTAGCTCTCTTTTCATATATTCATAAATAAATAAATGAAGTAAACATGGCTGTCTTTCTTTAATGTGTGGCTTCTTTCAAAGGAAAATATCTCAGGTGTGAGATCTCAGCATGCCAAGATCCACAGCTAGAATAGATTACACAATACATAATTCAATTCAATTCAATTTTATTTATATAGCGCCAAATCACAACATAAGTCGCCTCAAGGCGCTTCATAGATACAGAGAAAAAAACCCAACAATCATATGACCCCCTATGAGCAAGCACTTTGGCAACAGTGGGAAGGAAAAACTCCCTTTTAACAGGAAGAAACCTCCGGCAGAACCAGGCTCAGGGAGGGGCGGGGCCATCTGCTGCGACCGGTTGGGGTGAGAGAAGGAAGACAGGATAAAGACATGCTGTGGAAGAGAGACAGAGATTAATAACAGATATGATTCAATGCAGAGAGGTCTGTGAACACATAGTGAGTGAGAAAGGTGACTGGAAAGGAAAAACTCAATGCATCATGGGAATCCCCGGCAGCCTACGTCTATTGCAGCATAACTAAGGGAGGATTCAGGGTCACCTGGTCCAGCCCTAACTATATGCTTTAGCAAAAAGGAAAGTTTGAAGCCTAATCTTGAAAGTAGAGATAGTGTCTGTCTCCCGAATCCAAACTGGAAGCTGGTTCCACAGAAGAGGGGCCTGAAAACTGAAGGCTCTGCCTCCCATTCTACTTTTAAATACTCTAGGAACAACAAGTAGGCCTGCAGAGCGAGAGCGAAGTGCTCTAATAGGGTGATATGGTACTACAAGGTCATTAAGATAAGATGGGGCCTGATTATTTAAGACCTTGTATGTGAGGAGCAGGATTTTGAATTCTGGATTTAACAGGAAGCCAATGAAGGGAAGCCAAAACAGGAGAAATATGCTCTCTCTTTCTAGTCCCTGTCAGGACTCTTGCTGCAGCATTTTGGATTAGCTGAAGGCTTTTCAGTGAGTTTTTTGGACATCCTGATAATAATGAATTACAGTAGTCCAGCCTGGAAGTAATAAATGCATGAACTAGTTTTTCAGCGTCACTCTGAGACAGGATATTTCTAATTTTAGAGATGTTGCGCAAATGGAAGAACGCAGTCTTACATATTTGTTTAATATGTGCATTGAAGGACATGTCCTGGTCAAAAATGACTCCAAGGTTCCTCACAGCGTTACTGGAGGCCAAGATAATGCCATCCAGAGTAAGAATCTGCTTAGATACCATATTTCTAGGCTTTTCAGGGCCGAGTACAATAACCTCAGTTTGATCTGAATTAAGAAGCAGAAAGTTAGCGGCCATCCAGCTCTTTATGTCTTTAAGACATTCCTGCAGTTTAACTAATTGGTGTGTGTTATCTGGCTTCATGGACAGATAGAGCTGGGTGTCATCTGCATAGCAGTGAAATTGTATGCTATGTCTTCTAATGATGCTGCCTAAGGGAAGCATGTATAATGTAAACAGAATTGGTCCTAGCACTGAACCCTGTGGAACTCCATAATTAACCTCAGTGTGTGAAGAGGACTCTCCATTTACATGCACAAATTGGAGTCTATTAGATAGATATGATACAAACCACTGCAGCACAGTACCTGTAATACCTACAGCATGTTCTAATCGCTCTAATAGGATATTGTGGTCGACAGTATCGAATGCTGCACTAAGGTCTAGCAGGACAAGCACAGAGATGAGTCCACTGTCAGAGGCCATAAGAAGATCATTTGTAACTAGGGATGGGTATCGTTTAGGTTTTATCCGATACCGGTGCCAAATCGGTACTTTTGAAACTGTGCCGGTGCTCAAACCGGTGCTTAAAGAATGGAGAACACAAAATTGGTCCAAAAACCTCTCATGTTCAGCTGGTTTTTGTAAAAAGATAACAATGTTAGCCTTTTCTGCAGCTATGGGGCATATAAGGTATCACTCTTGGCTGGAAGCAGTGCTTAAACAATGGAAAAAACACAAACTTTATCCAAAAACCTCTCATGTTTAACTGTTTCCCTCTTTTTCTTTGGTCATTTTAGCCTTTTTGGCCAGGGTGAAGGGAGTATCTGCCATCAAACAAGAAGACATGTAGCTATGATGATGTTTGCTAGTTCACCTTACCTGCATTAATGTAATAACGTGGTTAGCCTACTCAACGTAAATTACACACGAACAACATTAAGCTACTCACGCAGAGAAGAACGGCTGCTGCTGCATCATCATCCTCATCATTTCTGCTACACTGGCAGGGCTAGGGGCCAGGACTCTCCTCTTCAGGTTTTTGGGGGATGTTGCTAACTCCGGGTCCGATAACAGGCACCACACCTGCAGTAGATGCGCTCGGTGTGAGGTCTCGCAGCAAGCTATCAAATACAGCGCATTTCTTGGCTTTTAAAAAAAAACGCTATGCGTTGCCAGGTGTTTCATCAGATTCGAGGTGTTACCTCCTTTGACAGTATCACAGTATCAGCTTAAAGCACTTCTTGCTGCTGAGTTTGCATATTTTGCTATGAAGTACAGCCAGACTTTCGACCGCTTCGCCTTGGGCATTTTTAATCTGTAGCTCTGCTCTAAAAGAACGTACGTACCTGGACCCGCCTACTATCCTCGGAAACGTAAAATGATTGGCTAGAAGTGTATCACAGCTCAGGAAAAAAAAGCACCGAAATAAAGCACCGAAATGTGCGCTGCTTTTCGGTCTGGTTACTACCGTTTATGTCAGAACCAGTGCCATCATGGCACCGGACACCGGTACCCATCCCTATTTGTAACCTTCACTAAAGCTGTTTCTGTGCTGTGATGAGCTCTGAAACCTGACTGAAACTCTTCAAATAAACCATTCCTCTGCAGATGATCTGTTAGCTGTTTGACAACTACTCTTTCAAGGATTTTTGATATGAAAGGAAGGTTGGAGATTGGCCTATAATTAGCTAAGACTGCTGGGTCTAGAGATGGCTTTTTGAGTAAAGGTTTAACTACAGCTAGCTTGAAGGCCTGTGGTACATAGCCGATCATTAGAGATAGGTTGATCATATTTAAGATCGAAGAATTAATTAATGGCAGGACTTCTTTGAGCAGTTTTGTAGGAATGGGGTCTAAAAGACACGTTGAAGGTTTGGAGGAAGTAATTATTTAAGTTAACTCAGAAAGATCAATTAGAGAAAAAGAGTCTAACTTAACATCAATGGTACTAAGAGTAGCTGTAGATAATATTACATCTGTGGGATGATTATTGGTAATTTTTTCTCTAATGATTAAAATTTTATTTGTGAAGAAGTTCATGAAGTCATTACTAGTTAACGTTAAAGGGATTGTTGGCTCACAAGAGCTCTGACTTTTTGTCAGCCTGGCTACAGTGCTGAAGAGAAACCTGGGGTTGTTCTTATTTTCTTCAATCAGTGATGAATAGTAAGATGTTCTGGCTTTGCGGAGGGCTTTCTTATAAAGCAGCAAACTATTTCTAAATGATGATCCTCTAAATTTGTAACACGCCATTTCCTCTCCAGATTACGAGTCATCTGTTTTAGGGTATGTGTTTGAGAATTATACCACGGAGTCAGGTACTTCTGATTAGAGACCTTAGTTTTCACAGGAGCTACAGTATCCAGAGTTGTACGTAGTGAGGAGGTAAAATTATTAACAAGATAATCGACCTCTGTTGGGGTAGCGTTCAGATAGCTGCTCTGCTCTATGTTGGTACAGGGCATTGAAGATGATAACAGTGGGTGGATTATATTCTTAAACTTAGTTACAGCGCTTTCAGAAAGACATCTACTTTGATAAAGTCTACTCTCCACCGCTGTGTAATCAATTATTGTAAATGTAAATGTTATCAGGAAATGATCAGACAGGAGAGGGTTTTCAGGAAACACTGTTAAATGTTCAGTTTCTATGCCATATGTTAAAACAAGATCTAGAGTGTGATTAAAGTGGTGGGTGGGTTCTTTTACATTTTGAGAGAAGCCAATTGAGTCTAATAACAGATTAAATGCCATGTTGAGGCTGTCATTTTTAGCATCTACATGGATGTTAAAATCACCCACAATAATTATTTTATCTGAGCTCAGAACTAAATCAGATAAAAAGTCTGAGAAATCAGACAGAAACTCTGTGTAAGGCCCAGGTGGACAATAGATGATAACAAATAAGACTGGTTTCTGAGTTTTACAGCTGGGGTGGACAATGTTAAGCATCAGGCTTTCAAATGAATTAAAAGTCTGTCTTGGTCTTTCATTAATTAATAGGCTGGTGTGAAAAATTGCTGCCACACCGCCCCCTCGGCCTGTGCTTCGAGATTTCTGGTAGTTAGAATGACTCGGGGGTGTTGATTCATTTAAACTAACATAATCATCCTGCTGCAACCAGGTTTCTGTAAGGCAGAGTAAATCAATTTGTTGATCAATTATTAAGTCATGTACTAACAGAGACTTGGAGGAGAGAGACCTAATATTTAATAATCCACATTTCACTGTTTTACTCTTTGGTACAGATGTGGATACTTTATTGTTCTTTCTTTGTAATTGTTTATGTTTAAGTTGTTTGTTGCTGGTTTTTAGCTTGTTTTTTGTCTGTTTGGAAGCTGACACAGTCTCTATGGAGATGGGTTTTTGGGGGGGTAGCAGGAGGAGAGAAGCTGCAGAGAGGCGTGTAAGACTGCAACTCTGCTTCCTGGTCCCAACTCTGGATAGTCATATTTTGGGGGGTTTAATAAATTTGTCCATATTTCTAGAAATGAGAGCTGCTCCATCCAAAGTGGGATGGATGCCGTCTCTCCTAACAAGGCCAGGTTTCCTCCACAAGGTTTGCCAATTATCTATGAAGCCCACATCGTTTCTGGGACACCACTCAGACAGCCAGCAATTTAAGGAGAACATGCGGCTAAACATGTCACTCCTGGTCTGATTGGGGAGGGGACCAGAGAAAACTACAGAGTCCCACATTGTTTTGGCAAAGTTGCACACCGATTCAATATTGATTTTAGTGACCTCCGATTGGCGTAACCGGGTGTCGTTACTGCCGACGTGAATTATGATCTTACTGAATAATAGCAGCAGTTACACAATAGCACATTTTATTTTATCCCATCATACAGAATGCAGTACCACACAATAGTATTTTTTACCAACAAGGAGATTCCCAAACAGTTATGAGGTGAAATGTTTTCATATCTCAGCATGATGTCCAGTGTGTCCTGAAAAAGGTCTGAAGCAGCAAAAGAAGTTTCAAGCCTAAAAGCAACAAAACAAAACAAGCCAACAAAAAAAACAAACTGTCTACAGCAGATGAACAGTATCTTAAAGTCATGAAGTCAAGAAGAAGAATGCAGATGTGACACAGGACCTTACAGATGATCTGGTGGCTGTCAAGAAGGCAAGGAGGGGAAAATGGGAGAAAAGAGTGTTTGAACTAAAAATCAATGTTTCATGAAATGATAAATCCAAATTTGAAATTTTTGGTTCAAATCATCATCAGTACGTATGGAGGTGGTCAGGAGAGAGATACAACAGCAAGTGTCTATCCAGTCTTTAAATGATGACATAATGAATCCTGCGTTCAATGAGGCTGTTGTGTTTTTAACATATTTTAATGCTTTGTATCTTGTTCTGTTTAATCTCAACAAGCCCCTAAAAACACTGTCACTGTCACTGTCAGATCACTGTCGGCCTCTCTCGGTTTTTATTACCGCTAATCAATTCAAAGCTCAGTGTTACGGTCACATACTGCAACACGCATACCGGTGCCCCTGCTCAAGAGGGAGTTAATGAAAAAAGAGGTACAGTACCTGCTTGAAAATGGTTTGGCCATAGCTCTTGGAGCTCTCCATGTCTGCTGACACCAAAGTCAGACGGTTCTCCTCATTTTTGTACTGATTTTAGGAGGGTAAGTGCAGTCACAGTCCCTGATTCACATCCTCGCATGGAAGACTTCATAGACAGAGTTGATGGCATCAGTCACCCGGTTTCCTACTTCTCAGCTAAGTTCAAGCCTCATCAACTCAACTATTCCACCATTGAGAAGGAAACCCTGGCCATGATGCTTGCTTTGCAGCATTTCGACGTGTACGTGGGGTATGGTTTATACTGGCCATAACCCTCTGGTATTCCTAAAGCATATGTACAATCACAACCAAAGATTGAGGAGATGGGCGTTGCTTGCTCAGGAGTACAACATAGACATCAGACATCAGAGAGGTATGGACAATGTGGTAGCTGACGCACTGTCCAGGACCCAGTGTTAATCTTGATAACAAACTTGGTGACATGTGTTAAAAGTATATCTGTTTTACTTTATGTGATATTGTATGTTGGGGGAGGTGTTACGGTCGCTGACCTCGCGTGGCTCTCCCTATGTGAGAGAGCCTTTTTCTCCCTCTCCTGTGTTCCAGGTCTGCCTGATGAGCCACAGCTGAGGTGTGTTACAGCTCGTCAGCCACGGCATAGACTGCCATCTCAAACCGCCGCACCCCCTCCACTTCCCCCATTTGCCAGAGCTGTGAGCTACAGTGGTTTGGGCAGCAGGCTTTAGCTGTGTGTGTGTGTGTGTGTGTGTGTGTGTGTGTGTGTGAGAGAGAGAGAGAGAGAATTTAAACTCTGTGTAACTTTGGTTTTCTTTCTTTATTGTGAGCAAAGGTGTGCCTTTACAGTGTTAATCATTAATCACAGTGGAAGCAGGCAGAGGTTCTCTGCCATTTTTGTTTCAATTGTTTTCTCCTGTTTTTGGCTAGACAGGGACCTCGGCCATTGTATTTTGTTTTTGGACAGAGAGTTCTTGGTTTGTTTTTTAGTTAAAGGGGGTGCTTTTTTTTGTTGTTTTGGCCCTGGAGACCCTGAAGAAAAGAGCTTCCCTGAGTTCATTTTTACTTTAGTAGTTTTGTGCAATAAATTAGTGATGGGAATTCCGGCTCTTTTTAGAGAACCGGCTCTTTCGGCTCACGACCGGCATTTCAGGTTGTTTTGTTGCTTTCATTAATTTGATATTAACAACAATATAAAATTATGCACAAAAGGAATTACTAATGTTAAAAAAAAGTGGTTTTATTTATATATGTTTATATATAAAAAGTGGCCTGTATTTGTATAGCTTACAAATAGTCCCTAAGGACCCCAAAGCACTTTACACATCCAGTCATGCACCCATTCACACACACACATTCACACACTGGTGATGGCAAGTGTAGCCACAGCCGCCCTGGGGCGCACTGACAGAGGCGAGGCTGCCGAACACTGGCGCCACCGGGCCCTCTGACCACCACCACATTTCTGGCGTTAACTGAACTTCCAAAACAGAGCTACCTGGATTACTTAAATTACACAATTGAAAGCATATTTCTATTGTTTGTGTATTTATACACAAGCACTCATATATATTCAAATAATTAAAAAACAATGTTCATTTACCTGTTACTACCACACACCAAATCCGGTCGTTGGTACTTGCTGGCTTGGTACTTGCACTAGGTAACAAAAGCTCAACACTGCGCCTAGCATCCTGGAGCACTTCTGTTGTGTTTTGTAGTTTTTACATGTTTTGGAGTTTGTGCGTGTTTTGTCTCTAGGGGCCACTGTAAATATACTTTTATTTATTCACTCCACATACAATGTTATAAATAAATCATATAATACAAAAGCAAACTATTTTCCTTTCAACTTTTAACTATTTAAATTTTCAGCTTTTTCCTTTTAAACTAATTTAAAACAACACAAAACACTGCAAACCACAACACAATTAAATACAAATTAAAATATGAAAACAGAAAGAACATGCATATTCTCTGTCATATGGGCCTGCATGAATAAACTTTCTGAATCCTTTATCATCTGCAACTGAAAATAGTTGTGGATGATTACTATACCTTTCTACTGTGATGTTGTTGTCCCTGACTCTTTCTCTCTCCCTCCCTCCCGCTCTGTTCCTGTGCTACTGCGAGTGTAACTACCGCCCCTCCCCCTCATCCCAGCGCAAAGCACAAGGCTGCATGCTGAGTGAAGCGGAAAAAAAGTGCGAGAGAGAGGGTGAGAGAAATAAAGAAAAAAACCACGGCTCCCAATAAGGAGTCGGCTCACATTGTTCACTCCAAAGAGTCGGCTCTAAGAGCCGTTTCGTTCGCGACCGACACATCACTACAATAAATCATGTCTAATGACATCTATTTTTCAGTAGTTTGTTTTCTTTTTCACTTTGTGTTACCCCCCACCCTAGATAACGCTTCGTTTTTAAGTGGGGAGTAACACTCAGTTTTTAAAACCTTAGGATGTAGCTACAGCCCAGCCCATGCAGCAGTAAATTAATGACTAACCTCGTATTATGGATGGATTATCTCAGTTGTTCTCCTGACTGAAGTTTGGTCCTTTTACAGCATCCTGCCATGCGATTGCATTTGTCCATCAGGAACCCTCATCTTAACTTTTATTGAGTGGAAAAAAGTTAGCATTCATCCTCCACCTTTACTGTGTTTATATTATGCTAACATAGCTGCGTCGCTAGCGATCACATAGCACATCATTATATTAAACCAGCTAGCCCAACTTCAGTAACCCTACAAATGTCACTGCTGTTTAGTTTCCTGTCTTCATTTATGTCGGAAGTGATAGCAGAGCTGTACGTCTTAATTTGTTTCAGAAATCGGGGGATGTTGTCAAAATTGACAGATATATGGACAACATGGGCAACAGCTTAATTTTTCACCATGACAATAATCTCAAAACACACCTCCAATGCAGTAAAAATTTGAAATCGAAAAATGGAACATCATCAGTAATGGATTGGCCTCCCCAGAGGCCGGATCATCTGGACAGGGAACAGAACAAAAGGCAGCCAACATCCAAAGAAGAGCTTTGACGATCCTTCAAGAAGCCTGGAGAACTATTCCTGTAGTAGTCTTTAAGACTACTTAAAGAAATTCCCAGAAAGTTGCCTAAGAGAATTCATTCTATGTTGAATAGTCAAGGTTTTCTTACCAGATATTGAAGTATTGGTGGTGTATTCCTGTGTATGTTTGCATGTTTCTATGAAATGCTGCACACACTATGTTGAAATGCACCTGAAATGCATCTGTTTCCACCCAGTCTCTCCATGGAGTTCCTACCTGCTTCATTAATGGTGGAAGCTGCCAGTAGAGTTTTTTCTTATATATTTCAATCTAGACACCATGCACACAATTCAGCAAAGCAGCCAAAATAGTCTTTCAAAACATTTGAATTCATATTTTAATCTCACATCTATTTTTACCTGCATCCAAATATTTTTTCGTGCACTGTCTGTACTTGTCATTAGAGTCCACAAAAAGACACAAACATAAACCCTGGTAACTTTGAACATTGATAGCTGGTTGTCATTTACTGTGTCCTCTAGAGGGGGCTGTGGGACTACTAGAGTTTTAACAGCAGGTTAAGCAAAGCATCACGATGCTATATTTACAACATTAAAAGTTCTATGCACTGCCAGACTTTCAGTCACAATTGTGCTGTCTTTTTGCTTCAGTGTAGCATGCATTAATGCCCACAGAAAGCAGAAAAACCCATATAAGAGTTCTGTATTTAACACTTTTGAATACCTTTAAAGGCCATTTTAGAGGAAATTAAATCTTGATTTTTATATGTTTTATGAAACAAATACATTTCCACATTGGGTTTCCAGCCAATTCCTGGAAGACTGAAATATGCAGAAGCTAAGAACTAAAGAATCAAGACACATAAAAAATATATATAATCGAAATATATCGCATATACTATTATATATATTGTACATATATTTATTAGTTTCAGATGTAGCCATTCTTGTATTTCGCTTGTTTACATTATTGTATTTTGCACAACTCTGTTGCTTGTGAAGCTCGCACACAAGAATTTCACTCACATGTGCTGTACCAATGTACCTGCACATGTGATGTGACAATAAAAGTGATTTGATTTGAAATAATAAACTCAAAATGCAAGATCTTTGAAATCCACTGTGACATTTCCACAGTGCTTCATGTCATCTGCAGCTGTTGTTGGTGGTTGGTGCATTTTGTTTTATCAAGTCCAGAATCAACACAGAACCTACAAGAAGCTTTATCTGCTACGTGAAGATGCTGATTTCCTTTTTATCACTGTGTTTGACTCGCCAGCCATCCCACCTGACCTGAACCCCACAGAGTTCTCGATTATATCTGTGTTATCAGGAACTCTGTGGGAAAAACACCTGACCCAGAAATACAGACAAGCTGAGGGCTGCTATCAAAGCAACCTGGGCTTCAGCATCATGTCAGCTGTGCTGCTGGCTGACTCTCTCTATGCCATGCTGCAATCATGCAGTAATTTATGGAAAGGAAGCCCCAGCTAGGTGTTGAGGGTATAAATGAGCAGCCTGAGATACTGAAGTCAATGAACTGTGAGCCAAAATCATAGAAATAAAAGCAAAAAAGCTTTGAACTATATGAAAATTTACCTTTTTTGAATTAACAGAAAGTAATATTAATCAAAACAAAGAAACAAAAAAACCAAAAAAATTTTCTCGCATATTTAAGATTTAAAGGGCGCAACATATTCCAGTGATCCAGTGAGTGCAGTGTAGTGTAGCTCTTGGCACAAAAAGAACTTTGATGATGCCATCAGGTGCAGACAACATTTTTTGAGGCTAACATCAAAGACGGTGTTATTCTCAGAGTTACCACTAGAGGGTATATTTGGACCAACATGTTCTAATGCGCTTCGTACTCAACATTCATTTTTTCCACCAGTCGTTATTGTGTTGTCACTAACTTCAAAAAAATAAATAAAAAGTACATGACTTCCATCACATTTATCATATTACCAAGAGTCAAGTCTCTGGCGTCCTGACAAGGACATTTTAATAAGCACCTCGTCCTCACTGATAAACCGTGCACATGTGCATTCCACAGGTTTGACAGGTTGAGCTCCGTGGTGGGGCCCCTTCCCTCCCTGATGTTATCCTTCCTCGTCTTTTCATGCCTGAGTTGATGCAAGGACATGTCTGTTAGGAGAGGAGGGTAACTCTCTTACATAACCCCCATGTGCATGAATGAATCCATGGGGGGTGGGGCAGTGTGTGAGGTGGTTCTCTGTGTATCTCTCCCCAGTATTTGAAAGAATTTATTTCCAACTGGTTGATCCACTTTTAGCCTCTTAAACCTAACCGACCCTGCTGCCGGCACAGTCATCACAGACGAAATATTGAAATTCAGTTGTAATTCTGGCGGTGATGGGAGTGGCCTATTAAATAGCCCCTTACAACTGTGTCAGACAGTGTTAAATGCTAACATGCTAATGTCAACTTTAACTCCTTTTGATCACCGCTTAGCACTAATCAGAACAGCTCAGGCTGATTTTGGATCTTTTTGTAAATTTCATGGATATCTATTTAATGCAGTCTTCAGTAAGCTCTCATTTCTTTATATTTTGTCAGGAAAATGGGAAATAGGTGCAGAAATTTACTGAAATGTGCAAGCAAACATGAGAATACAGTATATAAGGCAGTTCAAATCAGTTTTCACACTGTCTTAATAATGCTGAGGTTGAGCTCTAAGGAGGCCAATCCATGACTAATAGGGTTCTATTGTGTGTTTTTCTATCTAGGTGTGTTTTTAGTGCACTGGCAGTGTGCTTGGGATTATCGTCATGTTAAAAAAATGAAACCGTTTCCAATCAAATGCCTTCGAGGTTGCATGGTGGGTCAAAATTTGGCAGTAGTTTTCTGTGTTCGTAATTCCATCGGTTTTGAGATTCCCAACACCACTGGCTGAAATGCAGCTCCGAATCATGACAGAAGCTCCACCAGGTTTTGCAGATGGGAGTAGACACTGACTTCCTTTGTTCAGATAATGATTTGAACCAAAAATTTCAATTTTTAAGAAATCCCTTAATGGGACCTGTTGTCACTGATTTTCAGCCCAGTTCTTGTGTGATGTAATCATGAACAGAAGATTTTGTTTCCTATTTCTTAAAGACTTTTCAGATACTGCTCGTCTGCTGTACATATTTTTGCCTAGTAAGCCTGCCACTTCTCCTTGTGTCCTCCATTGGTTCAGTTTCCTCAGACTTCTCCAAGTTTATACCACACCATGCTGAGCTGTGTCAAGCTTTCAGCTAATAGCTCTTTGCCAAATATATTTTATGGCTGTCAAACTTGACTAAAGCAGTAACAAAGTACCCAAAGATAATTTTTAATATGGTTTCTTTGCTATGTTGTCTCTTGTGGGCTGACAAAATACTGACTCATCCCTCAAGTTAGTTGCCTTTTTGTGTTTGAATGATTAATGATTCATAGATCAGGGTTAACAAACAAAGAAATATTGGTCTGAAAATTATTGCTCAAGACCACTTAAAAAACAAAATCCAGCTGCTTGGAGACAAAATATAAAGAAATGACGGATGGCTCAAGGCTTTTGCACAGAAAAAACATGTACAGCTATTTAGATGTTCCGACTTTCTCTTTGCAAGGGACCCGTGGGTTTAGAGACAGCTAAACCCACGGGCTGAAGAAACTCTAAATTCTGATTATTCTTGGGTGAGACACCTGCTTTGTAATAATAATAATATCTAAGGTTTTACTCAACAGGGTACCAACAGTGTACAATTTTGTATCAAATCATCTGTAACACGTGGGTTTATGTTTTTAAAAAAAGACACGTGTGCTTTTCTTAGAAAGATTAAAATTGCAGGGAATGTCATTGTGAATGTGAGCATCATCAAAATACAGTGTTCTATTTTTAGAGGCTTGCTGCGAGCGCTTTTCCTTTAGTTGAGGGGAAAAATCTGTAATGGATGTCCTGATCTGTCAATCTGTGTCTGTGTACAAGGGTGTATGTATGTGTCTGTCTGTCTGTCTCTCTCACTCACTCACTCACACACACACACACACACACACACACACACACACACACACACACACACACACACACACACACACACACACACACACACACACACACACACACACACTCCACGCCAGTCTGCTGCATGTCTGTTCTGTACCAACTGTGCCCTTCTGGTTTTTTTTTTGAGAGGGAAGGACGGGGTGGGTTGGGGGTGTGAGTGGGCTGTAAGGGACTTTGGATTGGTGGAGATAAAAGCTGCACATTGTTACATCATCTCCTCCACAACAGCTCCACAACAAATTTGACATCGACTGGCTTTTATGACTCGTGGTGTTGGTCATAATTTAGTATTCTGTGTCCAAGTGTAGCTCAAACACGGTGAAGGAAACATACTTAAACTATTTCAACTGTACAGAGACAGGATGGAGAATTAAAAGTCAATAATAACTTTTAACTAGAAAAATTTGCATTTCCTGCGAAAATGCTTTGTGGATGCTGAAGCTGTCCGCTGAAACTAGATGAAAAAGCTGAAAAGTTGCAGAAATTGTAAAAACTTTGCAGAAGCATAAGAACCTTTTTCTAAGAACCAAGAAAAAAACATTTTTCTTGTAAAACAAAGGGGGGCCCAGCAAAAAAATTTTTGCTAACCACTGGCATAGCAGAACTTAGCAGAAATATTATAACTTAGCAGAAACATGATAACTTCTCAAAAATACAAGAATTTAGGAGAAATAGTATAAAATAACAGAAATAATATATTTAGACGAAAACACTTAAACATTACAGAAATACTATGATTTAGAAAAATACTACAACATAGCAGAAATACTGTGATTTAGCAGAGACTGTGATGTACCATGAATACGGTAATTTTGCACAAATGCTATGTTTCAGCACCAATACTCTGGTTTAGCACAAATATTATAACATAGCAGAAATACCATTATATAGCAAAAATGCTATATTTAGAAAAAAAACATAATTTAGTAGAAATACTATGATATAGCTTAATAACAATGATTTACAACTAATACTATGATTAGAGATGGACCGATCTGATATTACATATCGGTATCGGTCTGATACTGACGTAAATTACTGGATCGGATATCGGTGGGAAATAAAAATATGTAATCCGATCCATTAAATATCAAAAAAGCACCTCACAAAACTTGTGACACGGCGTAACTCTGCTCATAACCGTAGCACGTCGGAGCAGTATGCGTCACGTGATAGAGCGGCTGTGGCTCAACCAGACCAAAGGTGGTCTGGTTGAGCATGTGGAGCTTCGCTACCAACCCTGCATTTCATCTCCGACAAAGTGATCCCAGAGAGAAGTAATGCAAGTGTGTAAGTTCATCTCTGAATGTTTGTAAAGCATTCCCGCGCTAAGCTTAACAACCGATATATGGCGCGACTGTCTCTCTCTCCTGCTGCTACTTCAATCATGAAACTGATCAATGATCAGCTGATCAGCTTTTCTGTCGCGAGTCTGTCTCTCTTCTTTGTTTTTGGCCCACTTTGCACCAGAAAGAGGAAACCAGCGGCTGAACAACAGCAGCACGTTTAAGCTTGATAAGCTGTTGTTAGAATTTATTTAATATTACTTTCTACACCAGGATCTTTTTCTACAGCTGACGGCTGGAAACTGTGCAGGGGCGGATCTAGCAAAGTTTAGCCAGGGGGGCAGGTAGGGCATTAACAGGGAAAAGGGGGCACAAAGACATACTTTTCTTTCTTATTCTCATTTAAAATGTCGAGCTTTTAATAAATAATTATCCAAATCTTACACTCAAAGTTTCAATCTGATGTAAAATGTATAGAAGTCCATTACTGTATATAGTAACTGTTAAGTCTAATATACCCTAGTAAGCTATAGTACTTTTTCCTTTGGGAACCATCTGTGCAGTCTGCAGTTCTGTTGAATCTATTTAATTATTCTTCAAAATTAATTGATTTCTGTGCATTTTTTTTCACACTGCATCAAATTAAAGTTGATTACGTCGATTAAGCATCATGAGGTGGAGGGTGGGTGGTTCCCCATTTTTTGTTTTTTTTTGCTGGGAGTTTTAGAACCCTATTAGTTAGGTTGCTTACTCTTTAAAATACCAGAATAGGGAGGATGGAGCAGGTCTAACTTTATTAGATTGATCAGTTTTGCTGAACTATGAAATATTTTGGGTGCAGTGTATTTTTTGCATACAGGTATAACAGAATAGCTTAAGTGTTTTGTTTTGTTTTTTAACTTGAGTATGAACTTATACAAAAAGCACACACACACACACACACACACACACACACACACACACACACACACACACACACACACACACACACACACACACACAGGGAGAGAGAAGCAAGTTTCTAGGGTAAGTCAAGCAGCCTGGACTGCTCAATTTGAATCCACCAATCAGAGAGGCTGTGTACTTTTTTCCCACCAAAACAGGTGCACCTGTTTTTACACACACGCAGCACAGAGAGGCACAGGATTTTTGCAGTGTATTTCTCATAGTGACGACTCCCCTCAAACAAATGGCCGCAATTTCCCAACCGTAGGGGCTAGAACGGTCATTCTTACACCGTTTTGTTCAGAGGAGATAGGGGAATCTTCAAGTGTTGACAATTTATCATTAAAATATGAATTATTGAAGATATTTGACTTGTAATGCACCATAACTGAGTCGAGGCGACGCAAAAACTGCCTTGACTTGCCCTCAAACAACGCTTTCTAACTCTAAATCTATTTGGAGCATCGATATCATTCTTTCACCGTGAGAGACAGCAGGCTTTGGTGAACAGTCATGGAAATTTTCAGGTCTCTGTGGAAATCTATCAAAAAGATATGACGAGAGAAATACGTGCCTCAATTCCAGAGTTTGAAAGCTGAAGAAGTCTGAGCGAGGGACGAATTTCCTACCCTCAAACAAATGTGACTCATAATGTGACTGATAAAATAATTCTTGAATTGTGAGCGTCAGGAGTGTCTGAAGATATATTGGCACAAGCCTCATGTCTTAACTTCGCTTTGTTAAGGAGCTGTGACGATTCGAAAATGCCTCTCATTACAGAAATCCAGCGGTGATTTTATGAAAGCATGAGGAAGTAGTTAAGTTTCAAAAACGGGCAAGTTTTAGCAGAATTGCAGACGTTTCCCATTCATTTCAGTGGGACAAATTAAAGTAAAAAAGCTTAATATTTTGAAAATTATAATAGTAAAAAATACCAAAAGTCATAGCAGTCGTTAGCAAAAATAGCTGAAGAGTTTAAAATTTGAACGGTTAAAATCTGACAAAAATTGTGGAAGTAGTTAAGCGGCAAAAAACGGAGCAACTAGAAGAACTAGAAAAAGTTGCATTTTCTGCCAAAATGCAGTGTGAATGCCGTGTAGTGGAATCTGAAAACAGCAGAAGAAGGAGAGCTATCTGTTGAAAACAGGTGTAGAAGCTGAACTCTGCTTTATTTGAAAGACTACACTGAAGAGTGTCATGAAAGCAGATTATATGCAATCACAGCAGCTGCGCATCCCACTGCACCAAACCAGTTCTGCTCCCAAACAAAGATATGATGAGAGGAAAAAATTGTGCACTGTGCAGAAGAAGCTAAATTGCGCTGAAAAGAGGTGAAAATGCTGAATGTTCAGCAAAAAAGAGATAAGGAACCTGAAAATTGTGCTGAAAAGAGCAGAAGAGGATGAAAATTGTGCTAAAAAGAGGTGAAAAAGCTGAAATTTGTGTGGAAAAGAGTTTAAACAGTTGAAGTGTTAACTGAAGAAAATGTTGCCATAAGCGGGATTTGAACCCTGGCCTCCTGGTCTGAGAATGGCTGCTCATCTCACTGAGCTAAAACACAGCTCAACCCAGCGAGCAAAATCAGTAACCACATTGATAATGTGTTCCATTTATTTCAATGGTCAACAGTCATAGCACACATTAGCATAAATAACAGAATTTTGTTTGAACATAGTATTTATACTAAAACATAGTCTTTCTGCCAAATCACAATATTTCTGGTGAATCAGAGTGTTTGTACCAAATCACAGTATTTGTACCAAATCATAGTATTTCTGCTAAAACTTAGTATTTGTACTAAATAATATTTTTTTTTCTGCCAAATCATAGCATTTGTGCTGAAACATGGAAAATTCTGCCAAATCATAGTATTTGAGCCAAATCATACAATTTGTGCTAAAACATTATTTATGATTTATGATTTAGCAGAAACACTGGGACTTGGTAGAAATACTATGATTTACATGAAATACTTTGACTTAGCAGAAATACTATAATCTAGGTTATAGTATTAAAATACTACACTACAGCACAGCAGAAATTCTATCATTGAGCAGAATTACTAGGATTTAGCAGAAATACTATGATTTGGCTTAAAAACTTATTTTGCAGTTATACTATGCTTTGGAACAAATACCATGATTTGGCAGAAATACTAAGAGCAGTAATAATATAACATAGCAGAAACACTATTATTTGGGTAAATGCTTTGCTTTGGCACAAACACTATGTTTTTGCACAAATACTATGATTTGGCAATAATACTGCGTTTCAGCACAAGTACTATGATTTACCAGAAATACTATGTTTCTTCAAAAATACTATGATTTGCAGACATACTATGTTTTTACACATATCCTATAATTTTGCTCAAATACTATGAAATTGCAGTAAAGCTATGTTCATGCAGCAATACTGTTTCTGCACAAATACCATGATTTGGCAGAAATACTATGCCTTAGTAGTAGGTTCGAATACTATGATTTGCAACAAACACTATGATTTGACACAAGTACTATGATTTAGCAGAAATACTATGATTGAAAGGAAGAATAAGATGTAGTAGAAGTACTTTGATTTAGCAAAAATACTATGATTGAGGAGTAATACTTTAACATAGGAGAATTGATTGACACACATATACACAGAGCGTAAAGTGAACAGGGGCTGTTAAGAGTCTGGGCTTGGTATATCTAGGTCAGTTAAATTAGCTGCACCTGCTGTAATCAGCCCTTACACACACAGAGAGAGGTGTGAGTTTTCTTCAGTGTATTTCTGACATTCAGGATTTCCCTCGAACAAATGGCCATAATTCCCTAACCGTAGAGGCTAGAACGGTCATTCTGACACCGTTTTGTTCAGAGGAGATGGGGGAATCTTCAGGTCTTCATAATTCATAATTAAAATATAAATTATTAAAGATATTTTACTTGTAATACACTGTGACTGAGTAGAGGCGAAGCAAAAACTGCCTTGACTTGCCCTCAAACAACGCTTTCTAACTCTAAATCTATTTGGAGCATCGATATCATTCTTTCACCGTAAGAGACAGCAGGCTTTGGTGAACAGTCATGGAAATTTTCAGGACTCTGTTGAAATCCATCAAAAAGATATGACGAGAGAAAAAAGTGCCTCATTTCCAGAGTTTGAAATCTGAAGAAATCTGAGCGAGGGACGAATTTCCTACCCTCAAATTGTGAGTGTCAGGAGTGTCTGAAGATATATCGGGACAAGCCTCATGTCTTAACTTTGCTTCGTTAAGGAATTATGACAATTTAAAAATGCCTCTCATTAGAGAAATCAAGCGGTGATTTTGAACAAACTCTCCATTGACTGTCTATGGAGAGTTTTCAGAATCTGTATTGCTCTGAGGAGATTTGCAAAAATTCTGTAACTCCCACAACAATGACAATGACATTTTCTAAAAGCCAGCAGAAATACCTACGTTTTGATGTATAAATTGTGGAGGCTGAGTGAAAATTGAGCGAGTAGCAAGAAGTTGTTCAGAAATAAAGGGAAAATTCAGAAACATTGAGTGGGCACTCTAAGTTAATTGCATAGCAACCATAACAACGCATGTATTTTCTGAAAAATCACAATGATCCACCTGAAGACTTAAAGAGGGATAAGATTAAAATGGTAACAGATATGAAAAAGCAGATGAATAGCCAAACAATTTGAGAACATTTTAAAGTTTGAATGGAGATTCTACGTGAAAGTATGAGGAAGTAGTGAATGTTCAAAAACAAGCAAGCTTTTGCAGAATTGTGGAAGTTCTCCATTCATTTCAATGGGACAAAAAAAAGGAAAAAACTGTAATATTTTAGTATAATAGTAATAAGTACCAAAAGATATAGCAGTCGAAAGCAGAAATAGCAGAACAGTTTAAAGTTTGAACGGTGAAAATCGGCTGAAAACTGAGAGAGTAGTTAAGCGGCAAAGAAACGGAGCAACTAGAATAATAAAAGATGAAGAATAAAGAGAAAGAGGAACTCAATAGTGTGGATGCTAATCAGCATCCACACTATTGTGACCACACCAAAATAAAAACATCTGTGAATCAACAGAAGCTTTCTGTTTTATAGTTACAGGACAGTCATGAGCCAACAGAACAGATTTTTTTTTCATTTACCACACGAGCATTTCTTTATCGTCCAGAAAAATTGAGACTTGATGTTGTAATTGCACTTTCTTTCTTTCTTTCCTTCTTTTTAATCTACTGACAGAAAGAGGATTTTAACTGGTTCGACCCACTTAAGATCAAAGTGAGCTGTACGTGGCCACAATGCAAGAGCGAGTTTGTGTATGTGAATAGAAAAAGTCTTATTACTTACTTACCTATGAAACTTCAGGAAAAATACTGTTAAACTTAAAGTTAAAGTTAAACTTTACGATAAGCTCAGGCATGAAATGCTACATTATTATATTACGGCTACTATTAAATACGTTTTCTTCTTCACTACACTGCATGGTGTTACTTTTTTTTAAAACTTAGTTTAAAACAAGAGATATTTGCCATAGAAACAATTGTCAACAAAATTCAGATGGATATCTAGGGATGGGAATTGAAACTGATGTCCTGTAAAGAACCGGTTCTTGGAGTTGAGCTACTTGTCGATTCCATTTGCACTCGCGCCACAATCAGCTGATTTCAGTTTGTGTGGGGGAACGGAAATTTGCATGAATCTCTTTGACATGTTGCTTAGTGATGGTGTTAAATCTCAAAGCAGAGCCAGTGAGAACCTGTGTACCATGAGTACTGATAAGAAATCGAATCAATAAGTGATATTGATAATGGAATCAGCATCACTCAATTCCCATCCCAATGGATGACTTGCAGTGGTTCCCAAAGGTTGGACGCAGAGTCTTTGCGGAGGGGTGTGGTAAGAATAAAAAAAACAAAACAGGATGCGTGGACACTGCTAGCATAATGGACAGGTTTTTGACGGGGCTCCCACACAGACACAAAGCAGGAGATGAAGCATCACCAAATATGCTTCCAGCCAACTTCCTAGAGTTGAGACTAGAAAATATGATGATATTGGCGGCCCCAAGATAGCTATCCCCGTCCCTAACAGAATTTGTTTCCCCTCCCCTCGGGAGCACACGCTGGGCTGTCCAAATCACAGACAAACAATATCCCACATTCTTGACTTTTAGTTCACAAACACTTCTTATAATGGAATTTTGGCATTACAGTAGGATGCAAATAATATCAGGCTGATCCTGCCACAGTTTGTTCCAATCACGGACGAACAGTATCCCACAGTTGTTTATGTTTTTAAAACCATTTTGCACAGAGAGGGAGGCAAAGATTTTCTTGTAAAACAAAGGGGACCTAGCCAAAAAAGTTTGGGAACCACTGATTTAGAGAAAGAAATCGTAACCCTAACCGTTTTCGTACCAAGCTGTAAACATGTTCATTTCCTCACTGAAGTTGGGCGTTTTAATGAAGGTTTATGGAGTTTGGCTCGCTTTTAGCGCTGGCCTCAAGCAGACATTTGAAGAACTGCAGTTTTTTTGTTGTTCTCCTTTTTTGTGTTGCCTTCATTTTTCAGTACAACAGGTTTGCAACTTTATGGATCTGATCTTCAAGAATGGGGGTAACGTGCAGCCACAGGAGGAACACTTTGGGGAGGAAGTAGCTACGTCTAGGCTGCCTTACTCCCAAAGAGTCACCACAGCAGATAACTCCAACCTTCCCAACAGAACACCCTCCCGGGATCAAACCAGGGATCTTTCAGGGAATGTGTAAACACCTTGGACACTTTTTATATGTGCTATTGCTATTTTTATACATGTGCCTAATTTGGTTGTTTTCTTCTAGCCAGTGGAGTTTAATCATCGTGTGTTTTATTTATTTGCTATTGTGAAGCAATAGTGAGCAGTGATCAAGAGGAAGTCAGGAGTCTTTAGTGAGTGTATGGTAGGAGTGACAGATGGGTTCAAAGCTGAAACGGGATTATGCAGAGAGCTGAGCGTGTTCACAGTGGTGACGGATGATCAGGCAACGGTCTAAATAGACTGATGTTTGTATGTGATGCTCTGAGGAGGCTCTGATAAGTCTGGCAAACACTGAATGTGCTGTCATGTGCCTTTTATTCAGAGCTGCTTCTGTCTTGCTGCTCCACTAGAAAAGCCTAGGTGGTTGTCTTTCCTATGAAATCTTGATTGTTCTGCCATGAAGCTTTATATCCACAGGGTGTAACTTGAGGGTAACGACGATCTCCATATTATTTGGGGTGGGTGTGGCTCAGGTGGTAGAGGGAGTTGGCTACCAATGGAAGGTCGGTGGATGTTGGTAGTGTAGTAGAAATAATGGAGTACTTAAACCGAGTAGAAAAGCCTGTTTATCATGTGTTCACAGGATGCTCTCGTTGGCTTTCCTACTCGATTTTGCCAAGTGGCCAATTTTACAGAGCTAGGTTATATCACCCCCCCTATTTTTCACACTAACCTTAAAGCTTGGAGTGTATGGGCTTTACATGCTTTAACGTTCAAAAGACATATTTTTCTTCATTTACTACTGCTGCATTTCAGCTCCCGTCTCTTTGCTGCGCCTCTGGAAACGTCTCCTTTTAATCGGTCAGCTGGCACGATCAAAGCAAAGGTTCTGTGTATATAAGGCACAGCCCTAAAGAGCTGCTGACCAGTAAAATAAAATAAGCTTCAGTCACAATAAACAATAGAGCTGAAAGCATGGCTGTTATCTTCATATTACATCAATGGTCAGACTATGTTATGACATCAGGGTTTTAAAAGAAGCTTGAAAAATGGCTTCAAAGTGTCGGCTGGTTTACAGGTTACAGAACTGAGTCTGAATGTGCAGCATTTGGGTCACCACATCATGTGTCTTCTGCTGTCTGACAGCAAAAATGGAAGATATGTAAGAAAGCACAGCCTGTTTTTGAAAAGAGTAAGCGTGAACACAGGAGAGGGGCAAGCAGATGGTAATGTTAACCACGTCAGCTGCCACTGTGAGGACAGTAAACATAAAGAGATTTAAAAAATCACTGGGTCTTCAGTTACTCAGATGCTAGGAGTGCTTTGAAGACTTGTTCTTGCAGCATAAAATGCAGCATTTGGTCCGCTTTGCTTACAGCCAAGACATTTTAGGGTTATGGGCTAGAGAGCTGAGTGGAAACACAACGGCTGACTGTAAGGGAGTCTTTGCTCGAGTGAATGAATTAATGATCTTTACTGTTATACATAGTACAATAACATTCGGTTTGGCTTTCTCTTCATCCTAAAAGATGACAATAAGCAGATTAAGAAGCTTAAGCAGCATCATTGTAAATGACCAGGTCATATTGTTTGTGTGTGTTTTGAAGTGTATTCTGAGGATTTCTGTGTTTACAGTCAGTTGTGTAGTGTGGCTGAAACTGGGGTGATGGAAGCCGACCCTATAGGGTAAAACGTGTCTGAGTCTGTTGATTCTTGTTTTTATTGTCATGAACAGTTTGCCAGATGGCGGTGACTCAAACTATTGATCCTGTCTGCAGCCTCCCTTATCCTGATGGCACAGATGGATTCCAGATGTGGAAGTTTGGCCTATTTCAGTTTTCTGAGGAAGAAGAGCCTCTGTCGTGCAAACCTGACCAGCTGGCAGGTGCAAGTGGGAGATGTGGTTTCCTAACCATGGACCTAGAGCGGAGGTGCTGAGGATCATTGTATCTACACTGCTGACCATCAGTCGGATGGTCCACTTCCAGCCTGCAGGCCCTTTCCATCCTCATTAAAATTGTGGGTGATCATCTGGAAACTTGATTTTGGAGTTTGGGGAGCAGATGGTGTGAAGTCGTAGATAAATATTGCGTAGAGCACTGGACTCAGCACACAGCCCCATGGGGTGTATCTGTGTTTAGTGTGGGAGTAATAGAGGTGTGTTTGCTGAGAGCTGGTCAAGCAAATCACTACATGGGCGTCGAGTTGCTGTGTCACATAGTAATGTACACATTGGGACTGGAAGAAAAGATTGTGCTGCAGTATTTTTTGTGGCAAGGACACTAGGCCTTTGTAAACCACATGCAGGAGAGGAAAAAAAACACAAGAAGGAAAATCCAAAAAGCGTAACACTGTATGAGTGATTTAACCTGACCACAGTTTGGAATGCCTCTGCAAATGATCTGAATACTTACACATGTGGAAACATGTCTGAGTATGATCTTTACTGTTATACATAGTACAATAAAGTGTGTTTTGGCGTTCTCTTCATCCTAAAAGATGAAAATAAGCAGATTAAGAAGCTTAAGCAGCATAATTGTAAATGACCAGGTCACATTGTTTGTGTGTGTATTGAAGTGTATTCTGAGGCAAATGAGTTTGCTCTTTCTTTTTACTGCAGCACACATAATGACATCTTTTAGGTTCAGTTGGACTTAATGTGACATTAAAACAAATTCTGCATATAGTTAAAAACAGTATTGTCAGCTATTCTAATTAAAGAAAATACAGTTGCTGCCCCCTTTTTGGAAGCAAACTATAAAAAAAAATGAGGGATGCTTTAAGACTTTTGCAGCATATCGAACACTGTACTTATATATTTAGCTAGTTTAGTGTTTATTTGTCTATTAACTTATGCTCATGCGTGCATCTGAAACCGAGACGATATAACTCCTGATCACTTGGACAGAGACAAAGTAGGCAGACTGTTCTCAAATCATTTTATAACGCTGTAAATGAATGCCACAGAGCCACAAACACAAACAGCTGCGAGCCACTGAGATGTCATTGTCTGATTGTGCCATAAATGATTTGTCACAGAAAAGCAAAACAAACAGCAAACATGCCCGTCACAAACCCACGACCAGCAAGACTGAATACAATATCAAACTGTCGTCTGGGGAGCTCCGGCTCGTATCTCACTCAGCGTTAAATTCAACACTGTGCTCTGCCAACAAACACATCATGGTCCCATGCAATTCCTAAGACTACTGGACTCTAATTCACACTTGCATTAATAATTTTATTTGACTTCGACTTGGTATACCCCTCCTGTAGTGATGAAGTCCTCCCTCTCTGTGTGCCATGATGCCAGCTGATGACTAATACCTCAAAGTTTGGCTTCATATTTCACCAGACACAACAAAATAAGTCTGCTTTTTTTTTTTTCCTGAAAAACAACACTGTCACAGTGACATATCTTATAACCTGAATAGAAACTGTAAGCATTTTATCACATTAACCATATACACTGCTACTTTTTTCATCCAGTTCAGCTTATTATTTCTGGCATGTGAAGAGGCCAAAAGAGAGCGAGCGAAAGAAAAAAAACCTTTCAAGTGTCTCTTCCTTGCTCCTGTTCCTTATTTTTCCATGATCAAAATGATCGCTCCCAGTCCCTTCCTCTGGCACACAGCAGTACAATGAGGTATGAACAGTTGTATATATATCTTTCTTCTTCTTTTTTTGGTCTCTGTTTTATGATTTATCGTCATGTGTTTCTTTACACTTCTTTTTTGTATAGTGAGCTTTGTTCTCCATCAAAAGCTATATTATCGTTACAACATTGACACTTTTACATATGGCAGATGTATAGATTGCACGATTAACCTTAGCTGGAGGTTTGATAGATGCTGACATCAGGATGCGAATGTTTTTTTCTTATTTTTATTGACTCTAGCTTAACAAATGATACAGCTAAAGCAACTGTGGAGAGCACAAATCAGGTTCATTCACTTTCAGTTCCAACTGGACGATGGATTTGGCAACACTTTATCTTTTAAACAAGTTCAGAAATATTTTCACTGAGACGGTAACCTGGTTATTCACATTTCAGAGGTGTTATAAGGGACTGTACGTAAATTATTAATGAGGGGTGTGAAAGAAAAGATGTTTATATACAAATATAAATAATCCCCAAAAATGTAAATATATATAGAATTGAATAAAATAGTACACCTGAAACCATACATCTCTGTGTATTTGTTATTGGTATTTGTGGCCAAAGTATTAACTGTACTGATTACCTTCTGAGTCAAGAGCAAGGCCCAGCAAGGAATTCAATGACTTTTTCCACACCAATTATTTATGTACCTTGTCAAAGAAAATCTTTCATTGTATCAGCTTTTAGCAAAACTATTAAAATATGGTGTCAACACCAAATGGGCAGTAGACAGAGTGAAGTTAGCTCTAAGCTAGTAAGCTAATCTTTGGGCCCAACATTAGTTGTAAAATTGACATTAGCTCAAATTGACTATAGTATTTTTTAATCACCTACATCTATCAAATTAGCCCAACACCAAATTGCTGATAACTCAAGTATGACCAGCAAATAAAAGTATTATCATGAGTAAACCTCGGAACAGCAAGATTACAACATCATCAGCTAGCTAGCTAATTAGTGGTTTTACTTAGAATAATATTCAAGAGAGTTTGTCAGAGCAAGGATTAGTTTATCATTTATGTATTAAAATTAATTTAAGAATTGCAGGACATTGCGGGCTGTCACCGGGTGAAATTATTTGCAAAGAAGGGACTGCGCTAAAAAGGTTTGTGTGACACTCTTCACAGTTTCACAACAGCTTAGCAAATAGTTAGCAAGTGGTTACAGAGTGCTAGCATCCACCAAAGTAATCCCGAGGAGGTTTTCGCTGCAGCGTCGTAAACCCTTAGATGACCAGTTTCACCTGGTGACAGTAAGCAACTTTCTGCTACCACTCTCCAACTGGTTGGGAAGAGATTTTTCACCTGCTGCCGGTGATTACCACAGGATCACAGACTAGTGTAGGCAAGCCTAACTGAGCGTTTAGGAACTGACTTCACAGCAACTGCCAGCAAACTTCAGCAACTGTTCAGAGAAAATACATTTTTCCCGAACAACTTGTGATTGCCAGGCAGTCACTAACTGGTCTCTAAGCCTGTGTGACTGGGACAGTGGTATATTACGTTTTAGCGTATGAGAGGTTGCAGTAGTGACAAAATAAAAAAAGGTTAGAAGTAAGAAAAACGTACGATTTAAAACCTTAAAAAAAAAAGTATGAATCCAAAACACTGACTAGCTTGTCACACTAAACGTATATTTTTGAATAATGCAATTCATTCATTCTTATACAGCAATGTGAATTACAGTGCAAGCAGTACAGCTGCTAGATACAGCCAACTATGGTGCCAAATGCAATCGCCTGTTCCAAGAAGTTTCAATCGTATTTATTAATATGGCTTCTTTTTCAGTTGGCTAAACTGAAGATGAGCTGAACCCTGACCCATGGGTGATGTCTGAGCACTAGCTACCACTGCACCAATGATGGTCTGAAAGTGCATATACAGCCATATTCTCACAGTAAAGCATCAACACAGATAGACATTCACTTACCAAGAAAAATCAGATGCAAATAAAGACAAAAGTATCATTAAAAAAAACAAAAATTAAAAAGTTCCTCTATACCCAAAACATTCACTTCATCCCTTCCTTTAAAATCACTCAAACGTTTTCAGTCATCACACGGTTCTTTCATAAACATACTAGTTTTTTCTTAAAACGACTCATCAGTAGCAGTCTGTCACAGGACGTGGCTCATGTCCACCTCCAAAGCTCAACGGCCCAAGAAAAAGCAGAACGACGAACACTTGGTGCACAACAAAAGCAACATCGAAAGCAACATGAGTGTGGGACTTCACATCGTGTCTTTAATTATACAATTTCAGTATTTTACATTCCACGTGTGGACATATTCCTGCAGGGATTGTCGTCTTTCTCCACCAGAGAGTGCTAGCATGAGCCGTAGCAGGTTTCTGGGAGAGGGTGTGGGAAAGGAAGGAGAGGCATATGGAGGAAACACCCGGGGGGGTTGGAGTTGGAAGGATGTGGAAAGGTGGATGCAAGGATGAGAGCTTACGGATGTTTTCCCTGGGTAAGTAATAAAAACAGTAGTATTTGTTAGCTTTGTGCCAGGCTGCAGCTGCAGAGCTTAGCATCAAGTTCACATTTGAGTTTATTGTAAACGTAATATAACCCTTCCTTTGATCTCAGAGGCAGACAGAGAAAGCAAACTGTAGTGATGGTGTGGAAAACATGGAGACTGTTATTCTACAGCTTGATTGGGATGTCGGGACATGAAGCGGACGGAGGTAGCCTACCTCTGAGTGGCCTCAATTATGTCCAACAATGCTACACGGCCACAAGAACACGTGTTTTTGACTCTATGGCTCACACAGGTGAAGGAATTTTCCATTCTGCCTCGCCTGCATAAGTGCACCAACTACTTGAGCCATGTCCAAGCAGACAGAACAAATCAGTTCTTTTATTCTGATTTCTTAATGTAAAATGATTTTTTGGTTTCTTTGTCTTGTCACTGAAGCACTCCATGCTATTAGTAACAGAGATGTCATGCAAAAAACATGCATGGCTAAGGTACGGTCCTGTGCAGCTACTTCTCATTAGAGTTTAAAAACCCAACTGCTGAGATCAGACTTAAAGAGCTACCTGGACATGTCTGCTATGTGATGATGACTGTGGAAGGTGGGAAGGATGGTTGCTGTCTCTCCACTATGCTGGTGCAGCTGATCACGGCTGAAGGCAGTGTGCTCTGTGGTGCTGGTGTGCTGTGTTTTTTTTCTCTTTTTAAAGGACAGGAAGAGGATTTCCCCAGTGATCATTTGGCTGAGAAGGAGAGAGAGGGTAAGAGAAAGAGAGAGACAGAGAGGCCATGCTGCCAGCTCCAATCTAAATCACGAAGTTGACCTCAGTCTGACTTGGGGGGGGGGGGGATTCACCAAGAGGTTTGCAAAAAGCAAGTCAGCCATGAGTTGATGATCTCCACAAGGCATCTATAAAAATTATATGTATGCATCCACACAGGAAGTGCATCACTTTGAAGCTGAACGTTGGTGCTTAGCAGATGTTACCGATGGCCAACTAATATGGTAACCTTTGAATGTATTTACTGCAAATCATATGTCAATTACATTACCCTGTTATGCTTATTTAAAGCTCTGTTTCTTTATTACTTTAGCTGGTTCAAAAAACATCCTTTGCTCGGTGTAACACTTTAGTTCATCCACTGCCTGAAACAAGCGATTCTACGCTCTCCTTCCCTCCCGATAAACAACTTGCTGTTTCTCTGGGATGAGCGACTTCTGACTCGCAGGATTACTTGTACATACACTCAACTCATTATTTGAAACTTCTCTGTTTAAACACAGTGACAGAATATAAGAAAACGCACATCAGGTCCAAAGTCTAACCCCAAGTCCAACGTATTAAAAACAACTGTACAGACATTGATTCTTGTGCTATATGAGCGGTCAGATTCACGATCTGATTGGAACTGGCAGCATAAACTCACCCACTGATAGCTCGAATGGCACATACAATAACTGTGTTGTGTTTGTGTATAAATATTTGCTCCTATATTGTGTATATTTGTACCACCTCTGTGAGGCACATGTACATGTGTGAATTAGAAAGCCAGCAGTACCCTGTCTGAGCCTTAGCCCGGTTGCAGCGTGGCTTTCATTCACAGTGATAGTGAGTGCAGTACAAACACAGCAGGTCTGGAGACGGCCGCTCTGACCTTGGACAGCTCAATCATCCTATTGCCGTGTGTGTGTGTGTGTGTGTGTGTGTGTGTGTGTGTGTGTGTGTGTGCGCAACTGTATCCCTGTATAAGCACGTTCTATTTAAATACCCTGCAACATAGATTGGTAACACTGAGAGTGGCAGCGTCGCGTCAGTCCTTGTTGGTTATATAAGATCATCAGGGAGGATATTGGGAATGCTACAGACTAGCAGGAAAGGGAAAGATTTAGGAGAGGTCATAGAGGAAAGGAGTTCAGGGCTGCTGAAGAATACAGGCATGGTTTTAGTGCAACAGAAAAAAAACCTGATAATCATTTGTAGAGGATGGCAGTGCGGGATATGGTTGGTGGAGATGGTCTCAGCAATGTTAAATTCATGATTTGAATTTCTGGGCCAGTGTTTTCCGTTTGTGCTTCAATGGCGAGGGAAGAATTCAGGGACGCATCGCCCGGTCCGTGTCTGTGTATGTTTGCTGGTGGCCTGAACTGCGTCACACTGCAACGGTCACACACACACTCGCCGTTTCCCTCGCTTCGGCCAGGACGAAAAGTCATATCCTCAGGCGGATTCTGCTGACTCAGTTGCTGTTTATTTACCTTCCAGTCACCACCCAGAAGAGTCTCTTGGGCTGATCCAACAGGGCTAAAAATCAACTGTGGTGCCAGTTTCCAGCTGTCACTGTGTCCTGACAGCTTCCTCCAAGTTCAATTGGCACACAGATCCAGATTCACAGATTCATGTCTGCAGTGTTGTCACTTTAGGTTCTTAAATAAAAATTAAAAATGACTCTTGATCCCAATTTTTTTGTGATAAAGTCTGGAAAAAAAAAGGGGGGGGGGGGGGGACTGAATTTCAGCTGTTGCTCTCTGGCCCATGTAAAAGACACTCAGTGGGTCCATGCTTGCAAGTCCTTTGTGCACGGTGAGTACATATATCTGTATTTTTATATCTCTGTGCATGTTTATGTGTATGCGCTGCAGGTAGAGGGGGAGCTCCTTTTAAATGAGAGGTGAGGTAGAATCTGCCAGTTTCAGGCGGGACTTGAAATGGATACAGGCGATGGGGAGAAGCCTGAAGAGGTTTCCACAACCACCACCATGTGCTAGTGCTGAACCTAACACAAATCAGTGGAAAGCTGAGGGCGCGGACCATAGAGCAGGGGGATCCAATGGGATACTCAAACACTGACCCAAAGACACAGGAAGTGTGCACAACTCAGGAGGAGGAAGTGCTGATCACAAAACAACTGAGGTAATACATGTGATAATAACTAAATGGGTGTTTAATATGCATATGAGTATGTGAGGTAAAGACAACAGGAGGTATGTGTTGGAGAGGTATTCCAGCTGTGTATAAATATAAGCAGACGTCCTGTGTATGCTATATTTAGTATAAAAACAACGTCGCAATCAGCTTTTCTCTTCCTGGATGCTCAAGATGCCATGACTAAATCAGTGCTTTCTGAGGAACGGGGCTGGAGCTGGCCATTAGCCTTTCAGCAGCTAATTGCCAGTTCGGGTATAATGGAGGTAAAGATGATCCAAATCCACTGAATCCAATGAACAAGAAAAAAAAGTATTATTTTTATTTTTTATTTTGGTAGATCATGAATGAAAAATACGTTTTAGAATAAATCTCCTTATAACTCCTTGCTGCTACTGTTGACATGGAAATGATAAAAACAACATCCTATAACTCCTGAAGAAGCAATAAAGTAATAGTGACTGATATTCTGGGAAACAGGATTTCTTTCTTTGCTTTCTTACTTTGGTAAAAATAACACAATTTCCAAATCTGTCCTTTAAAAAATAAACTACAGCCAATAAAAACACTAACTTAGCACAAAACAGGAAATAATAAAACATCTGGCTTTAAACATTCCAACAAACAACAACAACTAAGCTAAACATAAAAAAAAAAATCATCCACAGCCACCGCCGTGCTATGAATCCTGGGATAGGCTGGGCAACAAAGGATACACCCGACAAATCCTTCAAATCTGGGGAAAAGGAGGACGCATTTGTGGGCCGCATTTGGAGCAGCCCTCGAATTGGGACAGCCTTCATCGCCTGGCAGTGACGATGCTATGCTAGCATAGCTTAGCATAGCTTAACATAGCTATGCTAAGCTAAGCAGTCGCTAGCGTTAGCTTCAAATACAGCATAAGAATGGTATCAAACTTTATATTTAAGTCACAGAAAGAAAGAAAGTAAACCTGTTTCCAAGAATATCAAACCATGTCAGTAAACAAGGAGAATTTACTGCACAAAGATGGATATCAAATCCACTAAAGCAAAACGCTTAGTGATCACAGAAAGCACCGTGATGTTCATGACATCTTGTAACCTCTGATGCACTACAGTAATTAATACCTATGGGTTCAGTGTCCCAGGCATGGATTAAGCCCAGTTCCACACTTGAAGGAAAATTCAATGAAGATTTCAACTGAAAACAAAGTTTTTAGTGTTTATTTAGACTGGGTTTAGTCTCTGCTCAGGAAACAGAGCGATACCATCTCGTGTCTGCAGTTATAAGACATATCTGTATATAAATAAGGGCTTCATACAAAGTTTTCTCACTGTAGCTTGCATATGGTTTGACTAAATATTACACGAGTCTGTGTTTTCTAATCAGAAAGGTAATATTGTTTGAGGTAATATTGTAGGGGTGTCTTTTGTGCATGTACACCATGTGCCTGTGTATACACGAGAGAGAGAGAGGTCAGTACGTGAGGGAGGTAGGTCAACAAAGACTCACGGGGCCTTGGCAGGTTGAGGGCTAGGCTGCGGACAGAGGATGACTTTGCAGTTAAGGAGATGCGAGGGAGGTGTAGGGATTGAAAGAGAAGCTAATGATCAGGTCCCAGAGATTAAAACAAAACAAAACAAAACAAAAAAAGCACTTATCTGAGGTGATAGGTGGCTGTGCAGCTAGTAGAAACATAACCAAGCCCCTCAGTTTGCATTAGTCAGGAGCAGTACAGCTGTGTATCCATGGGGGTGCAAAAAGAGGCAATGCAATTGTTTGCATATAAATACACTTTTTATGGTGTATGAATGTGTGAATAGCTATGTAAGTATTTACACTGCTTGTACTTTGTGTGTGTGCCTAGTGAGACTGATTGCATTCCTCTGATAATATTGATGTGTGCTTGCTGGTGGTGGATGTTGTAGTTGCTTGACAAATCAAAAAAACAAAACAAAACAAAAAAACACACACAAAGGGGCAACAAAAGAAATTTACAGAGTGTGTTCTCCATGAAGAGAAAAAAAAAATCCAGTTTTTCGTCCTCGCTTGTCCTTCAGCCAAACTTCCTCTCAAAGCCACCACAAAAGTGTTCTTTCTGAGGGTGATGTACAGTTACACTTCCTGGTCCTCGAACACCTCCAGGAAGAGCGGGGGAAACAGTTCATTGGGACACTCGACCTTCATGTGAAGGAAACGGCTGGCGTGGCAAGCCCCGATCATGCGCAGGTCTGTCACCTTCATCAGCAGCTTGGGCCAAAAATGGGGAATGTTGTGCTTGCGGTAGTTTATATAGTGCTCGAACGCCAGAAGGTAAGCCTCTTGGCACTGCTCAATCTTCTCCACGCTGGTCAGCCCTGAACGGTCTGCAGGCAATAAAGAACAAAGGAACAATTACATGGGAAATGTGCCCTCCGCTGCCTGGTTCCTTTTAAAACAGGAGAAAGATTGCAAATTGAAATGCTGCATACATTTTTCTTGGAGAGGGCAGAATAAGTGATGTGACAATGTGTACTGGAAACAGAGACTCTGAACAGAACATCGTATTTATATATAACTTCTATAAATGAAGCTGTTGGTTTATTGAAAGTAGTATAAAGGATTATTTTGATAGTCAACTAGTCACAGATTATTTTTGTGATTAGTCAACTAATCATGCATCCATTGGAGGTAAAACTACAGCTTATTGCACCAGCAGCATCTGCTCTTATATAACTATCATTAGCTTACAGCTTTAAGTGTTTAAGGTATGTGCTAACTAAAAATAAAGACAAGATGATAGTTTATTGAACTTTTAATGAAATTTGCAGATTGTCTCGGTGGAGTTTAATAAACTCAGCCGTCTGCTCCTTGCTATCTAAAATATAACAGCAGACTGGAGTAAATTCTCTACCAAATTCTGTTTAATCATTTGTCTGCTTGACGTTTATTCAGCTGTGTAAAAACTATAACTTTAATCACAGCCAAACCGATTTACTCAGGAAAAAATAAAACACTGAAAAACGCCAAATAATAAAATTTTTAAGTCTGAAATGATGTGCAGGGAGTTTGCTGTTCTCGGCTCTAGTGACCCCGGTCAGCTATATATTTTTGCACATGTCGAGGAGCGTGTCAGGCTACATTTCACTGTGTGTTATACTTGTATAACTATGCATGTGACAAATAAAGAACCTTGAACCTTGAACCTATAGAGCTGAGGGTAACAAACGTTTCCGATAACGTTGGAACACTTTTGCAAGTATATGATGTCTCGATAAACAGAGCAGATATTTGAAGTTTACACAGCTACATTCTCACCTGAAAATATCTTAAAAGTTTATTTTGTGACCCAGAAAGAGTAATCAGAGTATTATTAAAATAAATAGCTGCTACCATTGTTGCCAGCTGGAATTAGCTGGGCTGCGCTATGAATTCTGGGATAGGTTGGGCCACGAAGAATACACCCAACCAATCTTTCCATTCTGGGGATAAGGAGGACACATTTGTCGGCCACATTTGGAGGAGTCTTTGAATTTGGACATCCTTCGCCACACCACTGTGACGTAATCGGCCTCCGAAGGATGCGGCCCCTATTATAGCACAGCTACAATACCGGACACGCATTCCTGCCATCTTCTGTTTCAGTCTGTTATAAAACTCTTAAATCCTACTACTTATTCCTGCGTCTTTCAGGATCTTGCAAAGCTTCAAACGACGCATCAACTATTAAAGTAGTTGTCAACGATTTTGATAGTCGACAAACCTAACTGAAAGTGGCAAAAGTGTGGCAGTTCAAACACTGGAACTGCGTGTTTGCAACCAGAGAATTAGCACCCATCAGCTACAAGGGAAAGAAGCCCAATATTCACAATTTGGAAAAAAGCTGCTGTGTTCAGTATCTTTACCCCTAAAAATATCTCAAATGTACTCAGAAGCAAACACACCCTGACAGAATTCCAGCAGCAGCATGTCCATAAATAAGCTGCCTTAGGTCATCCTAGGTCTTGGAGAGATTCCAGGACCTTGAATGACCTGCAGGATCTGCTCTTCTGATCTGCAGTGATGCACAGTGCTTTGCTTTCCAACTATCAATCATGCCGATACTGTCTGTCCCTCCCTTGTAGTGTTGTTCAGATATTATTCTGAGTGTATCACTGCACACTAGTTACATCATTTCAACTATGAAACAGAGAATTAGAGATTTATGAGAAACTATTATTGCATTTTATTTTATAGCAGATGGTTTTGTGAATAAGCATCTAATATAATCAATGTTAAGGTTCAGTGTTGGGAAGGTTACTTTTAAAATGTATTCCATTACAGAATACAGAATACATGCCCCAAAATGTATTCTGTAACGTATTCCGTTACGTTACTCAATGACAGTAACGTATTCTGAATACTTTGGATTACTTAATATATTATCATGCTTTTTACAACAATGTGAATGTACTATTGCTGTGATTTATTACTATTACTGAAGGTCCGCGACTCCGAACTGTAGTAAAGGGACCTCTGACTAATAAGGCGGGGTCCCTGTCGGCTCGTAGCCGAAAAATAGCTTTACTTTGTTGTGTGGGTCAACTTTTCTGGCGAGAGACAGAGAGAGGCGTTGAAAGGCTGCTCCAACGGAACTTATTGTTTTCGGAGGAAAACACGAACACGGTGTACAGTCGAGTCTTAATAGCTTACTTACAACTGGGCTCGTCAGGCACTCTTCTTGGCTGCAGTGGTTATTATTATATTTACATGCTTCCAGCTCCCGTTTTTCCTCGATGACAACTCGTACCTTTCCACTCCCCTTTTTCTCCCTCCTCGCGCTCACAGACCCATAACGCGTATGGCAGTCCATTCTCCCTGCAGCACGGACTACACTGCCCATGATGCTACATTCTTTAGAGCTATGCTTGTAGCATTCTGCCTGTTAGCTTAGCACAACAACAACAACAACAACAACAAAAAGGCGCTCTCTCACCCAGGAAACACACAGTCGCAGAGAGAGAGAGAGAGAGAGCGTCGCCCTGTAACCATGGCAACCGTAACGCTGCCGCCTGGAACAACAGAACGTAGCTGTCAAACCAAACCCAAACAGTCCTGACCCGCGACAATATGAAACAGGAAAGTACCGCAGTGTAATCCATTTATTTCAACAAAGTAACTGTATTCTGAATACCACCTTTTTAAACGGTAACCGTAACGGAATACAGTTACTCATGTTTTGTATTTTAAATACGTAACGGCGGTACATGTATTCCGTTACTCCCCAACACTGTTAAGGTTGCATCTGGGTGTCTTTTACTTCACACTTTGAAGAAATCCACCTCAAGTGGGGCTTTGTGGCCCAGCTTCAGAGACAGTGACTGTCTAGGAATAAGGGCTGTGTGGTGATGGGATTAAAAGCAGATAAGACAAGATTATTCCCATTCAGGTTGTTTAGGGAGTGTGGGAATTTAGTTAATGTGTTTTTCCCTTTTCCATCAGTGTGCAAATAAAGCCAGTGTGATCAGCTTTATGTCTGTGGTTAAAGTCCGTCAAACTGTAGGTACCATGGTAGACTTTTAGCATTAGAGCAGAACTAAAACTACAGGGCCAGTCCCATGGTGGGGTTTTTTCCACTACAAATGATTGAAAAATGGGAAGCAAATAACTTCCTTACAAATATCTTTAAATGGCAATGAGCAAGCTCCACCTGCACCAGTGTAAGGACTGACCATGAACGCACTGGAAACTGCAAAGTTGCCTAATTGCCATCGTTCTGGGACACAAAAGAATGTTGTCAGAAAGCTCCTTACAGAGTGGAAGAACAGAAGTCTGCTATTCTTTCCAGCTATCTCCCGTTTAACGACTGAAAACAATTGAAAATGTGATTTCTGTCAGGAGGGCACTCTGCCCTTCTATGTAATTATATAGAGAGACTAAAGGAGAAGCAGCAGCAAGACCCACCACAGAAAACAACAGGCAGTCAACTCCATTATTTACAGTGCATGCAGAAAGTAAGTATTTCTGTTACTTGTTCCACATTTTGCCATGTTATGTACACCCTGTTTTCCCTGATCGTCTGTTAGATGTTTCTACAACTTGATTGGAGTCCACCTGTGGTAAAGTCAGTTGATTAAACATGATCTGAAAAGATCACAAACCAAGCCATGAAGTCCAAGGAATTATCTGAGACAAGATCGTATTGAGGCACAGATTTAGGGAAGGGTACAGAAAAATTTCAGAAGCATTGAAAGTCCCAATGAGCAAAGTGGCCTCGTCATCCATAAATAGAAAAAGTTTGGAACCACCAGGACTCTCCCTAGAGCTGGCCATTCGGCCAATCTGAGCGATCAGGGTAGAAGGGCCTTAGAGATGACCAAGAACCCAATGGTCGTTCAGCGTGACCACAGAGCTCCAGGATTGCTCTGTGGAGAGAGGAGGACCTTTCAGAAGGCCAACCATTTCTGCAGCACTCCATCAATAAGGCCTGTTTGGTAGAGTGGCCAGATGGAAGCCACTCCTCAGTGAAAGGCACATGACAGCCCGCCTGGAGGTTGACAAAAGACACCTCCAAGACAACGAGAAAATGCTCTCGTCTAATGAAACAAAGATTGAACTGTTTGGCCTGAACGCCAAGCATTGTGTTCGAGGAAACCCGGCGCCGCTCATCACCAATAGCATCCCCACAGTGAAGCATGGTGGTGGAAGCATCATGCTGTTGGGATGTTTTTGGCAGCAGGCAGAAAAAGATAAATGCAGCAATGTACAGAGACATCCTCGATGATAACCTGCTCCAGAGTCTCTGAACCTCAGACTTTCAACAGGACAATGACCCTGAGCACATAGCTTAGATAACAAAGGGGGGCTTTGGGACTACTATGTGAATGTCCTTGAGTGGCCCAATCAGAGTACAGACTTGAAGCTGACTGAAGATCTGTGGAGGGATCTGAAAATAGCTGTGCAGTGATCAGTGATACTCCCCATTTAATCTGATGGAGTTAGAGACACTCTGCAAAAGAAAATGCCCCAAAATGTGCTTAAACGAAGTACTGAACAAAGGCTGTGAATACTTATGTACATATTTTAGCTTTTTGTTTTTAATAATTTGCTAAATTAATCTGTAAAAAAGATAAAATGTGGAACATTTGAAGCACTAAATAATTTACACTAAAACTGTACAAGCAATACAAAAGAGCCAGGTGGAGTGGGGTTGCAAAGTGGCATGCAGAAGCATACAGCAACTATAATCCTGAGGTTGACTTCGTAGACGGTCAGAACCACCACACCTGAGATTTAACATCAAGTAATGTTATTAATGTTTTTTTTAAACCTACCAAACCATGAAATTAAAAAAGAGAAGACAAATCAATCCTGCTATTATTGGCTGATTTGTACTCGTGAGTGGAGCAA
Organism: Rhamphochromis sp. 'chilingali'; assembly: GCF_963969265.1. NCBI lineage: Eukaryota > Metazoa > Chordata > Actinopteri > Cichliformes > Cichlidae > Rhamphochromis > Rhamphochromis sp. 'chilingali'. The sequence goes on along the minus strand of NC_137942.1, from coordinate 32,638,475 downwards.
TTTCATTGTGTGATGTAGCAACAGTGACTTAGTTTCCAACATAGTGTCGCATTAATGTGAAAAAAAAATCATTGTTGTTTTGTTTTGAAACATGTTTCAGGGAAAAAGAAATTGTGTTCTTTCATAAGACCACAAAAGACAAAAAATCCTCACTTGTTGGTTCATATATGAATATATTTTCAGTGTAAAGATTGTGGTGGGAATACAACCTGAACTCTAACAAAACCAGTGTCGAATGACAAACATCACATCTTTTCTCTTAAACAGATTTTAGACGATGGTAACAATATTCGTTTTTCACCTGAGCTCATGAGCAGCACCGCCTGCATCAGCGCCACCTCCGAGTCATCCAGATTAAATTGTGCTAGACTCTTGCCCAGATCAAAGATGGCGTCCGACACCACGCCCAGCCCGCCGTTCTTCAGCTGCTCGCGTTTCACAGCCATCTCGCCGTTTAGAGTAAGAGTCTCGCTGTCGGGATCGTAGCGCACAGCAGCACGCAGTGACATGATCTCCATGCAGCAGCCTTTCAGCAGGATGATCTGGTCCTCACAAGGCAGCTGGGAAACAAGATTTGAGCTTGTCAGGAAATGAGACAATGCTGAACTTCAATCAGAAAAGTCTGTCCTGGAAGTCAACAGTTGTGTTTGTTTTCTAAACTATTGAGACATTGATGATATAATAGTAACTAAAAGCTAGCTAGCAAATATTAAGCAATTTGTTACAAAACTAAAGTTACACCAACTGCAATGATCTTTTCAGTTTTTATTTACATTGACACAGTGTCCCGACTCTTTCACAATAACAAACAGAAACACACAGTGAAATGGATTAGGACTGCTTTTCCTCCACCCCATTATAAGAGTTGAAGGGTTATAATATTCTAGTCACAACAAGTCCTTTACCTTTATGTAACCAGGAAGCCCCTACAATATACATGATGAGTGCACTCAGTTAGGTGGGAAGACATGCGATGGCACTTGCTCACAGATCGTTTGCACAGAGAGCAAAGCAATATCAGTAAGTGGTGAGTCACCACTTAATACAGAGAGAGAGGGAGACAGCGGTGGGGGTGTGGGGTGGATTAGTCGGTGTAATCCCAGCTGACATGCAGCAGGACAAAAGCTTCAGATGGAGGAAGTTCCCAATCAAAAGACCCAGCTTAGGTTAACGAGCTTGTTAGTGTTTTAACGGCGAGCTACGCTCACAGTCTGCCTTTAAACATTACCGTGAAACCAGAGTATGCACACGTGTAGTTTAGATAACAATGTTAAATCATTTATAGCCGTCTAAATTCAAAGTGGAAATCAGAATTTAAAGAAATGACAATAAAGAAACTGTTAGATTTGTATTGTTGATTGTCATTTATGCTTAGAAATATTTACTTATATATGCTTAGAGTTTTGTAATTAGTTGTAGATTGGTAGAGGTTTTGATCCTTGATAGTCTGCAAACTTTGTGTGTATTAGACAGCACTTTGGGAGCATGAGAGGTCATACCGTGTCTTATTATTTTATGGTAGGATTAACGTAGTTGCGTCTGTTCTAGTCTAAGTGCTCTTTGTTTAGATGAACTGCAGGACTTCCTCACCGTGTTATCTAGGATGAACCATCTAGGGTGAGGGGGAGGCTACCCTCTTCCTGACCAAGGATGTTTGACCCTTTGATCAGCAGTCAACACACACACACACACACACACACACACACACACACACAGGCAAGGTACTCTTTGTTTGTATGTAGACGTCATATGTTAATGAACTTATGCATATTCATGTAACCTCAATAAAAGGACAGTGTATGGGAGAACGGACGAGACCAACTGGAGTCAAGCGGTTGTCCGGTTCTCTCCCGTGCACGAGTAACATGAAGAACTTTGCCTATTTGTGTCTTGCTTAGCAGTGTAATTATATTGTCTTAACGTTCCAGCGAATAGGTTTATGCTACAAACCTAACATTAATTGGTCCTTCGATGCCGGAGCCCTGGAATCGCATTCACCGAGGGGAGGAGAGGCACGCTGAAAGCCTGACGTCAGCCGGGAAGTTCCTGTGGATTCGCGGTCTGTCTTTTCTCCTCGATGAATGACGGTCGGCGGGATTCGGGCTGATATTACACTCTAAGCAACGCCAAGTAAGTTTAAAGAGGCCGACTCTATAACCGTGTCGTTGTGCAGTCTCCGCCACTGTGTGAGGCGTTGAGAAGAGGCCGACTCTATAACCGTGTCGTTGTGCAGTCTCCGCCACTGTGTGAGGCGTTGAGAAGTTCGCTACTTTGTGTAGCGATACCCGGGTTCCTTGCTACTTTGTGGAGCAAGAGGTTCCTCGCTACTTTGTGTGGCTAGAGGTGAGTTCTCCGCCGCTTTGTGGGGCGTTGAGAAGTTCCGCGGGGTCCAGATTGTGCTGGACGATAGGCCTATTTTGTGTTGTTTTTGTTGTCGTCGTCGTCGTTGTTGTTGTTGTTGTGTGAGTGTGTGCGGAGCAGAACATGTGGTCTGTGACACCGACTGTTGTTGTTATCATGGGTTTCTAAGCAACCAAGAGTGAGTCGGAGGGAGACAGACGTTTGTGCTGGACTTTGCTCCTGGCAGCACAAAGTATTTATGTAAAAAAGAGAGAGAGCGACGGCTCCACAGCTGCGCGGGTTCACGCGAGCGCGGTCACGCGGGTTTCACGCGGACCTGAGCCGTGCGGTTAATCGCAGGCTTAAAAATGGAAGAGATTAAAATGTTAGAAGTTTTCAGAAAACACACCAGCCTTGAAGAGCGTGTGGAGAAGGCCAGCCCACATCAGCAGCTATGCTCTGGTGGGTGGCTGTCCCCCCACCCCTTGCTGACACAAAACGTTAACTCTTCAGCCTGTGTGCCAGACCATAGACGTAATTGAGGTGGATAGTTGTTAAAAGTCATCTACATTACGCTTGTGGTTGCTTAAATTCAGTACGATGACATGTGAGGTGAAGTGATATAGATAAATATTTAAACTACTGAAGTGCATAGAGGCACTTGACCTGTGTGGAAGACTGTCGTCTTATTATGAACCATTGTTGAGATATACAGCACACCTGTGAAAACAACTAATATGCTGAACCCTGTATGAAACATCTAAAAGTACATGATGGAGAAGCTGAGTTGAATATGAAAGTGTAAGACTTTGCCACTGTGGGCAGAGCAACTACTGTGTGATGTTGCGTTGCAGTTTTTTTTTTTCTTCTGAGCTGATGAGCAGGCTACACATTATCAGATCGAGAGCTGTCTGAGAACTACTCTAAGAGAGGGAAACAGCGCTATGATAACTGTGATAACTGGAGTGTGCAACGTTTCCATGAGCAGTTTTCCTGCATCTTGACTTGTGTGTAGAGTGTTCATAACATCAGCATCATGTTTTTGATTATTTGTTTGTTGGGTTGAAAAATAGTTAAATAAACTGGTGATCATATTTACGGATCACCATGGCACATATCATCAGCCATGTGATTTATTTTTGCAGATGACAAAGTGAGTGTGAATGTGTCTGACATCACAGTGTTTTTGTGCACTGTGCAAGAGTAATTGCCTTTGATTGTGAGTGACAGCGGTGATTTTGCAGGTCACCAGCTATTGTAAATAAAAAAAAAAAAAAAAAAAAAGAGTGAATAAGAGGGAGAATTTATATTGTAGGAAAAAATAATCATAGGAAAAAGGTTTTGTGTTGATCAACCAAAAAAAAACAACTATAATTTCATTTTCTGCTTTTAAGAAAGGACTGTTCACAAAAACACAGAGCGAGAGAGAGAGAGAGATATGTGTTGATTAAGCAGTGATGATAATAATGAAATGTCTTAGTTTGTCACTTTCAGGTGAAAAGCAGACCTGAATCAATTTTCCACATGCAGCGGTCGGAAGAAAGTTATAGTTTAACATCATTGGAAACATGCAGGCCAAGTTTCTGGCTGACTTATTTACAGTGCCATGTGTTTCTCAACCTCACAAGCGAGCTCACTCCTCCCTGAAGATAAGGAATGCAGCTCCATGATAAAGAGACAGCAGCAAGTCCTGAGCACAAAAAGTCCCAGCAAAGCAGCAGCAATGTGGATAAACAGCAGCAGAAGAAAGCAAACCCATCTTCCTGTCTGATTGGATGAATTCCACGGAGGGGCGAGCAAGATGGCGGTGGCAGCATGTTGAAATGCTCAAAAAGGACTGAGTGACTCGGGCAAGCCACATGCAGCTAGCATGCTGGCTAGCGACATGAAAGAAATGGACCCTTCGTGATGCGTTCAACGTGCCAGCGCTGTGGTGGGAAAGGCTCCATCATAAACACGCCCTGCGCCGAGGTTCAGGCCAAGAAGAAGAAGACGATGACTTCCAAGCCCAAGAAGGTCGGCCTCAGCGTGGGCGAGCTGATTGTGAAAGCCGTGGCCGCTCTCAAGAAGGCTCTGGCTGCCGGAGGCTACGATGTGGACAAGAACAAGGCCCGTGTCAAGACCGCCATCAAGAGTCTGGTGGCGAAGGGCACTCTGGTGCAGACCAAGGGCACCGGGGCCTCCGGATCCTTCAAGATGAACAGGGTTACTGAGACCAAAGCTAAGACGCCCGCCGCGGCCAAAGCCAAGAAACCGGCAGCAGCTGCTAAGAAGTCGCCCAGGAAGGCAGCAGCAGCAGCACTTCAGCCACTAGCACGAAGTCAACCGCATCAGAGGACAATAGTGAGAGTGGCTGTGACTTCACTGTGCATGTGAAGAAAACGTTTGAGGAGAACTGAACAGTTGGAGTTTGACATTTGCCACCTGTGGAGTAAAATGGCAAGAAGAGACAGTGGGACACAGGACAAAGCTGAAGGAGAACTGCCGGCTGTTGGACTGTTGAAGTGGGAGAGGACAACAGAGTGAGAAGACTAGGTGAGAACACATAGGAATTATTTAATGTGGGAAATCAAAATTTGGGTTAGCAAACCTGGGGAAAAGAAAACTGACTGCTTAAGTTGGAAAATTGAGACGGAGTCTGAAACATTGCGAAAATAGAAACATATACAAAATCACACACACACAAGCAGAACATGCATTAACCCTACTAACAATTCCAAACACAAAATGACTCATGAAGACTCATAGCACATTAGTTAAGAAATGATTAAATAATAGCAGAGAAGTGTGTAGGAAAGGCAGCTTTAAGAACATGCTCTGCTGGAGATGCAGCTCCACAGACATGCATTAGACCTGCCTAATAACACAAACCCATGCAATGAAAATTAGCTTGTTATCTTTCATCAGTGTTAAAATAGTGTCAATTTAGCAGACACTTGTTATTAAATACTGAATTTATCTAATGCAAAAAATTGACTCTCCAGGTTGCAGGACAACAGTTTAACTTTTGTGGGAAAAAAGATCCTGGTTTGACCAACCAGTGATCAGACAATAAATTTAGTTGTTAAAATGGTAAATTGGGAGAAGCTTCCTGCTTGATTGAGGCAGCACATGTAATTTACTGTATGAGGGAAATTGTCTTTTGTGATACTATTTTGAACATGCTTTTCTGTCGTCCTGTCAACTTAGTGGGTTAATAGTTGATATGCAAATTAGTGATCGGTTTTAGATTAATGAAAGGTGACTGAATTCTAGCACGAGTGAATGAGATGTGTTGGAGTTGTTGTGTGTTGAGTGGAGACTCTAAAACACTGAGTTTCCTGCTTTGATGTGCGAGTGAATCCTGTATTTAGATACACAACTCTGAATATGTCAGAACAGACTGTTTTGTGAAGTGCATGACAGCATGTCACATGTTTTATGATGAAGGGAAAAGGAAAATTGAATAGAATAGATCTGTGGCCTAAATGAGTGAAGAGCACAGACCTGGTAATTAAACTCATAGCTAATAAGACATTAGGATTATGTTGTGTGTTGTGCAGCTGATGGTTGATTTGGAGTGAATCTAGCTGATGATTTTTCTTTTGTTGTGAAGTTGAGCCTGCCGATTAGTATGATGGTATGATGAACCATGCTAATGGTATGATTTACCTGAGATGAGGAGTTTGTGTCATGACTTAACAAGGCCTTTTTATTTTGATACTTTCACAGTGCACTGAAAGTTTTGTTTGATAATCTCTGTTATTTTTCATTTTTATCTTTTGAACAGGCACTGATTTTGTTTGTCTATTTTCTTTTCTTTAAGCAGATCTGCACGTCGGGAATTAAAAATGCTACACGTCGTCGAGAAAATTGTGCCAAGTGAGTTCTCCACATTTAAATGGACTCTGGAGAAAGCCACTTATTTGGGACAATTATTAAATGACAGTCCCAGTCCAAAAGGATTCAGCGATGTAATCCAAACTAAAGTTCTTCTTTTTCTTTTTGAAATGACGTCATTTTGCTGAGAGTGGAAACTAAATGCGACGATAGGTTCCACTATCAGCAAAGAAAGAAAGAATGAATGCATGAATGAATGAGTGAGTGAAAGGAAAACAAACTGACTGACTGGTAAAAGCTGACAAAAGCTGACAAGACTTTACTGATGTAACACGACTGTGTGAAGTTGACCCCCGCCTGGCAGGGGTGCAGATGAGTCTGTGTGTGCTTCCCTTTACAGGAGCAGAAAGATGACAGCAACACTCGAGGTTGCATGATGATTTAACCTTTTAAATGCCATTTTCTGTGTCTGTGCATTTATCAGGTGTGTTATTCATAGGCTTGAGTTGCTCACAGAGATATCTGTGACAAAGTATGCATACGCCTGCGCAAGCGTTAATATTTGCATTTTCTTTTCTTACAGCATGCCAGTTCTTCATGTGAATTGATGATGCGATTTATACCAGGACAACTGGTTGATGTTTTTTCCTACTACAGGATTTCTGGGTTTATGTGTGAGGAAAACTGTGTTTACAGGTTATGAGTGGTGATGCTGTTGCATTGTGTTGATGGGAAAATGTGAAGGTTACTTTGATAATGTGAATAACATGTGTGAAATTTCCTGTGTTGAGAACTGGTGTTACTTCTTTCCACAGCTAGGGTTGACTTTATGGTGTTTTTATGGCACCTCTGGAACCTGTTGACCTGTGTCTGACCTCTGTCTGACTACAGTCAATGTGTATTGCTAATGTTAGTTTCTTTGAGAATGCTGTGGAAGATTCAGCTGAAACGGACAAGTGACATGAGTAAAACAAATAAGAGATACAGTGTTTCTGGGGTAGTTTGATATGGGCTCATTAGCTGGCCACTTTTGAGCCCATAGTAATATATAAGTGGAGTGACTTTGCTTAAGAGCAGTCACCGATTACATTAATGTTGCCTGAGTACATGGGATGATCCATGTCTGAGGCGACTTATGAAAATAATTGTAGTTTACTGATTTGAGAAAACCTGCACATGACACTTGTCTTGCTGATGTTGAATGCTTCTTGTCCTTATGATACAATTGTTTACAGGTATGGAGTTTGATTTTACTTCCAGATTTTGTTTTCCAGGCCATGATGGTGTGTATGCAGGCTCCTGGGAGAGCCAGGTGTTAAGCAAACTTAATATGCAAGACACGCTAACATTTTCATTGCAGGATTATAGGTCCAGGGTGGTGCTGCTCCAGGGGAGGAGATGCCCTGATGTTGCCTGGGATATGATCTAGCTAATCTTTTTCTTTAAGACTGGAATCCAGGTTTGATGAGTTGACTCATGGGTGTGTCCATGCGTCAAGAGGAGGGGTCCAAGGATTAACATTAAACAATGTTTTTTATTATTGTTGCAGTGATTTGTGTGATTAGCCGTTTTATTTACAAATATTAAACCTATGCAAGTGGTGCATCCATGTTCAGATGAGGCTTTGATGGCCTATAAGTGAAGTTCACTGAACTAAAGAATGTGGTTTGATGATTGTTGACATACTCTCCAAATAGTTTGTCTTCCTAGCAAGGAAATACAGGTGCAGCAGTAATCTCCTGAGAAATCTTCAGAGGCCCAGTGAGAAGCGCATAGCTGACAGGACCAGGCAGTGGTTGAGGTCAAAGATCAAGCTGGTTGGGGCCCATCATGAAATCAGACCTTGGAGCCACAGCAAGGACCATGAAACTGCCTGCAAAATAGAGGAGAGGATCGTCCACAAGATGGGAGAGAGGCTTCAGGAGGATCAGAGATCATCTTCAGCACAGCAGACATCACACAGAGAGCTGTGCTACTAAGCTTCCAGGAAATCAAGAGGAGACTTCCCACAGCAAGATTTTAAATAAAATGAAAGATTCAATATTGACGCTGAGGAAGACAACTAAGGTGTACGACGTGCTCTGCCTTAAACCTTCAGCAGCGTTGGAACATGAAAACTCGTGGGATGAGGGGAGCGTGCCAAGCTCCATCGACAGCGCAGAAGGAGTTCGAGGATGACATCATGATTCTGTGAAAGCACAGGAACCAGAAGCTATGGTGGTGATGACAGCAGTTTCCTATGAACATCACCTAATGCTGTGCCACTATACTGTGCATACGATGACACTCTGAAGGCTGCTGGGATCATAACAGCAGTAAGACAAGAGAACCCTGCACCCTTTCCACAGAGGTGTTTCTCTGCAGAGCGTGGACAATGAAGGAGTCATAAATATCCCCCTCGCAGGATGAAGGCCTGAAGTGAGGTAATGGGAGGCCATAAAACTAGAGTGCTGAGAGGTCTGCAGCTCTGGAAATAGCTGAGAACCATGTTGACAAACAACAAAACCAACTGGTATGTTTGAATGTCTATTCTACATACATTTGGACTCTGGTCCTATGGACAACGATGGAAACAACTGGAAGAGACATTCATGACGCCCTGCAGAACTCAAACCACTCTGCAGAGAGACATGTGATGTGCACACCTGGAGGAAGCATTACCAAGCTGAGATGTTTTTGAAAATGTTACTTTTTTATTTTCACTATTAAATTAACAATTTCTTTGTTTGCTCGTAAGATGCAGTTTGCCATGAGATGAGCTCAATGAATGGGATAACTGCTAATACATTTGTTGAACTGTGTACCTTTTCAGTAATTTAGGGTGATTTGACATATGTTGAGTATAAAAATGTTTGCATTGAAACTGTCAGACATGAGGTATTCATACCTGGGAACTTTTCAGGCATAAAGGTCAAAAAGGGGGGAAATGTTAGATTTGTATTGTTGATTGTCATTTATGCTTAGAAATATTTACTTATATATGCTTAGAGTTTTGTAATTAGTTGTAGATTGGTAGAGGTTTTGATCCTTGATAGTCTGCAAACTTTGTGTGTATTAGACAGCACTTTGGGAGCATGAGAGGTCATACCGTGTCTTATTATTTTATGGTAGGATTAACGTAGTTGCGTCTGTTCTAGTCTAAGTGCTCTTTGTTTAGATGAACTGCAGGACTTCCTCACCGTGTTATCTAGGATGAACCATCTAGGGTGAGGGGGAGGCTACCCTCTTCCTGACCAAGGATGTTTGACCCTTTGATCAGCAGTCAACACACACACACACACACACACACACACACACACACACACACACACACACACACACACACACACACAGGCAAGGTACTCTTTGTTTGTATGTAGACGTCATATGTTAATGAACTTATGCATATTCATGTAACCTCAATAAAAGGACAGTGTATGGGAGAACGGACGAGACCAACTGGAGTCAAGCGGTTGTCCGGTTCTCTCCCGTGCACGAGTAACATGAAGAACTTTGCCTATTTGTGTCTTGCTTAGCAGTGTAATTATATTGTCTTAACGTTCCAGCGAATAGGTTTATGCTACAAACCTAACAGAAACTCACAGTGTTAATTTCAGTAAAAGTGGAAGCTCGAGAGAGCGACACATTTTTAAAGCCGCTGGATTGAATTGTTCTTGTCTTTGAAGTAGACGGGCTATATTTAGGTACTGTGTGAGCTGACATTTTGGGAAAATGAAACCTTTCCTGGGGCACAGAGTAAGAAATCAGACTGCTGCTGATGTTTCTCTTAAAACTTGTCTCTTACTGAATGCAGCATAAACTTAAACAATACCATCGCAGATTTTTAGAAGCCTCTTCAGTTAAATGTTGCACATTATTTACTGAGGTTCTTTAATCTGTACTGCTAACTGATCTTGTTACCCGACTTTCATGTTAAGAGTAATTTCTGTTGATGACAGCTGGGGTCACCCAAAAGTTCATGATATCCAAGCCAGAAGGCAACACACTGGGCCAGCTGAAGGAAAGTTAAGTTGAAGAGTTGCCATTGTGACACATTGGAGGAGATCCAGCATATAATGCAAAGGCACAACTGCAAGGGACAGAACGGGACTTCCAGGCAGTGATCTAGAAATAGCAGCAGAAGTGGAAGCAGTCCAGAGCTGCACGAGAACATGACCTTCACGGTAAAATGATTTTGATGGCAGGCAACAGTTTGATGGCACAGGTTGCCTGGTGGGAAGCGACCTGTCGGCAAACAAACGCAAACACGTTGCAGTCAATCGGAGGCAGGCTGTGCTGATGACTGCAACTCGTCTGCATCTCTTTTCAATAAGAGATTTGACTCAGCTGGTTGTATTCTGCTTATATTCCTACATAAAAGCAATACTGATAAGAGTCTATGTGATTTACTGTTAAATTGCAGTCTTGCAGCAAATATGTCACAATTTAAAGAGAAATATCTGATTTTTTTCTTTGATGAGGTTCTGTCTGGACTGGAATGTACGCCACTAATGTGAAATTTTGTGTAATTGAAACTTTTGTGTATATAAACAGCAACGGTTTTGCGATTATCCCAACTCTGTCATCACGAACAGATTGCATGCTAACTTAATCCTGTTCAGCTGCAAACTGATAGCAGACGAAATCCATCTTACAGCTAATGTTTCATATTAAAGATATCCACATAAAAAGCAGATTTGTTTTATTGTACTATAAATCTAGTCCTGTGTAAGCGGGATGTGAAGAAAAGTTCGAGTCTGTCTGGAGCACACACACAGCATCCAAGGCAGAGGATCCTGACTTGTGAAGTTATCACTGCATAAAAGGCGAGAGTGATCGGAAAGTTGGAAAACTGACGTGATGTGCAAGCAGAATCAAAGACTGAAGATAAATACAAAACAAAGAGTGATGTAAAGCCCCACGCATACCACATACCTCTGAAAACATGGGCAGTTTCTTGGCAAAGTCGACGACGCGAGTGATGGCAGGGGTCATTATCTTGGTGAACTCGCTGAAGACTTCCAGATCCACCTTATCTCCGTCTGAAGTGGGCATCATAGGACCCTGGCCAATATCATCGGGCTAGAAAGGAGACATTGTTCAACTATTAAATACCACAAGAAATATCTGCTGAATGAGGCGCTTAACGCCCGGCCTGTGGGTTGATTCTCTTTGCAGAGGAGGCGTATCAAAGAAGCTCAAGGAAAAATGGAGTCGGTTTAGGAGATTACAGCTTTAGAAGAACACGATGTAATATAAATGTAAATGCAGCATATACAATGTTACGTTATGATGTTACAAAACGGAAACAAATATTTAAAACTGCATGTTTCTGGTCTTTGATGCCAACTGTTCAGCGGTGTGTGCAAGATGCAAATCACATCACAGTCGTTGCATTGTTTTAGTTTAAGCACATGAATGTTCGCTCTTTTGTAATATGAGCACAATGCCTAAGAAATTATTTCCAGTTGCTGGCGAACGCTACATAAATAAAAGTGAGCTGAATCGAACTGTAACCTGAAGACTGTTAAAAACTTTAAAGCCGTCTTTACCTTCATGGAACTGTTGCCTGGTAACAAACATCTGACCTTTGCGTCAAGGTAACCTTTTGAGGTTTAAAGCACGTGCGCCTGCACGTTACACTGATCACATGGGACGCCACAGAGCAAGCTGGCCATGATGAAAAGGAGAGCTCTCAAAACGGCTTCTTTTGAAATGAAAAGAAGTCGCCTTCTTTTATGTTGATGTTTGATATCTGAAGTGGAACTGACTTTCAAGGCGCTGTTGAATTCTGGAATAACGAGCTACATGAAAGAAGGAAGGAGCTGTTGCGAGGACCAAACAGCAGCCCGATTCAAATGCCCAGATCTGTGTTATGTAATTTTTTTTGCAGTTTCTGCTGCGTTTTCATAATCTAAGATGATGCTTTATACTTTTTTCATCTCTGTTGCTGTATAATTTACATTTTTGCTTTCTATAATCTTCATATTTGTTATCTCTAAAGCACCTTGGGTGTGCAGGCAGTCATTATTGGACCGTTTGGAAGTTTTTTTTCCTGCACGGGATCCTTCTCGGTCACATTGAATAGATCTGTGTGTAATAAATACATTTTTGCATGACGCAAAAGAGCGATTGTTGGCAATTAAGGTGCAAACGGCACCTCGGTTTCCTCCACGGGCTGTGTGCCACAGCCACGGCTGACACAGACGAACAGCGTGATGTAAAACTCTGCAAAGCTTTACATCACTTTTTACAGCAGTGTCATGTTCAGTTCTCTGAACTGAACATGACACTGCTATTGACTTTCATGTGAAAAGATTTCTATTCTAGTTTATGCAACAGTGCTCAGCCTAAAGGCGATGTCCACTCAACTAAAAGCCTACCAGGAATTTGCGCTTCTGTTTCCAGCTGGAGCCCTGGGCGTTGGTGTGCCGGTGGGCTTCGGTCACCATCCTGATCAGCTCCCACTCTGCGGTGTCTGGCTCTGGCCTCGTCTGTAGCATCCGCATCATTTCCTCTTTCTTCCTCTTCTCGCGATTCTCCTCGATCAGACGGCGCTTGGCCACGCGCTTTGAGTCATCCAACACCACTATCAGACAGGGACAGGGGCAGGAAGGACACAGTAACATGGAATTGTTCTTTTTTCTGTGGGAGATGAGTCTTTATGGAAAGCCTGCCAGTTTAGTCAAAAATAGGCACAGTGAACATGCATTATTGGACCGAGGAGCTCTGATACGTTTGTCTACAGCTGAGCTGGAAACCTTTCCAATGCAGTAGCTGTTGATCGTAGGTTTTACACTGAAAGGACTTTGCTAATAGGCTAATTATGCACTACGCCTGGATGACTCTTTCACCGAGTGCCTATAATCACAGCTCTCTTCCAACATGAGTACTCTGTGCACATTCAGAGTCAGTAATAATCAATCCCTTCCTGTAAGGACACGGGCTAAATCAGTTTTAGCAAACGTGTTCCAAACATGACAACAGAAGCGGAGAATAATCACAAATAGATGTTACTTCTGTTGCATAACACTTTGTAGTAAAATCCTATATATGCTGCTGTATAAAGGCACAAACAGCTTGCATACAAGGTTGCACAGATGATATCCTGGTTACGCACTCAGTGCTAATAAAAGCACCTACTTTTGTGTACACTGCCATCCTCGTGCTTGCAAGGAGCTCTGGTGACACTGAGTGTGTTTATCAGACGTGACTGAAGTCTCCTCCTCTGCTAATCCACTGCAGTAAATGGCTTACAAATTTAAAGCACTAATGCTGCTAAAGCAAATACTAAAACAAACATAAAGTAAACATGCTACAAATAGTCTGAATGTGTGTGCGAGGTTTTTTTTAAACATCCTGGGAAAAACAAACCCTTCCCTAGATCCACACAAGCAGATGCACTTGCAAAGATGCTGATGAGCATGTGAGAGTTCCCCATTATTCATCACTCTAACTAGTTAGACTGCAACGTTGTGCAGAAATCTGTGTGAACACCCAGTAACACGTTTTTTGCAAATTTTGAAAGGGTGTACTGTTCATCTCAAATTAGAGTCCAGTACAAAGTTTTTATGTGAGAACAAAAGGCTCAGGCTACCCACGCATGCACGGGTTTCACGCTTCGATGCTCTTGCCTCTCACTTACTTTGAATGGGGCTGTGGATCCATCGTTCTGTTTTGTTTGTGATGAATATTTCCCTCTCTGTGCTTGAGGATAAGGATGACTGATTGTTGTAGTTGTATGCGAACAACGCTAGATGCCGATAGCTAGCTTAGCTCATGCTAATCAAAGCTCCGTTAGCTTGTTTTATGAAGGATTTTTATAGATGCTATAGATGATTATGCCAGCACAGCTTCAGGCACAGCTACTGCCAAACACTGTAACAATGTGCACTGCTCACGTGGGCCGAAAAAGATAAAGCCAACACAAAAGTAGCAAAAACTACTGCATAGCTTCACTTTACATAAAAATGACACAGTGCATGATTTCTTTCTTCTTCTTCTGTTTTTTTAATCAATCCATCTGGAGGCTGAGATTGGTGCAGGGGTTTGACAGGTGTCACAAATCAGGGAGCTAACTCTAGCCTCTGAACTGGACCTCTTCACCCTGTTTGTGCTCCTGCTGTCTTTTGGAACATTTTAGTGGAATTAACTGAGCAACAATTTGACTCTCTGTGAGGTAACACAGCGAACATTTTGATTTTGATGAGTAAAATTGTAGTATTTTTATCACTTTATTACTCAGCACTGGTTAGCAGCTATCAGCACTTGTACATTTGATGAATGCCCGTAGCTAAGCACACTTGCAGGCATTATCAGATTAACAACTAATCACCTTCTCTTCTAAATAGAGTAACTTCTGGCTCTAAAAGTCCAACACAGCAGATAAAACTGAGAAGTTACAATCAACTAGCACCGTAACTGCCAGACACAATCTATTTTACTTTTTTACTTCTATGTGAAATATTTATTTTTACTAGTTACTAGTTGTAATTTTTTTGTTTTACTTTTCTGTTGTGCTTTCTAGTGTGAGTTACTTTCTCTGCACAGCACCTTCAATCTGCCTTTGTGTAAGAAGGCTGCTTTTTAAATAAATGAACCTCGGTGAACTAAAAATCATTACCTTTTCTCTAAAATCTATGACGAGCTTAAAAACAAACAAAAAAAAACTCACAGTCCATGGCCATGCCCACAGAGATGCATTTCTTAAAGCGGCACAGCTGGCACTGGTTGCGCGTGATCTTGTCGATGATGCAGCAACCTTCATATTTACAGGAGTAGGACGGATGGAGATTCTTCTGGATGGTCCGACGGAAAAAACCCTGAGGAGAAGGAAAGGGGAACAGGTGTCTTCCTGTTAAAAGGGAGTTTTTTCTTCCCACTTTCACCAAAGTGCTTGCTCATAGGGAGTCAATATGATTGTTGGGTTTTTCTCTGCATGTATTATTGTAGTTTCTACCTTACAGCATAAAGCGCCTTAAGGTGACTGTTGCTGTTATTGGGGCTGTATAAATAAAAATGAATTGAACTGTTGTGAAAATTAAATCCACCAATTAAATGTTCTTGTGTTCTGATTACAATAAAACAAGTTCATTAAATGAGTCACATCACAAGGCATGTTGGTGACTGTGAGCCAAGATCCTGCTTGCCAAAAATCGTGAAGTAATGAACTGATGGCATGACTGAACATCTCTCGCAAGCTTTACACGAGACGGTTCGATTGGAATAACACAGCAGACGTGGTTTACAAAGACCTGGTTTGAACCAAAAGTGGAGCGAGGTAGGAAGTGTTACTCTGTTATTTGAAAGTTAAGTGAATACGAAACAAGTGTTTCTGCCTGAGGAAACACATTTAAATTTAAATGTTGCTTCCCTGTGAGTGTGTTATATTGAGAATAACTGCAGCCAGTTTGAGGGGCTGCTGCCAGTCCTCAGATAATAGATCAGTTCTCAGCACCTCTGTGCCAGCCATCAAGGAGTCTGCTGGCAACTCACTAATGTACAGTATGGCACATATCACTGTATTTGACACAGGAGATTGATGCTTCCTTTAGTGATTTTTCCCTGAATGTCAAACTGCTAAACACCTGGATTCTAAACATCATAAAAGGCTGTTTTTCTGTAGCCCACAAATCAAAAGGGACAAATAAAGACGCTATCAGACGTGTCAGACATGAGGCCCGATCACAGAATGGAAGGAACCAATCTTTCCACTCTTTGGCTGTGCTTTGTAAAATTGCAGTGCACAGGGGGATGGGGCTTTTTACTCTTGTTTTGTGCTGAGAAACTCATTTTTTTAAACAACATTTAGAGTATTTAAGGTGGAACTGTTAATTTCCTGTGTGTGAATCCTTGTTTTACAGCCTTCTTACTATCAAAGAGCCGGCTGCTTTGAGTGAATGTGAAACTGCACTTATTTTTCTAAACACGTGTCAGATTGCTCATCTGCTCATGTGGAAAGGGTTTATAAATATGAGCATTTTCAAAAACCACTTGTTTACATTAGAAGAAAACTTGGCGTAGCTTATGAGGCAGTGGTGTTACTGGTCCATTCTACTTCACATCAAACTCAACTTTAATTGGTTTTATGAACTGAGACCAGTCTGACAGCACTGATGTGAACTGTAGTGACAGATTTTCAGTCAAACTCACCTACTGTGTATATTAGGACACCAAATGCGTTTTCATCTTGGGCTGCAATCAGTCCCAAACAAAGTCGTCATTCTTACTCATGCTGGGAGTACAGCAACTGTGGTACCAAACAGACTAAATAAAGACTAAAGTGATTTCCTTTAAATAGTAAAAACTGAATATTTTTAAACCAGTCATGCTGCCCAGTCACATGAGGATCGTTAACAACCTAAATTGTGTAGGATGGATTGTGGCGTGATCAGAAAGTAACAAAGAGGCTATTGCTACTGAAATTGCATGAATGCTTGTTAACATGGTTCAAAGGTTGCATAATACTCAAATTATAGCAACACTGCAGGGGCGTTTGGGAGCTATGTAACTGCTGTATGCTATCCTGAGAAAAAGCTCCTCTCCACTGCAGAGCATCTATTCAGCTCTCTGACTACATACATATTGTAGCTGCACAGAATGAGCTCATCTTCATCTACACAACAACACAGCTCTGCATCAGTACGAGTGAAAGAAATGGTGTAAGATATTACTGAGGTGGATTAATACAAAGCATTAAGAATGAGACAGCCTGAACATACTAAAATCTGAGGTTGGAGAATGAATTTTGATGGTAGCTTTCAGCTCGGCTCCGGATTGAACAAAAGACTCCTGAGGGAACTAGCTAACCTCGTCAGAATAATTCAGTTAGCTGCGAAAATACATTGAGCTCACAATGGTTCTTTCTTACTGATCCTTCAGTGTTTCCTAAAGAAGTAAATGCAATTTTTATGTATAGAGTGAGGTGGGAGTGGAGGCACATGCAGGTGAAAGGAAACATAATCAGGAGGAGTAATCGTAGCTGCCTCGTCAGGGAGCCGACGGACTTTTGTACCATTTTCCTCCGCAGCTTCAATTAGCTTGGCGTAGGGACACATGATTTTGGTTTATGCAGACTCTCATGTTTACCCTACAGAGGCGGCGGGAGCCTATGGCGCTGGAGTTGGAGTCTGTCCAAGACAAGAGACGTCCTGGAGAAACAGCTGAATGTCATCATAACAGTGAACAAGTCAGTTGCTGGTAGGGCAACAGAAGACATGACGGGCTGGGGCTAGCTCGTTAGCAGTGAAAGAACTTACAAATCACACTGTTCACTATCTGCAAAAGTACTAAAGTACAGCACAAATGATACCTGGGCAGCCCACCCAACTTCACGTTTATGTGTTTCGAACACTGAGCTTTTTCACGCTTAACTATTCAGCTACCTGTAGCTCTTTGAAATCAGTTTACAAGACAGTGTGCTACCTTTAAGATTAGGCTTACACCTTCCATTTTTGATAAAACTTATCGCTATGGCCTGAATCTTGCTTACTTATGCTCCAACAGGCCAGGCCGCTGTGGGCTTTCCATGAAACACTTTTTTCATTCACTCTTTTCACTCTCCACATGTTTATACAGTTTGCACTCTGTGTTTAGTCATTAGATCTTCTTCCTCAGTGTGTCTTTTGTCCTGCCTTTCTGCCCTGAACCCATTCCTTCTTGAAGATTCTTCCTGTTAAAACAGAGTTTTTCCTTCCCACTCTTGCCAGGTGCTTGCTCATAGGGGGTTGTGTGATTATTGAGGTTTTCTTTCGATTATATTAAGTCTTTACCTTACAATATAAACTGCCTTGAGATGACTGTTGTTCTGACTTGGTGATATATAGATAACAAAGAATTGAAGTAACTGCTTTCAGATTTATAAGTTCCTTTGTGGTGATGTTAACTGTCATTTTAGAGCTGGATCAGCCACCTCTACCTCCTGCCAGAGCTGTCAGAGTGTATAATACATGACAAACTAATATCTGCACCATGTTGATACAACAGAGGTGTTATGTACCTTGCAGCCCTCACAGGTGATGCAGCGGTAGTGGTACCCAGTCGCCTTGTCCCCACACACTACACATGGCTCGTCCTTCTCCAGGTAGCTGGGGATGTATCCTGGAACAGAGACGCTAAGAGCTATAGGAGAGGAAGAGGAGGTCGAAAAGGAAGATAGGATGGAATGAGAGATGGGTGAAGGAGTGCGAACAAGGGAGTACAAGCAAGATGGATGGTGAGGCGTGATGACGTAAGGGCAAGAGTGATAAAGGAAGATCAGGATGAATGGGGTCAGAGGGAGGAAGAGAAGAAGAGGAGAAGTAGTGATGAGGAGTGGAGAAGGAAAGGAGGGGCGAGGATGAGTGTTATCACAGGGGCCTCAATGAAAGACCTGCATACATGGCCCCTACAGACTGTGATACCAGATGAAACATATACACAGTTGCAAGAATAAGACAGTATACCAATAACATGTGAGTTTTGAAGTCAGACGATTAAACTTCATCTTAGTCACAATTACAGACAACACAACCTGATTATTGCCAAGACTTGCACATCAAGATGAGAGAGAGTTCAGTTCATCGATATTTCTTCTCATCACACAGCAAGCTCCATCTCAAAGGTCAGAATTCTGATTTGATCATTCCAAAACCAGATGCTGTAGAGTGCAGTGAGGAATGCCCAGGAATGGCCAACTTTCTGCCATCTATAATCCAGTTTTGAGATCCCTCCCCAGACGCCTTAACGCCCACTCACATCCTGGGCCATCTGACCTCAGGAATTCGCATGATAAGGTGGGGCCAGGTTTCACAATGAACACACCCGAAACTCTGGCTGATTGGGACACACACCCAGTTTCACACCTTGGCTCAGGCGATTAGAGGATCATCAGGGGGTCCTTTTGTCCCTCTGTGGGGGGAAACTCCCACTAGGTTTAAATCTGGGACTCTCCACCATTTGACCTTAGAACTGAAGAAGCTTCTTGGATGAGAGGTGAAACGTCTTCAAGCAACTTAAAGAAGTCCAGACGCTTTTCTTTGCAAGCTCCTTTGACTACGATGACCTGGATGACTGAGAACCTTCACAGACATCCAAAACCAGAGTTTTCCTCTTTTTCAGCCATTCTGATATTTGTTCACTTGTGTGCTTTAGGATCAGAAGCTTCATTCTCCTATAATCTTATATGTTTTGACACAATTCTGAATTCCCATATCCCTCAATGACTGCAAGGATCCTGGCCTTGAGGAAATCAACTCTAAGCCACAATGCTACTTCCACCACACTTCACGGTGGGGATGATGTTTTGGTGCAGTACCTTTTCAGTGTCAGGCAAAAGCTCAGATTTTGTCTCTTCACGTTACGTGCTTTTTCATGAACAAAGACTAAAGCTAAGTGTAGGGATTTCTGCAAACATTTTACTCCAAACGCTGGGTTCTTTCCAATCTGCCAGGACTGCATGTTGTGTTCTTGGTGTCCTGAACTTTGCTCCATTTGTGGGCAGTTTGCCTATCCATGGACTGATGTACAGCCAAGTCTTGTTTTTGTAGCCTTTGCCAGCTTCATACCTCTTTTAAGGTCGTCTAAAAGTTTTGAGCAATAATTGAGGAAGAGTTCACACCAGCCAGCCTTTTTTAAAGATGATAAGACTAGTAAACAGATTTTTTATGGCTTTACTAATAGGGGGAGGGGGGCTCTATAACCAACAATTGCAGTCTCCTTAATAGGAGCACCTCACTCCCAGAACCTTTTGGAGAAATCACTCGCACAAAGTTTTTCTTCCCTGCTTTTGTCTGTAAATGTGACTTAGACTTAAGGTCAAAGATTAAGAGTGGAAAGCCGGTTAATTAAATCCTTGTATAACAACCTTTTTCTTGCAACTTTAAGACAGGCCGTCTTCCCCGCAGACTCCGATATCATGCCAGCTTATAAGGTTTACACTCACATTCCCAGAATTCATGAAATATGCTTTTCATCTTCACATTTCATTGACTAATTTATTTCTCTTCAGAAGTTTCCTTGAACTCTTTGATCCTCTGAAGTCACACAATATGAATATATGTAACGTACATAAGAATTCTAACCTCTAAGCTGTCATGTAGTTGCACAAGGACCACCAACCACCCAAAGCACAGGTGCAAACAATAACCCACATGTACAGACGCTGCTGGAAATCACAAAAGTAAAGTCTGCTCCACAGGGAGCATACTTCTTCAGTCAATCCTCTTGTACTACTGAAGCGAAGAAGGAAAAAAAGTAGATCCATTCTGATTCTGTATAATTTCATGCGATAATGTATAATAAACATATAAAAGTGAACGAACAATGCTGTTCCTGAGTCAAGTGGTTTACAAGAAGTCTTTGCATCTTCATCACAGACGGGATTTGCAACATAGCTTTGGTCGTGATGTAACAGTTATCTTGTACAAGACCTACCAACTAATTGGTGACTGGCAACCATTGGGATCTCGGGAAAAAGTGTATTTCCTGACAGTGATGCATCCAAAAATTCCTTGTGACTGTTTTGGTCGTTAGCAGACTAGCACACTCAACTACGGATTCTGTGGAAAATGTTAATTTGTCTGAAACCACACGCAACTACTGTGAAAAGTGTGGCCCAAACCTTTAGCCATCAAGTTAAAGTTGGATCTTTTGAAATGCACTGGTTCCAGCATTAAGGCCCACCTTGTATTAAATGTGAACGTTCCAGTTTTAGTGCGCAGGAAGAGCCCAATTAAAGACATGTCTAGGTTCAAAGACTGTTGTGATTTTGCAATTTCAATACATACAATTCATAATCCAGATTTGTAATTAAGCACCCCTACACCACAAGCTACCACTATGGAAAACACTACATTTGCCCCGATTAATTTGGCTCGACGATATCTGAGGCTAGCATATTAAATCAGGAAAAAAAAAAATCATGAACAAAATACAAAGTTTACAGGTAGAAATAAATGCTGATTCTGTTTATTTATCCATAACATGAATAATGATTATTGCATACATCTATTTCTTTTCTGATATAATCCATTAAAGATTAGTCCTGAACATTCATAGACCTGCCTAACCAATCCCCCTTGGTTAGCTGATTTGTGTTCAACAAGGCCTCTGAGGGAAACTATACAATGGTGACGAGGAATAATCATATTCCTGACAATAAGGACACCACTGAAAACCCAGGGGAGCTGCCGAGTCACGGATTTAAACCAATCACTGGCCGAATCCAGCAGTACATCAAAAGACATCGTCTTAGAGGAAATATGCTTTGAATTGTGTTCACTTCCATGTGGGGGGTGACACAAACAACACGAGTGAGGCAGAGATAATGAAGTTAGTTACCGGACATGCTCTTCACTGAGCACTGGCTGTTCTTTCTCTTCCTTTTCGGCACATCTGGCCATCTGGGAGGGTGGAGGAGAAGAGGGTGGAAGGGAAAAAAGACATAAGTGATTAAAAAAAGATAACATTATAGCAGCTTCAGGAAAAAGATCATTAATAAGATTTCTTTTTCCAAGTCAGATAATGCAAAGACAGTTTGTTTTGTTTTTTTTGGTAATTAACTACATTAAAAAAGACATAAGATAACACTGCTAGAAAAACTGGTAGAGAAACGTGGAAACTATGCTGCATTTTAGATATTTAAAGGAATCCTCTCCATAAATATGTTGGTCTGCAGTCATAGCACAGACTTACATTTTACATTTGGTTTGCTGGGTAACCAGTCTGACACTTGACATTATATAAGAGCTGTTAGTTTGCTATGAAAATGTTTTTAATTTCTAAAGATCTACTCGTCAAGGTTGTCACTTGTCTCAGACTCTTTTCGCTCTTTACATTGAACCTTTAGCACAGGCAATAAGAGAAAATAATAGTATTCATGGGGTCGTAGTTAATTCAAGAGAACACAAAATAGCTGATGATGTCCTTTTGTACTTGCCGAATGTACTGACCCCCCTGTTCTGGTCGACTGGTTGAGCGTTGTTGAGGAGATTCATAAAATGGAAAAACTTACCTTTTTGTTAAGGCTGCAAGCTAATATTTATACCACGAGATGGGACAAGTGGTTGAAATATATCCGAAATTAGAATTTTTTTTCTTCCTTTCTCCTGTTTGTGCCTACCCACATCTATATAAACTCTTGCATGCCTCTCCGAGGCTGCTCTTACATCTGTATATGTGCTGTCAATTCATGGATATAAAGTCATGTTCTCACTGCCAGAATTGCTTTGTGGGAAAAAGCTGTGCTTTTCAGTCGACTGCTTGTTTTGTTATTGTTGTTTTTGGTTGTTTGTTGTTTTCCTTTTCTGTTAAAATACGTAAAACCTTTATTACGTATTACCTTTGTGGGGCAGGGATAGCTCAGTAGGTAAAGTGGTCGCCCCATGATCGGAAGGTCGGCGGTTCGAATCCACTTAACGGCTACCCTGAGGTACCCCTGAGCAAGGTACCGTCCCTACACACTGCTCCCCGGGCGCCTGCTTAGTGGGCTGCCCACTGCTTCACTGAGTGAATGGGTCAAATGCAGAGAAAAACAAGTAATTTCCCCATGGGGATCAATAAAGTATCCATTATTATTATTATTATTATTAAAAACTAAGTAATAAAAAAGAAGAAAATCTTTTTAATTTCTAAGATCTTTCAAGATCTCAGTGTCTCCTTGTCTTGCTTGTTTTGAAATATGTTCAACATGTGGTCCCAAAATGAGTTCCTGTGATAAATTTGCTAAAGTCATGGTTGAGCATGGTGCTAATTAGCAATCCAAACCACCACAATATGCATGGTAAACAAATACAGCACAGTCTCTTCAAACGCCACTTCAGCCTCGTCTATGGTTACAGCAGAAACAGGCTGGTATATTTGAATCTTGTTATTTCGCTGCACTATTGAGTTTGTTCTGCAAATAGACTTTGGTTTGAGCCCATTTCCTTTTTGTTGCTAGGCAAAATTCTTACCTTGTTTAACCTTACTTGACGAACTATGCTACCCAAGCTAGCTTGAGTAGTGTTAGTCGATAATGGCACAGATCAAACACTTGACCATACACGGTAATGACCGGTTTAAAAACAAACAAATAAAACGATAGAATAAGAACAGGATAGTTTACAAATTACCGAGTGTTGTCGCGTCATTTATGGCGGGCTCTAATGTCAGTTTGTACTGCAAGCATTCTGCACATGTTAGCATACTATGAATGGCTGGATGGACAAATGAACTGATAGGCAACAAAGTTTAACTTTTGGGGGATTACTGACAAACTCTGGTCACGGATTCAAAACTGAATCATACCAATGCTTCCCATGCATGGAAATGAAGGCCACTCCACTCTATCCTCTCCACTTAAAGACTGCACATGCACCATTCATCCCCACCTTCTGTCGCTTTCTATAATTTTGTATCCTTCTCCTTTATCACGCTCACATGACAAATTCTGTTATTTGCAGCAGATTTGGATTACCACACTCTCTCCATCCCCCCCTCCCTTCCCCCCCATCTATCCACATGTTTGGCTGTTTGCTCCACACCCCTCTCATTCCCATTTTCTCTGTCTCTTTAAAAGCTCTCTCTCCAAACCACTGTCACTTTGTCGGCTCACAGCTACTGCTATATTCCCTCGATCCTCCCAGTGATTTCTGTCTTTCCCTCCGCCCCACCTCTTTCCTCTTCTCCTCCCTCAACTTCCATCAACACTATTAGGTAACACCACTGTCGTCCCTCCTTCCCCCTGCTCACTGGCTGTCAAATCCACTTTGCTCTTCCAACCTAAAAAAAAGAAAAGAAAAAAAATCCTCTGACGTCTCTTTTTCAGTTCTTGCTGCTCTTCACGGTCCATGAAAAATATTATCTTTAAAGCAGTGCACATGGTGAGGCAGTAACATGGTGGGAAACTGCCTGCTCTGGTAGCTGATCAATGTAAACTGAACTGGAGTTTATGTCAGTGTTGACAGCTCTTGTATACATTTTCTACAATGTGAAGGAATAACTCAAATGTGCAAGTTAGTGAGGTTTGGAAAAATTTCCAGAGAATGATTTAGCGCTACTTGAAATCCAAATCCAACTTAAAAAAAAATGACAATCCACAGGGGAGAGGAAGTTTACGTCTTTTGAAAACTGCAATCATAAAGCTGCAACCATTTATTCCTGACCGCTATGGGGGCAGCAGAACAGAACAGGCTGAAGACGTCCAGCCCTCAGTGGTCTCCATGGTGGTTATAGAGAAGAAGGGTGAACAATTACAGTTTTGTATTTATACATATATTTTTTTGCAAGTTGTTGTGGTGTCTGCCATTTATCAATGAGAAAAACCTGATATGTTGTGAATCTCAGTAAGCTGCAAATCTATGCAAAAGGCGACTGCTAGAGCAAACAATCAGTCATATATGACAATTATCAGAGCACAAATCTTTGCGTTTGATTTGTGTACCAAAATCATTCTTAATATCTACTTTCATACCAAACCAATGTGTCCTTAAACATAAACCCGTTAATGAGTTTGTTTGAATGCCTGACAGGATGGTAGCAGGATGTTACTTTGAAATGGGAACATTTATTTTGTTGCCAGACAAACCGGTAACACGCATTTTTGGATAATTTTAGGATAAAAAGAAATGCACAGATCATTTTACATGTTGAGCTGAAACTCAG
Organism: Rhamphochromis sp. 'chilingali'; assembly: GCF_963969265.1. NCBI lineage: Eukaryota > Metazoa > Chordata > Actinopteri > Cichliformes > Cichlidae > Rhamphochromis > Rhamphochromis sp. 'chilingali'. The sequence goes on along the minus strand of NC_137942.1, from coordinate 32,613,716 downwards.
TCAGCTTGAGTCCTTACAATGGATCTCTTGCAGGTGCGTCACTGAATTGAAAATGAGCCTTAATTGCTCTGAAAAGCAGGGCAGCATTTTCGCATATTGTCTTTTGCATATCAAATATCACCATACCCAACTTTGACTGCCATTCTTATCAATGAGTTGGGACAGAGATACTGCGACAGTTGGACTAGCCCATCTTCCAATGACAGTAGTTTTCACTGTGTGTGGGTGTACACAACTTTCTTATAGATGTCCCCTGGAGTTCTGAGGATTTTCTGCCCTGGCTTTTGGTCTCAAAACGTATTGTAATGATCGGTTCTTGTGACACCCTTAATGAGCTTGTTTAAACCATTACCATCTTCGTTAGATTTTAAACACTATAACTACCTAATTAATTAATTGATAACTTTGTGAGTTAGTTGAACAAGCAGTCTTAGGCTGATTTGTTAATGTTACTACTCTTGTAACAAGCTACTTGGCATCCATGCTACGGCAGCTTTAAATAGAACCTTTGCCTTAATGAGATTCCCTTTGACAAAGAAATAAATAGAAACTATCCAAAGTGCATTTCTGTTAAAATATAACATACATTTTGTGAAAATGGAAACAATTATGTGGTTGCAAAGACAGACACAGGAGCTGGTCTAGAGCTCTGACCTGGGGCATCAGTTGAATGATCTGGATGTGGTACATGCACTCACAACAGATTTATTGTTAAACTAGCAAGGCTTACAGAATCACTAACATCCTTTCAGATTTCAGACATTTCATCAGATGAAAGTAAATTAATGCAATCATCCCTTGGAAATCAAATTTCTGGACTACTGTTATGAATTTGTGACTAATAAACTGGTTTACAGATAGCGAAGACCATAAACAGGACTCAACACACACAGACATCTCATACTTAATCTGTTATGAGCATGTGACAGGGGGCACAGATGCCAGCAGAGCACACACCCACTTCCAACAGACATACACGCAATCGCAGAGAAATGCATTTCCGCAATCACACCAACCTGTTGATGCAGTACGGCTGTAAGATATGCATGTTGCTCCTTTTGAAGGAATATCAGCAGGAGATGATGCAGCCCAGCAGCACCGTCTGCTGATCCAGCCTCCCAGGAAGTTACTGCACGTGTCCCACTCAGCCTGGTTCACATGAACACAAGCTGTGTTTGCAGACCTCAAATCCCCGACTATAAGCCTCCCACTGAACTCAGCAACGAGTTGATCCCAGACAAATGCAAAAGAACTGAGCTTGAGTTGCTGCAATCAACTGAAACAGACTTCACTAGTAGCTGTGTGCCTCAGACTGGCTGCTGGGAGGAACGGCCACTCTGTTTATTTCCCTCCACCAGCCTGCCTCCCTCTTGCTCTCCCTTCTTTCTAGTTGCTCTCGTCCAGCCTCCCCTCCCTCCCTCCCTCCCTCCATGTCTGCACGGCATGGTGTAGTTCCTCCCCCCTAAGTGTCATGCTCTCTGTCATCACAACACAACTCGTCATGCCCAGATTTACCTTGTACAACCTCTCTCTGTCTCTTCCTGTCCTTGCTTTATTACTCACGTTACGTGTTTCTTCAGCGCAACTTTCCCTCTTCTCCCTCTCCGGCTCTGTCACCTGTCGTTCCTGCTGATATTTTTACATTTGACTCCTGTCACTTTTCTGGTGCATGACCTCTTTGCTAGCATCCTTCTACTTTGCCCTTTTTATTTCGTTCCCCAAGAGGAAAAAAAAAAACTGTTGCCTCTCTGGATCCAAACTCACTTAAGCTTTAATGCTAACTTGATTACATAACAGCAGTCTGATGCAGTCTCCCTAGTAGAGCCAAGCGAAGTCTTATGAGGACACAGAGATGCTAGATATCTCATCAATTGAATTAGCCTTGTCTGTGATCTCTTTTTGCTCCTTGTGAAATCATAAGTTGTAGCTGGTTCAAATTTACCTGGGAGGGTGTAGCTGAATGATCCCAAGCAGGGTTCATCTGAGGCAGAAGAGCCAAACAACAAGCTCCACAACAAGCCATAAATACATAAGTAACGCTTTCATTTGCTCATTATTTCTTCTTGCTGTTTTCCCAGTTTCACTTCCAGCAGCTTTAACATTAAAGGCCGACCATGAAAGGGAATGACTTATAAACTGACTTTGCCTTTCCAACTGATGGATTGCTTTGACTTTAGAGATGCAGAACTATAACTGACAGCATGCAAATTTATTTGTCAAACTTTTATTTAAATGAATATTCTGTTTCAAAATAAAATATTGTCATTTAATATCTTGCACGTTCATACAGGACCTTCTGACTCCACAGGTTACTGTACGTCCCACTTTAACCAATATCCACGACTCTGTCATTCTTAAAAACGCAAACTGCTTACATAATAATGACATGTCTTTATTTGTTGTTCTGTTTTTTTCTTCTTCTTCTTTGAATTATGAACATAAAAATGTACCATCAGATTCCGAACCACCATGCAGTACCATCTGGAGCCCATCTGATTGGCAACAGCTTCATTTTTCACCACAACAATGATCCCAAACACACTTTCAATGCAGTAAAAGCACACCTGGATAGTGCTCCAGTGCGTGTGTTTTTTTGCCCTCCATAGAGCCTGGAGCACAACATTATTCAAGCAGTGTGGAGAAAGGACCACAAAGGTGGCCAACATCCAGAGAAGAGCTTTGGATGCCTTTCTAGAAGCCTGTTGAACTTTTCCTGAAGAGTACTTAAAGAAAGCTGCCTAGGAGAGTTCCCGCTAATTTAAATAAAAATAATGATAAAGATGACTTTTCTTTTGGCTTCCACATGTTTCCATTTATGTTAGCTATTGTGGCAATAAATCACAGGACCTGTTTTTATATGAGAGTGCAAAATGTGCACTCCTAGCATGTCGTCCGCAGTAAAGGCTAAACATATTAGACACATCTACGACTGATCAGCTCTGGTGCCTTTTATTGACAGCAGCAGTTAAACTTAAAAAAAAAAAAGCAACTAAGCAAGAAGTTTTTATATGAACTGATGTCAACATTTTGATAATGCGCACAACAGCTTGCTTTGACATTTTAGTGTGGCAAAACTAGGTAATTACCATTAAACAAAACAAATCAGTGTTTGGCAAACGAGAATGCTGAAGTAATGATAGGTCCAGATAAGTTGGGGAGTCGGGGAAGTCGGGGACTACCAGAGTGATAACATTTATCCTGAGGGGATCATGTGTGTCTTCAATCAAATGTATTATGGTCTGCTTTAAGCTATTATTTTTCAAGACATTTCAAGCTTGCTGGTTTCACCAAAGGAAAATGTCAGGGAAATGTCAACCTCAAAGTGATAAGACTTACTATTCCGGAGAATGTAAATGCCAAATTTTCATGGCAATTCACCCAATAGTTGGAGAGAAGTATGAGAGATCAGGGTAAAAGCGGTCGACTGACTTGTAGATCTATAAAACCACATCACTAAAATTAAGAGGGAGATGTCCAACTCCAAGTGGAACTAATTGTGTTTTCTTGATTTACTATAAAGTAAACGGTGATTCTGGGTATGAGACAAGCAGAAACCTGTGGCCTGAAACATGAAGCCAATGGAGACAAAAACTGCACTGGCTAATAGAGTTTTTATAATGTTGAATTTTACACTGCTAAACAGCAGGTGCATACCCTAGTTTAGTTAGTGTTATAGCTAATTTCCAGCTTTTCGAATACTGTACGTTAGGTACAAGAAGTTCCTCTGAACTACACGTTTCCATCACGTCTGTCATGTTGCTGGTTTCTGGAGCAAATTTGAGAAAGAACATGAGGAAATGTTCTCTCACTTGCATGAATGAAATTCTAGTATTTTATTTGTATGTTGCCTAACAAGCATATGTGTGTTTTTGCCTTGCACACATGCAGCCTATAGATGCATCTGTAACTACAGTATGGTCTCTTTTTGTTTTTTGTTTTTTTAAAAACAGGCAACAAAATGTCAGGTTCCTTGTAAATGCTGGCAGTAATCTCAGTCATGCCGCAGTCTCCAAATCTTGTTTTTTCATTGAATGACTGTGGCTGTAAATGGACTGATGGACTGTTAAACAGACTAATACAACCACGGCTTGTATTCACAAAGCGTCCTTGTACTAAGATTAACTCCTCATGACGAAATTCTTAGAAAAGTCTTAGAATTATGACATTTGCTAGGAAGAGAGTTAAAACTAAATCCTGATAAAATAAATACACCAATCAACACGGGTTATATCCAAAAATGTTAGCCCTTAGGACAGCTGATGAGGTGAAAAAACAAACTGTTTCACGAAGCTTAAGACTTGTTAAAAAGAGGGAGAAACAACGGCAACATAATTGTAGTCCTGATGTGGCACAGTGAAATGAAAGGACATCACCTTCTTCCTCCTGGTGAGCAAACAGAATATTTGCTTATTCAGTTTGCAAAATCTAATAATGCAATTAATTCATCTTTTTCAGTTTAAGAAGATCCAATCATCACTAACCCATTCCCACCAGACAATCTGCACTTTGTGTTACCCTGAACAATAAAACAGCATCCAAAAACAACAAGGCGGTACACATAATACATGCTCTTTTTAATAAAATAACCACCAACAGAAAGGAGGGAATGCTGCAGAGCCACAAAACTACCAATGAAATTAAGTAGTTAATGCAATTTATGCATCAAATGGATTTGCTTGAGAGGAAAAAATACTAACCTATTAAACATTTATTATTAGCTTAACTAGAGTGGCAAGAGTGGATACGAGGACATCAGTGCTGGCACAGAGGGTACACTGTACTACACAGAGAAGTCCTTGATGTACACAACAGCAAAAACTCCCATGCGTTTCTTTACAAGGTGAGGAAGAAATGTCCATTAAGAATTGCAAAAGTCACTTCAGTTCAGGTAGCGTTATATTTGCTCCCCACTTTACTGTTCATCTTTCTTTCTCTCTTAAAAACAGTTCTTCAATGATTCTGCATTCAAATGATGCATAAAATGTAACTTTTATTGAATAGAATATTTCCATTTATGTCTGTCTATCTTGCATCGTGTCTTTTTGTCTGTCATTCCTCTCCTTTAGTTCCCCACCTCTGCTAACGTCTTTCTTTTTACTGACAATGTCACCCTTTTTGTTAGGCTCCAACAAACCACTGACAGTTTTAGCAACACCTCAAGGTAAATTCCACAGCGTCAGCTATCTGTCAGCTGCGTCGCTGACTTGAAGAGCTGGAAACAGCATTGAAAAGGTTTTTATAGAAAACTGTGGTGATACTTGTACATTTAGTTTACTGTTGACAGAGCAGTTGTTCAGTTTTATGTCTGACTCTGCTGTTAGACACACTAGGTAACCCGCCTGACGCAGGAATGTGTTGCTACAGTATGCATCTGCCCACACTGATAACTTTTTAAAAAGCCTTCATGGTTCCGTAAGTGTCATCGTCTCTGCAGCATTAAAAAATGATGCAGAGGTCTGACCTCTGTGACTGTGGAAGGGTCATACAGTTGCTTTCCTCTGGTGGTTACACAAAAAACACACACAGATAGAGGCAGTGTTATGTCACTATCAGTGCTGGGTACTCATGTTGCAGTGCTGGTGTCCTTCCTAATTATTTCCTAGAGGACTGAAAACTGCCACACTAAGGACTACATATTTACTTGTATAAAATAAGGAAGCATAACTGAATCTTGAGATATAAAGTCTACTCTCCTTGTTGCTGTTCAGCTTGTAGCCTCATCTCAGTGATCACTGCTGCTGTGGTGTAGATCAGCTGGTTGGTTTCGTGATGGTAGCAAGTAGGGATTGCCCATAATGCCCCATTCACACCTTCTAGTAGACCTTCAGAAGGTACTTCATGTAGTCACGGAGGGTCCAGGTTTCCAGCTTAGCCATGATCATGATGGCATCAGCTCGAGGGTCGTCAGGTCCTGCGCAGACCAACTGTGTGAGGTGATGGAGCACCTCTTCAACCTGAGCCTGAGGCTGGGGAGAGTCCCACAGCTCTGTAAAAACCTCCTATGTTGTACCAGTGCCAAAGACCTCACGCTCCAAGGACCTCAACAGCTACAGGCCGGTGGCTCTGACATCCCACCTGATGAAGACCCTGGAGCGGCTGGTCCTGGCTCAGCTTCGGGACCTGGTGAGCTCATTGTTGGACCCACTTCAGTTTGCTTACCAGCCTGGCATTGGAGCGGATGATGCTGTCATTCACCTCCTACATCGTTCCCTCGCTCACCTGGAGACCGCTGGAGCACTGTGAGAATCATGTTCTTTGATTTCTCCAGTGCCTTCAACACCATTCTTCCCACGGTCCTGAAGGACAAGCTGGAGAACTCTGGAGTGGACCATCACCTCACAACCTGGATTTTGGACTACCTCACCGATCGACCACAGTATGTGAGAACTCAGGGCTGTGTGTTGGACAGGGTCGTCTGCAGTACGGGGCCCCACAGGGAACGGTTCTAGCTGCGTTCCTCTTCACCATCTACACTGCAGACTTCTCCCACAACTCCACCCAGTGCTTCCTGCAGAAGTTCTCTGACGACTCTGCAATAGTCGGCCTCATCACTGATGGACACAACAAGGAGTACAGAGGTCTGACCTTAGACTTTGTGGAGTGGTGCCAGCTGAACTACCTCCAGATCAACACTAGTAAAAGGAGTTGGTGGTAGACTTCCGCAGGCACAAGCATCCTCCACTGCAACCACTGAACATCCAAGGATGGACATCGAGGCTGTGGACAGCTACAGATACCTTGGTGTTCATCTGAACAATAAACTGGACTGGACTCATAATTCGTTTTCTCATACTTTGGTCAATTACTTTTCACAGTGTTATCAGTTCTGTCACTAGTTAGCTAACGTAAACTAATGTAAGTCTATAAGTCGCAACCAGCCAACCAACCGGTGACGTAATGTTCTGTACTGGCACAAGAAAGCGTTAAACATGTTCTTAAAACTTAAAGTTTAAACATTTATTTCTTAAACCCAGCTTCACAGACAGTATTACATTTATGTGAGTTAAGAGTAGGGCTCCATAATGTAAATTAGACTTTATACATGTAGAGTTTACTGACAGAGAAGGCTACACCTACGGCTTGGGTTGGGTGGAGCTGCTGCTCCTGGCAGATTACAGTGCCAAAGCTGTCGCTAGATACGCCTGCCATAAAACTATTCTTATACCAAACATACCATCAAATCCAAAATTCCATCCAAGTAACTCAGAGGAACTCTTCAAAACTGTTGGTATCAAAGCATTTCAACAATAAAAAAGAGGCAGCAAAACTAAAACACTGGAAGCACACTGGGACAAATCCTTTGCTGTCCAAAAGGAAAACGAAAGCAGATGAATGTGAAAAACAAAGGCAAGGCCATCTGGAATAATGTGCTCTAAATAGAAGAGACAAAGACGGTTGTTTGCCAGAGTAATAATAGACAGATTTGGTGTAGACAAAACCATCCCCTTTTAGAATAACCTCAAGAACCTCAACAATGAAACACCAGGGTGCATGTGTTTCTGAAAGAAATAGGACCAACTATCAGAACTTCAATGTCCAAGTGTTTACAGTCATGATTTTTCAATAAATAGCAGTGGAACGGTCAGATATTGTGTTGTTGTTGTTTATGGAAATTTTTACAGAATCTATCAATTTAAATCTACAGTAGACAGGAAGGTAGGTGATGGGCAGCAGATTGATCTGAATAGATTGCACTGGTCAATCTCAATCACCTTCAAAACAATCCATAAGGAAATAGCTTATTTAAGCTCTCCTGGGGGAACTGTATCCCAGAGATCTGAAGAATCAATACCAAAGCTGTGGCCCAATCCGTCACTGAGACCTTTTCATGGTGGTTTCTCCTTTAATCTGTATATTTGATATAAATGGTGAAGACTTGAGAGTTCAAGGTCAATGTTTAAAGAACAGCATGCAACTGTTTTTTCTGTTGTTTTTTTAACATGTGAATTTCACTCTACTCAAGATGTGGACCAATAATCCTGTGGCAACAGTTGAATACTGTCTTCTGCGGCTCTGGTGGAACGTTCCCTAAAGACAAATGCTGAAGCGTGGAGGTTAAGAGAAGCGACTCTGTTGTAGAAGACAGCGAGTGAATGTTCTCCAGTTGTAGAGTGGACTGAAATGCTCAAGGTCTGAGTAAAGCTTGCTGAGCTGACTCAGATAACAAATTCACAGCTGTGTCTTCAGTTCCTGAGTGCAGATCTTATAACATGTTCTAAGTATTGTTAACACCCTGGAACTTCAAAGCGCTAATTTTCTCTTTCTGCCTCTGTCAATATAGGAATGCTCGTAATCCGGCACCACCTGCTAAGTCTTACTGATGTTAAGAGGGAGGTCATATGGGTGTCACTGCTGCGACATCTCTCTTTATGTTTGCCCTACAGGCTGTTGATCTGTCTTCTGTTCTTCACAGTGACGCTGCAGGCATGTGAGGCCAAAAGAGATGACAAACAGCACAAGTACCTAAAAACCAAACTGCACAGTAGCTTTTAATACTTGATTTTGACACAGGATGTCATATGATAGATAACCTTCGTGCTAAAATTAAATTACAGGTAGGGCTGCCATGACTAGTCACGATTACTAGCAAAATTGTTGACGACTAATTTAATAGTTGACGAGTTGTTTGAAGCTTTGTAAGAACCAGAAAGACGCAGGAATAGGTAGTAGGATTTAAGAGTGTAATAACGGACTGAAACAGAAGATGGCAGAAATGCATCTACAAGGATGCCAGCTGCCGTTAAACGCCAAAGAAGAAGAAGCAGCAATCTTCGGTATCGTAGCTGTGTCCAAATTCAGGGGCCGCATTCTTCGGAGGCCACATTGATAGGCCGATTACATGACAGCGACGCGACGAAGGCTGTCCACGTTTGAAGACTCCTCCAAATGCGTCCTCCTTCTCCCTAGATTTGAAGGATGGGTCGGGTGTATCCTTCGTGGCCCAATCTATCCCAGAATTCAATGGTTGATTCTGTTGCTTGTTTTAAACTCATTTATTTTAGTGTAAGAACAACTATTTTAAACAGCTGTGCGCACATGCACTACAAAATTACAAAAAGCTCAATCTTTTACTAAAATATGAAGGAAGCTGTAAAGAGCCATGCAGTTTGATATAAACGTCAGGATAAAAAAAATACTCATCAATGAATAAAACAGGAAAAGAGCATTTTTTTAAAGGAGAAATGTGAAACCAGAGATTCCACTGACTAAAAAGATACACACATAAAAGAGTAGAAAAGCTAAATCTAGTGCAGTCTTTCATGTCCAAAACAAGCTGCACAGAAATGTTCTTTAAGTCTGACTGCCAATAGCAATCGCAAGAGCACAGAGCAAATGCCACCATCAGTGCTCTTTCCTAGCAATAGCACCCAGAGAACTGTGCTATGTCTTTGGAGCTGAAAAATCTGAAGGATCTGAGCTCCTCTCAGCAGAAATGATCCTCTTCAAAACAGTGTGTTGTGACGATGTGCCTGCATTCAGCCATGATAAACTACAGCAAAAATACTGACACCAATTAAATATCATATGTAGAAATCCACCTTTTTACATTTTACACAAACAGGAACATCATGGTGGGAACCACAGGTGGACAAAAATGTTTTGCCAGTGACTCAATGAGACTCTTGGGATGTATCAGTACAGGTAAAATATTTAATGCACTCTGTTTTAATATGTTCTGCTCTGGGTCTAATACACCAAAGACTGTTTAAAACAGATGCAGGTACCACTCTGAAATATAACTGTCTTTGAATCTCAGAGACTTTGGAGGTGGCAAACCTGGCAAAGGTTGAGCCTTTAAACACCTCTAAACGAAGCATGGTTTTAATGCAGTCATTCATCCTTTGTGCTGACGTTTCAAAGGCATTTCAAGTGGGGGAAGTGTAACACTGAATGAGCGGTGAGTCATCTCCAGTCAGTGTCAACCAACTCATTTCATACACTGGAGCTAATTTTTCCGCCATCATTGCCATTAGTTTTTTCTGCTTACAAATTCTCAATTACCACATTGTTTTCTGATGAGTTGTGTGTGGAAAAAAAGACCAAACAAAACTATTTTATTATCTCTGCATTCCAAAGACTTCCACGTGTCTCAGCTATTCAAAGGCTCCACTGCCACTTTGACTTATAGGCAACAATAAACTAAAGTGAAAAACTTCAGGGAAATGACTGCAAAGGGTCAAAAAATTTGGAACCTGCCTTCACTGCAATTCCTGTTCCAATATGCACGGATATTGCATGTGTTACGATATCTCAGCGTCCCGGACATCTTAAATCACTGCCTTCTATTCTTATTTTCAACTTTTACTCATAAATGATGAAAGCTGAACTGAAGTGGGCTCGAGGAGTTTAAAAGAATTTACTTCTGATATTGGAGTCAGTATCTATGAAATGCCAATCCACCCCCCCCCCCATCCAACTAGCTGAGAGCGATATGAAAGCACTGATCTCAGTTCTGCATTACAAACATACGAGGTTATTCTAAGCACAGAAGTAAAAAGAAAAGCACAGAAATTCTTGTAATCACACAAAATTCTGCATGCAAACTTCTTCAAACACACATCCAATCACTCAGTTGCAATTCTGCTTTGCAGACATTAATTGAATTGCTCTGATAAAAGCTAACTGCCTGCTGAAACATTCAAAGGCTTTGCACTGCGGTTAATTTTGAGACATACACACAAACAAATTGGTACACATACACACACCAAATTCTATTTCAGCTCCCCGACTCCAGGCTATGCGAAGCCGTGTGTGTGTGTGTGTGTGTGTGCTCACTTGTATCTAGAACACGCCGTGACTCAGACAGCACAGAGGGGAGGGGTCAGGGCATGAGGCAGCACTCACAGGAACACGTGCGTGCCCAATGATACTCTGAGAATCACACGTGCGCATGCGCAAAAACAACACAAAGCGACAATCCCCTGTTGATGTCGCATACTGAGGCGTCCCAAACTGTCCTCTGCTTTCTGCGGCTCCATCTGCCCTCACTGCTCCTAATCCAGCTCTCTTCACTGCGCTTATCCCCACACACGTGCGCTCGTACGAGGCATGCATGTAAACACACACACACGCCAACATGCATACATTATTCATACAGCTGGGTAGGTACATGGCACGTGCAACTTTTGAAAGTTAATCGGGGTTTTTTTCTGGCTCAGAGTGGCGAGGAGCTCTGCATGGCAATAAGCAGGTTTGTTTTGGTTTTTTTGGAGACCTGTGTGTTAATTTCTGACCATCTTTATGCTGTTTATGACAGTTGTCTTTATTTATATACAAAATCACACCTGTGTCGTCTTTGGTGGTGGTCTGGGTTAGAGATGGACCGATCCGATATTACGTATCGGTATCGGTCCGATACTGACCTAAATTACTGGATCGGATATCGGAGAAAAATAAAAAATGTAATCCGATCCATTAAATATCACGAAAGCACCTCACAAAACTTGCAACACGCCGTAACTCACCTCAGAACGTTAGCACGTCGGAGCAGTATGCATCACGTGATAGAGCAGCATGCATCACGTGATAGAGCAGCTGTGGCATGCCGGACCTGTCGGTGGTCTGGATAGCATTTGGAGCTTCGCTAGCAACCTGGCATTTCATCTCCGACAAAGTTATCCCCGAGAGAAGTAAAGCAAGTGTGTAAGTCCATCTCTGAATGTTTGTAAAGCATTCCTGCGTTAAGCTTAACAAGCGACTGCCTCTCGCTCTCCTGCTGCTACTTCAATCGTGAAACTGATCAGCTGATCGGCTTTTCTGTCGCGAGTCCGTTTCTCTTGTTTGTTTTTGGCCCACTTTGCACCAGAAAGAGGAAACCAGCGGCTGAACAACAGCAGAACGTTTAAGCTTGATAAGCTGTTGTTAGAATGTATTTAATATTACTTTCTACTCGAGGATCTTTTTCTACGCAGCTGACGGCTGGTAACTGTGCAGGGGCGGATCTAGCAAAGTTTAGCCAGGGGGGCCGATAGGGCATTAACAGGGAAAAGGGGGCACAAAGACAGACTTTTCTTTCTTATTCTCATTTAAAATGTCGAGCTTTTAATAAATAATTATCTGACACCCAAAGTTTTAATTTGATGTAAAATGAATAGAAGTCAATTACTGTATATAGTGACTATTAAGTCTAATATATATACCCTAGTAAGCTATAGTACTTTTTACTTTGGGAAGGTACCATCTGTGCAGTCTGCAATTTTGTTGAAGAAAGATGTTGAATCTATTTAATATTTCTTGAAAAATAATTGATTTCTGTGCATTTTTTTTCACACTGCATCAAATTAAGGTTGATTACGTCGATTAAGCATCATGAGGTGGCGCGTGAGGGGTGGTTCCCTATTTTTTATTTATTTATGTTGTTGCTGGGAGTTGGAACCCTGTTAGTTAGGTTGCTTAATATTTACGCTAAGTACTCTTTAAAATACCAGAATAGGGAGGATGGTGTAGGTTTAAGTTTATTAGATTGATCAGTATTGCTGAACTATGAAATATTTTTTTTGTATACAGGTATAACAGAATAGCTTTAGTGTAGTTGTTGTTTTAAACTTGAGTATGAACTTGCAGACTTGCAAAATGCAGCAAGATATTTTAAAAAACAGTTTTGTTGATTAAAAAACACTATATCGGATTCATATCGGTATCGGCAGATATCCAAATTTATGATATCGGTATCGGACATAAAAAAGTGGTATCGTGCCATCTCTAGTCTGGGTGAGTCCATGGTGTAAAGAGCTGGCAGCTCTGTTTGATATCCGGCTGATATTTTTTCCTGTTAGAGGAGGTAACCTGCTTAACTGTGCATATGACATCTGTTCACCTCAACGATAAATGCATTTCTTAGAATTTATAAACCCCTACTCTTTAATAACTCTGATTTGTCCCAGCAACATTTCTGCTCATGTGACTGGGATAACCAGAGACTCACAGCAGCTCTGTTTTGAGGCCTTTTTCCTTCTGCTTAATGGACGGCTCTCTGCTGTGCTCTGTGCAAGAGGAAATGCTGTGACACTGTTGTCTGGATGTTCTTCTATGTGTCTGAGGAAATATAGGTAGCACTCCAAATACATGATTACAATTTCAAACATGTGAATGTGTAATGAATGTACAGTGGTCCCTCGCTGTAACGCGGTTCACCTTTCGTGGCCTCGCTGTTTCGCAGATTTATTTTGTGTGCAATAAAAAAAAAAAATAAAAACAGCGCATTGTGTTCTGCGTCCTGATTGGCTGTAGACCATTGTCAATCAATCTCCTCCGTGTCTCCGGTCAGTACAGAATGCGTTCAGCTGGTCAAATTTACATAAATCTTCGATGGCTAGCAGTGTGACTCTGAAGTGCTGTACCAGGGCTGTTCGATATATCGATATATATCCGATGACGATATGAAAACGTCTATCGTTTCATTTTACACTATCGTTTATTTCATGGTGTCGCAAGATAAACTGTTTACGGCAATATGTTTTTCATCGTTTTGATGGTCACTATAGAATTCATCTCTCAAAGTACTCTGTTCTTTCTCTTATATTTAATATAACCACACTGCGGACGGACCAGCGACTGCTTTTATGCGTTGTTGTTAGCAACAACGACGGTTTGCTTGCTTATTATGCACATAGACCTTTCACAATAAAGCTGAAGATTCTTTTGAGATTTTTCAAAATAACCTGAATCACGTGTAATTGTATGCAGAGTGTTTACAGATGAGAAGCTGAAAAGAGCCGTCAGGTGCTAAAAAAAAGAAACCTTAGAACAGGCTTTTCCCCGCAGCACGTAATAAATACTTCATGCTGCGGGGAAAACACTGGACTCCAGGTACACGACGCCCAGATGAAAACACTTCACGCAAGTCGAGCTGCCTGAGATTCACAGAATTTACAGAATTTACGATAAATGTCTTTTATCGGGATATGAGATTTTGGTCATATCGTTTGTTTTCTCCCCAACAAACACAACAATGTCGATGAAATGTTTTGCACCGTCAAAGGCACCTGCGGTAGCACCCAAAAGGGAGGGGAAGATGCCATCGCACAAAAAGTTGGACTAAAGGAAGGTAGCAATTACCATATTTTTCAGATTATAATTAAGCAAAACAAAACAGTCAGATAAGTCAAACTTTACTCAACTCGTTCTTCTTGCTTCCTCTACTTCTGTACCATTGATTCATTAATGTTGAATTCTCTCACAGCTGCTCTATTACGATGTTCTGGACCTGAAAACAAGGTTTGATCTTTGGTTTCATTCTATAATACTGGACTTCTTTTTCTACGAAGGTTTGAAATTTGAGAGTTTCAACAAGAGAGAAAAGTGTGAAAATGTTCACGCCTGTCTCTGGAAAGTGTATAAAGTGTGTAGTGAGGAGTTTTACAGCCGTAAAACATCGATAATAATTGTAAAAAAATAAATAAAAAGCTGGCTACTTCACGGATTTCACCTGTCGCGAGTTATTTTTGGAACGTAACCGCAATAAACGAGGGACCGCTGTAAACATACACTGTGCTTCTGATTGCCCCAGAAGCACCAAACAGGCTCTGCTGGAAATATGTGGCCGTGCTGAATCCAACAATCTATATGTGACTTTAAGGTATAGTCAGTGTTTCACATTAAAGAGTGTGTGATGTGGTCCGAGTAACATACACGGGTGCAAAAAGGTTGCATTTATCAAACGAGCCACGCCCTGACATTTAAAGGAACAGTGTGTAAAATCTAGATATCAGCAGATCACACAGTGCAGTCAGCTGAGTTCTGTTTTCACCATCTCCTGGTTCATGTGGAAAGTCATAGCTATGGATTTAGACTTAGACATCGTACTGTTGCTTGCACAATGAAATTAGGTAGCAAGACCACAAAGATGCAAAAGTAAAGAAAATAATATACAAGTAAGAAAAGTAAGAACACTATGTACAGTATATACACGATGTTGGGTTACAGGAAGCATGGGGTGTGTTCCAGGCATCATAATGAAATATAATAAATAATAAATAAGGGCAGAATGGCTGTGGTCGTTAAGGATATGTTGAGGGATGGAAATTGCACATCTGCCGAAATATTGCACAGAACAAAATGTTGCACGAAAGAAAGACAAAGAAACATAATAAATAGCAAATAGCAGCAACAGAATGATTGTATGATTGAATGGTGGAGATCAGCTCACACTCTTAATTTGCATTCAGCTATGGATCGTCCGCTGTAGGACAAACAACTCTGGCTTGTGGTCAGCTGTCCAGAAGGATCGCATGTCTAATCTGTTGACATTAAGTACAATATAAGAAATAAATAAGGATGTTTATGCACATTTCTGTGCATTAGAGCCCTGACTTTGCTCAGGAAGAGGCTGACATTTTATCCAGATGCCAGTTACTGCTGGATGATAAAACATAGTAGTTATGACGAGTGATGGGAATAATGGCGTTACTTTTTTCAGTAACGAGTAATCTAATTATTATTCCTATCGTTACAAGGCCGTTACCGTTACTAACAAGAAAATGCGGTCGCATTACTATTTTTTAACAAAGAGATGGTTGAAGCTGTGTTCAGCTTACCGCAGCTTATATCAGCTGCACGGAAGTAGCTGTAAGTAATCTGGGCGCTGCAGCTTTAAGCAGCTGCGCGCAGACGGCAATCACTTTCTGACAGATGATCACTTTTTGGTACAACACCTGGAGCTCAGGGGTTAAACAATCACATGACCACTTTAAGATGACAAAGCAACAAGGTGATATATACCAGTGTTTTAATTGTGTTGATCGGCCACGTAAAACCAGAGTCATGATAAACAATATACACGTCTGTTTTTCCTCAATAGTTTCGTCACGTTTAACATCGAAGGACAACGCTAACAAGCACTCTCTGCTTATGAGCAAAAAAGAAACAAAACAAAAACATCCTGACATTTAGTTGTTTAGGAAGAGGGGCAAGTTTCAGGAGTGACGGTGAGAGAGAGATTCTTTAAAGTAACGCTTTAAATGGTTACTTTTCCTAGTAATTAATTACTTTTAGAATCTCGTAACTCAGTAACTTCTTTCAAGAAGTAACTATAATTAACTACCTTTTCAAAGTAACTTGCCCAACACCGGTTATGACCCTTCACATCTTGAGTCTGATGGTGCACAAATTATTCGCCTCCTCGACACGTGAATGCCTTTAAGTCCTCTTCTCTGCCTTTGTTTACTGATTCTGCTCTTTAGCCACACACATAAAACATGATTAAGGACAATCAGTTCAGCTTGTATTCAAATGACCGGGCAACATGGCGGCTTCCACAAACCAGCGCCTGCTGTAATGTATTATGGATTTATTTTAACTATCAGAATGCAGTTTGTTGGAAGCTGTAATGATGTATACACTGACTGACTACAATATCGTTTCTATTAAAGCCCCCAAACAAGATGGTTTAGTCAGCTCATGTCTCATTATTAAAAAAAATAAAGATTTTGCTTTATGTGCAATAAAAATACAAGTTTACCAATTTGGAGTTTGGATGTGATAATGGACGTGTCTGATTTGGAACATGTGTTTCACCGACAGGCTTAAACTATATTTGACAGCAGCTTCACAAGAAAAGCTTCTCATTAAAAGAAAATATATTTGGCAGCTAAAAGAAAAGAAGGGGATGCAGTGCAGCTTGTTGGAGGAACGCGCGATAATAGTGTTCTGCTAAATTTGCTGGTGATCATATCTATAATATTGATTTCTATATGTGCCGACATAAAGCAAATCTCAATAAATTTTCTTTTTCAACTTTCTTGCAATTTCCACAATCTCTACAAATAAAACCAGTGGAGACAAATAAAACCAGTGGAGACAAATAAAACCAGTGGGTGTGACTAATAAAGCCCAGAGGGAAAGAAACTCCATGTGACTGTTGCTACATATGGCAAAATGCTTCACAATGAAAGCACTATGAAGAAAAGAACTGAGACATAATAATCACTTATTTATAAACAGTTACATGACTGTAGCATCAAAGAGGGACGTGTGGGACAAGCTATGGATTCTTGTTGGTCCATGTTTATTTCGTTTGTTTACAAACTTTGGCCCTTCTAACGGTTCAGCTGCAGCTCCTCCTCACCGTCGTTTTGTTACACTTTTGTTAATTTAGTTTAGTTTTATTTAATTAATACACTCTTTGGGTCTCTGTACTCCAACATCCTCGCCACACAGCAGTGGCTTCAGTTTGCTGTGTCTTTAGTTTCTTCTTCATCAGGCCTGAAGTGAGTCTCTGTGAATTTATCTCGTGAAGCGGTAAAAGTATGTGTGTGTGTGTGTGTGTGTGTAGCTGCACGTGCAGGAGGAACAGCGAGTACAGCAGGCAGCGTGACAGTGCTCAGCCGTCCCTTTTACTGCTCCTAAAATTCTGCTAAATTCATGGCATTCCTTCTCTTTACCTGCTGAGACAACAGCCTGTCTGAATCATTTGTTCAGCTTCTATTTTTCACTTCTTACCTCAAATTATTTGAACTGGTAGCTAAAAAAAAAGTGTGTTGCTGCAGCTCTTAATCTTTCATTAATCCATCCATGCCTACAGCTCTGCTTTCATCTGTTGTCCCTGCCACACCATTAATCTTAGCTTTCCTTTCATGTTTACATCAAAAATGGACACACACACACACACACACACACACACACACACACACCCCCCCACACCCCCACACCCCCAAAGGCAGATGTACACTCCATCACATTTTGTTTACCACACACACCACCCCTCTGTCTCACCCTTTCTCATCTCCCTCAGACGAGTTGCTATCCTGCTTGTTGGACATTGGCTCCATTCGGCCTCAGTCCCATCCAGCAGCCAATCACAGGACAGCGAGGCAGACGCTGAGCTCGCCAGCCTGCTCAGCGTTCACTGGCAGCCCGCTCAGTAGCTAACCATCCCAGACTGTAGGCAGCGGTTGGCTGGGAGGAGCGCAGTGGGCGGAGCAGAAAGCTGGAAGGGCAGAGAAACGATGCAGTGAGAAACAGGCAGTCACATGATGTGGATCATAAAATATTTCACTACATTTTTAATTCACAGCGTTACATAATGACAGATGCGATTGTGATATTTCAGGTTCTTCTTTTGTTTCCAAACCACATTTTTTCATTTGTTTTCAGCGCTGGATGTTCATCCAATCATGTGAATGAAAGGCTGGATTAAAAAAATGTATTATTTTTTCAATATCAAAGTCACAGTTATTTAAGGTAGCTGTAGTATTAATGTCTGTAGCGCTTAGCTAATTCTATCTATAATCCAAAGTAATTCAAATCAAAATAATTAACTGTGACTGCAGCAGATCGCACAGGTTGGCCCGGCTGCTGAAGGTAGAATAGAATAGAATAGAATTCAACTTTATTGTCATTGCACATGCACAGGTACAGGGCAACGAAATGCAGTTTGCATCCATCCAGAAGTGCTTTAGTGGTATAGATATGTAAGTATATTACAGAAATGGGTCTATTATGGTATGTTATAATGTACACGGTATGAAGTATGTTGTGAATATTCTATAACTATAAGTATGTACAGGCTGTAGTGAGTACAAGCTATGAACAGGATATAAATATGAAAAACTATACAGAATATGAAATAAATAACTTTACAGAATCTGGGATATACAGCTATACAGAAATGGGAACTATGCAAGTTGTAAACAGTTGTATGATTAAAGATTATTGAATGTACAGAATGATTATTTACACAGAGCTATACAGTAGTGCAGTTAAGATAAGTGAGGGTGTAGATAGTTTCTACAGAGGCTATATAAAGTGCTGGTGGTTGTGAGTGGTGGTTCAGTCCATGTTATTATTGTGTTTGAGGGTACAGTTGTCCATTGTGGGTGTGTGTATGTTCAGTCCATGAGTTTAACGTGGGTCAGATGTCAGGAGGCAGAGTTCAGGAGTCTGACAGCTGTGGGGAAGAAGCTGTTCCGGTACCTGGTGGTCTTAGTCCGGAGGCTCCTGTGGTGCCTCCCAGAGGGCAGGAGGGTGAAGAGTCCATGTGATGGGTGACTGGGGTCTTTGATGATTTTCCCAGCCCTTTTCAGACACCGCTTCCTGTAGATGTCTTTTATGGCAGGAAGTGGTGCTCCGGCGATGCGCTGGGCAGTTTTCACGACCCTCTGCAACGCCTTCCGGTCCGAGGCAGAGCAGTTCCCGTACCAGACTGTTATACAGTTGGTCAGGATGCTCTCGATGGTGCAACGATAGAAGTTCACCAGGATCTCTGAGGACAGGTGGTTCTTCCTCAGGGTCCTCAAGAAGAAGAGGCGCTGGTGAGGCTTCTTGACCAGCTTGGAGCAGTTGGTCGTCCAGGTGAGATCCTCGGAGATGTGGACTCCCAGGAACTTGAAGCTGCTCACACGCTCCACAGCCGTCCCCTTAATGTGGATGGGTGGATGTGGGTCAGCATTCCTCCTGTAGTCCACGATGAGCTCCTTGGTCTTCTCGGTGTTAAGCAGCAGGTTGTTTCTGTCGCACCACTCAGCCAGACGATCCACCTCCTCCCTGTAGGCGGCCTCATCATTGTCACTGATGAGGCCAATCACCGTGGTGTCATCTGCAAACTTAATGATGGTGTTGGAACCATCAGCAGGTCTGCAGTCGTGGGTGAAGAGGGAGTAGAGGAAAGGGCTCATCACACAGCCTTGTGGTACACCGGTGTTCATTGTGATGGTAGATGAGCAGCGGTTATCCAGCCGGACATGTTGGGGGCGGTTGGTCAGGAAGTCCAGTAACCATTTGCAGATTAGGGAACTGATGCCCAGGTCTGTCAGTTTCCTGATGAGTTGTGAGGGGTGGATTGTATTGAATGCTGAACTGAAGTCTATAAACAGCATTCTGGCGTAGGTGTTGTTGTTGTCCAGGTGTGAGAGGACAGAGTGCAGTGCGATGGAGACTGCATCCTCTGTGCTCCTGTTCTGGCGGTATGCGAATTGGTGGGGGTCCAGGGTGGGGGGGAGACAGGATTTGAAGTGTGCTAGGACTGCAAGGTCTGCAAATAACTGACATCTACATTAATAAACATAGACAGAGGCAGCAAGCTGTAATCAGTCTGAGCCGATGAGCACAGCACGTCTAAGACGAGTGGCTCAAACCTTTGTATCATGCTTATATTCCCATATGAACGCAAGCTTGCCGTGTGCCCACATTTAATGCCAGCTTGTGTATGCAGACAGCGATAGATTTGAATCCGATTTGCAATTTTCACACAGATTCCCACAAAGCGTTGTGTTAGATTTACACATTTTTACCCCTTGAATCAGGAAAGTCAAAATCAAATCAAATCAAATCACTTTTATTGTCACATCACATGTGCAGGCACACTGGCACAGCACATGCGAGTGAAATTCTTGTGTGCGAGCCCCACAAGCAACAGAGATGTGCAAACACAACAACACAAACGAGCAAAATACAAGAATGGCCAACCTGAAACTAATAAATATATGTACAATATATAATAGTGTATGCATTTTTGTGTGTGCGTGTGTGTGTGTGTGTGTGTGTGTGTGTGTGTGTGTGTGTGTGTGTGTGTGTGTGTATACACATTTTTACAAATTAAATAGTAAAAAATAAAAATAAAAAAATAAAAAATAATAATAATAATAATAAAATATATAAAATATACAGAGTTGAATATGTGCAGAACAAGTGGCAACAAGTCTGAGAAGAAATGAGGATAAAATGTGATTTTTGGCAGGACACACACACAAGCATGCGAGACTGTGGGAGGAAAGTATCCCGAGAGAACTCGGGCAGTCACATGCAAACTGCAGCTCCACGCAGAAAGGCCCGGCCTGTGGATTCAAACCCAGACACTCGCTGCGGTGAGGCGACACTGCTAACCTCTACGCCGCACAAAAATACTTATAATAAGAATTCTTTTTCCCATAGTATTATTATGATTATTATTATTATGTAACAACAATAATCTTCCCGTGAACAGGCTTCCGATGTAACGTTTGACTTTATTGATCAGGCCCTCCGACCCAGTTTGTGCTTTAATTGCTTCGTCACATTTTCAGGGGTGGTTTCATGATGGCTTCTCTTGACTCCTGTCACGTCTGTTTTTTGTAACTCAAATTCCAGGATGTGTATAAAAAAAATTAAAAAAAACAAAACAGAACACTGGTGAAAACTTTGCAGACCTCCACACCTGCATCGACTCGTGTGACAAAACGAGGTTTCAGGACAGTTACGAATGCGTCCTCACTGTTGCCGCCTTCACAGTCGAGTCCTGCCTCGACTGTGAAGGCGGCAACAGGTACTGCATCACTGGTTTTGGCGTACGTCGTAGCATGGGCGCAAGAGTCGAGTGAATGATGATGTAAAGGGTACTTGGTTCCAGAACAATGATGTAATGGGACCACTGGCCAACGGGGGAGCTAGGAGGGAGGGGCAGTGGTACTTGGGGAGGGTGCAGATTACTGCGGCCTAATCTGAAAACGTTCTGAGGCCGACTTCAGACTTCAGGGATTGTTTGCTCTTATAAAAACAACATCTGTGTTCTCACTACTATGTTAACGGCAGAAATCCTGCTTCTATTAGAGGAAACCGACTCCAGCCAAATCTAATTTACTACAAGCTACTTACAAGTCCTCTGAAAGGACCGAAGGCTAAATTGCCCCCTCACACAGCTACATTTAAACCCTGTTGAGCAAGAGCAGCAAACGAAACTTTCTCTACTTGTCTGCAGTTTTTACACTTTTTATCAGACTTCTTATGTACACCATAAAGTGTGCAATTAAAACGCTGTGTGCGATCCTTGTTATAGCTTGTTAAAATCCTCACACCTAAAAGACAGATCTGGATAATACAGATTTACAGTTTGTGGATCTCAGGCAGGATAAGAAAGGCTTTCATGCTCTGAACACATCAAATATCAACAACTGTTATTTCAGCAGCAATGCAGCAATTCAATGTTGTAAACATAAACTTGGTAATATTCTCAAATATGGTTGGTTTGCAGAAACCTAACAGCCATTTCATACATGTAACTTGCTTTACAGCAACACTGGTCCAGGGTTCAAATCCCTCGGCCGACCGGGGCCAGTCTGGTCTGTGTGGGGTCTCTCTGGGCACCTCGGCTGCCCCCACAGCCCAAAGATATATATGTTAGGTTTGCTGGAGAGTCTAAATTTTGCCATGTGTGAATCACTGCGAGCATGAATGAATAGGTCTCTTTGTGAGCTCTGTGACAGACTGGCACGCTGTCCAGGGCGTACCCAGCCCCAAACGACCCTGAACTGGATAAGTGGATCCATCACATACTCCCATATCAGAGTCTGAAACCAGTTAAGCATAAGTGAGCAACTGTGAGCATGTGGATTCCCCCAGGCATAAGTGTTGAATCCGATGCTATACGCCCTCTTCACATATGACTGGGTGACTTCCCAGACCAGACTTCCCTTTATACACTCAGCAGATGACACTACAGTCATTGTGCTGATCGCTGACGGCGAGGTGATAGAAAACACAAGAGCAGTGGCAGGAGTGGTGTCAGCAAAATGATCTCTCCCTAAATGCAGGTAAGACCAGAGGAGGACACAGCAGCATACTTCAACATTCATAGATGAAAACTGTTAAAATAATCAGGATCTCACCAGATTTCACAACACCAAAGAGCTGTGAAGAAATCACAGCCATCTCACCTTCAAGTCAAATCAACCACAGCAACCTCAGATTTGACATGTCGACTAAAATCCTCGACAACTTTCACAGATTCACAGTTCACAGCATCATCAGGCTCTCAATTAGTCTGCAGTTCAGGTTCACAAGGTCAGGTCTGTACAACTCATTTCTACGTTTTTGTTGCTAAAATGAGAAAGGTGTGAGGGGACGAGCAAAATGTTTTATCGTGCATTTGAAAAAACAAACAAACTACAACGGAGCCTTTCATAACGTTTTGGTCTCATGATGTCTGATGATGCCGTGAGCACTTCTATTGATGTCTATGGACAACCCTGCATTTTCTAAGATGATGCTAAAGTTGGAGCCGGTGCATTGTAATGTGTACTGAAAGCATCCAAGTGAAGAACAGGAAGCAGAGCCTTCAGCTGTCGAACCGACTCGATTCAGGAAACTTAAGACTTCAAACTTTCCTTTTTGACAAACTCAGTCGTGCACCATGTGATCAGGAACCATCAGGAACCAGGCTCCTGGGACCGCTGCTCCACTCCCGTCTTTACACTCCCTTTGTGTTTACAGGACTGTACTGCATGAGCCATGTTCTTCCAAAGTCTCACAAAAACAATGCCCTCTCAGTTTTATTCATTATTAACTGAGTCATGTTTCAGCAGCTGCAGGGTTCAGCACGGATTAGTATGTCAACACTGTGGACACTTGCCAGGGATTAAAATATTACCGTCTGCTAATAGTTTGGTGCTACAGTCATGATCCTTTTGGACAGTGACTGTTCCTTTCAAAGCTGGCCGCTCACTGAGGCTTTTGAACTCAACTATAATAGAATAGAATAGAATAGAATTCAACTTTATTGTCATTGCACATGCACAGGTACAGGGCAACGAAATGCAGTTTGCATCCATTCGGAAGTGCTTTAGTGATATAGATATATTACAATATATATTAGCAATAATATAGATATGTAAGTATACTACAGAAATGGGTCTATTATGGTATGTTATAATGTACACGGTATGAAGTATGTTGTGAATATTCTATAACTATAAGTATGTACAGGCTGTAGTGAGTACAAGCTATGTACAGGATATGAACAGGATATAAATATGAAAAACTATACAGAATATGAAATAAATAACTTTACAGAATCTGAGATATACAGCTATACAGAAATGGGAACTATGCAAGTTGTAAACAGTTGTAGGATTAAAGATTATCGAATGTACAGAATGATTATTTACACAGAGCTATACAGAAGCTATACAGAGCTATACAGAAAACTAGAATACACCTTTAATCCAGCTGATTATACAGACACACGTAACTATGTATGACTACAACCACAAACCCCTCACAGCCCACCATCCGTCAGTGCATGCTTACAGTATTACTGTGTGGGGAGCAGAAGGGCCAGATGAGGGCACCAGAGTCACTGCAGCACTGCTGTTCTGGTTGTGTAACCTGAGCTGACCTGCGTCCGGCACAGAGACTCTGTGTTGTCACATGCAGCAAGTCTAATGAGAACTTCTGAAGTGTGACTTTAAAGATTGAGTTAGATGTGAAGAAAACCGAGAGGTCTGAATACACACTCATGAATTGATGCCTAAATTCATCACAGTGTTAGAGCTCAGACCCTTAAAATGCTAAACAATCACGTTTTAATGACACAGGGGTTATATGGATTTTGATAAGATTGTAAACAAACCTTAATAGAACTGCATTAAAAAGAAATGAGCGACAATTTTCCCTCTTTTTAATTGGAAAATAACACAGAGATCGTCTGTGAAGGTTCTCAGTCAGCCAGCTCATGGTAATCTCAGCAGGCTGGAAAGAAGAAGGGCTGGAAGCTTCCTGAAGACCTTCTGAAGCTTCTTGGATGAGAGGTGAACGTCTTCATGAAACTTTCCATTCGCTTTTCTTTCCAAGCTCCTTAGACTGACTTCAAGAACAGTTATTGTCATGATTAGAATCTGTTTAAGAATTCACTAAAGAATTTATTTTTTCTACTCCAGATTAATATCAGAAGGTAACAGTTTGCTCAGACTCGTTTCTTCAAAAGTCTCTGATCAATCGAACAACAATCCAAAAGCAAAACTTGCAATAAAGAGAAAATAGTCCACTGTAGATCAGTGCGTCATATAAAAGCACCATCAAAATTATTTAACTTCACTGATTTGTCCATCACACAGGCCTAGAAACCAATTCACAACTGCTGAGCAACCACTGGGGGGGGGGGGGGGGGGGGGGGGGGGTCATTTCTGTGAGGGCACAAATATAACAGGAACAGAAGAGATTATTACCTGATCTGCAGCTTTTCATTATTGGAATCAATATAAGCAGTAAAACTTTGAGATTTGGTAGTCAAAGGAGCTTGCAAAGAAAAGCGTCTGGACTTCTTTTCTTTGCAAGCTCCTTTGACTACGATGACCTGGATGACTGAGAACCTTCACAGACATACTGCCGTACATTTTGGGAGGAACACCCTTCAACTGGTGCGGGAGTATGAAAGGGAATCAAGGAAACTAGCGTCTATCTCCGTTTCAACCTAAGATGTGGACAAAGCAGAGTTGTTCCTAAGAGCCTGCGCCTTGGATCCACTGTCAGGGGATACAGAGCAGACTTGATTCTACAGAGAGGACAAAATCACCTTTGAAGTGAAAGGATAAGACAGGTCCATTTCACTATGGATGCCCTCCAGATCAAGATCAGCCAGACTCTGGCTGGAAACCCTTCTACCCTCTCCAATCTTAGAAGAGGTTTACAAGTTTGTGGACAAGGCTCAGCGGGCCCAACACTCTAAAGAAAATTAAAGAAGTCCAGACGCTTTTCTTTGCAAGCTCCTTTGACTACGATGACCTGGATGACTGAGAACCTTCACAGACATTTTGAGATTTGGTCTCTTTTTAGTTTCTGCTTAATTTCAAAACCGGTTCCATACTAAGTAACTGGTTATATACATGTCTTCATCATCATGATGAAATATCACTAACATTCCTAAATATTTACATGAACATGTCGGCATCTGTCCGTCTCAGTGATTCTATGTGAACAGATTTGAATATTGCTGCCTGAGCACCTTCACTTCTTCAAATATGACACTAGGTGGCATCAGAGTGTGAGAAATCTATAGATGCGATGTCCTTTTGACCCAACAGTCCAAATACTGTAACCACACACACACACACACACACACACACACACACACACACACACACACACACACACACTTACACACACACTTTAGTCCCCAGGAGAATTCAAAGACTTTTAAAGCTGTAATATCTCCAGAGAGTGGAATGGAGCAATGAAACATTAATTACATTTACAGACAAAAAACATTTGCAAAGCATCATCTGCATGTTATAAATTATTTATCGGTTCAGTGAATCAAAGCAACAACAACAGTAAACGTTTATGTTGTGTCATGATTTCACTGTAAGCTCTTATGAATTATTGCACTTTTTATCATGTAGGACTAGATCAACATCTTCTCTTCATGTATAAATCCATACAAACTGGTGACCTGCACAGAGAGAATTTCACCCTGCTTTGCCTCGTCTGATCATTGTTATTGATAAGATTAAAAAAAAATTTTTTAGCCAAGCGCTTAGAAATTCATCTACAACACAGATACTTTATAAAATATATGGACACGATATCTTTAAAATGATTTAACACAAACATACTATTCAAATTCCAGCATTTCCAACTGGCAGACGTGATTTCAACTTCATTTACGTCACATTAAAATCGCTTTTTAAAGAAAACATTTTGTTAAGTGCAGAGAAATAACCATCAGTTACAGTAATGGCAAATATGCATTTAACTTAAAGCCATAAAATCAGACATGTAGTCTGGAAGGCTTCCTCACATTAGAAGGAGGGAAAAAAAAAAATCAAAGAGTTTTGACAGTTTTGTGAACATGTACGTTTGTGTATGTGTGTGACTTTGCTTGCACATGAGTGATTCTGTGTGTTCGAGCCTTTAACGAGCTTGTGGTGGTGGCGGCAGTGAAGAAATGTGAGCACACCAGCGTTCTCCGACGCTCGCCCTGTGCTTTGATGCAAAATACCTGCAGCAGAAGACAGATGTTCCACCATGACAGATGTTAATGATTAATGTTATTAATAATTTTTTGTATATTCACATTTTATATTTATCTAAATGTGCAAAATTATGTTGCAAAAAGCCTATTTTAATGTATGCATAACCTAATGTCACTTCCGGAGGCTTGCTGTAACAAAAGGCGTTGGTTGGGAGGCATCTGAGAACTGTAAACACGTCATTCATTAAGAACCAGTTTGACACTGTTTCAGTTTTGGGACACGGTGCGTTAGAAAATGGACACACTGTCCTCATGAAGGGTCAGCAACAATACTCAGGTAGACTCACTATTGTTGGTACTAAAGGACCCAAAGTGTGCTAACACCATTACACAACCATCAGTCTGGACCACTGATACAAGGCTGCATAGATTCATGCTGTGACTTCTAACTCTACCGTCTCAATGTCATAGAAAAATTGAGACTTGTTATAGCAGTCAACATTTTTACAATCTTTCCATCATTTCACTTTCATGACCTTATGTGAATTGCAGCTTCAGTCTCCCATTCTTAGCTGAAGGGAGTGGACCCCAGTGTGGTCTTCTGCTGCTGTAGCTCGTCTACTTTAAGGTTTGACGTGCTGTACATTCAAAGAGTCTCCTCTGTATACTGTGGATGTAATGAATGGTAATTTAAGTTACTGTAAACATTCATATCGACATAGCGGATTAGCCATTCTGCCCTCGGATCTATAGGGTGTTATCACCCAGAGAACTGCTGCTCGTTGACTATTACAGACCTCAGGTCAGACCGGCTCGTCTGACAGCAACAACCATGACACATTCAAAGTCACTTAAATCTCTCATTTGATGCTCAGTTTGAACTTCAGCAGATCATCCTGACCATGTTTACATGCCTAACTACACTGAGATGTTTGTGATCACTGGTTAGATGTTTGTCCTAACAATTAGTCAAATATAATAAATCTAATATAAACACATACTATTTTTACAGTTAAAAAGAAAAAAGTATTTCTTATGATGCTCATTGAATGTGTCTTTTAAAAATAATTCTTATTCATTAATATTATTTGAATTGCATTGTTGTTACTAAAACGAAAGAAGTCAAAGGAGCTTGCAAAGAAAAGCGTCTGGACTTCTTTAAGTTAAATGGTAAATGGCCTGTATTTATATAGCGCTTTACTAGTCCCTAAGGACCCCAAAGCGCTTTACATATCCAGTCATCCACCCATTCACGCACACATTCATACACTGGTGATGGCAGCTACATTGTAGCCACAGCCACCCTGGGGCGCACTGACCGAGGCGAGGCTGCCGGACACTGGCGCCACCGGGCCCTCTGACCACCACCAGTAGGCAACGGGTGAAGTGTCTTGCCCAAGGACACAACGACCGAGACTGTCCAAGCCGGGGCTCAAACCGGCAACCTTCCGATTACAAGGCGACCTCCCAACTCTTGAGCCACGACCGCCCCAAGTTGCTTGAAGACGTTTCACCTCTCATCCGAGAAGCTTCTTCAGTTCTAAGGTCAAATGGTGGAGAGTCCCAGATATAAACCTAGTGGGAGTTTCCCCCCACAGAGGGACAAAAGGACCCCCTGATGATCCTCTAATCGCCTGAGCCAAGGTGTGAAATTGGGCGTGGGTCCCAATCAGCCAGAGTTTCGGGTGTGTTCATTGTGAAACCTGGCCCCACCTTATCATGCGAATTCCTGAGATCAGATGGCCCAGGATGTGAGTGGGCGTTAAGGCATCTGGGAAGGGATCTCAAAACTGGATTATAGATGGCAGAGTTGGTGTCGTAAACCACCACCTCTGTTCAAAGATGGTCGCTCACAGTGGACATAGATGGCTTCTTTCACTCCTCTTTCAAACCATCTGTCCTCTCTGTCCGAAATGTGAACATTGGCATCCTCGAAAGAGTGTCCTTTATCTTTAAGATGCAGATGGACTGCTGAGTCCATCTGCAGATGGCCCACATCCTGGGCCATCTGACCTCAGGAATTCGCATGATAAGGTGGGGCCAGGTTTCACAATGAACACACCCGAAACTCTGGCTGATTGGGTCCCACTCCCAATTTCACACCTTGGCTCAAGCGATTAGAGGATCATCAGGGGGTCCTTTTGTCCCTCTGTGGGGGGTCACTCCCACTAGGTTTATATCTGGGACTCTCCACCATTTGACCTTAGAACTGAAGAAGCTTCTCGGATGAGAGGTGAAACGTCTTCAAGCAACTTAAAGAAGTCCAGACGCTTTTCTTTGCAAGCTCCTTTGACTACAATGACCTGGATGACTGAGAACCTTCACAGACATATAACGAAAGAAGTTTCAGTTAGCGACTTATTTGTGTAAAACCCCTGTCAAACCTGCTCGACCACGTTACGATGAATGTTTTGTGCATTGACTACAGACGTATACATGCTTACACTCAGCTGTCAGTCTAACTAGGCCAGAGGTCGGCAACCTGTGGCTCGCATCAAAACGTCGTTAGCTTTGTAGGTATAAGTGAAACCAAAACTAATGTGCACACTAAAAATTGTGTTTATGGACATGTGGATCAGATGTATATTTAAATACACTAAACAAGTTGGAGGTATCCAAGAAGAGTCAGCAGGTAACGACAGGGAAGAATCTCTTTAAAGAGTGGTGAAAGACAGGCAATGCCAGCCCTGAATCCAAAAAACAACTGTGAATAAGCCTTATAATATAACCTTTTAACGTCATATACCTACAAGGGACAGTTCACCCCAAAACATGTTTTTGAGAAGATGTATACTTGTATGGTAATATAAGCTTAGAATATGTCAAAAGGCAGGTAGGGCTTGCTGTTAACACAAATTCTTGAATATTTTACTTCTACATCTAAGATTGAGTTAGTTCTCTACAGTTACACATTCCAGTTTCCAGCTAAGCACTTCAAGGAAGTATCTGAAGAATGAACCATGTGGTGACGCTGTGGTCAGAACCACTGATTATGGATCTCTTACTATTTGAGGGCTCAGGCAGCACTGAAGTCACCTATTAGATAAATAAGATAATTTTTTCACTGTAAGTCAGTCTACTTCTTGTACCTGACCTTTTTTTTTTTGGTTAAACCACTTAACTCTGGTTCATGAGTCATGCAACCATGAAAAAGGTACCGAACACAAATGATGTTCCACTGTTGCAGAAAAATGAGCAAGTAACACATTAAATTGTATCTTTAGGCACTTTGTTACAATATCGCGATACACGATATATATCACGATATGTTTAAATAAACTCCAAAAACAATGTTATTTCAGTCATATCGTGCCTAGAATTGCACTGGTTTACTCATTCAAATCAACCATTCAGTGATTTTTTCTAGTGAAAATAAAAAATCAGAATGAATTGAAATGTTTTATTTTTAACCATTCTTTAACCATCAGTTTCCACCGAGGTTTTTCACAGTGTCTTTCTGTGATCAACACAACAAAAGATCACAGCAACAAAAAAAGTACATCAAGCAAGACTTCATGAGACAAACAAAACAACTGAAATTAAAAGGGTGTCTTTTGTGCTTCTAACATAAGAAAACTGTTAAATAAAATTTTTGATGACGTCAAATTACAGAAACAAAAGTCTAGACAGTGACTACAAAAAGCGACTGACCAAGAACAGTCTTAATTTTATAGTGAAAGACTTTTCAGCTGGTGGAATAAATTCACCTTTAGTGGCAACAGTTTTACTGCATGCTTTGCAAATTTTCGCATTTTGTTTGACATCCTCCTCCTGAAGTCCAAATGACGAGCGAGTCTCATTCCCTCGCTTTGTCCCTATCTGGCAGGACATAAACACGCATGCTCAGCGCAGTGTGCCGGGTAGGACGGGGGTTAATGACATTAAAAGAAAAAAAAAAGTGCTTAATATTTTCATGGCAACATGCTCGATGGTTACAATAAAGCCATTTTAACCAACGCACATGGAATAACCTGTGATACATCAAATACGTTCGATATGTTGCCTGCTCCTACAGTTCAGTCAGCAGTGTGGGCGATCAGGTCAAAATTGATGGAAATTAAAACACATAAATGCTGTTAGAGTTTGAACCATCATCAGGAAAGTGTCTGATTTCTCTGAGGTCTCATTTGTTCATCCCAAACACACAGCCAGTGCAGTAAAAACATTCCTGGATAGAAAAACACACAATAGAACAGGATTCATAGTCATGGACTCGGCCTCCCCGGAGCCCTGACCTCAACATTATTAAAGCAGTGTTGGACCATTTTAACAGAGAAAGTAATAAAAGACAGCCAACATCCAAAGAGGAGCTTTGGAATGTGTCCTTCAGGAAGTCTGGAGAAATATTCCTGAATAATATTTAAAGGAAAAAGCAGAAAGCTCGCCTAAGAAGGTTCAGACTGAGTGAAGAATAAAGGTCATCATACCAAACATTGACTTCTGAGCTTGTGAGCTTCTATAGTGTATTTTCATTTGTTTGCTTATTTCAAGAATGTACCCATTTCCCATTTTCCTAAACAAATGTCAAAAAGAAAGCAGTGCCTTGAGACTTTTTCACAGTATTGTATATGTGAACCTTGTTCTAAGATTTGCTGAAAACCAGCCCAGACAAAGAAGATCACACCAAAGTATCTGAAGATCATCTCAGCATTATCATGTCTGTTACCCTTTTCATTTCCTTCCACCAAACCACATGGAATTATCAGTCGCTTCGACATTTACCTTTCCATTAAATGCTTTAGAGCCCTCTGCACATTTAAAGCTACCTTTACCTAAAGACTTTTTAGGTAATGGTTTGATTACAAATAAACATGAATATGTAGAAAATGTTTTTCAAATTGTAATCCCGGCATGCTAATTTCTGCCTCGACTTTCTCAAACTCAAACCCTGTTTGTTTCCACCGTTGTTCATTTCAGCGCCGTGCCCTCCTCCATTCCTCGCTTGCTCCACTTTCATTCTTTTACTTACAGCAGTCATCTGCTCTGTGTGTTCATTGTTTCCTCCGCTCTCTTTGACTATGTACAGCTGCTGTTTTCTCTGCCAGCGAATGCAATTACGGGCTGTTGGAAGAGTGTGTATGTGTGGGTGAATTTAGGTAACTGTCTCTGTATGCACCGAGTCAGTATGCATGCCTATCCTTTTAATTTGCATCTGTGCGTGCACTTGAGTGGGCATCACCCCCCATTTTTCCCCTCATCTGTTTACTTGCATTTTAAAGTAGCTGTGTGGGCGTCAGATGATGCCTGAACAACTGAGGAGCTACTTTCATTTTGAAAATCATAAAATGGAATTTCATTGCATTGCTTTTGGATATATGAAATAGAACGGCTCGTTTAATGTAGCACAGCCACAAAGCCTTCCTTTTGTACCATTCCATCTGAAAGGACAATTAATTTTCTGTCCTTTTCTGTACGGAAAATCCCATAAGTGAAAACTACTTTAGCCGTGACATTTAGCCTGGTTAGCCCGCTTCACATGATGTACTGTTTCTTTTTCACTTATTATAAATTAATTGGTTATTTACCAAATTGTCAGTTCTGTGTAGATATCACTGACTCAGTCAAGCATAAAAACGTGCCCAACTCAAGGGATGAACCAGTGTTAAGTATCATTCCTATCAAAATACTCAGGTAGCCTTTGTCCAAAGAAAATCTTTGAAAGATCTTCAACAAGAGTAGCTGAAGACTTTTCCAAAGTACTCTGTCTGCAAAGGACTTGTAGTAGTTACTAGTTCTTATCAATCAAGATAAAATTCCTAATAGGAAAGGCTGTGGCTCAGAAGGCTGGCGGTGTGATCCCCGATTCCTCGAGTCTGCATGTTGTATGAATGTGTTTGTCAGTCTTGTAGTAAGAAAGTTCCTTCATTGGTCAAATAGAGTAGAAAAGTACCAGTCTAAAGAGTACCATGCACTTCTCAGTAATTATTCCGTAGTCAGAGGGAAAATAGATTAAAAAAAGCAAAAAGAAACAAGAGTTCAAAGACATTTTTCTCAAGTAGCATCTTAACAGGATAACATGTACACTCTGATTTTACACAGCATGATGATTTAGAAGTCCCTGAGCTATAGTTGTGTCTGAAAACAAATAACACCTTGAATTTGGAAGCTACAGTAACCAAATTCTAGCTCGCGTGTGATCTTTTCTGTGTCCAAATTTAAAAGCCATAAAGTTCAGCTTATCAACTGATTAACAGATACTGATTACATTAAATACTAAAACCTGAGAATGTGAGGATTTGTAATCTTCGTGTATTTTACCTTAATGCTGACAGATAACAAAACATTTAATGTTTTGTTGTTTAGTGAGAACCTGATTTTTTTTTTACAGTTTGAGACAAACTGCTAAACACAAAAAACTAAACAAATATAAACAGATTAAACAATAATACATTATTGCAGTCATTTTTTTTTATTTGTAGGTTTAAAAAAAAAAAAAGCTGGGACGCTGTGTAACATGTACACAAAAACAGATTACAAAGACTTGCAAGCCCATATTTTATTCACAGCAGATACATTTGTTCCACACACACAAACACACCAGCCTTTTGACATCAAAGCTGTCCAGCTTTCTCCACATCCCTGCAGCCCCTCCACCTCTGCTCCTTTGTGTACCTCTCTAATGATGAGCCAGTGTGTGAGGGCCGCCAACAATGTAGGTCTGCCACGGCTGACCTTCCTTTCGCCTCTCCTCCATGTTTCTGTGGATGTGTCAGAATGACTGCACTCTCCCTCGTCCCTCCGTCAACCGTTGGTGCTATTCTTTCACAAGCTGCGGCCCTGCTGCAGCCGCATAATTGCCCCCGCTGCTCAAAACACGTAGGAACAATCAGCTCCTGATGCTCAGCCCTGCTGACCCAGCAGGAACAAGAAGCAGGGCATGGAATTATAATGACATTTAATTCATTTAAAGTGGAGGTAAATCGCTAGCAGCTTCTAGTTTCTACAGCTCTCGACTTTGTCAGCTGACTTAACGAATCTATTTAGCGGAATGCAAGCTAACGAGCAAAACTACTGTTAATGCGGGTGAACGGTAAGTATTAACATTAAATATATAACATGGCAAAACAACGCAGTAGAGCAACAGACTATACCAGCAGTGCTACCATTAAGGCTCATCCCATTTGACGGGGACTATTTCTCAAAAGATTTACATTTCTGATATGAGACTTAACTGAAACAGAAGCAACGAAGACTTTATAATTACAATACTTCTTCTTCCTCTTAATTTACAAGAACAGACAGCTGCTTTATCTAAATAGAGCAAAACTAAACCTAATACATGCAAACACCATCAGCATTTAACCGACGTAATATTTTCAAATCAGCTTAGTATCCAACTAAAAAGTTTCCAAAGCAGTCACTAGAGACAAATTTCATTGAGCCCTGCAGTAATCACTGATCTTTTATTTAATTACAGTCCCCTTCCTTTGCCTCATCTTACAGCAGCCTTCAAATCTAAATATATGTCATCAATATATATTGGTTCATCTCCTCCCCCTTCTCGACGTAAACGGCGTTCACGCCGCCGTCGTGCCAGTACAGCTCAGCGTCTGTGCGTCACACACTCAGCCCAAACGTTCTGAACACGGACTTCATGACTTATCCACCACCGTGAGTAGCACTGTTTGGCCCTCCGTGGATATTGTGTTGCCTAACTCAGACAATTCTGCCACTTTGTGTTTGGACTCTAGAGACACTATACAGCGAGGCACCTCCGTGTCAGATTATTCACCAGTTGCTCTCGCTAGTAATCTTTGTGTTTTTGAGCCCTCAGATTCTTGTAATGCTCGCAGTGATCTCCCCGAGTTAACTAATATGAATGCTTCACCTGTAGAGTTAGACTGTTACTCCACACCAGACTCACCTACATACTGCTACCAGCATGGTAGCCCCGCAGAACTGCTTTAATCAGCCTGTACATTCTGAGGTTTCCGGGAAACTGATCTGCAGTATGTCCACGCATGAAACAACACAAAAACCAGCCCAGACACAACAGCATAATTTGATCATCAACAAAGTGCAATGTGCAGTAGTAGCAACAACACTCATGGTTTAGTGTTATTAACCATGATAACGGCAGCAGGTATAAAAGGCATAACATGACAGAGGTCGCCTTCCTCAGCATCGTCCTGTTATAAAGTCTAAAAGCTGCCGAGACCTCCCTGAAATCTGACCAGCAGCTGTAACCAAGTCTGGTCTTACTGGTCATAGACAAATCAACTTGTTAACACACTTGTTCTGTACAGGCCAGCTTCGACAAACTTTAACCGCCAACTTCACAGAGCTGACATTTTAGGAGATATAAATAACACAAACTCTTGCACGCCTGTTCTCTGAGCGTTGGAATGGGCTTCAATATTCTCAAAGCCCTCTTCATTATATTTTTATGGATTAATAATTTAAGAGAAAAAAATGCTGGAAAAAAAAAATGTTTCTGTGTGAATGTTCTGGTCAGGATTCAAAGAGTTTAACACAGTGCAAATAAAAGCAACAAGTAATCAAGTGCTATGTGCGCAATTACCGATTAAGGGCTTCACCAAAGACCGTACATACTGGTGAGCTGTTAGTTTAGTTTTTCTACAGTAATATTAATAATTTCCTATCAATGATATAACAGCAGAAACTAGTTTGACATGATTTGAGCTTATGCGCCCACACCATTACAGCCACCACCTGCCGGTTTGATCTGTGCTTTCACATCGTTCATCCTACCATCCAAATGTCTGCTGAGCCATTATGAGCCTCAGTTTCCTGTTCTTAGCCGACAGGAGTGGCACCCGGTGTGGTCTCCTGCTGCTGCAGCCTGTCAGCTTCAAGGCTTGGTGTGTTTTCCAAACACATATCCTTCTGCATACCCTGATTAAACTGTTGCATTTCTAGCAGCTTGAAGAAGTCAATCCTTTCTTCTCTGACATCAACAAGACATTTGCACCCAGAGAACTGCAGCCCACTGAATATTTGTTTCTTTCTGACACATCGACAGTTTGTGAAGGACTCAGACCAGCCTATCTGGCACCAACAACGATGACACGTTCAAAGTCGTTTAAATCTTCATTTTATTTCTCATTCTGATGCTCAGCTTGGACTTCAGCAGGTCCTCTTCACCACGTCTATGTGTCTGCATGCATGAAGTTTGCATGTTAATTGTTCAGATTGAACAACATCAAACTAAACAAACACACAAGACTACAGCGAACCACTGTAAATGTTTCATGTGCTTAAAAAGGTTTTTCACAGGCGGACTGTTTTCATTCTCTCTGGTGGGCGCGCACACACACACACACACACGCGCACGCGCACACGCACACACACGACGAGATAATGGGATGTCATCCAGCCTCCGTTGCCCCATGTGCCCTTTCTGCAGTGACAGAACAGCTGGGCCATTTAACACACTTGTGTGCTTTTCCAAGCCTTCTGACTGGTTCAACATGGCCAAAGCTTCCTAAACTCAACACAAAAACACAACTGCTCAGTTATTGTGCTTGCCACGCTAACAAACCACTGACCTGACTGACTAATGCTGGCTTTGCGTTCTATACATCACTGCATGACGTGAGGAGACTATCAATGATGAAGCATAATAAGCATGACTCAGACTCCCTGTCTGCCTGTGGAAGAGCTGAATGGAGGGGACAAAGGTTCTCAGGTGAGGCTGAGAATTCATCTTTGTCTCTTTCTGTCCTCCCTCAAACTTCTTTTTCCATCTTTCCCGTTCCCTAAACCGCAGCTGAAATCTGACTTTGTAATTCCTGTTCCTCTTCAAACTCATCCTCTGCACTACATCTTCACACTTAGAGGAATCAGCGTGTGGCCACATCAATAAATAACTGTATTGTGTCAGTGCATTTCAGACAACAGTCAACATGCAGGACCAATGTTATGCATCATCTCTACAGCTGTATCTCAACAGTCGCCTTATGACTTAGTAAAGTTTTTTTTAATCTAAGCCACAATGTAACATTGCTTAGTCCAGACCTCCAACTACCAGTTCTCAGATTAAATGTAGTTTTACGTCACAGCACCTTGGTGGGGACTATCCGGTTGTTCAGTCTGACGTCACTAGCCGTGTCTGGACCTAAACTCCGCTGCAGGTCCATATATGAAACGATCACTATGGCATTACTGAGAGTTGAAAAACTGTTTAAAGTCTTTCATCTTTAATAAAATGATCAGCGTTCTGCTCTACCAGGTGTAACAATTGAGTTTAACATCCAGGCATCCATGAAAACGGAATTTATGATATTTAACGGAGTTAGAAGTTAGCAGGGAGTTAGCTCGCTAGCTTCTATCTAAATACAATATAGCATGTCCTGACTGCGGGGTTTTGGAAACAAATTAAAACGTACAGCTCTGTTATCACTTCCAACATAAATGAAGACAGAAAACTAAACAGCAGTGACGTTTGTAGGGTTACTGAAGTTGGGCTAGCTGCTATATAATGATGTGCTACGTGACCGCTAGCGACACAGCTATGTTAGCATAATATAAACAAGCTAACTTTTTTTCCACTCGATAAAAGTTAACGTGAGTGTTCTCGGTGGTCAGGAACAAATGTAATCGCATGGCAGGATGCTGTAAAAGGACCACACTTCAGCCAGGAGAACAACTGAGATAATCCATCCACAATACGAGGTTAGTCATTCATATACTGCTGCATGGGCTGGGCTGTAGTTACATCCTAAGGTTTTAAAAACTGAGCTTAAATAAATGATTAGCGGTAATAAAAGCCGAGGGAGGTCAACAGTGATCACTGACTGTTTTAGGAGCTTTTTGAGATCAAATAGAAGAAAATACATAACATTGAACATGTTAACAACACAAAAGCCATATTAAACGCAGACTACTTTAGGCCCGGAAGTAGGATTCGTCGCGTCATCACTGAACAACCGGATAGTTTTAGCCACAACATGTTAGACAACAATCTAATAACAAATAAATAAAAATAAAAGAGACATGCAACACCCTTGACATTAACCATGATCAAATGAAACATCTGAAAGCTCTGCAAGGAATTTAATCCAGTACAGTAACCCCTCTCTGCATGTTTGAAATTAAAAATTAAACAAGGCTTTTGTAAAGAATTAAAGAATGTCTGCCTCCTTCCAACCATAAAACTTTTGTGCAGTCAACCAAATGTCTAACACTATGGAGATATTCTCAGTAATGAAACTCTGTATATGTCACAGTGACATTTTGTACTCACCATTGTTCTGTAAGAAAAGGTTGGATGGACTTCAAAGTTAAACCATCTCACGTTATCCATTTATAAAGCTCTACCACCAAAGTTCAATCTATAATTCACGTTCGTCTAAACTCCCAACCATAAATGTCCTGATTTGCACACTTATCACACTTATTAAGCGAAATGGTTGAGTTAAGTTTCAACTCCTCAGTCTCTTAGAGACTTTAATTTTTTTTTTTTTTTAACAAGCTTTGAATAATTGTGTGCTCTGTTATCCTGCATCCGTTTCTTGTTCTCGAAACTGTTCCATCACTCTCATTAGACTCTTTCGAGTCCTGAAAGCTCCAGTCAGTCACTCATGCAGCATAAATTAATGAATGCTAGCCCGACTTAATTTTAGGTTCATGGACAGCCTCTGATGTACTAGAAGACGAGGTGGTGCAATTGTTTACCGGCAAATTGACATTTTTTGTTTTTTCTTTTCATGTTTTTTTTTTTTTTTTTTTTAAAAAGGAAGACATGTTCGCAATACTTGACATGGGTTACATATATCTTAAAATAAGACAAGATTGAACAAGAACATGGGACAGGTGGGCTAATCTGATGAATATTAGCTGGCTTTAATGTTAGTGGAACACATCGACTCGATCCTCAAAAAGTGATTTACGCTGATTAAAGTTAAGCACGATCAGTTCCATGATCACAGCTATAAACAAACCCTGCATTCGATGTCGTACATTCAAGCTGTCGTTTGCTGTACTGAAGAAAGAAAGAGGAAAAAAAAAGACCAAAGAAAAGACAGCAGATGCAACGCACGACCTTTGAATCTCTCAGGAGTGAAGGATGGAGACCTCCTAAATGAAAAATTCACAGTCCTACTAAATTATTATTCTGAGCAGGACCCAAACAAAAGTAGTAAACTTTCTCTATAGCAAACTACATCTGCAGGTGGAGGCTATGTTCTCACAGGTGAAACACACGAGAATCTCACTGAGCTTAAAATTAATCTCGTAGAGCTCAGTTGAGCTTTGTTCACAGATCTGTTCAGAACATGTTCATGACCTAGGTGCTCTGTCAGTTTAGGCACATCAGAGCCTTGAGCTAACTGCCAATGTCAACATGCTGGTTATATTCTCTTTAGTGTAATGTGTTAGCATGCTAACTATTAGCACAAGCACAAAGTATTACTGTAGCTGACAGGAATGGCAGATTTTCGACTGCTAAACGTGACATTGGTGCAAAATGAAAGATCACACTTGTCAAAATTCACCATAGAGAATATAAACGTACCAGATTTTATACCAAACCATCCGATCCAACAGCTACAGAGATATTTCAGTGACAAATGAAAAGGTCAGGAGCTTCCCAAAGTCATTGATACAGTGTCCTGGAACCCTAAAAGTCTCAACAAGATTTCATAACGATGGACACCGAGACATTTCAGTGACAGAGCAACACTGTTTTCCATCCTTTCCTGGAGTCATACTAGAAAAATCTATATTTTGAA
Organism: Rhamphochromis sp. 'chilingali'; assembly: GCF_963969265.1. Lineage (NCBI taxonomy): Eukaryota > Metazoa > Chordata > Actinopteri > Cichliformes > Cichlidae > Rhamphochromis > Rhamphochromis sp. 'chilingali'. Next base: position 32,574,365 of record NC_137942.1, on the reverse strand, counting down.
CATTTTATCATCTCACAGCACATGATTTCGAAATACTAGAAGACGTTTTACTCAAGTTTTTAGGCAGATGGCCCTAAATGTCGACTTTGTTTCTATTATAGCCATCAAGCTAAATGTTAAGGACCACTTAAAGGCACCATATGCACCATCAAAATGTGACACAGCCACTGATAATTTGTCATATTTAACTTTCAATTGTTTAAAGCAATAAACCTCAGTGTGGCTAGAAAGTAGTGTGATGTTTCTTTGTTAAGATTTATTGAAGCATTTAATGACCTTTACTGCATAGCGCTCCTTCCATCTCTCCCTAATCTTCTGTCTGGCTCCACTCTGTATCATTTAATAAGGCAGAAATGTCATTCAAATGTCAGTTAGTGATACCTATAAGAAATGAAAAATATAAAACTAAAGGGGGTAGGGGTGGGGGGTGAAACAAACAAAAAAAAAACGACTCACCATTATATTCTCATCTGTAGGAGAAGCTTGTTTTGTTTCCTTCTTTTATTCTTCTCCGTCACCATACGGATATGTTCTGTGTTTACTTCGTTCGGGCATATAACGCTCTGTTACATCTGACAGTCAGTTCTTTATTTTTTGCATCTTCCTGCAGAGTAGTAAGAGAACATGAGGCTCCCAATACTTTCTCCTCTTCCTGGGGTAGCTTCACTACTCCAGCTGTCCCACAGAGACGTCCAAACTCAAGGCGGTGGGGGTACTTCCAAAGCCGTCCCCTGAGCGATTGCTGATTTCTGCTACTGCTCAGATCTTGAGGCTTGTGTATGATGTGACTTTGCTGAGGATCAGATGAACTGAAGTTTTGTGCAAGTACCTGGCTACTGTTGCTATACTCGTGCCTTTAAGGCAATTGGAAGATTCCAGAGTGAGAAGTCTACTGCGTGGCTTAAAGCATCAGGTTAGTGAGCATGTGTCGCCTGCTGGGTAGATTAAAGCACCAGGATAGTGAGTCGTGACTGAAAGTTTACTTCTGTTTCCTGACTATCCAGAAGTTGTGTTTGCTGAGGTATACAGTTGTCTGCCTGAAGTAGAAAGTGTGAGCTTAATGAGGATTTTCCTTTAGGTAAGAAGCAGACCAGGTTTGTGTTGATCGGTTCTATTTAGGCCGTGAACAGGTAAGGGCTGGCAGGTGGTTACAGGTCAAAGGTCTTTGCTCACGTCACGGTTGCACTGAGATCTTGAGAGGCAATACTGGTTGTCACGGTAACAACAGCGGCAGGTCACGGGTGTATTATTGCTTCGTGTTCCAGTCACTGGGCTGGCTGTTTCAGTGGTGGAGGTAGACAGTGGGAGAGGATCCCTGAGGTAAAATGGAAAAACACTGCAATGAGAAGAAGATGAGGAACTAATCATGGAAAGTAAACGGATGTTTCTTCCTTTTCTATTTCCCTTCGAGGTAGAAAGCAGATGTGGTTTTCTCTGACTGGAACCAATGACGGGAGGTAAAACTGTGCTGTCAAGTCTAATCTTCTACACTGGTAAAGAATGCTGGTGGTTTGCCAGAGTCTGAAACAAGTCGAATCTTTCCCTCTCATTCAGAGTGGATAGGGTCATTTAGGGGCTTCGCCTATGGAAGAAAAAAAGAAAAGAAAAACAAGTTAGAGAGGCAACCACATTGTGTTGGCAGAGGAAAAGACAGGCAAAAGTCAGTAGGGTCTGGACAAGATTTCCCTCTTGATCACAGCAACAGAGGACCTCACAAAGGCTACATTTACACAGCAAAGGCCCACAATCGGTTGGCAAGTGCTTGCTGGCGGTCGCTGGGTACACAAAAAACCTCCTTGTGATTACTTTGATCCATTTTTAAAGATTTTTTTTCTACAACCTTTTTTCCCTTGCCGAAAACAAGACAGCGATTATTCTCCTAAAACCTGAACTCATGGTATGCATTTCTAATTTCTCTTTGTCGGCTTTATAGTGTTCGATAGAACAGCCGTCCCCAACCCCCGGGCCATGGCCTGATACCAGTCCTTGAGTCGTTTGGTACCGGGCCGCAAGAGTTGAGGCTCGGGTGTGAAATTTATGGTTTCGGGGTTTTTTAATCAGTTTTTATCGTTTAGGTTTCCCTGGGTCTTTTCCTGTGTGTTATGAACAAATTTTGGTACAGGTACTGGTTTTATTTTGTTGTATTTATCGGTGACGCCTTAAAGGCCGGTCCATAAAATATTGTTGGACATAAACCGGTCCGTGGGGACCATAAAGTCACATTTGAGTAATGATGTGCAAAACTCTATATTTGGTGTCTGAACACAGCAGAATTTTTCCTGAGCACAAAAACAACAACTGTGAAACAACAACTGTGCCCCTTTGAGCCATATGGCTCATTTGAAAGAGCAAAATTTAGTTTGTGGTCTAGACAACCCAAAATGTCATGTCCCCATATGTGGACGGCAGTCCTAGGAGGTTAAGTAAAAACACTTGGACACATTTTGCATTTGATGCCAAGAACAATACGACTCTGTATAAACCACATGGAGCAACTTTTACCGGTAAAAACACAACAAACCTTAAATTTTAGTCAAATGAATCAACTTGTGATTTAGTCTACAAGAATCTTATGATATTTTATTTAATTAACAAGACTAAAATTACCAGAGTTTAGATGACAAAATTGGTTTTTATTTTACCTTTGTTTATACAGGTAGCCCCATTTAGACTCGATGTCTCATTTACAAGAGAGACAAACGTATTAAATGACAACAAAAATACAACAGCAATTAAATAGGAAATATAAAAAAAAAAAAAGAAGAGTCTAATGTTTACACAGTCATGTCAGAAACAGGAATACGTTCCTAGTGATGATTTTACAGGGTCATTTGAACGTCTTTTACATCTGCAAGTGAAATCAGCTGAGAGCTGCAAATCCTTCTGTAATGTTTTCCATGAACATGGAGCAGAAAAGGAGAATCCTGTTTTCCAAGTTCTGTACAAACTGATGGAACGATGAATGTAATGAAGAGACTGCAGACTATGACTAAGATGTTTATGTAACATGTAATCTGATATATAAGCAGGGAGTAAATCACAAATAGATTTATAGATTATACCAGTGAATCATCCTGCATAAGGCCAACGAGGGCCAGCCAGAAAATATAAAGTACAGTGATGTGTTAAAGGTTTACAACCAGTCATAAATCATAAAGTGTCCCGTGATAAACAGAGTCCGAAAGATGGTGAGAATGAGCAAAGGTGTTCGTGTAAATTATATCACCGTAATCTAGGACGGGTAAAAAAGTGGTAGCAACAAGCCTTTTTCCTGCGGTGAAAGAGAAACACAATAGATTTCAGAAAAAGAGGCCCAACTTCAAGTTTCCTTAACAGGTGCTCAATGTGTGGCTTAATGGAAAGATTATCATCAATCACAATACGCAAGTATTTGCATGAGGTCACAGTTTCAATAGATGCCTTGAGCAGATACAAAAGAGGGAAGTGCTGCAGGCTGAAGAGCATTTAAAAGCAGTCTGACAGAGGTGAGAGTGTACACAATCAGCTAGTTGTAACTGTTCAAAAACCATGTGGACGGAGGAAGGAGACAAATTTCCACAGTCGCCTGTGCTTTTCATAAAACTAAACTTTTACTTTGAAGGCAAACGGTCTTCAGGTTCACTGCAGCTTAGAGACCAGTTTGCAAGGCGGGCAACCTCAGCAACCAGCTACTGACCAAAGCAATTGCAGGGAGGGTTTTGGGACAGACCTGTATACCTCCTTGCAACCAATTTCATGCTAGCAGCTGCAATCAACCTTGAGCAAACTCTTTACTCAAAGACCAGCAGTGCTAGGCCTGTGTGACCAGGGATTAGACAGATTATCGGGGCAACCCATGAGCTGCTGCTATGGTTGAGGATTAGGTCTGTACAGGTGAAGAATCTTCTTGGGAAAGATCACAGCAGTGATGTCACCCAATGTATAAAATGAAAAACTAGACTCAGATGTTAAAGTCACATTTTGTTGACCCAGCCATCATTTTTGACCATTCTAAGAATTTTTTTTGCAAAGTGCTTTAAGTCAAATGGATTTTAAAAAAAGAACACTTTTTTAAATTACAAATTAGAGAAAGATCACCATCAAAGGTCAGGACTCTTATTTGCTACAATTTGCTTTTTGCCAAATTAATATTCTCTCATGTTAAGATTTGGCAACAACTATTCAGATCGATAAATATTTGTTTTGGCTCTTGTTCGGCTGTGCATTGAGCTTGATTCTTAGAGCAACAAACAGAGCAAATCTTTTTGTCAGAAGTTACTGTGGCAATAGGCAGAAAGGCCCATTAGCAGATTCTGGGGTCTTAAAGAGGTCAAGAGTGGCTCACATGCAATTTAGCACTGCTGGATGCTTTCATTTGATTCTAGCTGAAGTGTAATATCGCACCATCCTCTGCAAGTCTGCGTGCATTACAATGAGTGTGGCCACAGGGCTGCTTATGCAAGTCGTGCAATCAGTTGCTTAGTTACTTTTTCAAATAAAGAATCCCAGTGTAAAGGCAGTGTTTCTGACTCAGTCTGTTTGGAGGTTCTATAGTTTTGTCATTTTTAATGAGTTTTTAATTTTATTTCATTTGTTTTTAATTCATTCTTCTGTCAGTTTAGTTTTTATTGTTTCAAAAGGTTTCGTTTTAGCTTCGTTTTAATCGTTTCAGAGTTTATATTTGTCTTTTTAATTGATCTTTTTAGGGGTGGCAGTATCTCAGGAGGTAGAGCAGATCATCTACTAATTGGAAGTTTGGCAGTTCGACATTTGTGTGAATGAGACAAGTTGTATAAAATCGTCTTTGTGCTCAGTGAGAGTCGAAAAGCACTATATAAGAACCAGTCCATTTAATTGTTACTGTGTGAAGGGCCTACAGGAAAATCAGCACAGGTATTACTACTCTATTTGAAAGAAGCTGACTCAGTCTTGTAGACATCCAGAGTCTCAAACACATCTGTCACCGACTCGGTGACGTAAAATGTATAATAATAGTTTAACCAAAGTAACAGATTTCCTCTATATTTCTATTTTTAGTTAGTTAGTTGTACTTTTTTTTCAAACGTCTGAATGTTTTCTCACATCTAGTTTTAGTCAACTATGATAACCCTGCTACGTGCCTGTGGAGCGTATCCAGTTGTGAGCTTGAAGAGCTCCATGTGGGTGCTACAGTTACCTTTCAGCCAAAGTGTGGGGGAGGAGGTGTTACCAGTATAGCTCACAATACAATGAGGTAAAGGTACAGTAGGCTACACTCCATAACTCCAACCCATAATCCAGATAAGCACTTCATTGTCAGTTTGTGTCGGTGGCCCTGTGTAAACCCCTGAGTTGCTTGTACAGCAGGAAGGCACGCTGGGAGTGGCAGAGTACTTCACGGAAACGCTCTCAAGCATAATCAAGACGCTTCAACACTGGCTGCATTTACATACATTTGTTCATGTCAGACATGTTAAACAAGAACAGTGATTCATGCACAGCAGAAAAAAACCAAAGCAGCAGTATGCAATGACGTGCTTCCTTACACGTCAGCGCTTCTCTGTAGTGTCGATAGAGCTCATAACCAACAAATGCATGGAGGTCATTTTGCATCTGCTAGAGCTACAGGACTTATTTAGTATGCAAAGCAGCTACTGGGTGGAAAGTCTATTATAGGCACCCCCATTTAAATGCACACACACACACCCTGTTAATCTCCCTCCATCTGTGCGAGCTGGCCTCGGGTTCTCTGTCAGACACACATCTCATTGTGTGACTATCTGGCTCATTTAGACTCATGCAAGTCAACTTCATGCTAAAGACACATATCACCTCTTCTCTCCAGAGAAAATGTGAAAGTCGAGCCTCATTTTATTTTTTCTATTGAGGGTCCTCCATCAGACTGTAGCTGGATCACACATGTTAGCTTAAAGATAGCAGCACACAGATTAAAATGACAGCCTTTAATTGTTTAGTAGTATTTGTATTACCTTTATATTTTTCAAGGCTCTTGTTCACATAAAATAAACCAATTAAAGAGCGTTGTATATTCAGATACCTACACAGAAGGAAACCCCACACAGAAAAGCTCCAGCCTCCAGCAGGTTCCTCTCATGTATAAAAATTTCTATATTAGTGGTTTTCAAATATGTAAAGGTGTGCCCTGTGCATTTATGTCTGCAGAAACAATGCGATCTCACAGCAGTTCCTGAAATAAACACAGTCTCTATCTTGCTTCTGAACACAGAAACACACAGAAACATCTGGATGTTTATCTGTGTCCCTCAGTGAGTTTGTCTGTCCAGCATGGATCCACTGATGTAAATAAATAAAATCATAAATTTCTTTTTTTTTTTTTTCCCCTTCTTTCTTTTCTCTCGCTAACTTCCCCTCGTTGGACAATAAAGTATTGAATTGAATGAACGGTGCTGCTGTGGAGGGTAAGCAGCACCAAGTTCCTGGGTGTGCACATCTCTTCTGGTCAGCAAAGCCCAACAGTCAGGGACTCTACTTCCTCTGCAAACTGAGGACAGCGAGAGCATCAACCTCCACTATCAGCAGCTTCTACAGAGATCAAAGAAAGAAAGATTTCAGAGGGGCTCATTTCACCCCCCAAACCAGATTTTTAAGTTTGAGTCATACACATCGCTGAGTTTCACCCTGCATTTGTAATCACTCTCAGTGCATTATTAATGTAAGCTGCATTGCTTGGCTAGGTTCAGGCATTAAAAACAACTTTACTAGGTTTTGAGGTCAAATGCACCTCTTGCTACATCTTACCAAGGTGTAGGCAAACACGAGATATACTTCCATCTCAAATCTACTGCTAAGAAATTTGGGAAACAGATTTGTTTTTCGTGACCTTTTCATGTACTGACAGGAAATAGCCTGCAACAGCACCAAGTCTTCTTTAGATATACTGAAGATATTTTTGATTGCATATTTGTAGCATCTGTACCAAGCATAACACTCATGGTATTAGTACTGTTGGTTCACACCAGGAAGGTCGTGGGTTCAAATCCATGATGTGGTTGGGCCTATCAGTGTGCAGTTTGCATGTTCTTCCACACAGGGTCTCACTGGGGACTCCAACTTCCTCCCACAGTCCAGAGACCGGTGTTAATTTTGTTGACCCACAGTTTTCATCAATGACCATTTTTCACCCTGACAAGAACGAGATGACAACTAAAGAAATAACAGAACAGAAACTATGATGAAATGTACTGGCACTTTCATCAGTGAATAAAAACAAAAATTTATGGTGCGATTAGATCTGTGTAGAAAAGCGGTGCACGTTTGGAAGTGAGCCGAGCAGAACGGCGAGGTTAGACGCCCGCTGATCTGCGCGGAGGAAACGGTACAATTGTTCTGATGCTTCTTGTTTCTCATAAAAACACAACCAAACGTCAACACAGGAAGAGAAGAGTCAGACAAACGCACAACACATTTCGTATTTGATGTCACGAAAAATAAAACACCTGGTAAAATGGTGGAGCAACTCCCACTCACAAACTCTTACAGTTAATTGAATCCACTCAGATTTAGTCTACAATAATCTTACAATATTTAGTCAAATGCTGAAATTCTAACTAAAACTAAAAGATGACTCAACATAAGATAAGATAGAACTTTATTAATCCCTCGGGTGGGTTCCTCTGGGAAATTCGATTTCCAAAAAAGCACAGCACCGACAGAAGTTACAGAATATTTTTTTTTTATATATATATATATATATATATATATATATATATATATATATATATATATATATATATATATATATATATATATATATATATATATATACACACACACACACACACACACACACACACACACACATATAAATACAGAGACAATATAAATAAAATATACGAAGGGGATAAATAGAATAAATAGGAATTAAAAAAAAATAAATTAAAAAAAAAAACTAAAAAAAAAAATTTGCTGCCAACATTTGCTGCCACAGACATGCAGTTAGTGGGTTTAGGTTAACTGGTGATTGTAAATTACCCACAATTGTTACTGGACTCCAGACTCCCATAACCCTGAATTGGAAAAGCATAAGAAAATGGAGATGAATGTGATTTGTGCAGGTTTAATGATAAGTTGTGTCAACACAAAAATACTGAGGCACATGTGGACTTGCTGTGTGCCTCAGCACATCAACTTGGAAACCACCATGAACTAGTTTTGCCATGGTTCATGGTCCATCGCTGGTACGCTCTACTCTCATGATGGAAGAGAGCGTTTAAAAAACAACCTCTGCTTTTGCTCACATTACTGCAGAAGGCTTAATTACCCAGCAGTAGGAAACATGAAATGAAAGAGACACCAAGATTAATCCTGTAAAGACGGAAGGAGGCAAAAGCAGGCGTGAGGGAAGAGCGAGCTGATGAGTCATTCTCCTTCCAGCAACAGTTACACTGACAGATGTACAGTACAAACGGCACTAAATTTTTTACAGCAAAATAATGCAGGGTAAATGGGTTAATATCTCAGCGTCTGCTAGACTGATTGTGAAAGAAAAAGACAGCTGATGAAATGAAGTAGATTTATGTTTCAGAGGGAGAGATTCCCCTTTGTCTTCAGTGAGTTCCTGTCTCTTATTTAGCATCAAGAACTATTGTGGACTTAGAGTGAGCCCCAGATATACTATTCTTATTCTCTTGACTAATATTTGCTAAAAGCTACAGTACCCAGCAGAAACGGTTAAGGGGCTTTCAGGGTGAAATCCTTTTGTTTCAGTAAACAACAGGCCACATCACCAAAACTGTAACTACTTTGTATAGAAATACAGATTATGGCAAACAGAACAAGAGAAGCTTTTCCTCAAGCCATCGACTGACTGTCACAGAGTTACACTTCTACTGCTCAGAGTGTCACTGTGGCAGAGTCAGCACACCTCTTTCGTCTCACTATCTGGCAGCAGTCGGTGATAAGCTCACACTGTATTTGAGTCTTTCTCACGACTCTTACAGTTTTGGATGTGGGCGGATTTGGAGCCTAGAAAAAGCCCACTGCTCTGCCTACGTATCCTCGTGAGTGAATGTCAGGCCCCTGCAGAGCAAAATTGAGTATTTTGGTCTAATTCGGGACTGCAATCTCCTCTGCTTCACCGAGACATGGCTGAACCCAGCGGTGCCGGACCACGCCATCCAGCCGGCCGAGTTCTTCTCCGTTCACCGCATGGACAGGACACGGGACTCGGGGAAGTCAAGGGGAGGCGGCGTGTGTTTAATGGTGAACAACAATTGGTGCAACAGTGCGAACGTTGTTCCTCTCACACGCTCCTGCACACCAAATCTGGAACTACTGTCCATCATGTGTCGTCCTTTTTATCTACCTCGAGAGTTTACATCGGTCATTATAAGTGTCGTTTATATTCCACCACAAGCGGACGCTGCGCTTATTGTAACGGGGGACTTTAATAGCGCCAACCTCAAACGCGCAGCGCCGAACTTTTATCAACACATCACCTGCCCCACCAGGGGTGAAAGGACACTGGACCACTGCTACACTACGGTCAAGGACGGCTACAAGGCACAATCTCGCCCTCCGTTTGGCAAATCCGATCACGCCGCCATCTTCCTCATGCCAAAATACAAACAAAGGCTGAAACAGGAAGTTCCGGTTCAGAGGAAGGTCGCGTGCGGGACGGATCAATCGGTGGCCGCGTTACAGGACGCACTCGACGACGCAGACTGGGACATGTTCAGAAACAGCTCCGATGATGATGTCAACGTGTTTACAGAAGCGGTTGTGGGATTCATTGGGAAACTAGCGGATGATACCGTGGAGACAAAGACTATCACAACGTTTCCCAACCAGAAGCCGTGGGTGGATAAAACCATCCGCGACACTCTGAGATCCCGCACCGCTGCCTACAACACGGGACTCACGACGGGGGACATGGACCCGTACAAAGCCGCGTCATATAACGTGCGGAGGGCGGTGAAAGAGGCGAAGCAGCGCTACGGGAGGAAACTAGAGTCACAACTCCAACAGAGTGACTCTAGGAGCCTGTGGCGGGGACTAAGGACAATAACGGACTATAAAGCACCAACAACCGGTATGACGAACGCGGCCGTGACTCTGGCAGACGAGCTGAACACTTTCTATGCTCGCTTTGAGGCTGCAGCTAAGGTCTCCAACAATGCTAGTGTTAGCGGCGCTAACGGCTGCAGACAGGAAGATACTGCCAGCACCGGAAACGTGCTCGTCATCTCCGAGCATGAAGTAAGGAGAGCCTTCAAAAGAGTGAACACCAGGAAAGCAGCAGGACCAGACGGCATCCCAGGTCGTATCCTAAGAGACTGCGCATACCAGCTAGCTCCTGTGTTCACTGAGATATTCAACATCTCTTTATCTCAGTCGGTGATCCCCACATGCTTCAAAGAGTCCATCATTGTTCCTGTCCCGAAGAAACCCCACCCTGCTTCTCTCAATGACTATCGCCCTGTAGCCCTCACCTCAGTAGTGATGAAGTGCTTTGAACGCCTGGTCAGAGACTTCATCATTTCTTCACTACCAGACACACTGGACCCACTACAGTTCGCTTACCGTCCAAATCGTTCCACAGACGATGCCATCTCTCATCTCCTCCACACATCACTCACTCACTTGGACACTAGAAGGGGGAATTATGTTAAAATGCTCTTCATAGACTACAGCTCTGCATTTAACACCATAATTCCCTCCACACTCACCACCAAGCTGGAGCATCTGGGACTCAGCTCATCTATGTGTCAGTGGATCTCCAACTTCCTAACTGGCAGACCACAGGCAGTAAGGATGGGCGGACATGTCTCAGCCTCCACCACTCTCAGCACTGGTGCCCCCCAGGGGTGTGTTCTGAGCCCCCTGCTGTACTCTTTGTACACATATGACTGTGTGGCCACTACCAGCTCCACCACCATCATCAAGTTTGCTGACGACACCGTCGTGGTGGGCCTGATCTCTGATAACAACGAGCCGGCCTACCTGAAGGAGATTAGGAATCTGGAGAACTGGTGCCAGAGGAACAACCTCCTTCTAAACGTCAGTAAGACAAAGGAGCTGATAGTGGACTTCAGCACTAAGCAGGAGAGGAACTACCAGACCCCCGTCATCAACGAGTGCCCAGTGGAGAGAGTGGACAGCTTCAAATACCTCGGAGTTCACATCACGCAGGACCTGTCATGGTCCTGTCACATCAACACCGTGGTGAAAAAGGCCCGTCAGTGTCTCTACCACCTCAGATGCTTGAGAGACTTCCAACTGCCCTCCAAGGTGCTCAGGAACTTTTACTCGTGCACCATAGAGAGCATCCTGACGGGAAACATCTTAACCTGGTTCGGGAACAGCACCATGCAGGACAGACGAGCTCTACAGAGGGTTGTGCGGTCAGCTGAGCGCACCATCCGCTCCGAGCTCCCTGACCTGCACTCAATCTACAGCAGGCGGTGCTGGACCAAGGCCAGGAAGATCGTGAAGGACCTCAGCCATCCCAACAACAGACTGTTCTCTCTGTTGAGGTCAGGAAAGCGATTCTGCTCCCTGAAGACCAACACAGAGAGACTGAGGAGGAGCTTCTTCCCGCAGGCGATACGGTCTCTCAATCACACCACCACACAGTACTGACCCACACATACAGTTCTTACACACACTGGACTTTCTGGACATTGTTTTCACTTCATCACTTAAATCACTTTAAGCATATTTGCACTGCACAAGACACTAAATAATGTGGATTGCACAACACTGGACATTATATTCCTCATTTCCAGTTAATACTTGTACAGCTGCTGTTATTGTGTATATATTTATTTATATTTCTTCATATATTCTTATATAGTTCTATATTGTGTATTTTGTTGTACAGTTATTTTATTTTCAACTTTAATTTATATATTTTATCTTATTCCTTCCTTGTTAAATTTACCCTTTTTAATTTTCATATTTATTTCCTATCTTATTCATAGCCTTTTCTTTTTTTCTTTAGGTCACGAGCAGTTGTCTAAGCATTTCACTGCATATCGTACTGTGTATGACTGTGTACGTGACAAATAAAATTTGAATTTGAATTTGGATGCCTCCTCTGCACCCTGGTGACACACCTTTACCCCAAGGCCCTGCATGTGTGGGTGATTGTGGTGGAGCGGAAAGAGGGAGGCAGCTGGAGATGGGGAGGGAAGGGAGAGGCAAGTGATCCCTCCCTGGGGCCAGCTCCCCCGCTGACCCCAGTGGGCACCCCCACACTCTGCAACCCGCCAGGGAAAGGGGGCCCAGGCCCATTCGGACCGGGGCCCAGTTTAGCAGCGCCGCCCAGACTCACAGAGCCCGGGACAACCCACCCGAACCCACCACAGAGAAAACTGCACCCACCCCGTCATCCACTCATCTTCCAGACTACACAAGACAACAGACGCCCAGGCTGAGATCTTCCTCCACCTCTCCTATATTTCCCCCTCCTGCAGAGAGAGTTCCTGAAGAGAGGAGACCTCCTGCAAGATGTGACAATCTCCCCCACCAGTTGAAGAGCCCCCCAGGTGGCTCGATGCACTGGCGGCACCCTGCGCCAGGGCTGGGTCCCCATACACCCACCCGCCCACAACCCTGGCGACACACCAACCAGGACCCAAGCCCCCAAGGCCCACCCAGGGCCCCAGCCCAGAGACGGAGCACCCCCAGAACCCCACGCCCATCCAGGACCCACCCAGGGGCAGCCAGGCTACCAGGTCAGTAACCCACGTCCGTCAGCACAGATCCTCCCCTAGCCCCGCTGCACGCAGCCACGAGGAAACCGTCACCTAAGAGCCAACAGAGCCCTTAAAGGGCCATGACCGCAACTAGGGCTGCACGATTAATTGTTAGAAAATCGCGATCTCGATTCATACTTATGTGCGATCTCATTTCCAAATGACAACAATTAATCCGGGACGTAATCTGCATGAAAACAAGCGCTCACTCTTCCTGCTCAACAAATGACAAGGGCGGAGCCTTATACCACGTGATACAGAAGCTGTGCCGTGTGATGCTAAAATTAGCAGGGAAAAAACAACGGAGAGCACGTCAGGGATGACGAGAAAGTGACAGGAGAAAATCCGTCCTGGTCAACCACCCAAACATCAATAACGGGAACCTTATACAGCGCTTCCCTATACCCGTCGAACTCCCGCAGGCACAAAGAAATTACGGAGGCTATCACTTATCACTTGACCAAAGGTATGGCTCCCATCAACACTGTGCAAAACGAGGGATTTAGGAAAATGATCAACACCCTAGACAAACGCGACACAGTGCCGTCCCGCAACTATTTTTCTATTGTTGCACTACCTGCTCTATACACGCAGCGTCGAGCAACGGTGGAGACGGAATTTCAAGCAGTACAACATTTTGCGGCAACGACAAAACGTGAGACATTTGTTGTTTTTATGTTTATTTATTGTTTTTATGTTCAGTCTCAACTGTTACGAAGTTGATGTGCAGTTAATAAGTGCAATAAATATTTATACTGGAAAAGAAAATCGTGAGAGAATCGTGATCTCAATTCTAAGCCAAAAAATTGTGATTCTCATTTTATGCAAAATCGTGCAGCCCTAACCGCAACCCCGGGTTGAGTCCCCCAAGGAAGATGCTCCTGGGAACCCCCCGACGCCCCAAGCCTGTCCCTACCCCCACACCAATCACAACAGCGAAGGTGGGACCAAACTATGACCCCCCACCCCCACTAGGTGATGGATGATCTGATGTGGTGGCAGAGGCTGTATCAAGACTAATGTAATCTAATAGATAAAAATAATCTTAATTCTAGAAATTATTTTTCCAGTTCATGAGGACTGTTTTCTTGGCTATGCATAGGGCAGTGAAAACCATATGGGCGATATTCTTTTCTGTAGTGACATTATCTAAGCTGCCCAACAAACACACTAAGGGGGAAGTTGAATGTTAGATTTCAGACACTTCGATAAGTCTTCACATATCTCGCGCCAAAACTTCTGAACTGGTGGACAGAACCAAAGAGCGTGGATATAATTGTCCGGTGAATTGGTTTGGCAGTGTGAGTAGTTGTTGGTAGACGTAAAGCCCATCTTGAACATCCGATGATCTGTATAGTGCACTCTATGTAATATTTTGTATTGAATTAATTGAAGACTGGGATTTCTGATTAGATGAAAGGTTTTTAAGCAAGTCTGAGACCAGAAGTTTAGGTCTAAGTTAACTGATAAATCCGCTTCTCATTTTGCAATAGGAAGTGATATTGATTCATCTGTTTTAGAAAGCATTCTGTATATTTTGGATAGTAATTTGGGGGTTTTAAGAGTAAGAAATTGAACCACACTTGGTGGTGTTTGTAGTTCAACTTGACCTGGTTTAAATTTCTTTTTTACTATGGATTTAATTTGTTGATATTCTAAAAATCTTTTCTTGTTGATCCCATATTGTGTAACTAGTCCGTCAAATGAAATAAATTCTGTTCCTTCTAGTATATGTTCTAAATATTTGATTCCTTTACCACTCCAATCTGGAAAGTTTATCATATTATTGTTTTGTAATATGTCAGGGTTGTTCCAGATAGGTGTACGTTTGCATGGGATTAATGAAGACGCCGTCAATTTTAGAAACTCCCACCATGCTGTCAGAGAAGAGCTGATGTTGATGCTTTTGAAGCATTCATGTCGTTGGATGTTTGAGCTGATAAATGGTAGGTCTGAGATCTCTAGATTATTGCAAAGTGCTTATTCTACATCTAGCCAAGGTTCATCTAAGAGGGTATGTTTTAGCCATCTTGGGATAAACTGAAGCCTGTTGGCTAAGAAGTAGTGCTGAAAGTTAGGCAGTTCTAATCCTCCTTTATCCTTGGTCTTTTGTAGTGTTTTTAAGCTTATACGTGGGGGTTTATCTTTCCTTGCCATTTTTTCTCTCTAACGTGAAACCCATCTCTCCATGTGCCGCCTGACAACGGAGGTAGTTTTTCCTCAAGGTGACTTCTGGGGGAAGCCCATTGAAAATAAGGAGGAAACAACTCATAGGTAGGAGTGTTGGGGTTGAATTCAGAAAGGTACACAGCACCTCACCACCAACTGAGCATATCTCATAACAGGAAGCTACATTTCTGAGGAATTATGAGAAGTCAGTAAAGTTTCCATTTCAACAACATTATTAGAAATGTGAAAACTGATGCCCAGATAAGCTGTGTTTTTTATAATAACAACAACAACAACTTCTTTCAAAAACTGTCCAAATACTTTTGGAAGGTAGTGTAACCTGCTAGACTTGTCATTTCTAACAGTGCAGCGATGTATTGTGTAATTTCTGTCATGTACAGATTTATACATGGAGTGTACAAAAGGATTACTGAACTAATAATCACTGATAACGTAACCTTGCATAGACTCAAACTCCATTATTTGCTTAGACTGTAATGACAATTCGTTGCTTACATTCTGAACCAGAGTCAGAGGTCAATATTTGCTGAGTGACGAGTTTTCATGCAGACAGAAAGCTGGTTTCATGTAGCTTTCTCCATCTGTGCCTCCATTAGAACAGAGAATAGTTATACAAGCAGCCCAAAGCAGGACAAACATACACGCGTACAGTAAGGGGACAGCCACACACAGATGTGTGTGCTGCACACCATTATACACATATACTGACACTGGGCCCCTCGTCAAACTGAGTGTAGTGTGTATGATACTGGATGCTTCACCAGCATCCAGATCAAAACAGAGAGCAGAGCCGCCAGGCAGAAAGATGAGAAAGGAGGAGAGGCAGGAGAGCCAAAGGATGGGCGGATCATTTGGCCCTCCTAACGGGAACAAGAAGAAAACAAGCAGTACATGCCTGGAACAAGAAACAGAGGTAAGGATGAGGAGGACGAGGGGGAAAATAGAGTGGACATAGATATAAAATGTATATGAATTAGCTGGAGAGGTTCTTCTAATGGTTGCATACAGTGGGGCAAAAAAGTATTTAGTCAGCCACCGATTGTGCAAGTTCCCCCACCTAAAATGATGACAGAGGTCAGTAATTTGCACCAGAGGTACACTTCAACTGTGAGAGACAGAATGTGAAAAAAAAAATCCATGAATCCACATGGTAGGATTTGTAAAGAATTTATTGGTAAATCAGGGTGGAAAATAAGTATTTGGTCAATAACAAAAATACAACTCAATACTTTGTAACATAACCTTTGTTGGCAATAACAGAGGTCAAACATTTACTATAGGTCTTTACCAGGTTTGCACACACAGTAGCTGGTATTTTGGCCCATTCCTCCATGCAGATCTTCTCGAGAGCAGTGATGTTTTGGGGCTGTCGCCGAGCAACACGGACTTTCAACTCCCGCCACAGATTTTCTATGGGGTTGAGGTCTGGAGACTGGCTAGGCCACTCCAGGACTTTCAAATGCTTCTTACGGAGCCACTCCTTTGTTGCCCGGGCGGTGTGTTTTGGATCATTGTCATGTTGGAAGACCCAGCCTCGTTTCATCTTCAAAGTTCTCACTGATGGAAGGAGGTTTTGGCTCAAAATCTCACGATACATGGCCCCATTCATTCTGTCCTTAACACGGATCAGTCGTCCTGTCCCCTTGGCAGAAAAACAGCCCCATAGCATGATGTTTCCACCCCCATGCTTCACAGTAGGTATGGTGTTCTTGGGATGCAACTCAGTATTCTTCTTCCTCCAAACACGACGAGTTGAGTTTATACCAAAAAGTTCTACTTTGGTTTCATCTGACCACATGACATTCTCCCAATCCTCTGCTGTATCATCCATGTGCTCTCTGGCAAACTTCAGACGGGCCTGGACATGCACTGGCTTCAGCAGCGGAACACGTCTGGCACTGCGGGATTTGATTCCCTGCCGTTGTAGTGTGTTACTGATGGTGACCTTTGTTACTTTGGTCCCAGCTCTCTGCAGGTCATTCACCAGGTCCCCCCGTGTGGTTCTGGGATCTTTGCTCACCGTTCTCATGATCATTTTGACCCCACGGGATGAGATCTTGCGTGGAGCCCCAGATCGAGGGAGATTATCAGTGGTCTTGTATGTCTTCCATTTTCTGATGATTGCTCCCACAGTTGATTTTTTCACACCAAGCTGCTTGCCTATTGTAGATTCACTCTTCCCAGTCTGGTGCAGGTCTACAATACTTTTCCTGGTGTCCTTCGAAAGCTCTTTGGTCTTGGCCATGGCGGAGTTTGGAATCTGACTGTTTGAGGCTGTGGACAGGTGTCTTTTATACAGATGATGAGTTCAAACAGGTGCCATTCATACAGGTAACGAGTGGGGGACAGAAAAGCTTCTTACAGAAGACGTTACAGGTCTGTGAGGGCCAGAGATTTTCCTTGTTTGAGGTGACCAAATACTTATTTTCCACCCTAATTTACGAATAAATTCTTTACAAATCCTACCATGTGGATTCATGGATTTTTCTTTCACATTCTGTCTCTCACAGTTGAAGTGTACCTCTGGTGCAAATTACTGACCTCTGTCATCATTTTAAGTGGGGGAACTTGCACAATCGGTGGCTGACTAAATACTTTTTTGCCCCACTGTAGCAACTATTTGAAAACAGAGCTCAAGCTGCCAAAAGGGGAATAACATACAGCTCTCCTTTCCAAACGCTCAAAGGCAAAATAATTCTCCCAAATGTGCAACACACACACACGTTAGCTTGCACATGCAAATCCTACAAAGCTTCCAGATGTGGATGAAGACAAAAAACAAACATATTATGACCATCTACCAAATATTGTTTCTTTGTAGACTGGAATTTTTCTTTTGGAAAGTGAAAAGATGCTCAGTTGGATTGAGATCTGGGAATTTGGAAGTGAAGTCAACACCTCAAACTCGTTGCTCTGCTCCTAAAACCATTCCTGAACATTTTTGCTCTGTGTCAGGGTCCCTTTACTGCTGAAAGAGGCCACAGCCATGAGGAAATACAATATGCATGAAAGGTTGCACATCACCTACAACAACACTAGGTGCTAGGTGGTAACAAAGCAACATCCACAATTCTGTGTTATTGTCGAAAAAATATATTGTTTTTGTGCTTTAAAGTGGTATAAAAATTTGATCCAGACATACAAGGAAATTACAAAAAGGGTAAGTATGAACTAAAGCTGTACTACTTTAAAGGGTTGCTCACTCACCTTTATACTACAACTGCTACTACCAGTACTGATTCATTTCTCATATCCATTGACCTGTTCAGACCTCATACTTCCCGGCTGAATGCTGGGATGACCTTTCCAGGTAGCTTTGGGCTTAAGGGGTTAAGGCGTGTACGAAAAGTTATCTCATTTAGCTCTGAGGCAACATCAATGACGTTTTATTAAATGCAAATATGCCCTTCTGTAATTTACCAAGTGGAACGTGGCTGTGATCCTCTCGAGAGCCAAGGCTGAGTTCCACTCAGCCAGTCATTTTCTCTCCACAGCATAAATAATGGCAAGGAGCGGGTGCCACATCAGTCTCGTTTGTGGAACATTTTTTGCTTTAAATGGGTTTTTAAAGTGCCGTCGCTTTGGTGTGAAGAAAAAAAATGCATAAAGGGAGCAGTTAGAAGCCCTCAGAAAGAGGCGGCTTTTTGACATGCCCGAGATAATGAGACTGCACTTTGTAGGGTGGGAGCACTTCATCTCTGTCTGCTTCTTAAGTGTCACTCTGACACTCACACAGCCGAGGGGAAAAAACAGCCACAAAAAGTCTCACATCGAGCCATGATGAAAGCGCTTTTAGAACGATCGCTCATCAGATCTGTTCCCATTTTCCGAACGGATCAAGCCACACTGAAATCCATTTTATTTTCCTTGTTCTGCGCTCGGTGAAGCATTCTCTCCACAGGAAGCTCATTGAAATGGTAAATGGTAAATGGCCTGTATTTATATAGCGCTTTACTAGTCCCTAAGGACCCCAAAGCGCTTTACATATCCAGTCATCCACCCATTCACGCACACATTCACACACTGGTGATGGCAAGCTACATTGTAGCCACAGCCACCCTGGGGCGCACTGACAGAGGCGAGGCTGCCGGACACTGGCGCCACCGGGCCCTCTTGCCCAAGGACACAACAACCAAGACTGTCCAAGCCGGGGCTCGAACCGGCAACCTTCCGATTACAAGGCGAACTCCCAACTCTTGAGCCACGATCGCCCTTGAACTCACACAAGGTGTCAAAGCAGTGTCACTATGAAAGCTCGCTGCTCCTGGTTAAGCCATCATTTAAAAAGAAACATAAAAAGGAAAAATATAACCTTAACTTACCCTTTCTTACCCTGAACAAAAAAACAAACTATCAGATTCTTGAATCGTGCACACCGGCCAATTTTGTTCTTGCTGCTGTTATGAAACAGAATGACTCCGCTCTTACTCTGTATAGAGAAACATGCTTAGCTCCGAGTGGATGATGGAAATAAGCAGGAGACATTGTGACTACAGAAACTGAAACAATAATCTCAGTCTTCCACAGCATGTCTTCATCCTGTTTTCCTTCTCTCACCCCAGCAGTCGCAGCAGATGGCCCCGCCCCTCCCTGAGCCTGGTTCTGCTGGAGGTTTCTTCCTGTTAAAAGGGAGTTTTTCTTTCCCGCTGTCACCAAAGTGCTTGCTCATAGGGGGTCATATGATTGTTGGGTTTTTCTCTGTATGTATTATTGTAGGGTCTACCTTACAATATAAAGCGCCTTGAGGCGACTGTTGTTGTGATTTGGAGCTGTATGAATAAAACTGCATTGAATTGAATTGAATACCAGAGATGATGGAATGGCACAATAATCATTAGTGAGACGATCTAAGTGGTTACAGAGTTAAGCTCCTCTCACTGTTGATGCAAGCAAATGAAGTGAGCTACCTACCAACACAGCTTCCCCCTGCAATGTCTACAACTGCCCAAGTTTCAGCTACAAAGCAATGCACAACAAGAAAATCTCTTCATATGTAGATGGGACTTTAGTTTAGGGCTCTTGACACGTTACTGGCTGGGTTTATACCTCTCACCAACCCTGAAGCAGTTTCCCATGGCATTTGCAGAAATGACCTGGTAGTGCTATATGGAAGGGTGCAATTGACTGAATCATTTGGGAAAAGTTCAAAGACGATGAGCTCTTTTAAAAATAATTGCACTTTGATAGGTAAGAATCCAGAGTCATTAGCAAACAACAGAGTCCTTAAATGGTCACCTTAATGTGCTTTGACCTGAAGCTCAGTTTAATGGACATGGCAGTTTCGTAAGCAAATACCAGCACTGTTTCAAAATGGAAGCACCAATAAAAACTTTTTCACCTTCACTTAACTCATCAAGAAACCAAACCCAAAACCTCCACACCATGATCTCCATTTATGCAGAGTTCAACTAACTGCTAATCTGCTGCCATAAAATCCATAAAAATTGTATTTAAAATCCAGATGAAGATCATATCCCTTTCCATTCTCAGACACCATTTTCTGTTTTGTTTATCATTTTTAGAGCTGATGGCAAACAGGAACAGTCACAGACATTACTCTGATTACAGAGTCAGTATAATGTACTGTATAATACAATGGAAAACTGCAGTGATAGCACTGCTGATACAGCTGCTGTCATTAATTCAGTGACTGATTAACTTGCTGTCACAGATAAGGTGCCCTGAGAA
Organism: Rhamphochromis sp. 'chilingali'; assembly: GCF_963969265.1. Lineage (NCBI taxonomy): Eukaryota > Metazoa > Chordata > Actinopteri > Cichliformes > Cichlidae > Rhamphochromis > Rhamphochromis sp. 'chilingali'. Next base: position 32,553,789 of record NC_137942.1, on the reverse strand, counting down.
AAATCTTCAGTTAGGCAGCTTTACATAACATTACTGAGGTCTTTTTGATACTGAGCTACATTAGAGGGCGATATCTGAAACATCAAAGCAAATCAAATCTTCTACTTCCATCCAATGCATCTATGTCAATGTGTTCGATGACTTTTCTCAGCAAGCCCAGGGAACTGTTCATGAAACAGGGCAGCTTCTCTGTCTCTTGTCATGTCCAATCTCTCACAAGCCAACTCTGAAAAATCCTATTCAGGACCGAGCAGTGAAGCGTCAGTGTTTTCAAACAGCCAATGACCCACTTACGATGTCTGACTTATTAGCTTCACTACTCTGTGTTGTCTTTTCCACCTATGAATGCGTCTTTAACAACAGCACAGCAATACGTCTTTGTTTAACGTGACAACTCAGCCGAGTTTGATACTGTCCAAGCAACTGTCCAATCACAGCTGGACAGATGTAACCAGAAAAGGCATCAATATCAACAATCAAAGGTTGACTGCAGCCTGATGACATATTCTCTCTGATAGCTTAAGGAAAAGGAAAAATAAGTTTAAAAAAAAAAAAAAGAGATGCAAAAGCTAAAAGGAGGACAGTTCTCATGACAGTGATTTTTTCTTTTCTTTTAGGGTTGGGGGCCTTACCCTTAGATGGGAACAAGGCTTTTCTTGTGGTGCACTTCACCTGTATCATCTGGGCTTTAAGCCAGTATCCAGATCTACCCCGCAGCATTTTATGGTTTTGTAAACAAGGCCTGGAACAGATGAGCAGGCATCGCTCAAAGACACTGGATACCCAGATCTGCTTCATTAATTCTTCATGCTGCTGAATGTTTTTTTTTTAAATGAGCTGGGCTGTTTGTTGTGTTGTCAAAGCATTTGGCGCCTCAGTCACGACTCGTCCAAGCGCAGAAAAATATGGCACGATGAGTCTGATGAGCACAAACGTTTTAAGGGAAACTACGACACGTGACGACGTAAAGCTGTCGGTTCTTACTCACTCACAGGGATATGGAAGCAAAGGAGCATGACATCTCACTGAGCTTTTATTTATCTGCAAGGTAAATGTCAGTGTAGCGGCTTTGAAACAATCGCTGGCTGTGCTTAGATGGTGCAAACAGACTAAGGTTACAGGCTCAGCAATAAGAAGCATAGACAAACATTTCTTTCAACTTTCATATATTTCTGCATGATATCAAGAAATGCAAATAATGTTTCGTCTTGTCAGCACTCATCAATGGGGGTTTTTAAAATCCCTTTTTCTTAAAAAAATTAATAAATAAAGTAAAAAAAAAAAAAAAAAAAAAAAAAAAAAAAAAGGACAGTCAGCGAGGAAGTGCAGAGGATTAGAAGGTGGTTGGTCCAGGTGGCATGCCTTCAGAGGTATCGGGTGTCTAGGACAGAGGACAGTGGACAGAAGGAGCTGCACTGTGTATTTGTGGATCAACAGAAAGCGTATGATAGGGTGCCAAGACAGGAAGTGTGGTACTGCATGATTGGCAGAGAAGTATGTGAAGGTGGGGCAGGACGGATACACTGGTGAGGCGTGCGGTAGGAGTGACTGATGGATTCAAGGCGGTGGGATCACATCAGGGATCGGCTGTGAGCCCCTTCTTACTTGCAGTGGTGATGGACAGGCTGACTGATGAGGTCAGGCAAGGCTCTCTGTGGACTATGATAGCAGACAACATTGTGATCAGTGAGAGTAGAAAGCAGGTGGAAAAGAGCCTGGAGAGGATGGGGTATGATCTGGAGAGAAGAAGAATGAAAGTCAGTAAAAGCAAGACAGATTACAGGAGTAAATAAAAGTGAGACAGGTGAAGCTGTAAGGAGTAGAGACAGAGTGGGTGGATGAGTTTGTACACCTTAGGACAACTGTCTAAAGTAACAGACTGTGCACAATAGAGGACAGGAAGAGTGTGAGCAAGGTGGAGATGAGTGTCAGAGGTTTATTTGTGACTGAAGGATGGCAGCAGAGTGAATACGAAGGTTTGCAAGATGGTGCTGAGACCTGCTGCGATGTGTACTTTGGAGACTGTGTTGCTGACATAAAGACAGCAGGCCGAGGTGGAGATGCTCAGATTTTCATTGGCAGTGAGAAGAATGGACAGATTTAGAAATGAGTACATCAGAGAAACCGCTCAGGGTGAGCAGTTTGGAGGTAAGGCTGAGATGCTTTGGACATGTGCAGGGGAGGGATGGTGGATATATCAGATACAGGATGCTGAATATGGAGCTGCCTGGCAGGAGGAGAAGAGGAGGGACTCAGATGAGCTTTGTGGATGTAGTGAAGGAGGAAATGCAGAGGAAAGATGGGACAGGGCAGAAGCAGATGATGTATTGTGGCAACCCATAGTCAGCTCAAAGAAGAAGAAATCAGGAAGGGCTAAATCCTTTTTCATGGCACAGTAAATGTACTTCTTTAATTTGATACACATTGATAAAAAAAACACATGATGTTATTATAACGCACATGGAAAGTTGTATTCCATAAAATAATCTGTTATGGAAATATTCTATTATCAAAATCTAATTATTTACAGCTATTAATGTCGGTACATGCTGAAACACAGTACCCTGATTAGCATGTGAATAAAACCTCAATGGAACAACGTGTAATAGACTGTAATTGTATCTAATTAGTTATTATGCTAATGCAATAGCTAGCCTTCCAGACTAGCCACTGCAGACATGCATATTCTCTCATTTTCACAGCTCGGCGTTGGCTCTGGTGCTACTCAGTGCTTCTTTTAGAACAAACGCAAAATAAACAAAATGACAATGAACAAAAGTTTCACACCTCAAGCTGCTATTCCACTTTATTTTCACATTCATGGACTGTTTATGCTTATTAATATTTGAGACTCCCCAGATACCCCGAGAAAAAAGCAACTTGCCAGAGAAAACAAACAAGTAGGGCTGTTTGATATAACGATATATATCAGATGATGATATAAAAACGTCTATTGTTTCATTTTACGCTATCGTTTGTTTCGTGGTGTCGCAAAATAAACTGTTTACGGCAATATTTTTTCATCGTTCTGATGTCACTGCAGTGGTTATATTAATGTCTTAAAGTTCTCTCCTTCTCTTATATTTAATATAACCACACTACGGACGGACAAGCACCTGTTTTTATGCGCTGTCGTTAGCAACAGCGACGGTGACACCTTTGCGTGTCCGCTTGTTTATGTTCCACACAAACCTTTCACAATCAAGCTCAAGATCCTGTTGAGACTTTTCAAAATAAACTGAATCACGTGAAAGAGCAGATTATTTACGGATGAGAAGTAAAAAAAGAGCCGTCAGGTGCTAAAAAATAAACCTTAGACTCAAACGTTAGAACAGGCTTCTCCCCGCAGCACGCCGTGTAATAAATACAAAGAAAACGGCGCCGTTACAACTTATGTCTAAAAATGTATCGTTTCATGCATCGGTTAAAACACTCGACTCCAGCTACACGACGCGCAGCTGGAAACACTTCACGCAAGTCGAGCTGCCCGAGATTCACAGAATTTACAGAAAATGTTAAATTTTTGTGATTTATATCGTTATCGGACGATAGATGTCTTATATCGGGATATGAGATTTTGGTCATATCGCACAGCCCTACAAACAAGCTCATCTTTTTTAATTTGCTAATTGTTTCTCTGGGTTCATCTCAATCTCACACTGAGATTGCACATGCTGACTAACAGCTGAGATGATTAATATTTATGAGGCAGCCCCGGAAAAAAAAAAAAAAATCACCGACATGGACATATCAAGTGGCAATACTGTCAATTTCACAAGCGGCAGCCCCTTCTGATATTCTACGAGACCAACAGCTCGTCTTTTCCTGTTCTCGGGTCTCTGGTGACAGCAGATCATTTATATTAGAGCCACATGCGCTGCTCTGTTCTGGTGTTTGCCAGCTGTTTCCAATTTCACAAGCAACCAGGAAAATGGATCCAAATTGTAGCAATCAAAGACGCGCCTGAAGCCGCAAAAGTCACTGCTGAGGATTTAGAATGTGGAGAGATGGAAAGGACTGTCAGCCTGAGTCAGATAGGCTTTCTGATACGCAGCCATGTATCTAGCAATGATCACAGTCTGTCGCTGCAAATAAAAACAACACCAAGAAGCAAAGGACAAAAATACCTAAATACAAAACAACCCCAAAACCCAACCTGTTTCAACGAAGTTTCCATTGGTGTGTTGAAAGATGTAAAATCCATCCAAAAGACAAACATGCGTCTACTCAGAAAAGCACAAAGTCTGATGCTTTTGTTTTACACAGCGGCTGTCAAACTCAGTTTAGGGCCCATACAGCCCAAGAGTGTCGGACCAGTAAACCGCCGTAAAGCCCCCACTCCTCAAAAGGACAACAAAAAGTTGTTGTTTTTCCAGTGGTCCAGCTTGACTCCTTCACTGACCTGATTCTGGCCGCCGAGCTTCAGACCAGTCCCGCGGCTGAACTGGAGTGCCAGTATAAGATAAATAAGGATTATTTTGAGCCGTGACTCATGCAAAGCTACTCTAGTAGAGTTCAAATGTTAAAAAAAACAAAACAAAAAACTTACAGCCAGAAATGAGTACAATAGGTCCTTTTCCATTGCTCATTAAGTCAAGAACTAAAATTATTTTCCTTCCTGGAAAATAAACATTTTTGCTCTGTGAGGACCCCCACGGTGTGACCCTCCCTCCCCCACCACCACTCTAAAAGCATGCTGGGAGAAACCAGCAGGTTTCCCCTGAGGATATTCTGATGCACAGCTGGGGTAAGGCCCTAATCACATCACACACTGGAAGCAGAGAAATGTGAATGAGGATATCACCCATGGGCAGAAGCTGTCTTCAGCGGCTCTGATCTCCTGTGTGAACAAGTGTGCAAATACGCGTTTTGTTCGAACGATTCTCTGTTGAGATTGTTTTTATTTTTGTTAAAACTGCTCGGGAAATGTGAGGGATTACTGAATAACACACCAGCTCATGCAACTGAAATCCCTCAGGTAAAAAACGATTACAGGGATTCTGTTCAGCGGTTTCACGCAGAATGCTGATGTACTCTGGAGCTGCCTGTGAATGACAAAATAGTGAGAAACCCCCGAGATCTGTCAACACAACAAATGGTTTTCCTGCAACTGTGGTGTGATGGACATAGTTTTCTATTGATTCAGGCTTATGTAGGCACTTCAGACAAAAATATTGACAAAATGGCAAGTGCTATTGGTTTCCTACTTCAGTGCTACTTATTACCCATACTTCTGGTAATCCCAAGCAGTTGAGTGCCTGCTTGTTGGAGTTATTTCCTATTGGAGTCAATGTGGCTGCGACAAGGAGTTTTTCTTTCCCCTGTTTTGGCAGCAAACTGGATCAGATTTGGATAATGAGGTAAATAAGATGCACAGATAATAAAAACAAATCTCATATCTACTCTTCAGCCAATCAGCTGGCGATGGGGGGCATCATCACATGACCTTTGGATGAACTCATACACAGCACACAGTCTGCTAAACATATTAGGCTAAATGAACAATACATCAAACATGCTGAAGTATACCAATTCTCACGAGTGTGGAAAAAAAGTCAAAGTCTTATCATAATGAAGTCAATTTGCAGTTGTACAGCATGTAAAATCTTCTCCAGCTTGTGCAGAAAGCACCCTGCTGATATTTGGCATTCATGAAAACGCTTCAAAGGCATTACCAGCTTCCAGCGAATGACTGTAAAGCTTCATCTAATTTATGTCCAATGTGAGAAAACCCAGATGGATTTTAATCAGTCTTCTTTGGTAAAGCTATACGTGGTGAAAGGTGCAAATGAAAAATGTAAATGAATCAAAATTTCAATCTAAATGAGAGTCATGCAAAATGGCTACAGGGAAACGATCAGAGTATAAACAAATCACACCATCAAGCTGATCTCCAAGTTTGTTTTACATTTCTTTAGTTTTGTGAGTAAAGACAGATTATTTCAGACTAAAATAATTCAGCATCTTTGACATTTATATATTTGTACAACAAATTCAAAGATAACCGGCTTTAACTCTCTCTCCCGGAAACACAACATGTAACAGCCTCCCCTGTTCCCGTTCTGATACCTCAGTATTTGTCAATAAAGTTGTGGTTTGTTGACCATTACTCATAGTTTCTGGATTTTTCCAAGGGTGGCTGCATAGGCAGAGACCAGCCTCACTAATTTCTAACGGCTGATACAAACCCAGTCATGTTGTACTATGAGCAGGTCTGAAATATGACAGCAACTGTTTAGCTCAGAAATCAGCTTCTGGGGTTACTCATAGTAGGCTTTCAAGGGGTAATGAGTTAAACCCCATCAAAACCAGTAAACAAAATGAGAAATATAGCCACAATTACAAAGCCCCGTCCATGCCGGCATACAAATTTTATATGTCACATACACAGTACAACATATAGTGAAATGCTTGTGTCCTGAACTGCGGACAGGCTGCAGACATACAGGCTCCATTCCAGGGCTGTTTTGTTTTTTTGCATGGGGGGGGTCTAGCCAGGACCCTTACTGGATACCAGGTGGGAATCGAACTTGCGATCCTCGCTCCAGAGGCGTGTAGTTTTATCCAGCCGCATGATGCAATATATAACTCTGCAGCAGCTGCACTTAACAGACAATGAATTCTGTCTTTGCTTCACTGTGGATCAACTAAAAGTATAGAAAGCCGAGACGGTCAGAGGGCAGTTTAAGTTGTGTGCAGGATGTGCCCCCATTAGCAGGCCATTATAGGTGGAGGCTGGGCAGCATGGGTGAAGACAAAGAATCTGAAGAAGCTGTAAAAAGGAGCACCTGACAAGCTTCATGACGTACTCTGTGAGTAATGGGTTTTTTTAATGTAAAAAAAAACAAAAAAACTCTTGCAGTGAGCACTTTGTGTGGAAATGAATGAACTCTTTGACATCCAGGTAGTTAAAGGTAGTTCTAAGGTAGTTACCATGACCATTAGAGAGCGCAGCCGTCTGCATATGTGGTGACCTTCAAAGGTTTTTGAAACATGTGCCTGAGAGTAAAGTAGGCCATGCTTTTATTTCTCCACACTTGGTAAAACACAAAAAAATGTCATTATGAATGTGCAGTAGCACCTGTTCTTTGATATAGGCTGAAGTATTTCTGTCACTGGGTCAGGGTCTGAATCCTCACAACCAAAATACGCAACACTAAAGGACACTGGAGGTTGAGAGCAGAATAAATCTTACAGTCTGTGTTTATAGATGACAAATTTGAAACTACCATCTGTCAGCATCATAAACAGTGTAGAACTAATTGTACTGTGTTTCTGTAGTATAGGTTTCTTAAATATATAGACCAACTTGTTATTGATCTAGCTTTCTGAGTAAGCTTGGACTGATATCTGATCCAAATGTCCCTACAAATAACATTTTTGCTGTTATGTTACAAAAGAAAAACTTGCAGACAGTTTCCTTAACTAATCAGCAAGAAAGGTCCGTCTATCCTGTACCTTTGGTTTGATTGAGCTCAGGATGCAAAAGACTGTCACAGCTTTAAAAGCATTCACAGAAGCCTTGCTGCTCCCCCTGATGTGCCTCACTCCCTACTGTGAGAGGTGCAGGCAGCTGGGCCCCACCTACTTTGAATACAAACACCAGTAATTCTTATTGTAAACTGTTTCAAATACAGCAAGTCATTTGGTGAAAAGTCTTATTATAACTTATACTACACACTGATCAGGCGATCAGGTGAATGGAATAACAGTGATTATCTCTTCGTTGAAGCACCTGTTAGTGGGTGGGATGTATTAAGTGAACATTTTGTCCTCAGACTTGACGTGTTAGAAGGAGAACAAATGGCAAAGTATGCAGATTTGTGCGAGTCGGGCCAGATTGTGATGACTAGGCAACTGGGTCAAAGCATCTCCAAATCTGCAGGTCTTGTGGGGTATTCCCACTCTGCGTTGGTCAGTATTTATCAAAAGTGGCACAGTGGTGAACCAGCAACAGGGTCATGGTGGAGCAAAGGCTGGCCTCTGTGGTCCAATCCAACAGACGAGTTAGGCTTCAGACTACACAGCACATCAGAGTTTGTTGTGTATGGGGTTGCGTAGCCGTAGACCAGTCAGGGTGTCCATGCTGACTACTGCTCGCCACTGAGAGCACCAAAAATGGGCACATGAGCATCACAACTGGACCACGGAGCAATGAGGGAAGATGGCTTTGTCTGATTGAACACTCTTGCTAACATCTTGGTGCCAGATACCACAGGACACCTTCACAGATCTGGTGGAGTCCATGCCTTGGAGGTCAGAGCTGGTCTGGCAGCAAAAGGGTGACCGACACGACATTAGGCAGGTGGTCATAATGTTATCAGGGTATATTTAAATTGAGGCCTACTCTGTTCTGTGCTGGGGCCTTGCTCACCCTGTCTACTGCTTTCAATGCATGCAAACAAAACCAAAAAGAAACAACCAACACCATCACACACACTTTATATGTCAACTGTGGCTTTGCTTGATATTTATAAATGTACTTGACTGTGGTGCTTCCCTGTTCAGCCAGTCCAACTGTGCCTTAAAGGGGAAGAGTTCCAAACCACATCTGCATGACCACAGTGCAGCAGGTTCTGCATAAAGCATGAGCCACACAGCTGGGTTGCTGTTACAAGGTGGTGAGTGAGCGTTTTCAAGGCCAACCCTAATTACATTTGACTCCTGAATAACGCTGGCACATCAGTTGGTTGAGATTTTGGTTGCTTGTGAGGAAATTAGGATAATGAGAAGGCAGGAAGGGCTGAACGTGTGTTGTAAATGTGCATCATGGGGGACTCAGTGGTGTGAAAATGATTTGAGGCTATGTGAGAACTAAAATTAGAAATCACATCAACTACACAGTATGTCAGATCACAATATGTCCTGTTGTGGGGAATCGCATCAGAGAACATCTGGCTGAGTGTTGCTGCTGCACTGCTCTCTGTGCTTTGCCTTCCCCACAGTCAGGGGCGGAGCGTGGGGGTGGCTTACTGGGCTTAAGCCCGGGTCTTTTTGTCAGAAGCCCGGGGTCTTTTGGGGTGTAATTTTTTCATAGTTAGATGCCTGGCTGACAACTGTATAAAACAAAAAGTGCAAGCAATATTCGAAGCACATAGTGCACACTGTGGGAATTTACGACTGTGCGTGAATCCCCCCTGATATTGGTATGATCCGAGCTCAGACACTAAGCGACTGAGCAAGAGGGCGGGGCAGCTGCTACCTGTGAGTACGCTGTTGAAGAAACGGAGCCAGCCATAAGGAGAGCTTAAGTTTGACCAGGTACCAAAGCAAATCATTCATACCGTACAAATAATGTAAATATGACGGTGCATCACGAAAGATTGATATGAAACTGATCACTTGACCAATATTATTTTACTTGCTGTTCAAGTGAATCAACAAATGGCGAAATGAAAAGCCGAACAAATGCTATTGTTTTTAGAGAGTCTTAGCTTACATGTGTTTATTTCATATTTTCAGTTCTTACCCTCCCCGACTAAATCGGTTTCAGTTATGTACTGAAACATAAGAATGGACATTAGAGGGTTCTTTCAAAGAAAAAACTCAGGTAAATGTTATTTTATATATTATGCTTTGTATGTTGTTCAGTATATTTCTATGCAAAACAAGAGGGATTTCAGTACACAGCAGGATATTCACATTTGTAACCAGATATTTACATACACTTTAGGGAGAAAACATAAAACATTTTTACTGTACAACATCAATTTAGAGTAAACTTTTGTTTTAGATAAATATTGAAATATCTTTTGAATTAGTTAAATGTCAGAATAAAGAGAGACAGAGCTGTCTATTTTTTATCACTTTGATCAAATTTAGGAGTACATATACACTAAGTTTATTGTTAATTAATAAGAAAACTGCAGACGATTCCATTCTGAGCTGAAGAAGCTTCTGATAGGTTAGTAGAGTCCATGTGAGTAAACTGGTGGCACAGCTGTGGATGCATATAAGGCAAAACACAGAGCCTGTTTCTGTGACATGGGAAAATCAAGAGATGTCAACCAAAACACCAGGAAAAGAACTGTGGAGCTCCATAAATGTGGCTCAGTTTGAATACAATTTGGTGCCATTTGCAATTAAGAAATACAGATAGTTTCTCTCTTTACTCTTAAAGTTAACAAATATGTTTTTATATTTATCAATCTAAAAAAATAAACATTTAGTCTGATTTGATGTTACAATTAAAAAAGTGTTTGTGTTTTGATCTGAAGAGTTTGTAAATATCTGGTTTCAACTGTATATTTGATGATTGTCAGCACAAAGAGAGAGAGGAACAGAGAGGGAGATGGAGAATGAGGACAGAACAGAGATGAACAAGAGCAGGTGAGACACATGTTAGTCAAATGGTTGTTTACCAAAAGTATCACCGTATCACAGGTCCTCATGTATCTCGTACCTAGTGTTTCTTTTTAGGTTTGCTATTTTTCAAATTCTACATTTAAGTTATGCAGGCTTTTTTGCGCAACAAGGCTAAATAATTATATAAACTTTTCTCAATCTAAATAGTGGACTTTTCTTAGAATTAAAAAAACAAGTGTAGTGCAGGTATATGATGATTTTTAGTACTACTATCATCTAGTTCTGATTCTGTAGTCCTGATTTTGAACTGTTGTAGTCCTGTTTTAATTCAGGATCAGTTCTGGGTCTGGTTGAATTGGGGTTTAGTCCCTGTGTTTTGATACAGCCCCGACTTTGTTCTGCCTCGCTGCTTAATTAAAAAACTAGTTTAAGGTGTCCTGCATATGTGATATATATTTTTCCCTCTGTGAAGTCATTCTTTTTTGAAACTCAAAACAGAGCCTGTTAATCTTTCAGTCATTTCTAACACCACCCCCCCCCCCAAAAAAAAAAAAAAAAAAAAATCCCACATGCGTACTACCCTTTAGGGCTAAGCCCCGGGTGTTTCAAATGTCTGGCTCCGCCTCTGCCCACAGTCACTCAGCAGAGCTAACGAGGAGGTACAAGAGCAGGCGGAAATTTACAGCACACAGAGAAAGATAAGGAATCCATACTGTGTAGACTCTAACAGTTTGATTACCTTCAACCTTTATATTATTGTATGAGTTGTGTTGCACTGCAAAACACCTTTCCTCTTATCACAATTACAGTCTCTCTTCCTTTTTATCACACCTTAAAAAAAAAGTTAATATACAGATTTGAGAGTTTATTCTTGTTTAGCAGACATTCACTTTTTAAAGAAAACCTATGATGCTTATTTGCCAAAAAAGCTACAGTGTATGCAGACAAGCTAATGTAACAAATGTAACAAAGACTTTTTTGGGGGGAACCAAATGAAAAGCAGCTGAGTTTGATTTTGCTTTGTATGTTAACACTGCAACACGAGCATGCTCTTTATGCTGCAGCAGATTCTGTCCTCATTATTGCAGAAAAGAAAAAATCTCCCAAACACTAAAAAGGCAAAGAATCTCACAAAAAAGCACATCTCACAATCTAATTAAAAAGTTCTCTCTGAGACCTTTCAGTGGCAGAAACGTTTCTCAGTTGTAGTCTGAACATGCTCAGCCCTCTGCCCTGAAGGCGTCACAGGGCAGAGCTGACCAAAAAACCCTGAGTTCACTTACAGGTTCTGCTGGAAACCACCAATCATAGCAGCAGCCTGTGTCACAGATACAGGCGACATAAAAAGAGCTGCTGACAATTATGTGTTTTATTTAAACGTTCTTTAACCTGCTTTTCCTTAGTTTTATGCAATTTCACTCCTGAGCCTGGGCTCTGCAGCATACATAGTAGGAATGACTTTAACATCCAGGTGCACGGTTTGAGAACATCTTTAACATTATAAAGAAAACACTTCAACAAAATTACAGAACAGCACTGTGTTGGTGCAATTACTGGCACACAAAGTATGAGTAATTAAACCACCTGCATGAATTTGAGTGAACGGTTCAGCTATGAAGACGAAATAACAGATAACCCACCTGGTGCAATGGAGGGGGAGGCCGGCTTTCTTCACCAACATATTTACTGGAAAACATCATGTGGCAAAGCGTCTTCCTTCACAGAAACTCTGGGGGAAAAAAAAGAAAAAAATGCGTTAAACAGAAATATTTCAAGATGATTATTTCTATTAACAAATATTATACAACACCAGTCTTTATGCTTACATTTATATAGGACTGAATCACAATAACAGTCACCTCCAAGGTGCTTTTTACTGTAAGGTAAAGACCCTAAAATAATATAGACAATAATACTGTCGCCAAGTAAGTACTTGGTGACAGTAGGAAGGAAAAACTCCCTTTAACAGTAAGAAACCTCGAGCAGAACCAGGCTCGGAGCGGGGCAGGTAACTAGTTTGGCCAGCTTAGTCTTCTTTGTTTCAGTATTTCCAGATGGCTTGCTTGTCATTTCTGAGGCTAGCAGGAGAAAAACTCTTCGCTCGTGAAGTTCTAATATTCTTTGCATGTTCTTCGGGTAAATTACCTACCATAAAATGCACAATAATGATCAATAATAAGAGAAGCACATACAGGGATGTCCCCTCTGCTGGCACTGACACTCCCGCTTTGCACCAGCCTGTTTTGTTTTTACCACCACGCATGTGTTAATGAATTAGAATCATTCAAAACAAACAGGAAATCTGAATACAACCTGCATGCTTCCAACCTTCCAATGCATACTTGTCTATATAAGGAACAACATTTACCTTGAGGTGAAGTGGCGAAAGCAGTGAGTATGTTGCAAGTTCAATTGTTCTTAATAACAACTTAGCATGTCCAGTGTTCCCAATCAGCAAAGACAAACCATAAGGCAGGAAGAAGACGCCAAAATGCACCAAACATCAGACAGATGAGTCCGTCCACAACACGAGGACAGTCAATGATATTTTGCAGCATGGTTTGAATTACTTGCAGTGAAGAAATCCTGATCTTTCAAGAGTTAAAATATTTGGTGTCTGGGACCCCGTAAACCCACGCTGGGTAGAATACACCGTCAGTCTTTTCACAGACTAGTTTAAAGTTGTGCTACACATGCATAGAGATATAAAAACCTTATTATTAGCTTACAGTATTATGTTTAATGCTATGTAGGCCAGTAACAGACAGCTAGTGTCAAGTTACAAAAAGCAGTGAGGCTTAAATACTTTCAGTTTGACGTTTTCTTATGTGAAACTGAGCCGTTTGATTATAATTTGGATTTTTTTAAATCACTGAATTTACCAGAAAGCACTGCCTCTAATTAAGTTTTAATTAAGTTTCATTAAATTTCTGTGACTCTGGAGAAAATATAGGTCACCACTGTGTGTGTGTGTACACGATTAACTAAGCTGTTTTTGTTTAAAATGGAGAAAAAAAGCCTGATCCATTGATCATCTGGATGTTAACACTCTTTATTACAGGTTGTGCCTCAAGCCAGATAACATGGCTCTGATATCAGGGAGCATTACCAGCCACCTTAACACTTTTCTCCTGAGTCTTCCCTTTGAATAGCTGCTGCCGGCGTCGAGCCAAAGTGCTTAATGAAAGCGGAAAAACACATTGAATCTACAAACGGGTGAACTGGCAGCAGCTCAATATATTGCATAGGTGAGAAGACGTGCAAAGCTGCTGGCCTATGGCAATTCCTGAACTATAAAGACAGCACTGTCAGGCTGAACAGCCAGACTGTTAAAATACTACAACACACTCCTTTTAGTGTATAATAACTGAGTAAGATCAATGTAAGAACTGGTGGACAGATGGAACCAAGCACAGCAATGACTCTATGAATGATCTTTGAATAGAGCTGAAATAATTAGTGACCCTAAAATATCCATCAGTGTTCCTATGGTGCAGCCGATAACATTCACTAAATCCTCCCTCTCTCTCTCTCTCTCTCTCTCTCTCTCTCTCTCGTTGTGTCTCTGATATTGAAAACACCAAACTTCCTGAAAAATATTCTTTCAAGACTCACAGTGTGAACTTTACTGTATAGGACTGCTCAAACCCTCAGAGGGAGGAGCAAAGGCCTCAGAGAGTCTTGTACTGTTGATCTAATCCCTGGGCAACTTCCTGTTGTGGCCACTCCTGACACCATTCTTTGTTCCAGAGAGTGAATGTGGGCGTGTGCATGTGGCACAAAAGACAAAAGCCGGTTATAAAATCTCTCTCATCTCACTAAGATTTTGTCTTTCTTCTCTCCCCTGAAAGAATACAAAGCCCTTGAGAGCTGCAACTGCAAGAACTGTGCTGCAACAGATCCAAGGATGGAGGGAGAAGACTGATCACAGAAACAGGCCAATCAGAGCAGTTCAAAGGGGAACAGAACCGCACTGGTGATCGGGACTGTCACATGACAACTGGACGATGAAATGAATGACTGACAAAAATGCCCCCGTCTGACCAATCACTGTGTAACAGCAAATGTGGAAACACACGGACAAGATGCATGATTTCCCCGAGGCTTCAGGTGATTAAAGTGAGCAAAATATTAGGTGTGGCACAAAAGCAGACAAACATTTGTCGTGTTCAGCTCCTTCGTGGCTATCGGTGTTGAAAGATTTAATCATAATTGACCTTATTAAGATCAGATGGTGGCGTGCTAAATTATAAGCCAAAACTAGCACGTTCAACCATTAGCTGGATCCATGTTTGCTAATCAGTACAAGGCAACACACTAAATAGTAGAATTGTGTTCAGTACCTCGTAGCAAACCATGTTTGTGTCAGAAAATTACAAAACAAACCCCCAAAAAAGCTTCAAAAGGCAGCATCACAGCAAACACGGTTAAGAGATAAAACTTAGCAGACAGAACTGTTTTGTTCTTCTACAAAACCATAAAAATGTACTTTGATGTAAAGATTTAATATTGGCACTGACTCACTCATGGAGCCAGTCACCAGTGGCCATTACAGGAAGTTAAATCTTCTTTAGCACTACCATAATAAATAGGTAATTGTAACACAGTCTGAACAAAGTACTATTTATAAAAGCTGAAGCCTTAAATATAAAGGGTCGTTCTTGAAAAATCTTAAAAATCTTTGGTGCAGGACAACCAAGGATGAAGGTTTCTACTCTGAGTCTTTAATAACCTTTAACTGTTTTCTATAGTTCCAAATTAACAAGTGAAAACTATTTAGGAAAGAATCGTTTTCTTACTGGGGCGCACTCTGGCGTCAGTTTGTGTTTCAACAAACTATTGTGTGATTGCTATGTGACAGGTTCTGATTTCCAAGCTAAGCTAATCCAATAACTCACTACACACCTCTCTGTGCTGACAAAACTGGGTGGTTGTAAACCAAGTAAACACCAATAAAGATTAAATCAAGGTTCAGCCATTTTTATTTGGGAGCAATTCACCTGGGTGCCAAATACTGTAACATCGGGAAAGAGTATCCATAACTAACAATAAGTCCCTTTTTTAAGGTTTGTGTTAAACAACCCAGCTTCATACTACTAGCACCTAGTTTCATTTATTTATGTGTTTCATTACAATAGGCAAAAAGGTGGGCTGTGCTCACATTTTTCCACAGCTAACACCACTGGTACTCAACTCACGGTGAATAGCACTGGTATAGAAACTCCAGTTAGAGAGAGTTTCCTCAAACAAAGGTCCAGACTATCATAAAGGCCAACGTGCATTTCATTTCAGTGCAGTATATTTTGTATCAGTATCTTTATGGAGTCAACAACTGGTTGTCAAGCACAAACAATAAAGCAACAACAGTGGGTGTTTGTAGCTTCTGTTAAACAGAAGCTGCAGGTTCCTGCTTTAACAGAAAAGTATGACTCCAAAGAAAGCTGTGGAAAAGCTTTCTTTCTTTTCAATAATCACCAGAGTCTGTGTGTGAACACCCACAGAACACAACGAGAACATTACAGCTATTTTTGTAAAAGGTGCGCTCACACTAACAAGTGCTTACAGTTCTTATATCATAGGACAAAACTGAAGACTTCAAATCCTCCATCCATCCATTCGCTTCCACTTATCCTTTTCAGGGTCACGTGGGGCGCTGGAGCCTATCCCAGCTGTATTAGGGCGAGAGGTAAGGTACACCCTGGGCTGGTCGCCAATCTGTCGTGGGGCTAACTCATAGACGGAGACAACCAGTCTTGCTCACATTCACTCCTGCATTCACACCTATGGGCAATTTAGAGTTTCCAATTAACCTTTCCCCACTAACTGCATGTCTTTGGACTGTGGGAGGAAGCTGGAGTACCCGGGGAGAACCCACCCAAACACGGGGAGAACATGAAGACTCCACACAGAAAGACCCTGTTTTTGACTTCTTAATGCATTTCAAGTCCAAGCAGAGCTGGACCAAACACATCTCCACACTTTGTAAGGCCTCTTTGACCAAAACGCAGAGCAACGCCGTGTTGCAGTCCACAATTAGCAACCTCAACTCACCCAAGATGACTTGGGCGGAGCTGAACCACAGGGTTTAAGAAAAGCACTCATCGAGAGCTCAGACTAAATGGGAACTGTTGGGAAAGAATTCCAAGGTAATGACATGTTAAATTTATTATCCTGGGAGAACCCGGTAAGGCTCAAAGGTGAAACTGCTCTACTTAGAAGGCTCCAAGTCAACACAAACATGCCTTCTTTGTATACACACTTTGTGTACTACATTTCATATTTATCATTGTAAAGTCTTCACTGCTGTTTTACCAAAAAAAAATGCTTTGAATAAACTTGTGTCCAAACTTTGGACTGTAAATGCACCAGTCAATCAGTCAGGATTTAAGATTAGCAGATTTATCAGTGTTACTGTACAAGCTGGTAAATAAGCAACAACAGCTGCAGTACAAAATGCCAAACTAGGATTGATGAAGTTTAGAAAAATGTTTCCACACAGATTTTTACTTGCGCTGCTGCCCAGGTATGATAATGGCTGCCAAAGTTTATTTGGCAGCCCCTTTTTCCCCTTTATCCTTCCAAGAGAACGAAGCCATCTGCAGTATGTTAGTGTTTCCCTTCAACAGGTTTGTATGAGAAAGTTAAGCTGGAGGTTTATATGGTTTCTTATATGAGGGATTGTCATGTTACACTCCTTTCTCTGAATACAAAAACAGCTTACATGTGAATGCTGCTCCATTACAGCAAGGAACATAATCACATTTATTCTGGTCTATATTCAATTCAGTTGTTTTAAATAATTACTTATTAACATTATTTTTATAAACATCACAGAGTAAAAATTAATAAATCGGCCCGAGTTTTGCCTTAATCGTGTGTCGTGCATGGTGAAGTATACGTGGGATAACGAGACGCGATTAACACCTCACGACCAGCAATCGTATGGTTGCAAGAAAATCAAACCTGTTTGAAATCCTGTCGCCTGTCGTGAGGGTGTCAACGCAACCTCTCACACTGCGCACGCGCAAACACAAGAATGAAAGTGAAAAAGAGAGCAGCACTGCAGCGTGTGATCTGGACACAAGCGATGGAGGCACAACTTGTAGAACTTTGGCAATTTCATCCGAGCCTTTTCGATGTGGCCTCACAAAATGATCACGACCACAACAACCGTGAAAATAGTTGGATGGACATTGCTGCTCAATCACAGCTGCCTGGTCAATGTTTTCGTTAGCAATTTAGCAAAGCTGATGGTGGTGGTGTGTCTGTGTGAGTGAAAGACAGAGAGGAAGATTTTGGATAAGCTTCATGTTATAGACGCACAGTTTGAGCACTCAGGTCACATCAGAGCATCAGGTCATATAGTGCGAGACTGCATCGTGACCTACGAACTTCTAACCCCTGCGATTCAATTGTACAGTTTCAGCAGGAGCTGAATAACGCCACTGAAAAAAAACAAAACAAAAGATCGCAGAGTGTATGCCCAGCTTTAGGAGGTGATTTGGAAAGATCTTGGTGGTTCTTGTTGATCAAAGTTCTTGTTTTTTAGCGATTCCAGCTGAAGTAAACCACTGACAACTTTTGGGGTTAAGAAAAAGCACGCTGCTGTAAAGAAATGGAAGCATTTCATTTATTGACAATAAAATATACAAAGAGCTTTGCAGTTAAAACGAACTCCAAAGAATGATTGCATAGGTGAAATTGGACTTTATCAGCCAGCTGTATCTGCATGTACGTTTAGACTGAGGACAACTGAAACATTCACGGTCTCTAAATAAAAGCCCACAAATGCTTCTAGAGGTCCCAGAAAGAGTACACTGAGAATCAGAGCTGCTAATGACTAACAACGGCTGCCAAGGAGGTTGTGTCTTTGGTACGTGTATGTCATTCTGATCAACGTTGTACGGGTGTGGAGTGGGTCACGGTAACAATTTGCCACATCCACCAAGCTCTTCATGATCGACTTATTTATTGATCAAATATCGACAAAAAATCTTAGAACTTGGAAACTGTGATTCTTACAAGTGTGGTGTGTATCGTAAACATACAGAACGCACTGTATAAAGATCTAAAATATGTCGCCTTAGACCTCTCACCTCTCCTTCCAGGTGAATACACTGACCTGAAGGTTAAAGTGACCATAATGCTATAGGGAGCCATTTAAAACAGCTTTAGTGCCGCTGCTTGCACTAAAATGTCGACAGAGAGTTCCCAGAGAAGACAGGCTAGTTTACCCAGGTTGAATTACAATTGCAGAGGGCAAAACTGGCTCAAGTTGTCACTTTTTCTTGACATTTTCTTGCCTGAAACACATCAGCCACCCAAATACTACTTGCAGTGAAATTCTAAATGTCCATCTGATTCTAAAAGCACTTAAACAATAGTTCTGTGGTCCATGTTGACACTTAACCCCACCCCTCCAACGCACACGCTCGTCTACATCTGTGTGATGCGAGCGTGCCGAGGGACCTCTGAGGACTGGGGCAACGGCTGCCTCCACACATTATGTAACCAAGCTCAGACAAACACACTCAGCAACCCTCACGCTGAGCCTGGATCAGTGGGTGAAGGGTTGACGGGCAGTGGAGGGGATGCCACTTTCTCCTCACCCTGCCTGCACCCCATTCTTGCGACACATTAACTCTGAACCTCAGAAAAGGACGCAGGCCTTGCATTAGAGGAGGGAGAATGAGGATGTCAAAAAGAGGTCACCTGCAGCTGCTGGCAGGGATTAAAGCTTTGTATGTGTACGCATGCTTAAACTTACATGGCCTTTCTTTGCTTTGTAATTCCTTCCATCCACTCGTTCATTGTAATTCCCTTACAAGGACTAAGAACAGCAATATTCCTTAAAGAAAAAAACAACTCTTTATAAAATGAAATCCTCTGAGTTGCCTTGTACACAGAAAATATATATGAAAGGCACCCTTGAAATGATTTATTAAGCTGTGGCACTGAGGTTCAGCTAGAGCTGAGGGGAAACTCTTAAAGCTGAATACATTTTCAAACGGCTGCTGAAAACTAATAAAAAACACCAGCTACCAAACTCATAACTTAAGGAACTCAAGAGTGCTTCCTATGTAATTGTATGTAGGTCTGGATTTTGCACTCTGGGGAAATACTAAAGGGGGGGTCCACATTAATTTGTTTCATACGCAGCTGTGGCTCTGACAGTGTTTTATTTAAAATGATAAATGAATAAAGATGTGGGGAAAATGTCTCTTTGCTTCCATTTATTCATCACTACACACTGAAGGAGTGTTCTGTGCAGACTCTCGATGCTGGACGAAATCTTACAAGTAAGGAAACTTTCTTTGCCAGAACCCTGAAGCCAGTTTATTGGCTGCTGTTGCTCAGAGTTTTTTGTTTTTTCCCCTATAGTCCTTCAGTCCTTCATCACTGTCTTTGTACAAGCTCCCATTCAGCCCTACAAATTTATGAAAATGGACGCAGACACAGAAGTATCTGCTGTCACACACATGAAGTTGAGAGACATCCTATTCTTAATCCACAGGGTTTAATATGATGTCAGCCCACCCTTTGCAGCTATAACAGCTTTGACTTTCCACAAGGTTAGGAGTGTTTTGTGGAATTCATAACCATTGTTCCAGAGGTGCATTTGTAAGGGGATGACGAGAAGGCCTGGCTCACAGTCTCCACTCTAATATATCAAAGGTGTTCATTCAGGTTGAGGTCAGGACTAGGGATGGCACCGGTTCTGACATAAACGGTAGTAACCAGACCAAAAAGCAGCACACATTTCGGTGCTTTATTTCGGTGCTTTTTTTTCCTGAGCTGTGATACACTTTAGATTCTAGCCAATCATTTTACGTTTCTGAGGATAGTAGGCGGAGCCAGGTACGTACGTTCTTTTAGAGCAGAGCTACAGATTAAAAATGTCCAAGGCGAAGCGGTCAAAAGTCTGGCTGTACTTCACAGCAAAAGATGCAAACTCAGCAGCAACAAGTGCTTTAAGGTGATACTGTCAAAGGAGGTAACACCTCAAATCCCATGAAACACCTGACGACGCATAGCGTTTTTTTAAAAGCTGAGAAATGCGCCGTATTTAATAGCTTGCTGCAAGACCTCACACCGAGCACATCTACTGCGGGTGGGTTGCCAGTTATCGGACCCGGAGTTCGCAACATCCCCCAAGAACCCGAAGAGGAGAGTCCTGGCCCCTAGCCCTGCCAGTGTAGCAGAAATGATGAGGATGATGATGCAGCAGCAGCCGTTCTTCTCTGCGTGAGTAGCTTCATGTTGTTTGTGTGTAATTTACGTTGAGTAGGCTAACCACGTTATTACATTAATGCATGTAAGGTGAACTAGCAAACATCATCATAGCTACATGCGGCTGTCTTCTTGTTTGATGGCAGATACTCCCTTCACCCTGGCCAGAAGGGCTAAAATGACCAAAGAAAAAGTGGAAAACAGCTAAACATGAGAGGTTTTGGACAAAGTTTGCATTTTTTCCATTGATTAAGCACTGCTTCCAGCCAAGAGTGATACCATATATGCCCCATAGCTGCAGAAAAGGCTAACATTGTTATCTTTTTACAAAAACCAGCTGAACATGAGAGGTTTTTGGACCAATTTTGTGTTCTCCATTCTTTAAGCACCGGTTTGAGCACCGGCACAGTTTCAAAAGTACCGGTTTGGCACCAGTATCGGATAAAACCTGAACGATACCCATCCCTAGTCAGGAGTCTGTGCAGGCCAGTCAAGTTCTCCTACACCAAACTCACTCATCCATCTTTATGGGCCATCCCCAAACTGTTCCCACTAAGTTGGGGGGATGAAATGAAGCATTAAGAGTTACTTTCACTGGAACAAAGGGACCAAAAAACAACCCCACACCATAATTCCCCCTCTACCAAACTTTACACTTGGCCTAGTGCAGTCACACAAGTATTGTTCTCATGGCAACCGCCAAACCCAGACTGCCAGATGGAGAAGTGTCATATGTTATTCCAGAGAACATGTCTCCACTGCTCTAGAGTCCAGTGGTGGTGTGCTTTACACCACTGCAGCTGACGCTTTGCGTTGTGCTTGGTGATGTAAGGCTTGGATGCAGCTGCGGAAACCCATTCCACGAAGCTCTCTAAACACTGTTCTTGACCTAATCTGAAGGCCACATGAACTTTGGAGGTCTGTAGCGACTGACTGTCACTGAGTGCACCGACCGGACATGTTGCACAGTTAGCATCTGATCATAGTACCACACTGGATTTCACTGAGCTCCTTAGAGCAGCACATTCCTTCATAAATGCCTAGGTGCTTGATTTTATACACCTGTGGTCGAGGAACTGGAACACATGACTTCAATGATTTGGATGGGCGAGTTGATTAAATATACTGTAATATGATTTTAATGATGATATTATGGTGGAGGAATATCATCTTAATTCTTCCACTATAACAACCTCAGATGCTTCTAAGACATACACATTTGGATTATGTTAAGGCTTTAAGTCAGAGGTGGCTGCTGTGATTGACAGTTGTGCCAAAACAGGCAGCTGTAGCCAGGAGCTTCTGCTAGGCACTGAATAGTCAGTGAAGCAGGTAACTTTACAAAGTTATGAATCACTGAGTAGCTCAAGGTGGATGTTAAATTACAGATAGAAGAATAATACTGTGCAAATGTGTAAACCACAGTGAAGTAGTTTATACATTTGCGAAACAAGTAAAAGATCCAGGAGGAGACAAATCCCCAGAACGGCATCTGGCTAAAAAAGAAGAAGAAAAAAAGACCTCACACATGTGGAGCTACCTGCTGTGCAAGCCCCTTATGAATCAGCAAGCAGCCAAAAATCAGCTTTTACTGAATTTTTCAAAGATTAGGATTACAATTTATTAAAAAACTAGAGCCATGTATCTGTATATGCCCTAGTTAGTTGCAGCACTCAAACCAGGGGTATCAAACATACCATTCCAGCCCACCATAAAAGCTTTGGAAAATGTAAAGGAGTGCATAGATTTTACACTTTTAACAGCATTTACATAAGTATGACAGCCCCCCCCCCCTAAAAAAGTAATTAAGTAATGGATAAACAACAAAATAACAAATAAGTTCCTGTTTTCCATCATCTGCTATAGAATTAACTGTTTTCTTTTAATAGTGAGTCCACAGTTTGTTTGTTTGGAAGAAAAGGGCATTTTCTTTAATTTTATGAAACCTTCCTATTTTCAGCTGCGAGTACTCCAGTTTCATCATGCAGGCTGTAAGTGGCAAACGATAGAAAAGGAGTTTGACATCCCTGACTTAAACCAAGGTGTCTGGAACTACAAGTCTGGACAGAAAATGAATGACTGAGCCCCCCTTGACTGGTCCACATGCTTAGCAAACACTCAGTCATATGAATAGGAATGGCAATAAGAATTGTGAGGCCGTACATTAACGACACACCCACCCACACCCTTACTGCAGAGAAGTACAACAGACTGGTGCTAATACCTATATGTGCAGCTCAGTGCATAATGGCATAAACTCATATACTAGGCCTCTCCCTATAGAAGCAGCTATTGGCTGGGAGCCACATTTCATACATGACACCGCCCTATGACACAGGTATGACTCTGAATCCTCCAGCAGCTTTTCAGGCAAACTTTGGCACGCAAGCGCCCACGGACAGACCGACCTATGGGCACATGTCACAGCAAAGGAGCGAGCAGTGACGGTGGAGATTACACTACAGACACACACAGACACTACATAGTTGTCACATCTTCCCTCGTTCACCTCTGACTGCAGAATGTAGAGTAACTCGTTTCACACAGTGCGGTGGCAGTAAGAGAAAGCCGGTGTAGGTGAACCTGGGGACGTCACAGAGCTGCAGTGCACCGGCCACACGACGACGGCGTTTCCCTGTAGCTGGAGTACAGCAGGCCGGCGCAGCGCCGGGGTTGACGTGAGGACAGCGCTCACCTTGCACCGGCGTCCCCGAGCAGAAGCTTTCAGCCTGTTTTCGCTGAAAGTGTCAAACTGTCTCACTCAGCAGCACTCCACCGCTCAAATAAAAGCGCCTCCCGGTAGCGTCCACGTAAAACCGCTGAACGAGGAGCGGCAGTTATCTCGTGAAGAAACAAGCTCAACAAACACGTTAAAAAAATCAAATAAAAGCTGCTTTACCGACTCGAGCCGGCGTCAGCTAATGCCTCTCCCTCCGGTGTTAGCCTCCTCTACCGGTCCGCTTTCAGGTGCCTGGAGACGGGAGAGCAACGTCCGCTAGCCGGTACTGTCAAAGTCATGGCCACGGCGTTTACTAGTTCTCTATGCTCGGTCCTCCCCCATGCCTGTACAGTACGGGTGAACGCGGGTCAGCAGCCTACGAGGGTGGCTCTACACCGAGGGTCTGCAGCACCCTCTAGCGGACGGATGTGAACATCCAGAGCGGAGGGTTATATAATGCACAAAACCTGGATAACAATAATACTGTTTTGTTTTTTACTTCATTAACACTAAATAAAGTATAAACGTCCGATAATATCAATATTTCTGTTTTGTTAAAATCAGCCCTTGTTCTCAATGGAGGCACAGTCATACTGAGAGGAAGAACATATATCAAAACTTACAAAAAGCTTGAAAACCAACACCAACTTACCAGATCCACTCCCTGTAAAGCTGAATGATGAAGGTATTTCTTTTAATTTGACACTTATTTCAATTTTTAAAAAATCAAGAAGATCATCTGCACTGCAAACGGAAAGACAAAAAATGTTTGCATCGCTGTCACAGTTTGTTTCTTTCTCCAACCTGACAGCGCATGCTGCCTTTCTCCTCCCCTTTAGGGTGGAGTTGTATACTTTCCCGCTCCTCAGTCGTAGCACCTGTTTGTATGGAAGCCCGTTTCCGCCACTAAAAAAAAAAAAAAGCTAGTATCCATAACTCGAAATTTCGAGAAAATAACTCGAAATTTCGAGTTACTTTTCTCAAAATTTCGAGTTAGCTCTGTCAATCAAAAATATACGTGAATGAGGTCGCTTTCTTGTTACCCGGAAGCATATGGCGCAGGACCACGCACTCAAAAACGGATCCCAACAAATTAAAGTATGTTTGCTGATAGTAACACCATGTGATTCAGCTAATAACACAGGGATTTCATCATTTGTGAAGCCAGGCTGAAAACACTCAGCAATCTGTGCATTCACGACTGGATGTAATACTGGTAGCTTAGCTGTAGCATTTGTAGCTGAGGGCTTCAGCTTCCGGGTAACATGGAAATGACGTCATTCACGTAGATTACTGATTGGCAGCGCTAACTCGAAATTTCGAGTTGCTTTTCTCAAAATTTTGAGTTAATATGTCGAAATTTCGAGATAATAACTCGAAATTTCAAGAAAATAACTCAAAATTTTGAGTTATGGATCCTTTTTTTTTTTTTTTTAGTGGCGGAAACGGGCTTCCATATGTTTGCCATCAAGTTTATCCACTTCAGTGCAAACAGACCAGCTGCTAGTGTTGCACCAGTGAGCTACATACTGAGCCGAGAGGATAGAAACTAAGGCTACGTTCACACTGCAGGTATGGAAGCCCGTTTCCGCCACTAAAAAAAAAAAAAAAAGGATCCATAACTCAAAATTTCGAGTTATTTTCTCGAAATTTCGAGTTATTATCTCGAAATTTCGACATATTAACTCAAAATTTTGAGAAAAGCAACTCGAAATTTCGAGTTAGCGCTGCCAATCAGTAATCTACGTGAATGACGTCATTTCCATGTTACCCGGAAGCTGAAGCCCTCAGCTACAAATGCTACAGCTAAGCTACCGGTATTACATCCAGTCGTGAATGCACAGATTGCTGAGTGTTTTCAGCCTGGCTTCACAAATGATGAAATCCCTGTGTTATTAGCTGAATCACATGGTGTTACTATCAGCAAACATACTTTAATTTGTTGGGATCCGTTTTTGAGTGCGCGGTCCTGCGCCATATGCTTCCGGGTAACAAGAAAGCGACCTCATTCACGTATATTTTTGATTGGCAGAGCTAACTCGAAATTTTGAGAAAAGTAACTCGAAATTTCGAGTTGTATTTCTCGAAATTTCGAGATAATAACTCGAAATTTCGAGTTATGGATACTAGCTTTTTTTTTTTTTTTTAGTGGCGGAAACGGGCTTCCATACTGCAGGTCTTAATGCTCAGTTCCGATTTTTTTTGTCTGCTTGTTCACACTACAAATAAAATGTGACAGCAAACGCGCTGAATCAAAGCGACCGCATGCGCAAAAGAAGACGTCACGCACAACGCGCTCTGTTTAGACCCAGATCAAACAGTATTGTTTGACTGATGGCCTTAATATAAAGACTTGTTTCGGACTTTAAGTTTACCAATTTTACTTTAAGTTATAAAGTTATTTTGTTATTTACATATGGCCTAATGATGATCCTTATTGCTGTTTTAGAGAGGAGCAGGGCTTCAAAGGAAATGTTCACGTTTTCTTCAACGTTGTCTTCCCAACATCTACACAGGATGGCCAGGAAGCGTTCGCGATGTCTTCTCGGGCGCTGATAATTGGCGTCTGTCTCGTGTCAGTGACGTAAAAGATGGATTTAATGCGACATGACCATCAAACAGCAGTCGCTTTCTAAAACATCAGATATGTATCGGATTCAGTACCACATACGAAAGTGACCCCGATCGGATTTGAAAATATCGGATTTGTGCCGTTCACACTGTCATAGCATGATCGGATATGGGTCGCATAGGGTCAAAAAAGTCGGATTTGATGCGCTTTCGCCTGGTAGCCTAAGTATTGATATTTGGATCGTTCTGTCCACGTCTACACCTGCTAGTGGTAATCAGAAATAATTGTCCGTGTCCCTGTGTTACTTACCTTCATGCTTAGTTTTGTGTGTAAATGTAAAGGCTGTGAAACTTGACACCAGTCTCTGTTGGTTTTGCGTTTGGGTCCACCTTTGCTGACTGGCCTCACAGCCTTGACAGTGACTGCTGACATATTCAACTAAGAAGTGCATCTGCTGCATCAGACTAGCTCAGTTTTGAATTACTGCTTGGCCTTGAAAATTCAGTTTTTTGTAGGTTTAGCGTAAAACAAAATTGTTTTACAGCAAATTCAAAATAAAAAGCTTTAAAATGAATTTCCTTTTAAACAATCCACACACTTGCTTACCTTATAAAAAGGTTTGCTATTAATATACATTGTTACTATTCATTCCTACAGGCAAAGGGCTGGCATTTTTAAAGCACTTTCAGTTTTGGGTTTAATTTTGTTGTTTTTTTGGCCTACTTGAGGTTTGACTTATTTCACATCTGTACATAGTGATGGGCAGATGAAGCCCCATGAAGCACTGAAGCTTTTCATCCAATTGGTTCACCCCAACGCGAAGCTTCATGAAGCTTCATTTGCTCTAGCAGGACACCTACTGGACGTAAAAATAATAGCTGGCATGAATTTGAAGAGTGTGGCATTTTGCACACAGCCTGTAAATGTCAACAACAAAAGGAGTGTGTAAAACACCTATAGTGTAGTGATGGCAGTATACTGTGTATATTTATGCTGGCAGTATGGAAAATGATTATTTGCGGCAAAGTTCGAACCGCTTCATGAACCAGTCACGTGGTACAGCCGGGCAGCGAGGCTTCGGACGTCATCATTTTCAGCTCCTCCCATAAATGAAGCAAGCCTCGATACGCGCTTCGCGGAAACGCCCCCTCCATTACTCGACACACGCTCCGAAGCCTCGATACAGAACGTCCCATCACTATCTGTACATAGAGCCGACTTCTAATCATGGAGACCTCAGGAACCCTTTTCATATGAAGTAACATTGCTAAGACACAAGGCAACTTGGCAAAATATACATTTCTCATTCAACTTAAAGGAAGCAGTAAAACCTTCTTAATATAAGCAAGAAAAATATTTCCTGTTCTGCCCAAACACAGATTGCTAGACATGGTGCATGGACCTTAAAAAGGTGAACTTAGTTATCTGCAGGTAGTGGTGGCTCTAGCTCAGATAGTAGAGCAGGTCACCTACTAACCGGAAGTTTGGTGGTTTGATCCCAGTCTGCATGCCAAGTATAGTGACCCCATGTTGCTCTCTGATGCATCCATCGGTGTGTGAATGTTAGACAAGAAGTGCGTAGAAAAAAAAGAAGTCCATGGGTAAAGGTGCAAGTTGTGTAAAGGGCTTTGAGTGCTCAGAGTAGAAAAATGCTATTTAAGAACCAGTCCATTTAATAATTAGCCTTGGATGATACAAATCTGTAGATTGTATCAATATTGACAGTAACAGACTTTTGCTGTTGTTTTATTTTAGACTTTTAGAGAGTGTACCAGAGTGCTGAAGACCGAAGAGGACCAAGGATTTATCTGACATGAACTTCCTTCCCTTGTGTCTCGGCCAGTAGCTTAAAAAGATATGCTAATCTGACTGCACCCTATTTAAACTGAATGAGTACCAAATATAACACCAACTGTAACAGCAGGTCACATTTTTAAATACACACATATAAGAAAATTATTGATACATTTAGTTACAATTCATCAGTTTGGAGACTCTTCAGTGCAAATCAGTGGGGAGGAACTCTCACTGACAGGTGTGAGAACACAGGCCACTGTAGCTGTTCACTGCTGGGCTTGGCCTCTGCTAAGCCCACCAGTGAGTTACTGAACTGGGCTGTTGGTACCTTGTGGAGCATGTTAACTGAATTATCCATGATGGATAACAGTTCCACTACCTCACAAGTGTCCAGTTGTCAGCCAGTCACAGAACCAGCCATCCTAATCAGTTTAATCAGTCTATTGGTGTTACCAGCTCTGATGCTGCTTCCCCTACAGACCACAGCAAAGTATACTTCCATCAGTCTGTCGCACTCACCACGTGTCTTTGTTTCTGCGTCTGTAAAGTTTATAGATACTAGCCGAGCAAGCTACTGTTAGCTAATAACCTAGCATTTCACTCGTTGGAGTAAAAGTGGTTCTGGCTTAAATAACAAACAAAGCATACTAGCAAAAAGGTGTGACGTCCTGGAGAAACTAATACATAATGCAACAGTGGCTTTGTCCATCTTTTATATACAGTCTGTGTTTTCACATATATTACAAGATTGAAAGACGCAGTCTGTGACAGTGTAGCTGAGGACTCTTTCTTACTCAGCTTGCACATTTTAGTTTATTTCATATTCCAAGTTCTATTATATTAAGTATGTTTTCACTTCCCATTGATTTAGCTAAAGTTTTGTTTGTTTTTTGACACTTTGGCTTAGCAAATGTCTAACAATTCCTAAAATTTATAGTGCTCAGCTAAATAATTTGGAATTATTGTAAAGATGTTTCTTTTGTTTGTTTTACAGATATTATAATGCTTTCATAACATCATTGGTCTTTACAGGAAGCCAATTATTTGAATGAGTTAGTAACTAATCACTGATGTCTGCTAATCCTGTCGTTGACATTTAAGCCAGAATATTCTAAACTACGGAATCTTTAGTGTCCAATTATATGTGAACACAGAAGGGTAGCGCTGTCTCATACGCAGTCATTTCAATAAAAATATAAACATTTTATAGTAATTTTCATGTAATATTCACTTTGTTAATTCAAAATGCATCTACAGGATCTCAGAGCCTTTTGTTCTGGACGGCACATAGAAAAGAAATGACACCATTTCCTGTGCATATGTGCTCTTTTTTTATTGCAATATCTGCATGTTGACATATATTTACACTCACACACGCACATACGCTCACGATGCCAATGGTCAAACAGAACAAGAACTTTTTACTTTGAAGCACTGAACACATGACATGAGAAAACAAACGTAGCAAATTAACCAGCAGCTTTCTACACTTCACATGCACAGACTGAAACGCACACGCACAATCCCATTCGACACTCCACGCACACACTCACACGCGCACGAGTTCCCACAAAGGACCACCAAGAGACGTAGTCAAGGTCTGGATGTTCAGCGTGCAGGATATATTTATAGATTTGTTTTTAACACTGATGATGCCAGAACTATAAGAGCTAAACTGAACTGTACTGTATACAACACAGACAGGCCGGCCATCAATCCAACATTTACTTTCACTATTACACTAATCTGGTAAAGTCAACATCTCCATAGCAACAGGGAAGAAGAGTGATACTGATACATTTTGAAGTAGTCTTAAGTTCATGATAATCTTCGTTATATCTATGTATACTATTTACAGAACATAAACATACTTTATATTTAAAGGGATTACATTTACACATGGAACATCATCTTTTTTTAACTACTATTAAATATTCACTAAAAGCCTCTTTGTGATCACATCTTGATATTCAAAAGGCTTCGGCATTTTTGCATGTGCTCCATTTGATACTGCTTGTGAGGATACACATAATAACAATAATTACCTGCAGCCAGACGAGAGGTATGCAACAAATACAACAAAGACTAGCTTAAAAACATAGATGACTTAAATTCTTAACTCTTCTTTTTTTATTTTTATACACACAATTCACATAACACCACTTTTTTTGTTACAATGATCTATTGTTTTTTTCAGGTTTTAGTTTTTTTTACAGATAATATTTTTTAACAGTACGACTTCCAGTGTTTTACTCTGATATGTGTACTTGATGATGAGAATGCCGAGTAGGAGGGAAGTGATTCTGTGGTATTGCCTACAGATACATGCCGAGTTATAGAGGAACCTGTTTGTTCCTCTCTTGGACCAGGTGTGTAGTTACATAGATAAATGCATCGATGGATTCGAGGAAGATCTCTTCTTTTCCTGCTCTTCTTCCTTATTTCTGGGTGGCGTGTCTATTGTCGTGTGTTTGGTTTGCTCCTCTGGTTGGCTCTACTCATAGAAGCTCCGATCACTACAAAAGGGAAGAGTGGGAAAAGAAAGCAAGCTGTCTTACAGGTTGGTTTGCATCCATCAACACACCCATTTTAGACTGAACCGTTTTAGCAACCCCCACCATAACACTAGAGTCGTTGTTTGGTATGAGCAGGCTTTAACAGGGTAGTAAACAAGAAACTGTCAGTGAAAGATGGCGGTAGCGCACGCTGCTTTATCTTCTTTCTCAGCTTCCTTGTAAAGACTGTAATTTATAAAATAAACATCATAATGTATTCGATAAGCTGAGCTGACAAACCCAAGAGGACAGTGTTTACTGAGGTCATAGATTAAGTGACTTGGTTTCAACGTAACTTTATTCTTTCATGAGTTATTTACAAGTTTCTCTTTGTTCACAGCCATTGACATGTCGAAGAGGTTAACATGTGAGGAGTGGATCGAAATTGTGTTGATATCTGGTGAACGCAGTAACCGGGTCATTGCAGCAGATTTCAATGCAGACACCCTACGAGACCACCCATCTCCCATGCTACAGTTAGCAAACTGTCAAACATCCCTTCAGCGGATATTAGCTACTCACAAATGGCACCCTTACAAACTCCAGCTACTGCAGCATCTCAACGAGGATGACCCAGATCAGCGCGGAGAATTTGCAGAATGGGCAAAACAAAAATTGGAACAGGACCCTCAGTTCACGCAGAAGATTTTGTTCAGTGATGAGACAAACTTCTATGTGAGTGTTGAAGTTAATAAACAAAATCACCACTATTCAGTTTTTCAGTTTTCAGTTTTATTTGTCATATGCAAGTTAGCACAGGGTCAACATTGCAATGAAATGTATTTGATGAGCAGCAGTCACTCAGCAGCATGATACAGTAGGAGAAAATATAATAAAATAAAATAATAAAGAAAATAGAAAAATAGTAAGGAGCAAATATTAGAGAGACATGGTAAAAGAGAAAAGATGACTAAATATATATGTATCTATAAATATAAATATATGTACACTAGTGATTAAATAAGAAAATCTTGAAAAGAAATATGACGGGAGGGCAGATGGGATACTGCACAGGAATGAGCAGCAGAAAATTACAGTATTGCACTTTTAAATATAAATATCAATAACAATAAAGTGGAGTGACCAGTGCAGATTAAACAGAGTACTTGTGAAGCTGCAGGGTAGCTTCTGAGTGCTGTGTTGTGTGTGTTTAAGTGTTGTGGTTGAGGTGTCGTATGGCTTGATGGTAGAAACTGTTTTTGAGTCTTGTAGTCCGAGCAGACAGGCTCCTGTAACGTCTGCCAGATGGTAACAAGGAGAAGAGCTGATGTGCTGGGTGGCTGTGGTCCTTGATGATGCTGTGTGCTTTACGGAGGCATCGCTGGAGATAAATGTCCTGAATGGCAGGAAGCCTCGTGCCAGTGATGTGCTCTGCTGCCTTCACCACCCTCTGTAGTGATTTACGGCTGCTGGCAGAGCAGCTTCTGTACCAAACTGTGATGCAGCTCGTCAGCAAGCTCTCGATTGCACACCTGTAAAAATTTGAGGTGATGTTGGCGTGCATGCCAAACTTCCTCAGCCTCCTCAGGAAGTAAAGCCACTGGCGAGCTTTCCTGATAGCAGCGTCTGTGTGAAGGGTCCAGGAGAAGTCCTCAGTGATGTTGACTCCAAGGAACTTGAAGCTGCTGACCCTTTCGACCTTGACACCGTTGATATGGATGGGCTGGTGTTCTCTGACTGGTCGTTTCCGGTAGTCCACTATCATCTCTCTAGTTTTGCTGATGTTGAGAGTCAGGTTATTTTCCAGGCACCACTCGTACAGCGCCATCACCTCCTCTCTATAGGCCGTCTCATCGTTGTCTGTGATGAGGCCTATGATGGTTGTGTCATCCGCAAAGTTGATGATGATGTTGGACTCGTGTTTAGCAACACAGTCATGTGTGAACAGGGAATATAGGAGGGGGCTAAGCACACAACCCTGTGGCGTACCTGTGTTCAGGATGAGTGATGAGGAGGTGTGCTTACCAACTCTCACCACCTGGGGCCTGTTTGTGAGGAAGTTTAGAATCCATCTGCAGATCGGTGTTCCCAGCCCAAGGTCGACGAGCTTCATGGCAAGTTTTGAGGGGATGATGGTGTTAAATGCCGAGCTGTAGTCGATGAAGAGCATCCTTGCATATGCATTCCCTTTCTCCAGGTGAGTGAGGGTGGTGTGCGTTGCCAGGGCGATGGCATCCTCCGTGGCTCTGTTTGTCCGATAGGCAAACTGAAGAGGGTCCAGTGTGTCAGGGAGGGAGGAGCAGATGTGACCTTTGCCCAGCCGCTCCAGGCACTTCATGATGACGGATGTCAGTGCAACAGGACGGTAGTCATTCAGACAGGAGACCACTGATTTTTTGGGAACGGGAATGATGGTGGATGCTTTGAGGGACGTGGGGACCACTGACTGCCTCAGGGAGAGGTTGAAGATGTTGGTGAACACCTCTGCCAGCTGGTCGGCACACACTCTGAGTAGCCGGCCTGGGATGCCGTCCGGTCCTGGAGCTTTGTGAGGATTTACCTTTTTAAAAGTCCATCTCACAGCTTCTGTTTTCAGAGTTAGAGTTGCAGCCTCACTGTCCTCCTGAGGGTAGAGGATCTGCTCTCTGTTGTCTGCGTCAAAACGAGCATAGAAGTTGTTGAGCTCATCTGCAAGAGATGCAGCGGGCTGAACACTGCCTGTGTTGACCTTCTTGTAGTCAGTGATGCAGTGCAGTCCATTCCACAGTCGCCTGGTGTCAAAGCTGTGGTAGCTGGACTCCATTTTGTCCCTGTAGTCCTTTCTGGCCTTTTTTATGGACTTTCGGAGGTCGTACCCGGCTGCTTTATATGCATCAGCGTCCCCGGAGTTAAAGGCAGAGGTCCGCACTTTTAGCTTGGCGCGAACGTCTTTATTTACCCAGGGTTTCTGATTTGGATATATGCGGACAGTGGTTTTTGTGATGGTATCATCCATGCACTTTCCAATATATGTGACAGAGTCTGTGAGTTCATTGATGTTGCCATCAGCTGCATCCACAAATATCTGCCAGTCAGTTGTGTCAAAGCAGTCCTGCAGGACCTCCTCAGCCTCACTGTCCCGTTTGTAAATAACCCTGGAAGCTGGTTTTTCCTGTTTCAGTCTTTGTCTGTATGCAGGCAGCAGCAGTATGGAACAATGGTCTGCCTTACCAAAAGCTGGGTGGGGGAGGTGTTTGTAGCACTCTTTGAATGGAGTGTAACAGTGGTCCAGTGTTTGATCACCTCTTGTGGGGAAGGAGATGTGCTGATAGTATTTGGGGAGAACCTTCTTCATGTTGGCTCTGTTGAAGTCTCCCAGCACAATAAAGGCAGCTTCTGGATTTTTGTTCTCAAGTCCAGTAATGATGTCATACAGTTCGTCCATAGCTTTAGCTTTATCAGCATGTGGGGGAATGTAAACAGCTGAGAGGAGAACTGAGCTGATCTCCCTCGGGAGGTAAAAAGGCCTGACTTTAATGGTCAGCAGCTCGAGGCTCTGAGAGCAGTAAGTTTTTAAGATACACACATCTCTAGCCCACGAGGAGTTAACCATAAAGCACACCCCTCCTCCCCTTTTCTTGCCTGAGTCCTTCGTTCGGTCTCCCCGGTAAACAGTGAATCCATCCGGCGTGATGGCGCAGTCGGGGATGCTGGGCTCCAGCCATGTCTCTGTGAAGGCCAGAACACAGCAGTTCTTGATGTCTTGTTGGTGTTTAATCCGTGCACGCAGCTCGTCAAGTTTGTTGTCCAGAGACTGGAGATTCGCGAGCAGGATGCTGGGCAGAGGTGGCTTGCTGTTTCTCTGTCGCGTTCGGCACAAAACTCCAGCGCGTTTCCCCCTCTTTGTTTTCCCTCGACGTCGCGCGAGTAAACAAAGGATCCCAGACAGCAGAGCGTCCACGGAGTCGAAACCCGCTGTAAAGTCCGAACTGGCTGACGAACGTAGCTCCAGAAGTGTTTGTCTGTCATACCGAGTGTATGATCGCGCTGTGCGCACAGAAATTGAAAGCAGTACAAAATAAATAATAACATTTTTGCTGAGATGACTGGGAGCTCTCGTCGGTGCAGCCATCTTACGGCGCAACCGGAATTATGAGTCTGACACTAACCTACATTGGATGGATCCCTCCAAGACTGTTGGAACAACAAAGTGATGGTTTGGTGTGGTATATGGGGTACAACAATAGTGGGTCCATTCTTCAATGGAAACCTCAAGGCCACTGGATATTTGAAATTGCTACATGATGATGTGTTTCCTTCTTTATGTGTCACGATCCTGGGTCTTAGGAGCCAGTGTTTTGAGTTTTAGTTCATTTTGATGTTTATAGTATGTTAAGCTCTTTAGGTCTCCTATGTTCATTTGCTTATTAGTTCCCCCTTGTGTTTCCAACCCATGTTAAGTCTCCCCTGCTCTTCATGTGTTTCATGTCTGTGTCTTACGTTGTCAAGTTCTGGTTATCATGTCTGCGTCTCACTTTGTTTCCTATTTTATTTGGAAGAGATCCTGTGCTTTTATATCATGGTTTATGTTTTGAGTCCTTTGATGTACTGTTTCTTGTTTCCCTGGATCTCAGTTATGGTTATCTTAGGTTTAGCTCTTTGGCTTTGTTATATGGCTTCCCTGTGTTCCATGTTATGTCCACTGTGATGTTTTGTACCATGTTTCAGGTTCCTATGTTCTGTCTCCCCAGTTGCTGTTAAGTTTGCGTGTTTTAGAATTCAGTCAGTGTGTTTCCTGTTTTACTTTGAAGGTCCATGCCTCATGTGAGTGTTTCTAGTTTTGCGTCTGTTTTTGAGTTTACGTTTTGTCTCCGTGAGTTTGCGTTTGGGTCCTCTCCTGCCTGCCACACAGCCGAATCATGACATTATGCACTGAAGCTGGCACGTTCCCTGAGTTTTTCCAGCAAGATGGTGCACCACCACATTATGGGTGCCAGGTCCGAGCATTCCTAGATGAACAGTTTCCTGGAAAGTGGATTGGTCATCGTGGGCCAGTTGAATGGCCCCCAAGGTCTCCCGATCTGACCCCCTTAGACTTTTATCTTTGGGGTCATCTGAAGGCAATTGTCTATGGTGTGAAGATACGAGATGTGCAGCACCTGAAACTACGGATACTGGATGCCTGTGCTGGCATTTCTCCTGCGGTGTTGCTATCAGGATGTGAAGAGTGGGAGAAGAGGGTTGCATTGACAATCCAACACAATGGGCAGCACATTGAACACATTTTATAAGTGGTCAGAAACTTGTAAATAACTCATGAATAAGAATAAAGTTACGTTGAAACCAAGCACACCATTGTTTTTCTTGTGACATTACCAATAAGTTTGATGTGTCACATGGCCCTCTTCCTATTGAAAAAACAAACGTTGTATCCAAGATGGCCGACTTCTAAATGGCCACCATGGTCACCGCCCATCTTGAGGAGTTTGCCCCCTCACATAATATCAGCAACTATTCCCATGTTATTACAGTGTATCCATATAAATGGCCCACCCTGTATAAAAACTAAAACATGCAAACAAACTTAAACTCTGAATCAAAGATTAATAAGCATGAACTAAGGCACCATGGGATAGTGAAATAAAATAAAGGGGTAGTAAAACTTCATGCATGACATTTAGAATGTCATGTTAGGCTGATGAGATAATGTTTATATATGTGGATAAAAAAAAATGACGTGCTGATGATATAATGAATGAAAAATCGGGAACATTTTAAGTTAAACTATTTAATTAACAATAATTCCTTTTCTTTTACAAATTACAACCTTTAATCCATTATAAATAATAATCACTGGGAGCTCTCTTCTATATCTTTCAATATATTTTTTATGTTATGTCTATATGCTTTTTTTGGTTTTACAACAACCTTAATATAGCCAATTTTAGCTAAAATAAACTATACATGCTAATGTGAATGTTGTAATATTTGGCCATTAATTACCATTTCTATGTAAAAATGCTAATACCTTATTAGCAAGCTACAGCTTCATATTCTAGTTTCATCGCTTTGTTGTTCACCTTACCAGTACACAGCGAGAGCGACCAACAGCTTATATTCGGATTTGGTCACCTTCATTCAACCTGGTGATTGCAGAATAAAGCCATTAGTGTTAGTAAGTGTTGAAAACGGAGTAGCTGATTGTTAGCCTTTTTGTGCTACTGGCACAATAGGAGCATCTACTATATCTGTTATATCTGGGAATACAAGATTGAACCTTTTAAAACAAATTGTGTTCTTGGCTATTGTAAATTAGATGTGTTAAGTGTACTCTTTCAGTGATGCTACCAACATCCTGATACTCTATTTTAAAAAAGGGGTAAACATATGAAAGGAAAGGAGATAATGATAAAAATAAGAAGGTTTAGGCTGATGAGAGATGATGGTAGGTAATGAAAGTTAATGAAATTGTTGCAGAGCAGTTGTACTCACGCCCCCTCGTCTCTAAGCAGAGACAAGAATTTGGTCACTCTGTAATCTGGATCCATCTAGAGACAACAAAATAAAGACGGAGAGGAACTGAAGAGTGGTAGAAATAGAAGGAAAAGGTTCACACTGAATCATACAGTCACATCTCATATTTCCTAACGACATTAGGCAGTGACACTAGGATGCTCCATTACATCCCTAGAACTCTTTCTAAGGCTCTAGTCACTATGCTAGTCAATTCTAGCTTGATTGTGTTTGTAATAACCTGATAAATACTGAACAGTTAAAATAGTTTTGGGCCACAAATTGTCTCCAGGAATGTCATCTTTTGGAAAATATAGCAAACAACACAATTTAGATGGGTACACAAGCCCTCTCAAGGTCTAGTAAATGGACCAGTTAGAATTTCTATTGCTAGTTCCCAAACTACTGCCTATCACCAAGCAAACTTTAAACGTATGGATTGACGTATGGATTTCTAGTGTGGTTCCCCAGCTGCACCAAGGCCGATCAGCAAGCACTCCAGCGGGTGGTGAAAGAAGCTGGCAGAATTGTTGGAACAAGTCTGCCAGAGATCAGTAATATCTTCCCCACTCGCTGTCTGAGGAGGGTGCACAGTATCCTGCGGGACCAACATCACCCTGCGCGCCACCTTTTCCATCTGCTGCCCTCAGGGAGAAGGTACAGGTCTATACAGGCCAGAACATCCAGACTGGCCAACAGCCTGTATCCACAGGCTGTGAGGCTCCTGAACTCTCTGCCCCCCTCTCACGGACAATAACCATATCCAACTTCTTAATAGCAATGAACTGGTCTGCATTGGTGCATCATATCTTTATTCTCTTCCCCCTCCTGCCCCCCCCCCCCTCTTTCTTAAATAGATAACTATCATATCTGATATCATATCTCACAGTACAATAATATTGAATGGGTTGCATTGTTGTATTTTGTCATGTTTCTCAGGTCTTTGTCTGAATTTCTACGAACATTATTGCTAAGGATTGTCTTATTGCATTGGAGTCACACTGGGTTAAATATGTACACTTGGGTTTTAAGGGGTATTTATTATTTTCTTCTTTTTTTTGGGTTGTATGGAAGCCCCAAACGCAATTTCATTGTTCTTGACAATGACAATAAATAAATAAATACTAAAATAAATACTAAACCATCAGTCAACTCGTCTGTCACACTACAGCTCACACACAAAACTTTTTCAATATGTCGCCTTGCTTCTCTACCTGCATTGACATCTCGATGAGCACGAGGAGTTTCTTAATACCTATCCAGACCCGCTTTCCTTTGAGTTGATGTGCGATGCTGGCCCGCTCTTTGTCTGTGAAGCTTCCCAGTAGCTGCAAAGACAATAAAGCCAATTCAAGCAGCACTTAAAGTCTCTGGTATAAGTTATGGAAAAACATGCTTTTATTTCAGCTTTAGCAGCTAGGCTTTTATTTTCAGTTAAATAGGTTTTTCACCACAAGATTTCTTGTTTTTGTATGCGCATGCATTTATCCTTTTGGGAATGGGGTGGTTATGTATAATTCAGCACCTTCACCTCTGAGTGCTAGTTTAAGTGCACAATTATGATTATTTTTATCTTTAAGCAATAAAACATGCATGCTGACCTATTCTAAAATGAACGTGATTTTTTTCTGTTGTCTGTACTGTATGTTGTGGCCATTTGTGCGTCTGAAACGATGGGGCCATCTTACCTCTAAGGCATCGATTAGCTGGTCCCCAGTAGAGATGTTGGGGATATGGATGGTGGTGCTAAAAGCATCTAACATCTCCATCTCCTGTAGGACGTCCTTCCTGCTGGTGGTGCCGATGATGAGCAGCTTCCGGCCCTGCAGGAGGTTTAAATTACTTGTTTCTGTAGGTTGTTGATTACAACATAAATTACGGCAAATTATCCAGTTATTTTCTGTGCTTATGAATGATTAATTTCTTCATTAAAGGTCTTACAAGCCCTGTGTGGACTTTATTTTTACAAAAGGTTTTTCTTGTTATTAGTAAATTTACTACCATATCTCATGTCACAAAACTTTTCAGAAAAACAAACACAGTTATGTCCATCAGTACCTACAGAGAGCAGGGCGATATGACCAAAAATATTTATCACAATATATATTTGAAAATTTGCGATAACGATATAACTGACGATATAATTGATGCGAGACAAAATTCAACTCCACAACTTTACTAGCGCAAAAAAACATCCATTTATTTTCACTTAAACAAGCAGCTGTTTTTTAAGCATTAAAGCTATATAACAATTTAACAGTGCAAATGTAAATTCCTTGCTGAAAGTTTAACCAAAAGGCATTTCCAGTAGAAATGGGCTGACATATCCTGAGTATAACCATGTATAATATCTACTGAAGTTAAAAAGAGGTGCTTTGCTACATTAAACTGCAGTGTGCCAAATAAAAAAGTCAAATACGTATTTCTCGGACCATAAGGTGCACGGGATTATAAGGCACATTAAGCGAAACAAAGCAGTCAGATAAATCAAACTTTATTCAACTCATTCTTCTTGCTTCCTCCACTTCTGTACCATTAATTCATTAATGCTGTATTCTATCACAGCTGCTCTATTCCTTCAGTAACTCTACAAACGTCACTGCTGTTTAGTTTCCTGTCTTCATTTATGTTGGAAATGATAGCAGAGCTGTACGTTTGAATTTTTTCAGAAATCTCTTAGTCAGAACATGCTATATCATGTTTAGGTAACTAGCAAAACTAGCGCGCTAAGTTCCGCTAGCTTCCTGCTAACTTCTAACTCCGTTAAATGTAATAAATTCTGTTTTCATGGATGCCTGGCTGTTAAACTTCATAGTCGCACCTGGTAAAGCAGCAATGCTGATCGTTTTATTAAAGATGAAAGAATTTAGATAGTTTTTAACTCTCAGTGATGCTGTGTGTTCGTTTGACTTTGGGGCCAGAAGCGGATGGAGTTTAGGACCCAGATTACTCCCAGATTTACGAGCACCTTAGTTCGACAAATACGGCAATAACGACGGCCGCTTGCATGTTCTACAAAAAATGTGCTTTGTTTTGTATCTGACAAACACCAAACCAGTTCCACATCACTGATCTTGCACCATTTTTACAAACCAAATTCTGGTTCATCCGTTTCACTCAACAATCGGCGCGTTTTACTCATATTCTATATTCTATATTTATCTGTTCTTTGCTAAGCTGTAACCTAGCTTAGCTTAGCACAAAGCCTATTAATGGGGGAAATTAGCTAGCACTTCTATTGAAAACTAATCAAATCCACATGCCAGTACTTCTCTTGCTAACTGGCAAACAATGAATTTTAGAAGGATAAGTGGCATAAAGTGGTGTAACCTACCTACTGGACAGCGACGGACTCATTTTTACTGCCCGTTTTCGAGTATTTATGCTAAACTAAGAAAATTAGCTAGCTAGCTGAAGATACAGATGAACTTTTCTACCTGTATGCACGAAACTAACTAATTTCGCTGACATTGGATTTGCTTTATATTTTTCTTATTATCACCAGAATATCATAGAAAGACCAGAACTACGTATAAGGAAACATACATGTTGGTGCCACAAAGACTATAGACAATAGAGATAATGTCACTCCATTCTTTATAAAACTAGAGATATCATTATTGTAGTATTGCAATAAATAAATATTGCGACATTTGATTCACAGCTTATTTCTTTGCTAGAACAAGTGGACAAGAATCACAAGTAAGTGTAGTTTTGTTTGTTCTATTATTTTCAAACTAATAATAGTAATAATGCACATTTGGTGCTTTAGTGAAATAGTTTGGGGGGTTTTCTGGGGGTTTTTGGCTTGCATCTCCTTACACTAAAGCTGCTGAAAAAAATGGGCTTGTTGAAATCTCAGGGGGTTTTAAGTTATCCACAGAAGGATACGGTAGCTAATCCATCACAGAGCTAAAACATATAGACATACATATAGAACATTGATTGATTGATTGATTGATTGATTGATTGATTGATTGATTGATTGGTAATTTATTTCAACATGTGAACAATATACAAGTACGTTTAGAAAAGAAATGAGAGAAAAAATATATACTATACAAATTACATACAAAAAAACATTCTGATTAATTTACATGTTGAAAGGGAGTGGGAAGAAGTATACACTTATTTAATCCCACCCCTGTCCCATAAATTATCAGTGAATATTTAGTCAGCTTCCTTACTGATATAATTTGTAATAAAAATAGTGAACAGATTTCTGATATACTATATACTATAATATCACATCATGAATTTTTTGTTTGTTTGTTTTTAAATAGAGACATTCACTTAATTTAAATATTTTCCTTTTCTTTATAGATCGAGAAGATCATATTTTTATAACTCTTTTTGAACAGTTTTATGTTTGGACATTGCTTTAATTCCATATTCAGTTTGTTCCATAGTTTCACTCCTTGAACAGAAACACAAAAGCCTTTTCTTGTAGTACGTACCTTCATTGTTTTGAAGTTACAAAAACCCCTTAAATTATAACTTCCTTCTTTCAAAAAAAACATACTCTGAATATTACCTATTTGTTCACAACATTAAAGTGTGTATACAGTTTTCAGATGAACTCTGACCTTGGGTGGAGCTTTCTTGAGTAGCACCAGCAGAGCTTGAAGGACCAGATTTGAGAAACGTGGACCGATGGGCACATAGTCCAGCAAACGCTCAATGTCATCCACCACAACACAGCTCAGCTGAGACTTATAAGCATCATCAAAGACCTGAAACAAAAAGAGGAAGAGTGAAGACAGAAAGGCATTAATGCATGAGAAACGACAAGAAAACCTACAATTTTAAATGTAAACATCTGATTATTTAATGAACTGGTGTAAAGTCAAAAAGACACTGCTGCATTTACCTTTTTGATTGCCTGGCACTTGGAGATCTCTGAGTGTCCAATCATCTTGTCTGGAGAGCAAATCTTAATGAAGGGGAACTGTGAGTCCTCTGCAATCTTAGCTGCCAGGGCTGTCTTTCCACTGTGGGGTGGGCCTGTTGGAATGCAAAGGGGAAGGTACAGTTTGCTACTGATGGATGGACATTTTTCTATTAATACTCCTCGCAGGGGTACTAGCTGGACGTGTTTCTGACTAATTACCCTCCAGTAAAACAGCAACAAGTGGTGTGCGATCACTGTTCTTGGTCTGCTGTACCAGCAGCTCTCCATCATCCAGAACATGAGTGACTGGGTCGCCCCATTTTATGATGCCATTCATGATGTAGCTGGAGTAGTCCTCCTGGTTGGTACCAAATGCCTTAGAAAATTTAAAGAAGAAGTATTAGGAACATTGTTTTGCCTTTTTCATATCACTGGATTGAACTGTATTCATAACATAAGCTCATGACATCATCTCTGAAAACAGCAGAGACATACTGGTTTGATGTCATTGTTGAGGGATCCCATGAAGTCATCTCTGGTGACCTGCAGCTTCTCTGCCCTTTCCATGTCCACCTCAACTGTAGAGGTAGCCTGGAGATGAAATCATCACATTTAAATTATGACAAATTAATGGGGCAATGTCAATTCAATCCCCTGTCACTACTAATCTGAAATATCTACAAAAAACAAAAGTCAGTAAGTTTCAGATGAGCATAAAATCGACTAAGGAAAGCAGAGGAGCTAGTGTACAGCTGTCGATTTACTGGTTGATCTATGCTCCTACCCTCATCTATGGCCTTGAGCTGTGGGTAGTAGACGAAAGAATGAGGTCACTGAAATTAACCTCCACTGAAGTGTGTCTGGGCTCTCCCTTAGAGACAGTAATATATATGCATTGGGTGATATAAACAATGCATTGATGCCCTAAAGCAGGGATGTCGAACTCCAGGCCTTGAGGGCCGGTGTCCTGGAGGTTTTAGATGTGTCCTTGATCCAACACAGCTGATTTAAATGGCTAAATTACCTCTTCAACATGTCTTGAAGTTCTCCAGAGGCCTGGTAATGCACTAATCATTTGATTCAGGTGTGTCGACCCAGGGTGATATCTAAAACCTGCAGGACACCGGCCCTCGAGGCCTGGAGTTCAACACCCCTGCCCT
Source organism: Rhamphochromis sp. 'chilingali' (assembly GCF_963969265.1). NCBI lineage: Eukaryota > Metazoa > Chordata > Actinopteri > Cichliformes > Cichlidae > Rhamphochromis > Rhamphochromis sp. 'chilingali'. The sequence continues at coordinate 32,511,128 of NC_137942.1, read as the reverse complement.
GAAGTGCATCAGTTGCTGTGGTTTGCAGTAAACTGCATTTCTTGAACAGAGATGCGCAGCAGCAAATCAGTAATTAAAATGAACTAATGAGAAAGAAAATCATAACTACCTAAATTGGCAGAAAGCATATTTGTGCCATCCACTAACTTGGAGGAGGCAGGGTTTATGACCTATACTGCTGCCAGGCACCAAAACTGACGTGACATCTTTGCTTCAGTTTTGGGGAGATGCTGTTGTCCATGGTTTTTACAGCCACTGATATTTAAATCTGATATCTGATCTGTGTTTTAGATGAAAACTATTCACATGGATGGTGTTTCTGCTTCGTCATTACACTGACACAGCGCTATGTATGCTTTGTGTATTAGGAAGTGCCTTGTGACCTTGATGTGCCGGTTCATGGCGGTTGACTGCGCAGCCCTGACCAGACCCTCCAGCTCTGCACCGCTGTAGTTCTTAGTTTCTGCTGCCAGTTCCTTGACGTTGACGTCGGAAGCGAGAAGGTTGAAGCTTCGCATCTTGTTGGTGTGGATGTTTAGGATCTGGACGCGTCCCTTTTCATCAGGAAGACCTAGAGATTAGAATGAGGGTTAAAAAAAAAGAGTAGGAAAGTTCATTAGCATACAGGCTTCTATTCAAAAACATTCGAGCTGAGCTTCCAACTAGCACTAGCCGTAGACAGTATAAAAGATGGATATAGCTTCTGGGTATTAAAATGGAAGCCAACATTCAAATCCCTTAAATGTGTATTATTTGCTCCCACCAGGGAGCAATGTCGGAGGTTACAAGAAGAACTGCAAGTCTTTGGGAGAACAACCTTCCTACTGAGTTCATGGTCTCAGTCACTCATACTGAATTAAAAATTAAGTCGGTTTTATAAGTCTTGGTCATACTCTTGTTACATCCAAGATGGCAACAGTAACAATACTCATTTCGTTGCTTGAGAAAGGGTCATCAAAAACTAGTGGGTGAAAGCACAGTAGCTACTGTCTCTGGGCACTAGCTTGCTTTATGTGTTAATATTAACTAGCTAACAGAAATGCTTTAGCTACTGATTAGAGACACTTTAATGAAGCTTATGCCCCAAACTTCATATTTTTTACGGAGCTGACTGAATTACATGGGTGCTACTGAGTACCACTTCACACTAAATCCATTGGTATCAAATTTTAGCAGCAGAGAGAGTTTGTATTTTGCATTAGACCCTGTGCACGAGAAAATGCTAACTTCCTGTTTTAAGACCGGATGTAGGGTTGTACATTTTCGGTAGCTTTATTTTGCAGTCAATCGCTACTGCGAAGGTGGACTCCAAAATCATGTCCAAAATACGAAAACGGAAAGATTACGTTAAGTTACAAAGAGCAGAGGGTGGGAACACTCACCATTGCTGTGTCATAAAAAAATCGAATGATCAATTTTGATGTTTGAAGAGCGTAGCTCGATTGTTTGTTTACATCAGCGGTCTCCAACCTTTTTTGCGCCACAGACCGGTTTATGCCCGACAATATTTTCACGGGCCGGCCTTTAAGGTGTCGCGGATAAATACAACAAAATAAAACTAGTACTGGTACCGAAAAAAAGAAGATTTATTCATAACACACATGAAAAGACCCAGGAAAACCAAGTTAACGATAAAAACGATAACAAAATAACGCTGAAAACAGATAAAAACCCTGAAAACCATACATTTCACACCTGAGCCTCAACTCTCGCGGCCTGGTACCAAACGACTCACGGACCGGTACCGGTCCGAGGCCCGGGGGTTGGGGACCGCTGGTTTACATCACTCAACACAAGCAGAACTGCATTACTGCATGCAGAAGACACATCGTCCACATTCAGAAGCACATCTCTGTATAGTGACAGTTCTTATGATTTAATCAGGCAAATGTCCAGCATTCAAACTACAGGTGAACAATAGTCAAAGCCATATGTTTCCCCGTTATATCGATATCAGTACACACCTACACAGCATGTCAACAAACTGGACATGCTAAAGGAAGGTAGAAGTTATCGTTTTTTTTTTTTTTTTTTTACCATACCACACAGGTGTGTGTATATATATATATATATATATATATATATATATATATATATATATATATATATATATATATATATATATATATATATATATATATATATATATATGGTGCATTGAGGTGCAATTAAGCTTAAACTGTCATTATTATTTATAGAAAAACAAATATACTGTAGGTTTATTTCTCAAATAAATGTTTGGAACTGAAAACAGGTTTTGATCTTTGGTTTCATTCTGTAATAGACTTTTTTTTTTTAACGAAGGTTTGAACTTTGAAAGAGTTTAAACAAGAGAGAAAAGTGTGAAACTGTTCATGCATGTCTAAGAAAAGTGTATAAAGTGTGTAGTGATGGGTTTTAGTCTTAAAACATCTAAAATAATTGTAAAAAATAAAGCTGGCTACTTCGCAGATTTCACCTGTCGCTGGTTATTTTTAGAACATAACACCTGCGATAAACGAGGGAACTCTATATATAAAATACCAAGAAATTTCAATCCTTTCTCTCTTTTGCTCTGAGGCGCGAGGGAAAAATATCGACAAGTCGATGAACATCATCTATAGATATATCCGGTAAATGCTCAAGACATCTTGAGAAATGTAAATTGCCGCTTGATTCGTCCATTTGGTTGACTTTTTTTGGAAAACCCCACGGTAAACAAGCTGCGAATATCACACCGGAAACGGAGCGCCCTACAGGAGTTTCCCCACCGGAAGTAGCATATGCTAAGGCGCACATAGTCTATTGCTCAATAAAAAAAAAAGGAAAAAAATTAGCAGCAGAGTACATCTGAGTTAAAGGGAGAAAGAAAGGCAGACCATGTGACATCACTCCAGGGCAAGCTGAAAGCAGTCTCACGTGTGGTTACACTTTTCAAAACCGAGTGTGTAGTGCAAAATACGAAAGCTGACCATGGCAACACATCTAATCTGTGGAAACACTGAGTTCACCGAAGGACCTGCTGCTAACTGTAGTATGTCTGATGCTAACTAGATTTATAAAGAGGGGTGTAGTAGGATCATGGCCATGAGCTATAGACAGGAGAAACAGGGACTACTTTTTCTGGATAAAGTTGTTCCATTTGGCATGCACACTGTGTTCTGTGGATTGTTCAGAGTAACAAAGACGCTGTTTTTTGGAAGAGGAGCTGCGGTTGGATTTTCAAAATGTTATTCAATTAAATGGAAAAAAAAAAGGGTATGTTAACGTGGCATGCCTCTACATACCATCAGGAGAAAGCCAGGACAGTACGCTTATTTAAAGAAGAAACATTTTTTCCAACACTGATTTTCCTGACACAATATGTACTTTGTACTGTGACGTCTTATAGGCCGAGTATAATAAAATGTGTTTGTGTCATTCAGAAGCTTAAAGGTGGTTGCCTTATTTTCCATTTACCTCAATGATTGGATAAGCCCGGGTTTACAGTAATACCACTACTGCAGCCTCAAAACCAGAAACTCTGAAATAATCCACGTGTAATCCAGTTTATATGCCAGAAAAATATCATCATGGTTCTGCTGTGGAAATGATGCTATTTGGATTTAGCTGACATTTTAATGGTTTGGATTAATGGTGCCCCACCTTATAGCAAGCCATTCAAACGAGCACACTGCATCACATTTTATTCCACGTGTGCCTGAGACTTGTACCCAAATGAGGATCAAGTATTTAGAGAGAAAATGCAATCTCACCGATTTCCATTTTCACCTCAAACCTGCCGGGTCTCATCAGGGCGTCATCTATCAAGTCAGGCCTGTTGGTCATACCTGGAGAGAAGGAGCGAAGGCAAGATAACTGTGAACCCAGAAGAATTCATGCTGTTAAAGATGCTACACTGCATTAACTAAATTTATTGTTTAATATGGATAAAATGGTTTTCCCAGCTTTCATGGAAATAAAAAAAATGATTGTTGTTGACTCATATAGGCCTCTTATGTGTTCGAACGTAAGGGACTCCTGCTCTCCAACCATTACATATATTTTAAAGCTAACAATGGGTTCAGTCATTTCCTCTGATGCTACTTACCAATGACCAAGATGTTGTTAAGCTGCTCCACGCCGTCAATCTTGGACAGAAGCTGGTTGACAACAGTGTCGTGCACGCCTGTGCTGCTGGCGCCCGTTCCTCTCTGCTTGCAGATGGCGTCCAGCTCGTCAAAGATAATGATGTGAAGGCCACTGTTAGCGCCCAGCTGAAAGTCCGAATAACTTTGTAAGTTGTGTATTTATTTTTAGCTTAATACAAGTACAGAAAAAAACACCAAGTATTACTTACCCTCTTCTGTTCCTCCTCAGCCTCGGCGAACAGTTTGCGGATGTTAGCCTCAGACTCTCCCACGTACTTGTTCAGGATCTCTGGGCCGTTGACGACCTTCGGCTCGCGGGCGTTGAGCATCTTGCCAATCTGCCTGGCCATCAGCGTTTTGCCACATCCTGGTGGTCCAAACAGCATGATGCCCTTCACGTGCTTGCAGCCTGGAAGAAGGAAAGTTGACGGCATGATGAATGTTAAAGGGACAGAGGCAGAGAGGAAAAAGGAAAGAAGAAGAATCAGAAAGAAGAAAAGGCAGACGTAAAATAAAAGAAAAAGATGGGGCAGGAAAGACAATGGGAATGACACTGAAGATGTCAGATGATGCCAGACATGCTATGAAGTTGTCCAATGTGTTCAGTGCCACAGGGAGGTGACTAGATTCATAAAATGGGCTGTAAAATCAATATAAATGCTTATTTTCTGTGTGTATCATGAATAAAATAAAGGGTATGGTACAGGTACTGTGGCTTTGTTCTTTCACTCTGTTATTGCAGTATATATTATTTTTATTAGCATGGGGAATACACACAGTACATACAACATGCTGAGGTTTTCCCAGCAATGTTTGATCCATAACAAGTCACAAGCTGCTTATGTTGCATTTTTTAGGTCTTGCAAAAACAATAGAAACAGATACATTTTCTCACCATCAGCCCATTAAGGTATGGGGAACAGAGGTTAAGATGCAAGAAATACTCCAAGAAAGACAATCACTCTAGCTTAGTACAAATGAGAGAATGGTTCCTCACCCATCTGCTCCACAATGTCAGGGGGAAAGACTCGGGAGGCAAAGGCTCTGCGGAAAATGTCTGAGAATTCCTTGTCCAGACCACCAATTCCCATCTTTTCAAAGTTCCAGTCTGGGTTGATGATTGTCTGTCGTGCCTCCTTGGTCTTTGCCTTTCCTGTTAAAACATAAAGGGGAACGATTCTCAGATATAAGGAAAAGTCAGTGAGGAAAAAAAGCATTGAAGCTTTTCTTGTGGGCAGAGGTGCTGCATAGAAAATGCTTTTTTCCGAGAATGTGTTCTTGCTGCCATCTTGTGGAGCACTTGTATTTATACCGACATGAATTGTTAGTACAGCTTGAATTTGCCTGTGTTTGCAAAGCTTTTTTTTTGTTCATGCTTGCTATGAGGAAACTACAAGACAGAACGTACCGACTAGTGTGAGGGATGAATTCTCAGCCTTCTCAAAAATCACCTGGCTGTTGCCGACCATCAGACCGACGTCGATCTGTCAGAGATCAGAGTTAGGGTCAATACTTCTTATGTGAAAATTGGCACATTATAGGAAGCATAAGGATTCGCTTGTATTTTAGTCACATGCTAAATAATCATGGTTTCACAAACTAGAAGATGTTGCTTTTCAAATCAACTGCTGCCTCTAAATTTTGGTTGGGGTAGGGTTAATGTCCACTGTTTTTAAACAATTTTGCCTATGAAGCATGTGGCTTAACTGTCTGAGGTCTAAGTAGTCATCAGTGATGCTATCAGAACATATTATTTAAACTCTTTTTAAAAACTCCTGAGTTTTAGGGTTACAGTTGGACGTTAGGGCTGGGGCTGTTACTGATGCCAATGCAGACCTCACAAGTTTAAAAAGCTATATTTCGATTGGTATTAGGACATCTGCCAGGATAAAATCTTGATGTGTTGTATTTATTTACTTTTCAAATCTGTGGTGATTATTGACACAAATTGCCATCCATTACCCAGAGATCACTCTTTTTCCATTTATCTTTTACATTTTCTGATAATACATCCGTGCCTCTCCTCCCATTAAAACATTAGCTGGGAGAGATCTCCTGAATGTCAGTATTCTGTGATATCCGGTGGAGACAACATAAGAGCGTAAAAGCACAGATACAGACAGATAAATACAGCAATTACAGCACATAAAAGACATCATACAAACAATAAGTGGATTACACTTCACATGAATCCAAACAGGAAGCCAAAGTCAAAGAAAAAAAGTCCTTATTCTTTGTTATGTTGAGTTACATGCTTGATAAAGGTCTAACCCAGGGGTCGGCAAGTGTATTTTATTTATGTTAGTTCTTTTTAACTTGTAGTTCTAAATTGGGAGATTATTGTGATTTTGAAACATAAAAATAAAATTATATTCTATTATTTTTTCATTGTTCAAAATAAGCGTCACACTCGCGGAAGCTGTTCAGGAGCAGAAGTCTTATTGTAAACATATCACGGCAGACCTGACGATGTTTGCATGAACACGCTTTTCAGCATCTCTATATTGACCACTTTTCACACACGGTTGCTGTACGCATACAGCCGGCTGTAGCTTTGCAGCTCACAGCCCAACACACACCAACGCAACAGCAGAGAGAGCACAGACGTTAAAGCGGCGAGGCGTGATTGCGGGTGCCGCTCAGGTGCGTCGCCTCCCCTGCAGCGGCGCTGCAGACCACGCCCCGCTACACACATTAACCTGGTAAAATACATATTTAGGCAGAATGTTGCAAATATCTATTTTTAATTTTTTAGCAGCATAGTGCTTTTTTTTCCAAATATTTTTAAAAGTCGGGTCAAGGCTCCAAAAGCACAAAGGTGATTTTGTTTTTGTTTGCTGGATCATTTTAGTTCAACATCTTTCCTTTTGTTATATTTCTTTAAGAGTTCAAAATGTGTTAATTACATAAATAAAATTTTCTCTGTAGCACTTCATGGATTTCATAAGCAACACACCTTAGTTGTTCACACAAAGCATAAAAGTAAAAAACAATATATACAGTGTTATCTTCATTTTAGATGTCAGAAAGTATTTGCGGCTCCCAGTGTTTTCTTTTTCGGCTCTTTGGGTGTTAAAGGTTGCTGACCCCTGGTCTAACCATAAGGTAAATTCATGTACCTGCTTTGTGTACCAGCGCAAGCGTTAGCTAACAGGCTTAGCTTAGCGACCATAGCCTATCAGTAACATAGGACAGCGTTAACAGTTCAGATCATAGGGAACTTTATTAGTTTCATTTTTGAACTTGCTAGCAATTCTGTGGTTGTTGTACAGGTTCCCACAAACCTGCCCCAGTGATTACATATAGTTTTACCTTCGGGCACTATCAAAACAACTTTGTTCTAGAATTGCTTTTGTTTTTAAAAGATGTACTTTCCAAAAACACATGTAGTAAATGTGCTAAAGGTAGAAGCCATACAGCAGCTCTCTTGTGTCTTCAGCAACTTCTTGCTTGCACTGGTGCATTTTTTCAGAGTCACTGTGGTAACATTTATTACAATATATCTTCATATCTAATGGTTTCCTGTCAGAGTCAAATCTTTATCTTTGACTCTCCAGCACCTGTAGCTACACTTTATCTCAAACACATGGAGACGTGATATAGAATCAGCTGGATTCATGCATGTTTTACTTTGCCTCCCTCCCTTTATTCCCAACCAGTCATGACAGATGGCTGCTGCTCTTTGACCCTGGTTCTGCTGAAGGTTTCTTCCAGTTAAAATCGAGTTTTTCCTTTCCACTTTAACCAAGTGCTTGCTCAAAGGGGGTCGTCTGATTGTTAGGGTTGCTTCTGTATTACTGTAGGGTCTTTACCTTGTGGTAAAAAACCCACCTTGACATAACAGCTGTTATGATTTGGTAATATATAAATAAAACTGGATTGAATATAAACGTCATGTATATTCACTCAGAGTCTTATGACATCAAAAAAGATCCCATTACAAAAACCCTGTTGGTGACAAAGGTCGGGAATGACCATGTCTCATTTTTTTCCTTTTTTTTGCATTTCCAAATAACAACAGTGGAAGCTCACTTTCCTCCTCAGTCACCTGGTCTATGAGCAGAGCTACTATGGCAGCTGTAAGTTCCAATTTGGGAATAATCACAGGTTTGAGTTTATTAATTGCTTAACTCTTCAAGGATCTTTGTGTCCCATCCAAGCCTCATTCATGTTAGTTTTTGTGGGATTAGCTTTAATGTGGATGACAATGAATAATAAATGGAGCTCACATCAAAAGTGAACTCTCCTGGCGAGAGTTTTGTCTCTTAAATTGAATTTAAATTGAAACAGGTTTGTTTCAGTATATCATTGTATGGCTGGAGATCTTTCAACAGGTCTGGCATCCCCAAGTCCAGATACTTGTTCTTCTTTATTATCGTCTCTTTAGGTACTGAAAGGTTAATGGTTCTGCTTTTACTGAGCAAGGTGTTTAACTTGAAATCATTGTTACCACACAGTGTTAATCGTGTGCAAGTTTCAGTTCCTCCCCTTCATCCACTACTTATTTATGAAGATGCCCAGTTAAAAATGATTTAATGCTTTTCTATTTATTCAATCCACACTGTCTTGTGCACATTACAGGGAAAAGGTCTGCACACTATAAACAGGACAGGATATGACACCAGAGCTGCAGCATCTTCTACTTTTCTAACACACAGTTGTGATCGCCACAAGAATCTGAGAAGAATCTGGGTGAGTTGTATGGCTTTGCAATATACTTCAGTCACTATCTTGGGGCAGTAGGTGCAGCTGTGGGGCAGTAGGTGCAGTGGGTCAGAGTGTTATTGGGGAAGAAAGTCGACCCAATATTGCCCCAGTGTGTCACGAGTGTGAACAGGTGAATGTGACTTGTAGTTTAAGACATTTTCAAACCAAAAAGTCTAGAAAAAAAAGTAAAAGAATTTAAATGCACTACATTTAATTCAATAACTGCTGTTCTGCAGAAACACTTTAATTTTAAAGCTTTGTTTAGCGCTTTGTTTTCTCTCAGTGAGATCCTCTTTCATTTCATGGAGGGTTTGGAATATCATGCAAATCTTTATGTCCCTAAATAGCCACTCCTGCTGTTACAGTTTCCAGCTCAAGTTGTTACTTCTTAGCTTTTAGAACAGCTTTTTCAGAACGTTTTGGTGTAAGCCTGGCAGCTTGTGACAGTTATTCAACCTTTGACTTGTTTTGCAGTAGTAATGCAAGACCAGGAAGATTGTGATGGCCTCAGTGAACACAGTGAATCATCACTCTTTATATGTGAAATACAGCTTTGAGGTGTAACATTCTCTCTAATGTGTTTACAAAGGAAACTCAACAATTCATTTAGACACCTTATCCATAAATTCTCGCAGCGCTGTCACTGCGGGGTTTGACTACAGCTTGACGAGATGAAGTCCCCCGTCTTTCTTGGAAATAAAGTTAAAAGGGATTTTTTTTGCATAATTTGCAAACAACACAGATTTTTGATTAAAACAACAAACTTTGCACTTCTTCATGCTTTCAGTCTCTGCACAATTCAGTTTGTCTATTCTATTTGTCTAACTATATTTGTGCACACTGTATTAAGATAAAAGTATGTAAAAAAAATCATCATTCCAAAAACATAACCTCCTTTGTGGAGGAGGAGGTAATATTATGAGTAGGGCTTCATTTCTCAAATGCAAATCAATTTCAAGCTTCCTCCCTGGAGTTTAATTATGAAAGCGTAATGCGTTAGTCCAGCACAAACAACAAAGTCCCGCAGGTGCCAGGACTGACTCACATCCAGACTCCCGTCCCCACTAAACGAGCCCTAACCGCAGGCACTTCCAGTAACAACCAGGCTGTTACTGCTCAGTTCCTGTTTTTTACCAATGAGCGATTTCCAAGCTGTATAACTCAGAGCCTCTACATCAAAACCCTGATTTACTTTACTTTCCCTGGGATAATTTGGCTGATCTTGTTATTGTGACTCAGTACCTTTTGCGGTTTCTTTCCAGACGCTGGTTCTCCTTTGAGGATGCTGGCATCCATGGCCTCAATATCCTTTACCACCAAGCCAAACAGCTTGTCACAGAAACTAAACACTAGCTGAAAGACAGGAAAGCAGATGATGGTACATCAAAAGTCAAATGTTATGCCTCTGAATATCGATGTGTGTGTGAGTCTGACACTTTGAGGCATGGAACTAAAAACCTGCTGGGTGACAGAGAAGGCCTGGTTGTTGAACTGCTGGATGAACTCGGCGGCCATCTTGTCTGAGTCGTAGGGAGAGGAGTCAGTACTCTTCTTCTGCAGGAAGTCGATTTCGATTGTCATGGCGCCAATGCACTGCTTGGACTTGTCAAAATTGTAGTTGGCCACTGATTGGACAAACAAGGCTACAATTACTATCATATTTAGGTTAATGAGTCAAAATCTGCTTTGGATTTTTATAACAAACCCTAAAAAACAATGAATCTAAAAGTAAAAGCTGTAGATGTATGTAACACATGAGGATATAAATGAACAACTAATAATAAACCATTACAGAAGAGATTCTAATGGATTTTTTAAATAGGAACAATTTGCAGTATTTGACATTATTAATAGTTTGCAAAGCCCCATCCTAAAGGTAAACTGTCCAATTTTAACTGTAGCAATTAAGCTACATGCTTAGGCATTAAAGCCCAAGTGGCCTGCACAAGAAATTAAAGCAAAGATTTAAAAATGTATTCGTCTTATACTTCTCAAATATGGGAAAAAAGCACAAGAAGTTAATGAAAGTTTTTCATTTATTTTTTCAACACGTGTCACAGTTCTTAACTGTTTATCTTTAACAAGCTAACAGGCCAATGCTACTATATAACTGCCTCAGTGATTTCTAGAACTACATAATAATAATAATAAATGCAAGAATATCTGTAACAATCTAATAGGACAACTGCTATTAAGCTAACATTATTAGCTCTGGGAGCTCAAGGAGCTTTTAAAAAAAGGACGTTTAACATCACATGCTTCTAATTTCAGCATAAAATACATCTTAAGGAACTGCAGTGCAGACACCACCCTGTCCTGCACTTTATTGTGTGCCTGAGATGACTTACATTACCCGAGAAAAGTCTGCAAAACCAACGTAGTTCATTTGAAAATGCAATATGTAATCTTCGTGCCTAACATATTATATTTGAATAAAATGGAGTTTTACATTAATGACTCGCTGTCTTGAAAAGTCAGTATTTATCACAGAAAGTAAACTGTCTTAATTTATGAGTGCATCTATATGCAGCAGCTGAAAGCTTGAAAACAGTAACTACAGAGGTTTTGAGTTGGTATTCTTAAACATCAAAATCCGCAATCAGAGAAGCGCATTTCATACCTTCCACCTCCTGACCTATGGAGAGACCAGCCCATTTCCTCTACAGGAGAGAAAAAACCAAGAAGAAAAGCCTGAGCATGTGGCTAACACGTACTTAACAAGTCTGTGAGTTTTTGCATGTGTGTACCTGTGGCAGGCTGAAGGCGATGCTTCCTGCAGCCACAGTGTGGTGGGTCTTGACTGTAAACACAAACTTGTGGTTGGGTGTGGTCTTCACACTCACATGTCTGTGGAGAGAGATTGGATTACAATTTTTATCTTACATTACATGTTTATAGTTATAGCTATAGTTTATAGTTATTGCTCAAGTTGAAGCTGAAGGTGTCTTTAAGGTTATTTAGATTTTTTGAGATAGCAACTCTGAGATAGCAAAAGAATGGAGCCCATGGCCTCCAAGCCTGGAGGATCCCAGCTCTGCCACCTCACATGAACTTGTTAACAGTCAGACATTAAACGGTGCTGTTAGGACTGTGGGCTGGTTGGAGCTTCTCTTTCTCTTGCAGCAGGTAGAACTGTGGGCAGAGCTGTATTTCCAGTGCTTGCTCCCGCACTCCTGTTTGTCATTCTCCTTTATCCCTACCGGATATTTAAGTAGTGGCTGTGGCAGCAGTTCTCTACAAGATCATTGTCTCCATTACAGGGATAACTTGGCCAACCTCAGTGTGACTTAATCCTTTTTATTCCCAGTTGATCTTCTTAATGGTTCTTGGACTTCTCACCTTCAAGTGAATTCTTTCTTCACCTGCCCTCTGGAAAAACTGAGGCACTGCAGGATATCTACTTACCTTGGAATCCTTTGGATCATACCTGTCTGCCCACTCTCCACCGCATTCCTTCAAACCTCAGCCTGTTCACCTTCAGTCAACCCTCTCCTGTGCCCTTGGTGCTCACTTATACAAGCAAGCCTCTATTACGATGACTATTGGCTGACACATTGCATCCCTTTACTCCGTCTATCACTAAGAGCAATCTGCCCTCTCAGTCTAAACCAGCCAAGCGCTTTTCTCTTGTGCATTGTAAATAAATAAAGGTTGCAGATGCTGAAATATGCAATTATTGTACAGTGGGATGCAAAAGTTTGGGCAACCTTGTTAATAGTCATTATTTTCCTGTATAAATCGTTGGTTGTTACAATAAAAAATGTCAGTTAAATATATCATATAGGAGACACACACAGTGATATTTGAGAAGTGAAATGAAGTTCATTGGATTTACAGAAAGTGTGCAATAATTGTTTAAACAAAATCAGGCAGCTGCATAAATTTGGGCACTGTTGTCATTTTATTGATTCCAAACCCTTTAGGACTGATTATTGGAACTCAAATTGGCTTGGTAACCTCAGTGTGTCATGGTCCTGGGCCATGTGGGCCCAGTATTCTCAGTTTTTGTGTGTTTTGTATTTTATTCCCTAGTTATGCCTTGGTTCCTAGGATTATTTAGTTAAAATGTTCCTTATTTGGTTACCTCCTGTGTGCCCCTGTGTATCTGTGAGCCCTCGTCTCTCCTTGTGTTTTATTCTGTTTTCCCCAGCCTGTTATGTCTGTGTTTTCCCCGCGCTCTCTCTCCTCCTGTCTGAACCTCTGTACTTCCTGTTTTACTTTGCCCGTTTCCCGTCAGTGTTGCGTTCACTCCTGCCGTGTCTTGTTATGACTATCAGTGTCACCTGTGTTCCCCGTGTGCTCCAACTTCCCTCGTTAACCCTCTGTGTATTTATGTCTGCGTCTCCCTCAGTTCTGTGTCGCGTTCTCCCTCATGGCCGTGTGTGTTCCTCAGCGAGCTTTGTATTTAGTTTCCCAGTTTAGTTTTGTATTTCCTACGTTCTGCCTCTCCAGCATTAAAGCTGTGATTTTTGAGTTCATCCCCGAGTCTGTGAGTTTTGCAATTTGGGTCCTCCTCCTGCCACACAGCGATCCATGACACAGTGACCCCTGACCTACATATACAGGTGAACAGAGTCAGTTGTAAGTTTCCCTCCTCTTTTAATTTTCTCTGAAGAGTAGCAACATGGGGGTCTCAAAACAACTCTCAAATGACCTGAAGACAAAGATTATTCACCATCATGGTTTAGGGGAAGGATATAGAAAGCCGTCTGTTTCCACAGTTAGGAACATATTGAGGAAAATGGGAGACCACAGGCTCAGTTCAAGTTAAGGCTGGAAGTGGCAGACCAAGAAAAATCTCGGATAGACAGAAGCGACGGTGAGAACAGTCAGAATCAACCCACAGACCAGCACCAAAGACCTACAACATCATCTTGCAGCAGATGGAGTCGCTGTGCATCGTTCAACCATTCGGCGCACTTTACACAAGGAGATGCTGTACGTGAGAGTGATGCAGAGGAAGCCTTTTCTCTGCCCACAGCACAAACAGGGCTGCTTGAGGTTTGCTAAAGCACATTTGGACAAACCAGCTTCATTCTGGAATAAGGTGCTGTGGGCTGATGAAATGAAAAGTTATTTGGGCATAACAAGGGGTGTTATGCATGGAGGAAAAAGAAAAACACCTGCTACCTACAGTAAAATATGGTGCTGGTTCCATCATGCTGTGGGGCTGCGTGGCCAGTGCAGGGACTGGGAATCTTGTCAAAGTTGAGGGACACATGGATTCCACTCAGTATCAGCAGATTCTGGAGACCAATGTCCAGGAATCAGTGACAGAGCTGAAGCTGCGCCGGGGCTGGATCTTTCAACAAGACAATGACCTGAAACACTGCTGAAAATCCACTAAGGCATTCATGCAGAGGAACAAGTACAACGTTCTGGAACGGCCATCTCAGCCCAGACCTGAATATTATTGAACATCTGTTGTGTGAGTTAAAGAGTGCTGTCCATGCTCATAAGCCATCAAACCTGAATGAACTAGAGATGTTTTGTAAAGAGGAAAGGTCCAAAATACCTTCAACCACAATCCAGACTCTCATTGGAACCTACAGGAAGCGTTTAGAGGCTGGAATTTCTGCAAAAGGCGGATCTACTAAATATTGATTTCATTTCTTTTTATGTGGTGCCCAAATTTATGCACCTGCCCGATTTTGTTTAAACAATTATTGCACACTTTCTGTAAATCCAATAAACTTCATTTCACTTCTTAAATATCACTGTGTGTGTCTCCTATATCATATATTTTATATTAGGGCGATCCTGGCTCAAGAGTTGGCAGTTCGCCTTGTAATCGGGAGGTTGCCGGTTCGAGTCCCGGCTTGGACAGTCTCGGTCGTTGTGTCCTTTGGCAAGACTCTTCACCCGTTGCCTACTGGTGGTGGTCAGAGGGCAGCCTCGCCTCTGTCAGTGCGCCCCAGGGTGGCTGTGGCTACAATGTAGCTTGCCATCACCAGTGTGTGTGTAAATGGGTGGACGACTGGATATGTAAAGCGCTATATAAATACAGGCCATGTACCATATTTAACTGACATTTTATTGTAACAACCAACGATTTATACAGGAAAATAATGACTATGAACAAGGCTGCCCAAACTTTTGCATCCCACTATATATGTCAAAAAGCATAGTATGATTCACTGGTATCTAGCTTATCTGTATGTGGTTTGTGATTTTTTTTTCTTTAATTTTCTTTTTTTAAATTTATTGCTTCTGCTGAACTGATCTGCTGTCTCTCACTTTAAAATGCCAAATGCAGCAAGAATCACATGACAGGCGAAGGGTTGAAATGCTTATCAAGAAGTGCAAAATGATGCAAACACACACAAAAAATGAATATAAGGAGGACTGTGAAGAATGCCTCAATGCCATATTTTTACTTTATTTTTATCAGCGAGGTGTTATTACGAAATTGTGTTCTATTGTATTTTTATCTGTATTTACTGTACAGCACTTTGGTCAGCCTTGGTTGTTTTTAAATGTGCTCTATAAATAAACTTGACTTGACTTGACTTGACCCAACAAGACTGAGGTGAGTGTGACAATAAGAGACAAAATTACGCACGAAACAACGCAGCTGTATCTGCTGTGTTTGACACTCGACATTCCCACTGTTGTGGATTTCACTGGCAATAATTACAGACCCCAAAATACAAAGAAAACCTCCCCTAGTTTCATTACGTGGTCAACAGTCATTGACAGAGAAGAACTTGGACCATAAATCAAGGAGCATCACCAGCTCCAGCGCCCTGGCCTTTACCTTCCATGTTCTCACACTTTTAGGTATCTCTTGATAGAGCAGCCTTATTGGTTCACCACACACAACCAACAAATGGGAAGAGTCTTTCATGTACTACAGATTCTTCATTGTTTTACTTATGAAGCCCTGCGACAGACTGGCGACCTGTCCAGGGTGTAGCCTGCCTCTCGCCCTAAGACAACTGGGATAGGCTCCGGCCCCCAGCGACCCTGAAAAAGGATAGGGGGAAGCGAATGGATGGATGGATGGACTGCGGATCACATCAGATGTTACCCTTTTTAAAAGCAACACAATGAACCGTGTATTAGATGTGTAGATTTTAACCTTCTGAGTTCTGAGTCATCACAGGGTTGGAATCCACACCTATGATAACCTCAGAAGCTCCAGGATAGCCCCAAAGTGAAGACCTGTACAGGATGTGACCCACCTCTTGCCCCATGGCAGACAACAGAATCTTCAGTTTGACCTGAGTGCAGATTTTCATCAGATTCCTGCAGCTTTACTTATCATTGTTCCATAATAAAGTGAAATGATAATCATCCGCTGCAAGTCACTCCATCAGATCACCGACTGTCGTCTCCAGGATGAATAATGGGTGATAAAGTGGGCGGTCAGGTGGGTATTTGGAAAACTGATTGGAGAGATGCCCGGGTGTGTGCTCAGATTGATAAATGCGACGGTGATTAGGTAATAGGAAGTACTCACTGTCCTGACTGCAGATCCTTCTCACTCACCACGGCACAGTTAGTCAGCGACAGCTCGTCTGTCGGGCATCGTGCCGCTTGCATGGTCTGCAGAGAGAAAGATAGCAGAGGAAGGACAGAGATGCAAAGAACCATAATTGTTTGAGAGATACTGGGAATGACCACACACATTTTATTCCAGTACACTTTTTTATATTCTTTTAACTTGGGATTGTTATAAGAATTTCCTCCTAGCGGGCACTGAGCCTGTGAAATGTCATGTAAGGAGGAAAAATAAACACAATGTATTATAAACTGAATTTTTGAAATATAGGACACTGCCGTGATATTTTTCTATTCAGTTGTAACATTACTGACATGATAGCTCAAGTAGATGCATTCCACCTGTTAGAAACAAGGTGGTCCAACCTGAGATACCCACTATTAGATACACAAACAAACTTTATTTGTCACGTACACAATCATACAGAGTACAACATGTAGTGAAATGCTTGTGTCCAAGATGAAGACCTAGCTGCGCCATTCCAGGGCTTGGTTTTTTTAGCATGGGGGATCTAGCCAGGACCCTTACTGGATACCAGGTGGGAATTGAACATGCGATTACCACTCCAAAAGGTGTGTAGTCTTACCACTACACTATCCAGCTGCTGAGACACCGTGCTAATACCAGGTCGGACACCCCCTTTGCCTTCAGAATCACCTTAATTCTTCATGGCACAAATTCAAACATCCCTCAGAGATTTCGGTGCAACATTCTCAGATGATTTGAGCTTTTTGACGTGGGACATTATCCTGCTGGAAGACGATGGGTCCACTCTTTTCATAAATTGGTGGACGTGGTCAGCAACAATACTCGGGTGGACTGTAGTGTTTAACTGATGCTTATTTGGTCCTAAGGGGCCCAAAGCCCCCACATCATTACAGCCTGAACTGTTGGTGCAAACCAGGATGGATGGATCCTTGTATTCACATGTTTACATGTTTCTGAATTCCCCATCTGAACATAACAGCAGAAATCGAGACTCATCAGATCATTTTCTATTGTCCAGTTGTGAGCCTGTGTGAACTGCAGCTTCATTTTCATCTTCTTGGCTGACGGGAGTGAGGAGGAGACAGAGTATAGGGAACTGTTGGACCACACTGTGCAGTGGGGTGGTACCTCCTCCAAAATGTGGCAGAGACAAAGGAAATGGTGATAACTTTTAGGACAAAGTGAACACATTTCCATTCTGGGAGAAGACGTAGCATTAATGGAGAGCTACAGATACATGAGCATTCACCTCAACAAATGACCATCTTCGTAGGAAGAGATAGCTGGTGTTGTCTTAAGTTGCAATGCATCTGACTTCTCACATTTCACCACAGACATCATTTAAATGTCACAGCTTACCTGAGTGTTGTTGCTGACCATGTCAATTTCTTTCTGACTTCAGTATACCCATTTTCTGATGGATGCTTCCAGCTGGACAACACACCTTCCCACAAAGCTCCAATCATCTCAAACTAGTTCTCACTCAAACAGTGAATTCGAGCCTCTACAGTTATGAAATCCCAATATTCTGTAGAACACCTTCAGGATGTGGAAGAATGAGAAATTTTGATTTGCAACCAACAAATGAGCACACGCTTTTCTTTTTGTCTCATTTTTCTTCACAATATTCATGACAGCCAGTCTCATCATCGTCTAAGGGTGTCCTGCTGCTTTACATTCAGTCCATGTCAAATCTCAACCAACCTTCCAACTCAAGAGAGGAATTTTCTGAGTATGAATCCCTTCTTTCAGTTCATCCACTTTTCCACTGACACAGCAGCGAACACACTGACACACTCTCATTTGAACACAAATTGAAATCCTTTGCAGAACAACCACGTCTGCCACACTGAACAAAAGTAGGCAGATAGAGAAATTCCATTGCACATTGCTGCAGCATGACCACATGAAGTGGTAGCCATGGTTACTGCATTAAGTGACGACGGAGAGTGATAAATGAGTTTTGCTTTTCTGTAGGGGTGGGTTTTAATAATCGATTCATCGATTAAAATCGATTCTGGCTTGGATAACGTGATATCGTTTCATTAAATCCTGAATCGATTTTTTTATATATAAATGTATTTTGCCCAAAATTCCAGAATCTCAGGTGAAACGTCACAAAATTTTGACAACCACCAAACATTTAAAACAGTAAATGAAAGCAGGAGCACGGCTTCTGCACAAAGACGTAAACACAAAGCGCGGACCCGCCGATGGATCAGAATCAGTGAGATGTCGCCTTTCTCACCCGACGGCACGGACACGGTCGGGGCTGAAAGCCGACAGCTCGCTGATTCTGATGTTTCGGCGGGTCCGCGCTTTGTGTTTACGCCCTTCTGAACAAATTTAAACTTTTTATAATTATACAAAATGCAAAACGCTGTGTCTGTAATAAAACTGCTGTAACTTCAGAGGTGATGTTCATATGTTGATTAATGGTTTTCTTTTGTTTTTGATCTACTGCAGAATATTTTTTATAAAATCCCAGAACAGGAAAATCACCTTCATGTTTTTCTGTGTTTTATCTTCAGCTACTTTGAAACAAAAGCATCTGCTGTGATGCTCACACCTTTGATAAAGTCTGGAAAGTGTCAGCTTCCTTATTATAGATACAAAAATATGTAAATGTACTGATCTGAATTATAATATTTCTGACTGTCTGAGGCAAAATTTCCCAGATTCAAATCGAATTGAATCAAATTGAATTGAATCGATTCAGGACCTTGTGAATCGAATCGATTCTAGAAGTCAGTGACGATACCCAGCCCTACTTTTCTGCTATGTGAATCCCTCGGCGGGAGCACAGGCTACAGATCTGCGCTCACTGTGAACACATGCTTTTTGTTTTTACTGAAGCTCTTCATTCTTAGAAGTTTGTGACGTATGCTGAGGAAACTTGGTCCTTTGAAGCAAATATCCCAGTTTCAGTGGTGAGGTCTTATGTTCAGATGTCTATGGGAGCCATATTTTGTGGACAGCAATGGGTACCTGGTACATTTTAAGCTGCAGAAGATTTAAGGAGACACCTTTGTCATCCATCACGTCTTGGCGCTTAGATCAATTTTGGTTGCTTTTTGCCAACTGCAGTTAACAAGGAGGCTGACAAATCTGAAAAAGAAAATTCAGGTGGGTGGGTGCTATGCTGCTAGCAACGTAATGTGAGCAGCTGCAGGGACCCAGTGGAGAGGAATGAAACACAGAGCGTGATGTGAGCTGGTTTAAGACAGAGCATTTTATTGTATTATTCCCCCTTTTCCTTTAATGTAAGAAGTGATATAATCAAGTGGCACAAAGAACATAAGCAATATTAGCATTTCAAAATTTCAAAGTCTTTCACTGGCAAAGAAATCACATTTATGCACACGGGTACACTGTACTGCCAAACATCTTAAACTCTGGCCACGATTTCAGTCGAATGATTGGTTAACAGCATTTTCCTAAAAAGGGAAAAGTTGAATTAATAATTTACTGTCATAGGAGCATAAATAGTGTCCTCTGGTTACAGGCAGATATGGGCAGTAACGCGTTACAAATAACACTTTACTGTAATCCAATTACTTTTTTCAAGTAATGAGTAAAGTAAGTAAGTAATTTGTTACATTACTTTCAGTGCCACAGTGCCTATAGCTGTCTTTAGCTGTCTGTGAGTACACCAGGACTTTGGTCTCAGTGGATGGACATAAGAGTAGTGCCACACCCCAGTTCTGAATTGTACAGAAGAGGATTAGGACCAATAGGGAAAAAAAAGTGTGTGTGTGTGTTGGGGGATCAGAATTGTGAGGAAAATCAGATTTCTGACATTAATCTCAAAATTCTGGCTTTCTTCTCTGAATTCTGAAAGATGAAATCCAACCCCCCATTTCTCTTTCCATAGTGTCAAGTTCTCTTCTCTAAAACTGTCTTGCAGCAGGCTGGGAAGCAGAATTGGGTATTGTCAGCATAGTGTGTGTGTCGACCAACCTTTGAAACTTCATAATGTTAGGAAGAAAAGAGGACCCAGCAACAACTGGGGTGTCCCAGAGAAAATCAAGTGAAGTTTGGCAAAGGTTTAACCACAGTAGCCTACTACAAGAGGATTTGATGGCCCACTATGTCAGTGGTCAATAATTGATGTAATAATCAGGCATTCATAATAGTCATCCACACAGCATTTATATACATGCACATGGCAAAATATGACAGGGACTTGTCTGTGAAGGTTCTCAGTCATCCAGGTCATCGTAGTCAAAGGAGCTTGTAAAGAAAAGCGTCTGGACTTCTTTAAGTTGCTTGAAGACGTTTCACCTCTCATCCGAGAAGCTTCTTCAGTTCTAAGGTCAAATGGTGGAGAGTCCCAGATATAAACCTAGTGGGAGTAACCCCCCACAGAGGGACAAAAGGACCCCCTGATGATCCTCTAATCGCCTGAGCCAAGGTGTGAAACTGGGTGTGGGTCCCAATCAGCCAGAGTTTCGGGTGAGTTCATTGTGAAACCTGGCCCCACCTTATCATGCGAATTCCTGAGGTCAGATGGCCCAGGATGTGAGTGGGCGTTAAGGCGTCTGGGGAGGGATCTCAAAACTGGATTATAGATGGCAGAGAGTTGGTGTCGTAAACCCCCGCCTCTGTTCAAAGATGGTCGCTCACAGTGGACATAGATGGATTCTTTCACTCCTCTTTCAAACCATCTGTCCTCTCTGTCCAAAATGTGAACATTGGCATCCTCGAAAGAGTGACCTTTGACCTTAAGATGCAGATGGACAGCTGAGTCTTGTCCTGTGGAGGTGGCTCTTCTGTGTTGTGCCATGCGCTTGTGAAGTGGCTGTTTGGTCTCTCCAATGTAGAGGTCCGGGCATTCCTCGCTGCACTGTACAGCATACACCACATTGTTAAGTCTGTGTTTTGGCGTTTTGTCTTTCGGGTGAACCAGTTTCTGTCTGAGTGTGTTGCTGGGTCTGAAATACACTGGGATGTCATGCTTGGAGAAAACTCTCCTGAGTTTTTCTGATACGCCGGCTACATAGGGGATGACAATGTTGTTGCGTCTGTCCTCCCTCGCTGGTGTCTGGTCTTCTTTTCTGGGCCTCTTTGCTGACTTTAAGAACGCCCATTTAGGATAGCCGCACATTTTGAGTGCTTCCTTTACATGTGTGTGTTCCTTCTTTTTCCCTTCAGGCTTAGAGGGAACATGTTCTGCCCGGTGGTGTAGGGTCCTAATTACTCCAAGTTTGTGTTCCAGAGGGTGATGGGAGTCAAAGAGGAGGTACTGTTCCGTGTGTGTGGGCTTCCGGTAAACTTCGATGTTGAGGTTGCCGTTCTCTTCAATGTGCACAGCGCAGTACAGGAAAGGCAAACAGTTATCCTTTGTGTCTTCCCTGGTGAACTTGATGTTCTTATCCACAGCGTTAATGTGCGCAGTGAAGGATTTCACTTCTTGTGTCTTGATTTTGACCCAGCTGTCGTCTACATATCTGTACCAGTGGCTGGGTACTCTTCCTTTGAAAGAGCCAAGAGCCTTCCTTTCCACTTCCTCCATGTAAAGGTTGGCTACAATAGGTGAC
This sequence comes from Rhamphochromis sp. 'chilingali', assembly GCF_963969265.1. Taxonomy (NCBI): domain Eukaryota; kingdom Metazoa; phylum Chordata; class Actinopteri; order Cichliformes; family Cichlidae; genus Rhamphochromis; species Rhamphochromis sp. 'chilingali'. The sequence goes on along the minus strand of NC_137942.1, from coordinate 32,489,280 downwards.
ACGGGGGAGCCCATGGCACAGGGATAACTGTTTGCCTTTCCTGGACTGCGCTGTGCACATTGAAGAGAACGGCAACCTCAACATCGAAGTTTACCGGAAGCCCACACACACGGACCAGTACCTCCTCGTTGACTCCCATCACCCTCTGGAACACAAACTTGGAGTAATCAGGACCCTACACCACCGGGCAGAACATGTTCCCTCTAAGCCTGAAGGAAAAAAGAAGGAACACACACATGTAAAGGAAGCACTCAAAATGTGCGGCTATCCTAAATGGGCGTTCTTAAAGTCAGCAAAGAGGCACAGAAAAGAAGATCAGACACCAGCGAGGGAGGATAAGAAGGACAGACGCAACAACATTGTCATCCCCTATGTAGCCGGTGTATCAGAGAAACTCAGGAGAGTTTTCTCCAAGCATGACATCCCAGTGTATTTCAGACCCAGCAACACGCTCAGACAGAAACTGGTTCACCCGAAAGACAAAACACCAAAACACAGACTTAACAATGTGGTGTATGCTGTACAGTGCAGCGAGGAATGCCCAGACCTCTACATTGGAGAGACCAAACAGCCACTTCACAAGAGCATGGCACAACACAGAAGAGCCACCTCCACAGGACAAGACTCAGCAGTCCATCTGCATCTTAAGGTCAAAGGTCACTCTTTCGAGGATGCCAATGTTCACATTTTGGACAGAGAGGACAAATGGTTTGAAAGAGGAGTGAAAGAATCCATCTATGTCCACTGTGAGCGACCATCTTTGAACAGAGGCGGGGGTTTACGACACCAACTCTCTGCCATCTATAATCCAGTTTTGAGATCCCTCCCCAGACGCCTTAACGCCCACTCACATCCTGGGCCATCTGATCTCAGGAATTCGCATGATAAGGTGGGGCCAGGTTTCACAATGAACACACCCGAAACTCTGGCTGATTGGGACCCACACCCAGTTTCACAGCTTGGCTCAGGCGATTAGAGGATCATCAGGGGGTCCTTTTGTCCCTCTGTGGGGGGAAACTCCCACTAGGTTTATATCTGGGACTCTCCACCATTTGACCTTAGAACTGAAGAAGCTTCTCGGATGAGAGGTGAAACGTCTTCAAGCAACTTAAAGAAGTCCAGACGCTTTTCTTTACAAGCTCCTTTGATGACAGGGAGTTGTTAATTTGGCTCATCTGAAAGATTGAAAGCAACCTCAGAGTAAAAACATCTTAAACTGGCGTCTTCATCGTCCATAATTAGTTATATTCCAGTATCATAAATGATAGATAAAAATAAAAGGTACCCCTGACTTATCATCAGCTATACTTTTATGCATCCACATCTGGTATTTATAGTGCAGGAAGTGTAAAGCGGATGCTTTCACAACACAGAGAAAAAGTGAGACTGCTGTGAGTCTTTTCTGGTAAATGAAGCCTGGAACACTTAGTGATGAGTTACCAGCTGCCCTAAATTTCACTGAAATGCTTCATAATTAATGCTCTAGAGATGGAATTCCTTCCACTGCTTGCAACGGCAGATTTAGGAGTCAGGTAAGACTCACTTAAATTTCTGTAACTTGTTTTTACATTCATCACTTTTGCATCTGGTAATTAAGAGATGGTATTAAAAAAAGAGCAGCATGCAGCTCGAGTGTTTAGCCTCCTCATCTGGAAAATAGCTGTCAACAGAAAATTGTTGCACTGGCAAAATTCCATATTCAGATCACTGAGTAACAAAACAATCTTTGCTTTAATCTGTTCTCCAAAATTCTGCCAAATCCAACTTTAATCTCAATGGGATTTAGGTCCAAGCAGAAATATGACCTCACAGTTAATCGCATATGGATTACAAAGTTTACATGCTCTTTTTGACTCTTTCACGTCCACTAGAAAATATAGACAGGCGACATGTTGCTACAATGGTCCGAGTCCACTTAGAGGGAAGCGTCACTGCAAATCCGAGCTTGTCTAGAGCCACCTTTATCCCATGACAGACTTTTCAACCCTTACTACGATGCATTAGCATGCATTTTTCTTTAGTTTGTCATTTTCTGTATCTGAATGTGTGTAATACTGCAATACTGCACATTCTTTGTGTCTTTAAATGACAGCAACATTATAAAGAGAAAACACATCTTTTAATATTAACTGTTTGTTGCATCTAAAATGAATGAAATGCATCAGATGTAGCACGATACTGGTAGGAGAGGCAAACACTGCAGTGTTGGCACTGTGCCCACATCACCTGCACCTCAGCAAGTCTGAGCAGACAGAGGTGATTCAGAGCAAGACCGCTGTGTCCAAGACCCTTAAAGGGGCATCTCACATCATCAAAATAAATGGCCTCTGCTTGTTTCTAGTCATTTCTATGGTTTGCCGTCATGTTTTAAAACTTACATAGCACCAGTCAGTGTAGCTTTATCGCATACTGTACACTGTAGTGCTCAAATATAAAGAGGTACATGCAGGAAAACCCACAACACACAAAACTGTGCATAGTGACTGTAGTTTTTAATCAAAGCTAATCAAATGTATGTATAAATATTTCTGAGGATTTCTGGTGGTCTGTTGATTTAACGCTACATTTCAATTTACTACTATTTCAAAAGAAATACGAAACACAAACTCTCTCACCTTTACTGATGTTAATAATATAGATAGATTCAATAAATACAAATATTTAAGGCATATAAATTATGCATGATGTTTAAGGCCTCGATAGAAAAAGAAAGCTATGATATTATGGTAGCTCTGGATGAATCTTCCTAGCACTGCCCTACTTGTTGATATAATCTATTCCATTAGTTCAATGGAAAAAAAGGCTTTTCCCCTTTTGATTCAACCAGTGGAAGATGCCGCTGCTATAAATCCACGTGGAACATTTTTTGTTCTATCAAAAACGTTTTAAGTATATTATGAGCTTGTTTATCGACTGTGCTTTCTTCCAGACCCTATGTGGACACAACAACTAAAGCAATGGGAAGTTTGTTTTTTAATTATGCCAAAATAAAAAAAGGAAGTGCTACACTGCTGCAGCTGCAGTTGTAGTTCATAAAACTAAACTCTGAGCTCAAAGATACTGTAAATTTTGTGAAGCCAAGAAGAAAAGACCATTCTCACTCCCGAGGCGTAATATAGAGACCATTTGTCAAGTCCCGAGCCGTTCCTGAGGAACGCAACAGGTGACCTTCCGCGTTCTTATATTATGGATGAAATCCATAGAATGACGCGCCTCGGTAATACACGTTCCAGCCCTGTATTCCAGCCCTAACCATAACCTTAACCAGCACTTTAATGACATTAGAGAGTAAAACAAACGTACATGTGTAGATTCATTCCAAATGGCTCTCATGTTTCCTCATTTTTGCGATCTCGTAATATAGGCATGCGTTGGGTGCCCGGAAGTGTAATATACTGACGATTTGTCACCTAGCGTAAAATGTTACGCTTTGGAAGTGAGAACGTGTCGAGGAGAAACTCGTAGCTGAGTGAAAACCTTTGGTGGGGAAGAAAAAGGAGTATTTCATTTTTTTACAGTTATTATTTATTTCTACAATAACTCAGATGTCCTAACTTGTTCAAATACAGGCGCACTTTACATGCCATATATTTGATGATATAGTATACTGTTTGTAATTTCTTCGATTTTCTTAGATTTCAAAAGATGCTCTTTCAAGTACAAGTAAGCCTAGACTATCCTCACTAGTCCAAATGTGCACAGAGGAAGCATGATGCATTAGAGTTCATTTGCAAATCATCACAGACCAACATCTAACCATGGGGGATCAGAGAAAGCCATTTTCTAGTCAGAAGGAATGAAAATGAATTAACTTTCTGGAGCAGAGTGCAATTGATGACAGATGCGGTAACGCTGATGCTTTTAGCAGTGGCAAAGAAATTGATGCGTGTGATGCTGTAAAAAGCAAAAACACTTGGAACACAAATACTGTACAAGTAGGGGTGGGTTTTGATTATCGATTTATTATTGATTCTCGCTTGGATAACGTGAAATCGATTCATTAAAATCCTGAATTGATTTTTTAATATAAATTTATTTTGGCCAAAACGCCAGAATCTCAGGTTAAACCTCCCAAAATTTCAACAACCACCAAACAGCTAAAACAACACGGATTCTGCACAAAGACATAAACACAAAGCGCGGAGCCGCCGACGCATCAGAATCAGTGAGACTTTCTCACCTGACTGCACGGACACGAGCTGAAAGCCGACAGCTCGCTGATTCTGATGTTTCGGCGGGTCCGCGTTTTGTGTTTACGTCGTTTTTGCGCTGATTCTGAAGCTGCAGGTTTTTCTCTCTCCAAACAATATTGAGTAAACCAGCAGCAAAAGAAGATCCAAACTACGCTTCACATAAACATCGTCATGAATTCCCTCTGATTGTTTTGCTTCCACCACGATAAAATCACACTTCATGCACAGCTCTCTCTCTCTCTGTACTTCAAGAACAGTTTCCCGTCTAAAAACCTGTTTTCTGCATTATTCGCTTGCTTGTTACGCACAAGTCTACGGTTGTTTACAGCCTGTCAGACACTGTTTTTTTTTCTTGTACTTCCGAAAACAAAGCCTCATTTCTGCCGTTCAATACTGAACAAATTTAAACTTTTTAAAATTATGCAAAATTGCAAAATGCTCAGCTGTGTCTGTAATCAAACCTCTGTAACTTTGCTCTGCTTCATGCCGGCAGCATCAGGTAATGTTCATATGTTCATTAATGGTTTTCTTTCGTTTTTGATGTACTGCAGAATATTTTTTATAAAATCCCAGGAAAGGAAAACCTTCATGTTTTTCTGTGTTTTATCCTCAGCTACTTTGACACAAAGGCATCTGCTGTGACGCTCACACCTTTGATAAAGTCTGGAAAGTGTCAGCTCCCTTTTTATAGATACAAAAATATGTAAATGTACTGATCTAAATTATAATATTTCTGACTGTCTGAGGCAAAATTTCCCATATTCAAATCGAATTGAATCGAATCGTGGATCGAATCAATTCGGGACCTTGTGAATCGGAATCGAATCGATTCTAGAAATGAGTGACGATACCCAGCCCTGTGTACAAGCTTGCCAGCTGCATCTCATCCAGGCTAACCTAGAAAACAACTTATACACAGTGAATATTAAACAGACTATTTATAACCAAAGGCCATGCCTCTGATCTAATTAATTTTTAAAGGCTGTCTGTCAAACATTTGTGATAAAATTCACTATGATTAGAAGAGGTGAGTGGGTTGTCTTATGCATACTTCAACATATAAAGTGGAGGTAAATGTGGGATGTGTTGGCCACTTGCTTTAGGTGTGATATCTTCAGGAGTTTCCAAGTCTTTTGCCCAAATAATACTAGATAAAGATCATTTTTATATTCAGAAATTGAGCATGCACATATCCAGCATGGTGGCTGAATGTGCTGACATACAAATCGTTGAAACGGTCCAGAACTTTCCATTGAGAGAGAGAGAGAGCAACTGCTAGCCTGTTGTGATTATATTAACATTGTCTGAAAGTTAATTTATGAGTCCATGTATCACATTTCCTCATTGTGTAAGAGTCTGTCTGCATGTAAATTCTCGCCATTTTATTTTTAACCTCATGGCCAAATGATTAAGGTGCATTAGGGGTAGTAGTAAGCTGTCGCTGCAGTACTTCACCGGGGTATTTATGAGTAAAAATGAATCAACTGTGAAAAAACAACTCAGATAATAAGCAGGGCATATCAGGCCATCCTCATTTGGATTTTGCACTGCAGGCTGTTTTTCACAATCCACTAAATCACTCTGATGAAGACCGTGGATGCACATTCGCAAATTTATTTCTTGCTTTGGAGAACATGAATGTCTGCAGGGATCACCAAAGTCATTAGGAGTTATCCAGGAAATTACGACCAGCTAATGATAGCAGGTTCCTTATTCTCTCTGTTCACATTCTGTATCATGAACATCGCAGCAGAAAAATGTGTTTAAGACAAAATATCGAGAGGAAAAAGAAAACTGCCACTCCTGGTGCTTCCCTGCTTCCCTTTGTAAGTGTTCTCAGTTTTACAACATTAAGGCCTACCCAGAAAACTGACAGATGTCCTGAGTATATATAGCTACCATATTCTGATGACTCACCCAGTCTAAAGCGTTTTCAAGCTATAATCCATGTTCATGTATTATTATTATGGTTAACGCATAGCAATGATGTATAAAGCTTTACAAAACACAATACCTTGAAAAGAACCCCTTTTGATGTCCATCTCTAGCACAACCCTTTGTCTTTTAGCTCTTTTGACAGCTACAGTGCATTTCAAGTACATTTTCTAGCTTTTGTACTTTGGCCCAAGGTCAGTGTTTATATTTTATTTTCATCCTTCTGACAGAACAACACAATCAGCAACTGATTTAGTAGAAGTCATACCTCTCACTCATTCATTTCTAACCAACCTGGCCTGGCAGCTACCCAGTCATTCCACGGATGGACAGACTCCAACTTCACCTATGAGTTGGAACAGTAAGAAGAACTTGTTCATATGTAACTACTGAGCTCAACAATATGCTAAGCCTAGGATCATAGTCATTAAAATCTTCTGATGAAATGATACATTAATCATAGCTAAAGCCAAAAACCTCTTCACAAATGTTAAGGAATGCCAACTGTTCACTTTAGGATTTTTGGTGTCAGCAAAGTTAGCTAAGATGCTGTAAAGCTTGGATCCACCTCACAGTATTATATATTTCTGCAAACTATCTGCCTGCTGAATCAAAATGGTAAGTTCCTAATGGAACACATCCATTTTGTTCTGGAGACTTGCAGTTTCACAGGGGAGTTGATTAATGGATGCTCAGGAGCTAGCATTTCCATCCAATCAACATGTGACACCAGCTTGAGTTTGCTGCCAAAGACTCGGTGGTTGCCGGTGGTTGCCTCACATCTCTTGAGGTTCGAGCCAGATATCCAGGCAGCAGCGGGAGGCTGACAGCAGTGACGCAAGCAAGCTATAGAACCGACTCTTCGGTCAGAGAGTGAGCAGAAAATAGCAGATATATCCCACATAAAAGAAGATGGCAGCTCTCTTTGAGAGTTATACACCCATACATACCTTGAAAAATATTACGACCTTGTGGGCGCCAGTGGAGGCAAGCAGAGAGGAAGGACAGAAGACAGCATTTGAGAAGGAGGGGGACTCAGAGCAGCAAGCTGCTGGAGCTAAGGTGCGAAGCTGTGGTGGCTGCAGACAGGTGCACTTAAACTGCATTCACATGTATGGAATGACTCATGCATGTACATATACAGATTACCTGGGGTGGTGAGGGGTTAGAAGTGCATACAAGCCAGAGTTGGGGTTTGCTTAGACTAAAAGACTTAGACTTACAAATGTCTGTAATGTTCTTTGGAACTTTTTCCCAATAAATAAACCCCAAGTCTGGTGGGCTCATGCACAAAATGTTATGCATGTCACAGGACAATATGTCTTCCACACACTGGAGACAAAGTGACAGCTGCAACACTGTGGTGACAGATGATGGACAGAGAAAGAAGTCAGCCATTTTTTCCCCTGATTTGTGAATATTCATTTATAATGGATGGATTGTGACATGGCATTAATGTAATCATACTGGTAATGAAAACTTTCACTGCAGTGTGTGAAATGACAACAACTTCACATCCAATTTTGTCAATAAACAAGTCAATCACGAGGCAAAATTTTGGAAAATGTAACATCTGAAAATTTGATTAGAATTGCTCCAAAGCAATTGCTTTGTTCTGTTATGGCTGCTAGCATTGTTAGCATCAGTTAGCATTAGCCAGCATGCTCAAACAGACAACATATATCACAGGAAGGGTACCAAAGCCACAAGCAAACAGATTAACAGGTCTTTAACAAGCATCATTTGTCTTCAATTTTGCTCTGTGTCATCAGTAAACCTGTGTTTGCCTCAGTGCTCTGACCCCCCTATGACAGCTCTTTTAACACAGTAGGAACAGCAAAGGGATACAACCTGCACAAAAAACATGTGAATAACTTTAAAGGAAGCAACCTTGCGAGAGTACACAGGATACACAAGATCATTTGATTTCATATCTATCTATCTATCTATCTATCTATCTATCTATCTATCTATCTATCTATCTATCTATCTATCTATCTATCTATCTATCTATCTATCTATCTATCTATCTATCTATCTATCTATCTATCTATCTATCTATCAAAAGCCTTTCAAAGGCTTCATTGTGTTGTCAGTCTCTAACTCTCACTGTGAGACAGAGACAGACAGACTCACTTTGGTCTCAGTAAGTATGCTGAATTTTGGACCTTGCAACTGATTGATTTATCATCATTAAAAGATCAGAAACAGCGACTCAACTCTTATGGGAAGGTTTACCACAAGATTCAGGAGTGTGTTCATGGGAATCTTTGACTCAAAGTCTCCAAGCTAATTTTTCGAGCCCCGGCTCGGACAGTCTCACTTGTTGTGTCCTTGGGCAAGACACTTCACCTGCTGCAATATGGCAGCCTCGCTTCTGTCAGTCTGCCCCAGGGCAGCTGTGGCTACAACTGTAGCTGCCTCCACCAGTGTGTGAATGTGAGAGTGAATGAATAGTGGAATTCTACAGTGCTTTGAGGGCCCCGAAAAGCGCTATATAAATGCAATCCATTATTATTATTATTATTAATTCCCCTCTCGCCTCTGAAGGCAGTCTAGCCTTCAAGCTTGGGTTCTCTACCAGAGGCCTGGGAGTTTGAGGGTCCTGCACAGTATCTTAGCTGTTCCTAGGACTGCACTCTTCTGGACAGAGATCTCTGATGTTGTTCCTGGTATCTGCTGGATCAGGGCAACATCCGAGCTGGCATGACTTCATATTTATCTGTTTTGCTCGTGTCTGCGGTAGGCATGCTTAGCGTGGGGGTACTAGCCTTTGCAGCTGATGTACTCTGGCGTTCTTTCCAGTTTTTCTCACATAATTCTATGAGCAAAGGATCCCAAATCAAATAAAAAGATATAGTATTTTCTACATGACTGCTTCTTGTTGATTGTTATTCAGTTATACTGCTTGAAAAATAATGTTTTGGTGCTGACCGTAGCGGTCTGTTAAATTGCCTTTCATTTTCCTTTGACCATGGAAAGCTCAAACCAAGAATTGGCAGAACACAATGACTTGCCTCAAGGCAACAGGCAAAGTCACTCGTGGGCTCACCTGAACACTACCAGCCATAGCCAAGGCTAAGTTGGTAGGTATGGTTGGTGCAATCGACCCATCAGTTAGAATCAAGCTTATCAAACCACTTGGTAAAATCTGTCCTTGGAATCTCTTGTTTGCACTAGTACAAGACTAGAGACCTTCCAATATTTCGACCTGAAACCATATATATAGATATTAAATGCCAGGAAGACCTAAACTGTCTCTTCAAAGACGCTAGTATCTGGGGCCTGGATCTCCTCCATACCTGCTTCATACCCTGGGGGACGGGGCTGTGGCTCCCCACACTCCCTAGCAGATCGTTACATGGAGAATCCTTTGGAATACAAGCATGCTGATCCACACAGGTGTGCACACAGGTGTACACACGGGTGTTCACAGACGCGGACTACACCTTTCTTGGCTGCTGCCTCAAAGCACATGGTGCGCTGTCTATCTTGCGTGCTGCACAATATCGTTTATTATTTAGTATCTACTGATATCTACTGCTAGCTAGTTTATTGTGATGGTGCTGTTTTTTTTGAAAATAAAATAAATTCATAATTATAATAAAGGTCAATCAAATGGACCAATATGGCAAGGCCATGATGATCCACTTGGTAAAATAAATCCGCTTGGCATCTTTCTTGGCCTTAAGACAACAATTCTGTCAAAAAACGATTTAATATGAAGGCAATGGGCAGAGAGTTACAGGCATAGCTCTAAAGAATGTAGCCTCATGGGCAGTGTAGTCCGTGCTGCAGGGAGAATGGACTGCCATACCCGTTATGTGACTGTGAGTGTGAGGAAGGGAGAAAAAGGACAGTCGAAAAGTACGAGTTGTCACCGAGCAGAAACGGAAGCAGGAAGCATGTAAATATAATAATAACCACTGCAGCCAAACAGAGTGCCTGACGAGCCCAGTTGTAAGTAAGCTATTAAGACTTGACTGTACGCTGTATTTGTGTTTTCCTCTGAAAAAATAAGTTCCATTGGAGCAGCCTTTCAGCGCCTCTCTCTGTCTCTCGCTAGCAAAGTTGACCCAATCAACAAAGTAAAGCTAGTTTTCAGCTACGAGCCCGACACGAACCCGACGTATTAGTCAGAGGTCCCTTTACTACGGTTCGGAGCCGCAGACCTGTTTTATATAAGCGTGAAATAGTTTTCTATACGAGATCGCTGCAAAAAGTGCAATCTTACCTAATGTCCACATACTGTTACTCATTTTATATTAAGATTTAAAAATCTAGTTGGTGTTGGTATGGCGGGTAACCTTCAGGATGATAATATATTAAGTAATCCAAAGTATTCAGTGTCAAATGACTTTGATTTCACTGCACTTCCCTCATCTAATAACTCTGCATTCACTCCAGCATACATCACAACTGTGACAAAAATTCTTTGTTGACTAATTATTTAATAACCCAGATTTTTCTCCACGTTTTTAATAAAGCCTGAATTAATAATCTGCCTGTGTCTCTCCCATGAGACAACTAGCCAATTGGCTGCCTCCAGGTTCCTTGATTTTTTTATTCAGAAAGCGTTCTTCTCTTTTGGCAATGTGCCGTGGAAGCAGGGAGTGGCTGAATTACTATGCGGTCACTCCCTGCATCTCCCTTTCATTCTAAATATTTTTCTAATCCCAGCATCCCATTAAATTATTCATCCAGTCAGATGTCTTCTCTGGCAGTCGATGGGTAATGAAGCTGCATCTGCAGTGCCCAAGATAGTGACTCATTAGATAGCTTCGCATCTGCTGTTCCCTGTTGAGCTTGGCTAAGCTATACACTTTCCCACTTAGGGTTTTTCTGTACTTATCAAATAGCACATGCGTCTGAGACATTATCATATTTTGTGTCCAAGGGTTCTAACCTCATTGGTCATATCTTTCATCCACATCTTCTAGTTAGCTTATTTTTAAGGAAAATCCAATCTGTGGACTTTAAATTGACTTGTTATTACAGTTTTTTTCCCTTTACCATTATATGTTGTTCCTCTTTTACGATCATCTAAAAATAATTTCCAAAAGCTGAACAGATGTTGATAATTCTGGTACCCTAAGCAATTTACGTAGTAAATTTAATCCAGATTGATTAATTAGAGAAGTTAGTGTATTTATGTATGTCTGTTCTCTATGATCAAATAATACGATATATACTGTCTATCCCAGCTATCAGAAGGCAAGAGGCAGGGTGCAAAACAGGTAGCTAGTCTATTACAAGGCTTCCATTCTCTCTTATGGCCAATTTAGAATTACCAGCTAGTCTAATATGTCTTTGTAATGTGGGAGATGTCGAAGCATCCAGAGGGAATACACGCTGTGTTCTTCCATTACAAGAACCTAGCCCTAGTTATGATCTTTAATCTTCAGTCTTAATCATTTAAGCGTATCCCTATAAACCTGTCGGTTCAGTAAACAGTACTTCAGAAAAAAAACGTTTGTTACATTTGCTTCCCTGTAAGGGAATCAGATGGATATTTCTTTCCATCCAAGTGAAAGAAATATCAGTGAAGCCCCACAGTTAATTCCATCAGCCCTGCAAGCATTTTAAACCTTGTGTTTTGGAATTCATAATATATACAATACACTTGCATAAGCTCTCACTAACATGCTGGAAAATCATCTCTGTTGGAAGCAAACAGAGACAGAGGCAGAGACAGATGTCCTCACTTCCACACTCCTGCATACATTTATAAAAATGTTCTCTTATACTTGAACTCAGTCTTAAGGTTGCTCCCATTTGGTGTAATCGATTTATAAAAGATGCTTCAGGTTTTACGTAGGTTTGTCAGCAATACAATACACTGGTTATAGTCGAACATGTTAAAAATGTAATAATAAAACAAAACTTGTCCCACATACCCATCATTATGGTGCAGGAAGTCGTTGCAGCTCTCCTAACACAATATCGCCACATAAACTCTGATATAGGAGGAAAGGAAGTCAAAAAAATTTTTTTCCACAAACTCTCAGGTTTTCTAGCATCTCCCTCTGCCATTAAAATGGTGTTAAAAACGGACACACTCACGTCTTCAACCCAGCTGTGGTGCAAAAACGACCGGTTGAAGTGCCACAAAAACTGTGTTGTACAAGTATGTGCAAGTATGTGCCATTAGACACCACGCTTTTAAGGTTATAAGAGCTGGGTGCAATAACCTCAATTTTATCTGAATTTAGAAGCAGGAAGTTTCTGGAAACTTCTGCCACTTGTATTGGCAATCTCTGTTTAAGTAATAATAATAATGGATTGGATTTATATAGCACTTTTCAAGGCACCCAAAGCGCTTTACAATGCCACTATTCATTCACTCTCACATTCACACACTGGTGGAGGCAGCTACGGTTGTAGCCGCAGCTGCCCTGGGGCAGACTGACAGAAGCGTGGCTGCCATATCGCGCCATTGGCCCCTCTGGCCAACACCAGTAGGCGGTAGGGTAAAGTGTCTTGCCCAAGGACACAACGACCAGGACAGAGAGCCCGGGGATCGAACAGGCGACCTTCCGGTTATAGATACGCTTCCCAGCCCCCTGAGCCAAGTGAAAGTGAAGGAACATATATTGACAAGTAAATCATCAGCTTTGCTTTGCCTTTACCACAGCAGACCAATACAGTGTCCACATCAACGCTTATGACTCATCAATCCATCTCTTGCTCCTCTCTCCCTTCACTAATGAACAAGACCCTGACATCCTTAAACTTCTTCACTTGGAGCCGTAACTCATTCCTGACCCAGAGTGAGGCTCAACATTTTTCTGGTTGAGGATAACAACCTTAGACTCGAGAACACATCTGCTAAATTGCCCTAGTGCATGCTGGAGGTCACTAGCTGGTGAAGCAAGAAGAACTACATGTCCACATGTACGAAGAACATGAACCTGAGGCCACCGAAGGAGAAATGTTCTCCTACTTGACTGTGCCAAGAAATTGTACCCATAAAAGTTATAAACAGAATTGGTGACAAATGGCAATCCTATGGAGTGTAGCTCTCACTTTACTACCAGCAATGCAAACCAATCTCACTACAGTATTACAGGGACTTTATTGCCAGTATAGGCCAGTCACCATGTCTCCCATAGGATACTCCGAGGTACACGGTCAGTTGCCTTTTCCAAGTCCACAAAACACATGAAGAGTAGTTGGGTAAACTCCCATGCACTTTCTCATAACCTTGAGAGGATTAGTCCAGTGTCCCACAACTAGGACGGAAACTGCTTTGCTCTTCCTGGATCCAAGATTCCACTAGTGGACAGATTATACTGGCATAGAGCTTCCTGGAGAGACCGAGGAGTGTGTTTTCTCTGAAACCTCTTGAAAATGGGGACCAAATCACCTGGTCTGCCAGTGCAGAGGCAATATCCCCAAATTCCACACAGTGCTGCAGAGGTGTGTCATTGAAGACAGCCCTACAACATCCAGAGCACTGTTTCCTGGTGAGGGAACAGTGAATCCCTTCCCTCCCCAAAGACCCGTCAGCATAGAGGTTTTTGACCATTCCAGTGACCTCACCCACAGTGATGGGTGAGTCTAAGCATTTCTCCCTAGACTCAGCTTCCACTACACAAGATGTGTTAGTGGAATTGAGGAGATCATCAAAGCTTCATCCCCTTTCTGAGTCGCCTGACGATATCCCAGAATTGCCTCAAGGCCAACCAGAAGTCCTGCTCACAGTCCTGCTTTAGCTAGTGCTAGGGCTGCCTTTCACTTGGCCTGTCTACAAGAGTCCCACAAGCCAGCCAAGTTTGATAGGGCTCCTTTAGCTTTATAGTTCTCTTCATCTCTGGCATCCACCATCTGTTTCAGGTATTAGCACTACAACAGGCACCAACCACCTTGCAGCCACAGCACCTTGGTTTGGAACAAAGTCCACTTGGACTCAATGTTTCCAGCCACCCTTAAGCTACTTTGAAGCTCTGCTGATGGTGGAATATGAAACTCTTGCAGACCAGGGCCTTCTCCAGATGCTCCCAACTCACCCTAACCACATGTTTGGATACACCAAGTCTGTTCAGCATCCTCCCTTGTTACCTGACCCAACTCACAACCAGGTGCTGATCAGCTGACAGCTCTGATCCTCTTTTCACCCAAGTGCCCAAGACATACAGCTACAGGTCTGATGATTGCTAGACTCTTCATCAACCTGTGACCTGGGGTGTTATGGTGAAAAGTGGACTTGTGTACAGCCTTATACTCAAACATGGTATTTGTTGTTGCCCATTCAAACATTTACGTCTCTCCTTCAGCAATTTAAAACTATATCTCTTATAAAACCTATAAGAGATATAGTTTTGATACACTATTATAGCAAATTATACCTTGTAAAACTTTTCCTTACTGTGTACCAAACTTGGGGTTGTTTGGGGTCTGGGGGCCTGTAACCCCTATAGACATGGTTACTAGTATTTTCTTGTTTTTACCTGGTATTATTATTTCCGACACCCCTTGAACACACTTTGATTTTCCGTAGTTCAGTGAATGCAACAAAAGCACGTTGCTGCATTAAGCTAGGCAAAACGGAGCAAGACACCGAGAGCAAATAACAAGCTACACAGTGAGTCTTTTGGTATAAAATAAGTGTTATAAAGTATTTTCAACAGTCTCTAACTTAAAGTTATGTACTTTTCAGAGGCCTTTATGTGTTTTACTCTCGACCAAAACCAGGCAGAGCGTGTATTTGTTTCTTGGGAATTCCGGTGAGTTACTAGAGATGATAAGTTAGCAGGAAAACTTATGCTAATTTTACATGTGGTAAACACTGCAACAGTGCGAATTCCGTATTGTCTAAAAAAAGCTAAAACCAGTCGGAGTACTTGAATCGTGTGTGAAATGGAATGTCGTATTTTATTTTATTGTCTATTTGATTGGGCATCTTCACAAATGTGCAAAACTAATGCAGGATGCACTTCTCTTTTAGCCATAAATGTTGTCCAGTGCCTTTTCTGCACTTTGTCATTTCAGTTATAGGTTAATACATGTAAATAAGTTATTTAAAACTAGTTACGTTACAAACATTTCATGATGTGATTACATATGCCTTAAAAAGGGGTATTTAAATACAATTGATTGTAATGCTGTAAAGCAATACAAATGGAATTCATAGAGACAGAACAATGTTAAAACGACAGTGTACTTGATTTTGAAAACTTTATGAGATCTCATTTTATTTAGAAAAACTGTTAAGAACTATTTTGTTTATTGCTCTGTACTGTATGTGCAGACTGGTTTTTTGTGATCCTGGATCTGAAGTGGTTCTGGATATGGATGGCGAGCCAGACCCTGTGAAAACTCTTGGCGAATCCAAAAGCAGTGTGGCCAGCTGTTCTGGATGCAGGAGTAGAGCTACAGTCTGAATTACTTCGAATCGCAGGATTTCAGATAAGCAAGAGCAAAAACTGCTTACTTCATACGGATTGTTTCTCTGGGAAACTATTGAACTCCCAATATCCTGCTCATCAGGAGTCAGGTCTAAAGAGACTACTTATTTTATTTTATTTTGTTGTTATTTTCAAAAGAGCGCTCTTCTCTGTTGATCTTCTGTTAATTTTCTATGCTGTTTACATTGGATTATTGCACCACTGTAACATTGTAATAAATCTGCCGGCTGTTCAACACTCAATTCTCTCAAATTTATTTTACTCCTCTCGAATCTAGTCTATAAGTTTAACCCTACTATACTAAGCAGGTGTTACAGGGCCTATCCCTCTTATTATAGTACAAAGAGCTGGGTCCACCTGAACCAGTCCTCAAACTGGTGCATCACAAACCCAACACAGTTACAGATACACTCACAACTCATTGTTTCTAAAGTTCATTAAATTCCATCACAGGTTTGGACTCACTGATCCTACGTGGACAAAATTGATTTTTAATCACACTTTGGTAAACAATTATATTGATTATTACAGATAATAATGAACCCTTAGTAATGCTGCAGTTTATGTCTGTGTCATTAGTGTGTTTAAAGAATGTGCTAAAAATTATTATATACAGATAAGACAAATGAGAGTGTTACCCTTTGATGCCTGATGATGGTAACTAGTTTCAGTCTGGACACACCTTTACAATGGCTACTCACATTTCAAGGAATAACAGAACAATGGCATAAGCACAGAATGGATAATAAGAGTTAAATATTCCAGCAGTTACTGCAGTGCAATTATTTTTTTCAGTTCATCCTGGGTATACTTGTCAACCTGCGCATTTCCAGGTGTGTATGCCCCAGGACAGCTGTGGCTACAACTGTGGTTTGCCTTCACCAGTGTGTGAATGTGAGAGTGAATGAATAGTGGAATTGTAAAGCGATTTGGGTGCCTAGAAAAGCGCTATATAAATGCAATCCATTATTATTATTATTATTATTATTATTAGTGTATGTATGTGTTTCTCACTGTTTGCACTGTTGTGCATCCATTTATCAGCTGTGTGCTTTAATGTGAGTATCTGTGTGTTGCTGTGTTGGCTGCCCAACAGCAGAAAGCAGCTATCTAAATATAGCTGCAGCTCAGGGCTCACAGAGGAAGGCCCTTCACACATCCAGGGATTAACCATTACTCTGTCTGACTCACACAAAGACACGCACTTAGACACTCCCACTCTAAACACAAACGTACAAGTATTTGATGCACACACAGTATGCATAGAGAAGACATACACATAAGTGGCTGTCACACTGAAGGACTGACGTTAAGTAATTTTATAATTTAGTTAATTAATATGTAGATAAAATGAAAAATATTCCAATAATGAATATCTACGAGGACCAAAATAAAAGTGCTAACAGAAATGAATGTTAAAAATTAGGTTTATAAAAAACAGAAGACCATCTTTTCCTCTTTACGTCAACAGTGTAATAGATTACACTCAAGGTTAATTTGAACAAACGAGGGCTATATATTAAATTAATGTTTTTAAAATTGATGATCTAGAAGGTACGGCAATAGCAAGGAAGAATGGCAACATCAGGTAGTAGTGAGAAACATCTGGACAACACCTTGGCATATTTAGTAATGCTAGAAGGAAAATACATCTATCAGTTCTTTGGCTTTACATGTGTATCAGGACATAATAAAAATAATTTGGTCTTAAAATGATTTAGATACATCAGATGAAAAACTGCAGATGACTAATTACTCAGTCTAATAATTTAATATTTAATATAAACTAAGTCAAACACTGATAGAAATTCAATTGTCCATTTGCTGCTGTGCTTGTCCAGCTGCATGACCCAATTTTAGCCAAGCTTTAGATGTCAGACAGATGGGCTCACATTTGACTCTAGAATACTTTGGAGTCTTGTGACTGCAAAACAAGCCCAAATCATCACCCCTCCACCGTGATTGAGAGTTATGATGAGGTGTTTGAATTCATGCTACTGTACATTATGGCCAAAAATTCAGTTGAATTTAATTTTTATTTATATTGCGCCAAATCACAACAACAGTTGCCTCAAGGTACTTAAGCTAGTAATAATAATACAGAGAAAACCCCAATAATCAGATGACCCCCTTTGAACAAACACTTGGCAACAGTGGGAAGGAAAACAGGAAGAGATCTCTGGCAGAACCAGAACCTAATTCCTATAGAACAGTAAAGGTTTACTTAGTTTTTACACACACTGTTAAATAAATAATGACACCCCCATCACCCTCCTCCCCCTCCCTTTCTCCCTCCTCCCCACACCTGAAATTCACTGAAGAGATGATGGAGCGGGTCAATGCTGGGCTCAGATCTACCCCCCGGCCCAATCCCTCTTTGTCCCCCATAAACCCCCCACCAAAGCAGCCAAAGGTTCGCCACCGAGCCCCACCCTCAACAGAGCAATCGAAGTCACATTGCCCAGCCTCGCCCCCCTTAGTTCCTCCTTACCACCTTCATGCTTTGTCTCCGCAGTCTGATGTGTGATGTGTGGAGGGTCCAGGCTGCGAGGATTATGGCAGTGGTGACTTTTCCCAGGAGAAGCTGGGACCCTGTTTACTAGAAGGTTTTAAAATTTCTGTACTTTTAGGTGACAGGAGACATGTGGCCTGGTCAAAACACAGAGAGCTGCACTCTAAAAGATCTTTAAATATAGTAAACATACCTTGTGTGCCACAGACTGCTCCCAAACATGAGGGGACAAGTAATGCCTCTAAAACACTTAAGTTGGCTTTATTAAACGTTAGATCTTTAGCTGGGAAAACATTTTTAATTAATGATTTAATCACTGAGCACAGCCTTGATTTTATGTTTTTAACTGAAACTTGGTTGGACCAAAATAACAGTGGAGCTGTTCTCATCGAGACGACCCCTCCTAACTACAGTTTTATCAGTGAGGCCAGGGTGAGCAGGAGAGGAGGGGGGGTTGCTGTCTTATTTAATGAATCATTTCAATGTAAGCAGCTATCTCCTGGAAGTTTTCAGTCTTTTGAATATGTGGCTTTACAGCTGAAGGCCCCATCCAAAGTTGTGTTTCTTAATGTTTACAGGCCTCCCAAATACTGCACAGACTTTTTTAATGACCTCAGTGAACTGCTGTCTGTGATCTGTGTTGATCTCGACTGTGTAATTATTGTTGGGGATTTTAACATCCATGTGGACAACCCTCAGGACAAAGGGACTAAAGACCTGAGTAACACTCTGGGCAACTTTGGGCTGACTCAGCATGTAACAGAGGCCACACATAATAGAGGACACACTCTCGACCTACTGATCTCCAAAGGCCTGAGCATTTCAAAGGTTACTGTGTCTGATGTGGGCTTATCTGATCATTACTGTGTTTTCTTTGAAAGTAAAATCTCAGCCCACACAAATATATCAACAGCAGTGATCACAAAACGGTGTATAACTGAAGACAGTAGTGAGATCTTTAACCAGGTCTTCCCATTAACACCTGACCTGTCCAAAGGTTCAGTCAATGAGCTCGTCAATAGCTTTAATGCAAAAATGTTAAATGTAATGGACACTATTGCCCCCATTAAGGTGAAGGTTATCTCTGGAAGGAAAAAGTCTCCATGGAGAAACTGCACACTGGTGAAAAATGAAAAAAGAGAGTGTAGGAAAGCTGAGCGCAGATGGAGAAAAACAAACCTCCAGGTTCATTATGACATCTATAAAGAGAAACTTCCATCCATCCATCCATTCGCTTCCGCTTATCCTTTTTCAGGGGCGCTGGAGCCTATCCCAGCTGTCATAGGGCGAGAGGCGGGGTACACCCTGGACAGGTCGCCAGTCTGTCGCAGGGCCAACATACAGGGACAGACAACCATTCGCACTCACTTTCATTCGCACCTAGTGACAATTTGGGTTATCCAATTAACCTATCCCCACTAAGTGCATGTCTTTGGATGGTGGGAGGAAGCCGGAGTACCCGGAGGGAACCCACGCAAACACGGGGAGAACATGCAAACTCCACACAGAAAGACCCCGGCCTGATGTTGGAATTGAACTCAGGACCTTCTTGCTGTGCGGCAACAGTGCTAACCACCGTGCCACCGTGCTGCCTAAAGAGAAACTTCACAATTATAATTTACAACTGAGGAGTGCAAGAAGGTCCTACTTCTCTGACATCATCACTAAAAACAGCCATAATGCTCGGGTCTTATTTTCTACAGTTGACAGGCTAACAAACCCTCCTGTGCCAGTGGCAGCTGAACTTCATTCAACCATGGCCTGCAATGACTTTGCCAAATTCTTCACAGACAAAATCCAAAAGATTAGACAAGCAGTTGGTACATCAACAGCAGATCCAGGATATGTACTGTGTCCACCAAAAAACTGTTTAAACACCATGAAACAGTTTCAACCTATTAACAGCAAAGACCTGGAGGACATCTTAGGTCAACTGAACTCCTCCTCCTGCTGTTTAGATGTCCTGCCAACAAGTTTTTTCAAAAAGGTCTCAAAGACTTTAGAGTCAGACCTGTTACAGATCGTCAACTTTTCTTTATTATCAGGTGTGTTTCCAGAATCACTAAAAACTGCTGTAATCAAACCTATACTGAAAAAGGACAATCTTGACAAGACACAAATGAACAACTACAGGCCGATCTCAAATCTCCCATTTTTAAGTAAGATCATTGAAAAAGCAGTTTCTCAACAGCTCAATTACTTCTTAAAACAGAATAACTGCTACGATGCCTTCCAGTCAGGTTTTAGACAGAACCACAGCACTGAAACCGCTCTGACCAAAGTGTTTAATGACATATGTCTGAACACAGACAGTGGAAAAATGTCAGTCCTAGTTTTACTGGATCTCAGTGCAGCATTTGATACAGTTGACCACAACATATTACTCAAACGACTGGAGAACTGGGCAGGTCTTTCAGGAACTGTACTAAACTGGTTCAAAACATACTTAGAAAACAGGAAATACTTTGTATCAATAGGTAACTTCACATCTGAGCAGACAAGTATCACATGTGGAGTTCCCCAAGGTTCCATCTTGGGACCCCCTCTGTTTAACATTTACATGCTCCCACTGGCACAGATTATAAAGAACAACAAAATAAACTACCACAGCTATGCAGATGACACACAAATATATATCACAATGTCACCAGGAGACCGAGGCCCTGTACAGGCTCTTGGTAAATGCATTGAGGAAATTAATGACTGGTTGTGCCACAATTTTCTCCAGCTAAACAAAAACAAAACTGAGGTAATAGTCTTTGGCGCCAAAGAAAAACGATTACAGGTCACCAGAGAACTTCAATCTATACATCTAAAAACCACAAACCAGGCGAGAAATTTGGGTGTAGTGATGGATGCAGACCTAAACTTAGAAAAACACATTAAGACAATAACAAAATCAGCTTACTATCACTTCAAGAATATTTCAAGGATAAAAGATCTGATGTCTCAACAGGACCTGGAAAAACTAGTCCATGCATTCATTTTTAGTAGGCTTGATTACTGTAACAGCATCTTTACAGGTCTACCTAAAAAATCAGTCAGACAACTACAGCTCATTCAGAACTCTGCTGCTCGAGTCCTCACTAAGACCAAAAAAGTGGACCACATCAGTCCAGCTCTGAGGTCTTTACACTGGCTGCCTGTCCGTCAGAGGATAGACTTTAAAGTTCTGATGCTGGTCTATAAAGCTCTGAATGGTTTAGGACCGAAATACATCAGTGACCTCCTGACCCAGTATGAACCTTCCAGATCCCTCAGGTCATCTGGATCCGGTCTTTTATCAGTTCCCAGAGTCAGAACCAGACACGGAGAAGCTGCATTCAGCTTTTATGCTCCTTATATCTGGAACAAACTCCCAGAAAGCCTCAGATCAGCTGAAACACTCAATTTATTTAAATCCAGGTTGAAGACTCACCTATTCTCAGCTGCATTTGAATAAAGCACCAAATCCACACTTTTAAGCTTAAATTTCAAAACTTACACTAACTACTGATCTTATCTATTTCTGATTTTATCTGTTTTGATTTTATATACTGTTTTGTTTGTTTGTTAAGCTTAAATTTCAAAACTTACATTAACTACTGATTTTATCTACTGTTCTGATTTTATCTGTTTTGATTTTATATACTGTTTTGTTTGTTTGTTTGTTTGTTAAGTGGGTTTAGAGCTCTGGGTAGCTCCCCAGCTGGGTCTAGACTGGGTCTAGAGAGTATTTTAAATTCAGAGAATTTAAAATAGAAAGTAGCTCGTCCACAGAAGGACTGGTAGCTCCCCTTACGATAAGGGTTCAGATCGCGCGAACAGGTGTGGGATTAGAGCTCTGGGTAGCTCCCCAACTGGGTCTAGACTGGGTCTAGAGAGTATTTTAAATTCAGGGAATTTAAAATAGAAAGTAGCTCGTCCACAGAAGGACTGGTAGCTCCCCTTACGATAAGGGTTCAGATCGCGCGAACAGGTGTGAAATGTGTGTGTTTAGTTAGTTTGTTTGTTTGCTTGTTTTAATCAATTTTAAATCATGCTTTTTATTTGTTTTTGTTTCTAATGTCTCTGTAAAGCACTTTGAATCACCTTGTTGTTGAATTGTGCTATACAAATAAATTTGCCTTGCCTTGCCTAATATATCATATTACAGGCTTCATCTGAGCTTGTATTTACCTAATATTAAAACCTCCTAATGACCCGATTATTATTATGTCCTGAGACATAAAATCTTAGACTTTAATTAAGGTGTAGCTTCGTTTTACTATAACTGTAAATATGATGATGTAACATAAAATGTTTTAAATCTCTGGCAGTGTTTTGGTAAGTGCTGTAAATGAGACTGTAAGCTGCTGTAAACATAACTGTTATAGGTGAGCTGTTCCACAACAAGCATTACTGTCTGGCCTAAATCTCACTGAAACCACATTAATATGAGTTTCTGTTTGAATTAGCATGAAATTCTATCATCATGAGTAGATATAGAAATTCAGTTGTGATCATTAATAAAAATAGATCATTATAGCAATCCGGTTGGGAAAAATGCGGCCTCATTAAAATGCTGCTTTCTTATCAATTGTAGAAAGGTTTACCGTGTTTCTCAATTTACTTTCGATGCCATTACATTCAGAAGGAGAGTTTAATTTTGAAAAGGTATCTTTCATTCCTATTGATTGCCACTTGCATCAACATAATTTGCTCATTTAACTCAATCTCCATAACATGGCTCCACAAGAGGAATGGCCAGGGATGAATAATCTTATTGCAAGACTTGACAAGGTGTAAAATGATGAAAGACCCAGGAATAACCAAGCTGTGCAAAATCAGTCATAGTTCTACCAATCAGAAATGCAGTTCCCATCCCAGATTAACGCTACAGACTCTGAAAGGCAAGTTCCTTGGCAGCGGGATCATCTGGATATGGATGGCATCCCAGATGGATGTCCTCATTTGCTGTTTGGCACAAAATGTCAAGATTATAATTTGTTAAGAATGTTATAATTCAATTCAATTTTATTCATATAGCGCCAAATCACAACAAAAGTCGCCTCAAGGCGCTTCATAGATATAGAGAAAAACCCAACAATCATATGACCCTCTATGAGCAAGCACTTTGGCGACAGTGGGAAGGAAAAACTCCCTTTTAACAGGAAGAAACCTCTGGCAGAACCAGGCTCAGGGAGGGGCGGGGCCATCTGCTGTGATTGGTTGAGGTGAGAGAAGGAAGACAGGACAAAGACATGCTGTGGAAGAGAGACAGAGGTTAATAACAGATATGATTCAATGCAGAGAGGTCTATTAATACATAGTGAGTGAGAAAGGTGACTGGAAAGGAAAAACTCAATGCATCATGGGAATCCCCGGCAGCCTACGTCTATTGCAGCATAACTAAGGGAGGATTCAGGGTCACCTGGTCCAGTCCTAACTATATGCTTTAGAAAAAAAGGAAAGTTTTAAGCCTAATCTTAAAAGTAGAGATAGTGTCTGTCTCCCGAATCCAAACTGGAAGCTGGTTCCACAGAAGAGGGGCCTGAAAACTGAAGGCTCTGCCTCCCATTCTACTTTTAAATACTCTAGGAACAACAAGTAGGCCTGCAGAGCGAGAGCGAAGTACTCTAATAGGGTGATATGGTACTACAAGGTCATTAAGATAAGATGGGGCCTGATTATTTAAGACCTTGTATGTGAGGAGCAGGATTTTGAATTCTAGATTTAACAGGAAGCCAATGAAGGGAAGCCAAAACAGGAGAAATATGCTCTCTCTTTCTAGTCCCTGTCAGGACTCTTGCAGCAGCATTTTGGATTAACTGAAGGCTTTTCAGGGAGTTTTTTGGACATCCTGATAATAATGAATCACAGTAGTCCAGCCTGGAAGTAATAAATGCATGAACTAGTTTTTCAGCGTCACTGAGACAGGATATTTCTAATTTTAGAGATGTTGCGCAAATGGAAGAACGCAGTCTTACATATTTGTTTAATATGTGCGTTGAAGGACATGTCCTGGTCAAAAATGACTCCAAGGTTCCTCACAGCGTTACTGGAGGCCAAGGTAATGCCATCCAGAGTAAGAATCTGGTTGGATACCATATTTCTAAGCTTTTCAGGGCCGAGTACAATAACCTCAGTTTGATCTGAATTAAGAAGCAGAAAGGTAGCGGCCATCCAGGTCTTTATGTCTTTAAGACATTCCTGTAGTTTAACTAATTGGTGTGTGTTATCTGGCTTCATGGACAGATAGAGCTGGGTGTCATCTGCATAGCAGTGAAAATTTATGCTATGTCTTCTAATGATGCAGCCTAAGAGAAGCATGTATAATGTAAACAGAATTGGTCCTAGCACCGAACCCTGTGGAACTCCATAATTAACCTCAGTGTGTGAAGAGGACTCTCCATTTACATGTACAAACCAGAGTCTGTTAGATAGATATGATACAAACCACTGCAGCACAGTACCTGTAATACCTACAGCATGTTTTAATCGCTCTAATAGGATATTATGGTCGACAGTATTGAACGCTGCAGGACAAGCACAGAGATGAGTCCACTGTCAGAGGCCATAAGAAGATCATTTGTAACCTTCACTAAAGCTGTTTCTGTGCTGTGATGAGCTCTGAAACCTGACTGAAACTCTTCAAATAAACTATTCCTCTGCAGATGATCTGTTAGCTGTTTGACAACTACTCTTTCAAGGATTTCTGATATGAAAGGAAGGTTGGAGATTGGCCTATAATTAGCTAAGACTGCTGGGTCTAGAGATGCTTTTTAAGTAAAGGTTTAACTACAGCTAGCTTGAAGGCCTGTGGTACATAGCCGATTATTAGAGATAGGTTGATCATATTTAAGATCGAAGCATTTATTAATGGCAGGACTTCTTTGAGCAGTTTTGTAGGAATGGGGTCTAAAAGACACGTTGATGGTTTGGAGGAAGTAATTATTGAAGTTAACTCAGAAAGATCAATTGGAGAAAAAGAGTCTAAATGAATATCGATGGTACTGAAAGTAGCTGTAGATAATATTACATCTGTGGGATGATTATTGGTAATTTTTTCTCTAATGATAAAAATTTTATTTGTGAAGAAGTTCATGAAGTCATTACTAGTTAACGTTAAAGGGATGGTTGGCTCAAAAGAGCTCTGACTTTTTGTCAGCCTGGCTACAGAGCTGAAGAGAAACCTGGGGTTGTTCTTGTTTTCTTCAATCAGTGATGAATAGTAAGATGTTCTGGCTTTGTGGAGGGCTTTCTTATAAAGCAGCAAACTATTTCTCCAGGCTAAATGATGATCCTCTAAATTTGTGACACACCATTTCCTCTCCAGATTACGAGTCATCTGCTTTAGGGTACGTGTTTGAGAATTATACCACGGAGTCAGGTACTTCTGATTAGAGACCTTAGTTTTCACAGGAGCTACAGTATCCAGAGTTGTACGTAGTGAGGAGGTAAAATTATTAACAAGATAATCGACCTCTGTTGGAGCAGCGTTCAGATAGCTGCTCTGCTCTATGTTGGTACAGGGCATTGAAGATGATAACAGTGGGTGGATTGTATTCTTAAACTTAGTTACAGCGCTTTCAGAAAGACATCTACTTTGATAAAGTCTACTCTCCACTGCTGTGTAATCAATTATTGTAAATGTAAATCTTATCAGGAAATGATCAGACAGGAGATGGTTTTCAGGAAACACTGTTAAATGTTCAGTTTCTATGCCATATGTTAAAACAAGATCTAGAGTGTGATTAAAGTGGTGGGTGGGTTCTTTTACATTTTGAGAGAAGCCAATTGAGTCTAATAACAGATTAAATGCCATGTTGAGGCTGTCATTTTTAGCATCTACATGGATGTTAAAATCACCCACAATAATGATTTTATCTGAGCTGAGAACCAAATCAGATAAAAAGTCTGAGAAATCAGACAGAAACTCTGTGTAAGGCCCAGGTGGACAAGTAAGACTGGTTTCTGAGTTTTACACAAGGCTAAGCATCAGGCTTTCAAATGGATTAAAAGTCTGTCTGGGTCTTTGGTTGATTAATAGGCTGGTGCGAAAAATTGCTGCCACACCGCCCCCTCGGCCTGTGCTTCGAGGTTTCTGGTAGTTAGAATGACTCGGGGGTGTTGATTCATTTAAACTAACATAATCATCCTGCTGCAACCAGGTTTCTGTAAGGCAGAGTAAATCAATTTGTTGATCAATTATTAACTCATGTACTAACAGAGACTTGGAGGAGAGAGACCTAATATTTAATCATCCACATTTCACTGTTTTACTCTTTGGTACAGATGTGGATACTTTATTGTTCTTTCTTTGTAATTGTTTATGTTTAAGTTGTTTGTTGCTGGTTTTTAGCTTGTTTTTTGTCTGTTTGGGAGCTGACACAGTCTCTATGGAGATGGGTTTTTGGGGGGGTAGCAGGAGGAGAGAAGCTGCAGAGAGGCGTGTAAGACTGCAACTCTGCTTCCTGGTCCCAACTCTGGATAGTCATATTTTGGGGGGTTTAATAAATTTGTCCATATTTCTAGAAATGAGAG
This sequence comes from Rhamphochromis sp. 'chilingali', assembly GCF_963969265.1. Classification (NCBI taxonomy): domain Eukaryota; kingdom Metazoa; phylum Chordata; class Actinopteri; order Cichliformes; family Cichlidae; genus Rhamphochromis; species Rhamphochromis sp. 'chilingali'. Next base: position 32,462,728 of record NC_137942.1, on the reverse strand, counting down.
CTGCTCCATCCAAAGTGGGATGGATGCCGTCTCTCCTAACAAGGCCAGGTTTCCTCCACAAGGTTTGCCAATTATCTATGAAGCCCACATCGTTTCTGGGACACCACTCAGACAGCCAGCAATTTAAGGAGAACATGCGGCTAAACATGTCACTCCTGGTCTGATTGGGGAGGGGACCAGAGAAAACTACAGAGTCCAACATTGTTTTGGCAAAGTTGCACACCGATTCAATATTGATTTTAGTGACCTCCGATTGGCGTAACCGGGTGTCATTACTGCCGACGTGAATTATGATTTTACTGAATTTACGTTTACGCTTAGCCAGCAGTTTTAAATTTCCTTCAATGTCGCCTGCTCTGGCCCCTGGAAGACAATTCACTATGGTTGCCGGTGTCTCTAGCTTCACGTGTCTGAGAACAGAATCACCAATTACCAGAGTTTGACCCCCGGCGGGTGTGTCACCGAGTGGGGAAAAACAGTTAGACACATGAACGGGTTGGTGGTGTACCTGGGGCTTCTGTTTAGGACTATGTTCCTCCTCACCGTGACCCAGCCGCCCTCTTTCCCCAGCTGCTTGGGGTCTGCCGGGGAACAGCTAGCGGGGCCTACGCTATCTTCGGCTGCACCAGCTACAGGGGCCTGGCTAGCTACGGGTGAATGAAGGGTGCGAAGCCGAGTCTCCAATTCAGTAATCCTGGCCTCCAGAGCTGCAAATATGCTACATTTGTTACAGATATCATTACTGCTAAAGGAGGCCGAGGAGTAACTAAACATCTGACACAATGAGCAGGAAAGTGCAGGAGGGACAGATGAAGTAGCCATGGTGCTAACGAGTCGGCTACGAGCTAAGCTAAGCTAGCGAAACAGTACAGAGACAGTCAGTGAATACTTTGGGTATAAATTAGGTAGTGAGTACACAGAAAGTGTGCTTCGGATAAAGCACGTGACGATTATACTATGAGAAAAGAATATATTTAAAAGTTTTTAATTAAATTTCTAAGCAGATAAGCTACTCAGAAACACCACTGTGTTTGAGCAGGAACAGGAAGTGATACTCTACCACAGAGCGAGCAAACACCAAGTGACAGCGCCACCAAGGAGAAGAACTGGTGACTACAGAGAGCACAATCCTCTAAGAGATGAGATCAAAATATGTTTGTTGTCTGTTTGGCTTTGTTTATCACAGTGCCTCCCAAATGATGTATCATAAGGAAAGTTTGGGTGTGCCTTGTGATTTTGTTTGGACCATGCATTGGTACTTCAGTGTACAACTGCACAAAAAGTAATACATGGTAAATTGACTTGTTCTTATATTGCGCTTTTCCAAAATACTTGAGCACTCAAAGCACTTCTAACGATTGCATCGGGAGCAATTTGGGCTGCAGCAGACTGGAGCAGCCAAAGATCAAACCACCAACATTCCAATTAAAAGATAACCTGCTCTACCTCCTGACACATTTTTGCCAAACAAGCTAAAGGAGCAAGTCCAATAACTGTCTGAAGAAGTCATCAAATTGTAACATTGTGGCAAACAAGCTGAAGAAGGTCCTTTTAATGCCAAACATCTGCTCTGAGAGAAACCTGGCCTACTTTAAAAGACCACTGGGTCTGAATCATAGGCAGCAAGAGTATTTGTTGGACTGAGTGAAGGTGTGTAATAAGGCCAAACAGGCGAGTTATACAAAGTATAACTCATACAAAGTAACTTATACAAAGTAAAGTGGTCGCCCCATGATCGGAAGGTCGGCGGTTCGAATCCACTTAACGGCTACCCTGAGGTACCCCTGAGCAAGGTACTGTCCCTACACACTGCTCCCCGGGCGCCTGCTTAGTGGGCTGCCCACTGCTTCACTGAGTGAATGGGTCAAATGCAGAGAAAAACAAGTAATTTCCCCATGGGGATCAATAAAGTATCCATTATTATTATTATTATTATTATTATTATTATTATTATTATTATACGCAAATAGAGTTTGTTTCAAAGGGGGAAAATGCAGGCACCGAGACAGCTGGCTACATGTAACACACGCTTATAATGAGAAGAAGAACTTGCATGGCTTGCACTTAAAATGACTGGCTGAACAATCCCGGTGTAAATTTGACCAGGACTCCACACAGTAAAAAAATACAGGACATAGAGGTTATTTATAGTTGGCACATCGGATGTTAAGACTCCCAGTCTCTACCATCCTGAAATAAAAACATCCTTCCAGTGTAAACTGTCAAAATGATACAAGAACTACTACAGAACAACACAAGTTGAAAAGTAAGACTTCAGACCAACACAGCACCTATTTTACTGTATGTAAAAGACAGAGTAACACAACCCCTCCAGCAAAAACCCATCTCTGTGAAGGATAGCAGAACACCTTTTTCCTATCCTCGACACAGAGGAAGATTCAGGCATCCAAATAAAAATAAAATAAAATAAAATAGAATAAAATATTGAGCTGCATTTTTAATGTGGTAAATCTATAATTTTAGTACTTTAGGGTTCAAATTGCAACTAGTGCATTTACTGTAAGGTGATGCTGTGATATTGCACAGCAGTGTCTTTTGCGTTGCTCCCTGTAACTAGAAGAAAGGAGATCAACTGGGTGCTGCATCTGTTTTCTTTAAAGTGGGCCAAAGGTTGTAAAGCATAACTGTTTGATCAGTAACCTAAAAAAATCCCAGATGAAGACATTTTATGCAGAATGTGACAGAGGAAGTCTTTGAGGATCCCACCTTAATGATGTCTGCTGCTTGGGTGTAGGTGCTAAAAAAAAGTTGGGAGCAGAGGAACGAATAACAGACTGTTGGGAAATGTCTTCAAAGCAGAAGATGAGTGGGGGAAATTATGAAGGAAACAAACAGCTGATTAGGTTGAGAAGGAGACGGAGACCACTGGGAAGGAGATGCACATAATAGATGAGCTGTCATCTTCTGTAGCCCACTCACTTGTTCAGCTGCACTAGTAGGTGTGCGTTTCTTTCTTCCCTTCATTGACTGGAATCAATTCAGCTATTGATTCTGATACAATTAAATCAGTCCTTGAGAGCACCTACTCAGCGCAGGCTGGAAAGCAAGAATCAGCACTGGCAGCAACAGCTAGATTTTCAATTACATACGCAAAATCATGTGTGAAGGGTTAAATTGAGTTTGGTGCTACAAATCATCCGTCCAATTTCTTAACCATTCCAACTGCAGCATATCCCAGCAAACAGAGGCACAATACACCCCCATCCACACCTACGGCTAATTTAGAAGCAACTATTAAGCTAACAAAGATGAGAAAACCAAAGCACTGGAGGAAACCCACGCAGGCACAGACAGAACACGCCAGCTCCACACAGAGAGGCCCCAAGATCCGTGCTCTTTTAACCACTGCACTGCCGCGCTGCCTGATGATACGTGCAACCTAAGTGTTACAGTATCACCCTGACAAATAGCTTCCATAGCATGAACATTACATGTCCAGGTCAGGGCTGATTCAGGATCAGCTGTAAGAAAAGCAAAACACAGTCAGACGATTCTAACACACACTAGCTCAAATCACGAAGCACTATGAGAGTGCAAGGCAGCTCACTCTCTGAGCAGGATTGTATTTTGTAACAGTAATAGTCCTGTATGTTGTTTACATTCATATTCCTATATTGTTTATAATGCAGTGAAAATCAGACAAGAGTAGCATGACAGATATTTCGTTTGATTGCACAAAGGGTAAGTGATGGATAACAGCTCGTTTTATAAGGTTTTAAAGACATTTTTTTGAAAGTTTGACCTTATTTGACCTTGAAGATGAGGCCAGAGGTCCAAAGTCCCCATATATCATTCCCTATATGCCTATATGTTGTCAATTCAAATGATGGTGGGAAGAAACATAGTTTAAATGTCTCAACATTATCACTTTGACCTTCAGATCAATCTGCTGACCTTGAGGTCAAAGGTCTAAGCCTTTTGTCAGTTTTTGACCAGTAAATCAATAAATATGTTGACACTGAAGTCCAAGGTGGATGTAAGCCAAATTTTAATCAGCTGTTAGCATGACTCCACTCTGCGCACCTCCAAAGTTTTATCAGAATTAATTGAAAACTTTTCGAGCTATTGTCTTTATAGACAGAATGACGCGCACGCAAACACTATCAAAAACCTAACCTACTGTATTGTAAAACTGACAATAGTCACATATCATGTTTGGATTAAAATTTCCCTGATAACGGTTTTCCATCACTTTTATGTCTTGGTGAACTCTTGGCCCATGCTCATAATCGCCTACATTTAGTTTAAAAAAAGTCGAGATGAGAAAGTAAAAAGTGCGTCGTCAGCGACGTTCTGGCCCTCATTAGCTGATATGGTTTCAGGATTTTATCCACAAGCTCAGCATAATTCTCTGCTCTGTGATTGCCAAGAAAATTCTGGACATCTCGCACCAATGCATTCCCCGTGCTGAGTTACTGAACTCCTTGTCAAGAATCAGTTTACCAACAAACATTGGATGTGGTGTCACTTTTCATAAGACTGAACTTATTTCTTAAATTCTGAATCTCACTGACATTTCTGTCCAGTCATCCTAGTTGTCCAATCCTTGGAACATAAAAGCTAAAAATCAAAAATGGGACATGCTAGACCAAAACGGTTTATACAGTAAATCAAGCAGTATGGTGCATTTACAGTAACTTTGGCTTTAAGTCTTGAGCTTGTGCTCTCTAATCCAGAAGGCTTTATGAGGACCAGATGGCTGGTGAGACTGAATAGTGAGCCAAAGGTCATTAGTTCAATCGGCAAAGGGAACCCAAGTGTCTTACTAAACCATTTACTTCTCTCCAACCATAACCTGACTCGCTGCAAATTGGCACGAAAGCTATTACGAGGCAAAGGCAGAATATTCCCACATGAATTCTAATTTCAGTTTAGCATTTAACCTCAGATCAATAGTCACTTACTGCCTCACCATACTACCCAGGGACGACACATCTTGTTCTTAAAGGTGATGTAAGGTTTATTATAAGCACTTTGACTGTGGTTATTTATTATTAGTGTAATGCACAACTCTGGGTCCTGCTGCTGACTGGTATTGCCGGTAGTGAACCCAGAGGAAAGGCTCCAATGAACAGCTGTTCATTCATTCCTGTAACCTGTTACAGACTCTGTTAACAAGCTGTATTTTATGGAGAGTTTAAAAAAAAGTGGGCAAACTCAGTAAGTGAAAACATAATGTGGGGTTTTTGTGATTTTGGAGGTCTGGTGTGGATGCATAAACTAAACCTGTATGATATGGGCAAAGGTATTGAGCCACACTTTCTTTTAGTCTTTACACACCTGATCTGTATTGTCAGGCTAGCAGCTGTGTAAACACTGTGAGTTCAGCATCACAGCGGGAAACCCATAGTTGTATCTTTTTTTGTCATTCCCGCCTCTAGAGCAAAGCCAACACAGTGTCAGAAACAGGAGATGAATGCTGGGCTTTTACAAATATGCTAACTCGTGCCGACATCTGGTCCATTAAGGATTTTTCTCTACTGCCTTCTAACCTCAAAGCTGGATGCACTTGAATAAAAATTGCTTGCTGACAAGCCACACGAGCTTTCCACGTTCTGGGCTTAATGCGTACATTTTGCTGGATGACTGTGCACACTGTAAACTGCTTTCATAGACTTTCTGAATGTTTCGCAGACAAAATCTTTAATGGTTTCTGGCTGATTATAAACAGGAGATGTGGCATTCATGGACTCCTGAACAGCAATCCATCGGAAAACTCCAAAATGCTACAGGCAGCATTTTTCTACCCTCAACAGCAAAGAATCAGAGAAAAGCTGAACCAAGAAAACATATGAGCTGATGTGTTGCAGTGACAACAGTGACAACAGTGATAACAGTGTTGACAGTGCGATCTTCCTATATTATGGTCCCGGTGTATGGTTACCATAGTAAACATGTGAGATATTAGAGGGCATAAGCGTTCTTGTTTTTATTGACTAATCGTATCCATATCTCAAGTTTGCATGTACTTATATTGAAGTATTTATTTGTATCTTGGTCACCAGTGAAATAAATGTTAAGGCTCTTAGCAGACCTAGCAAGTTTCTTTGATAATTTCATGCTTGCTAGCTTGTGTGGTAATATGCTTTAGAACAGGATTCTCTTGCTGAGACTGTTGTTGATGCCAGGACCGTTTCAGTTTGGGGAACTGTTTGCTTTGTCCTGATATCCTCTGACAGATGACTTTATGCCCTGAAACAGTACAAACTGTGCTGGGCACTTCAGAATGAAGGGTATACGAGTGAGTGCCAGCTGGGGACATCAAAAATCATGCCTGTGGACACTTCTGACAAGCTGGGTGACCAGGGGGGAGGACATGCTATCTCACACACACACACACACACACACACACACACACACACACACACACACACACACACACACACACACACACACACACACACTGCACACAGACTTGGGGAAATGTGATACATTACTAAGTCTGGTAAAGGGAAACATGATAAGCTTTGTATTCATTTGTGGAACATGCTCTAATGCAAAGACACTGCTCAGTGCTACAACAAAGAGGTAGAAGATAATGAATGCACAGTAATGATTAGAATGTAATATAGACAGCAGAATGTTTTCAGTATTAGAGCACGGTCATTGATTTCCTTTTATCTTGTAAAACTAAAGTCAAAAAATTGTGAAAAGTTTAAAAATTTTCTGATGTGAATTTGAGGCCCAACGTATATATACACTGGAAGCATTAGATGTTTGTGAATAAAAACATGCACTGTAAAAAGATGATGATGCTTCTAAACAAGAAAAGAAAGAAAGAAAAGATTCTGGGTTCAAACGATTCTCAGGAGAAGACAGCAGCAGGGAGAATTTCAAGGTTTCCAGGAGTTGAAGCTTTATCGGCATCTAGCTGTGTGTATGTGTCAGGTACAATAGTATCTTAGATTATTGCATATTCAGTACTGGTGACCATTTTCAACTCAGAGTGCACTTGTTGCCAAATGCAGTGGTCTGATTGGTCAGATCTGTTTATTGAGCTGATAAAATAAATACTGCAAATTGGTCCTTTAAAGTTATGTGTTCAGTGTAAATGGCTGATAAAGAACAGGTGAGTTGGCAGAAAAAAATCGAATGCACAAAATATTAATACAAATTTTATGTGTCAGGTCTGTGAAGGTCTTAAGATTTAATTTTTTTTTTTTACACTGAAATGTAAGCTAATTCTTCATGGCTCGAGAAAGGAAGACATTTTTCCTGGTGACAGAGAGCTAGTTTCAGTCTTTTAGCATGATTTTAAGGATGTAACTCTTTTACTTTATGCACTTCTTTTAAAAATAAATTAACTGGAAACATCAAAAACTCAGACAGATGCAATCTTGTTTTGTCAGTTTACTTGGAGAACTGAGGTTAGCACAATTAGCTTGCTAGCTAATGTGAAATAAGAAGCTGCTTGTTCCCTTAACAGATTTTTTTTTAAAAAGCATTGCTTCATAAAAACAGCTAAGAACATGGAAATTAAACTAGCCTCTGTTGTCAGAGTAAACTCCAAAGAAGCTGTTTGACAGGGAAAGGTTTCTCTAAGTGTTAAAAAAATCTTAAGAAGCTTTGATTTCTGCTCCCTCTAAAAATGTTTTAGAAAAATTTCCATCTTGAATTTTTATGGTCTTCATGGCTTGTCAACTTCATTTGTATTAGTTTGCGTTGGTTTTGAGTCTTTGTGCAGTTTTATTGATCCTTTGTGCTCATTTTGTGTCTCCATAGTCGTATAGGCTTGAATAGTTTGTATGAGCCTCTTTGTGATGATCGTCCATGTCTTTTTGTTCTTTTATGCTCTTTTTGTCTCTGTGCATACAGGAAGCTTTGGCCACACAATTATTATTAAATGATGCGTGGGTCTAGCTCATGTTAAGTTGTTAAAATATAGTACTATGAATTGTTGTTATATACAGCAATATAATGACAAAAACACATTAATAACACGCAGGCAGATTCCTCATCTAAATCATGATAAAAATAAAACCTGTGGTCATTTCCATGCAGTGTTGACTGAGCTCCCTTGAATGCTGAACCTCATAAATCAGGCAGCAGTTGGAATGTAAAGACATGCTGATAGAGTAAAACGACTGCTGGAGTATCAGAAAACAGTCCCACTGAGGGAGGAGGTGCTTCCACTTTAAGTGTGATGTAGCAGTCATGTTTTCCACTGACACATGAAATCCGGGCACACGCAGCTTGAGGCTCGTTGGATAACAGCACCAAGCTAATGGTGTGTGCTTGTGCTACTCTCCAGCTTTAGCATGCAGAGAGGTGATCAAGAGGTTAAAGAGGTTATGTTAAAATACAGTAAATGTACCAGCACAAGGCACACCCTCAATCAGAAGCACACTGGGTTTCACTGTTTTTAGATGAGCACAGTGAGAAAGTTGTTGTGTGGAATGCTAAGGCTGTTAGCACCTTGCATCATGACTCGGCAGACCACCTGCACTTTTGTGCTGATGAGTCTGTCTTCAACTCAAATTAATACAAGCTCTGCACTGGAAATGAAGCTGCACTGCACCATTTACATGGTGACGTGGTAGGATGGGCTTTTTTCAGAAAGCCATTGTGTCGTAGACTTTGTAAGTGACTTGTTGGTTTGATCCATTTGCCTTCTGGCCAATGGTGACATGAGAAGGTTTAAACCTTTCTCATATTTGTGTAGTATGTAGCCAACAGCTGATGTGCTTAGCTCAGCACAAAGCCTGGATGCGGAGTTGGAAAAATGAGAATTGTGCTTTTAAGAAGAACTTTGTGCCAGGCTAAAGACCTATTTCATAACATCCATTTGACATTAAAAATAGGTGTTAACCATACTAATTAAAGTTCTGCACCTAAATAAAGCTGGACCTTCATTAATGCAGTTGGTAACACCACTGTTTACCTAAGATTTCATGTTAAAACAGCAGAACCTGAGACATTAAGAATCTCCAGGCAATAACTAATAAAGGGGACTTCTTATATTAATTTCAAGTTCCATATTTTATCATCTGTGTCTACAGAAGTTGCTTATTTATCTCACTGAGGAATCATGTGACTGCTAACTGTGTCATTAACTTGCCCGCCATTTTGGATAAGTGACAATCATGGTGACAATGTAGAGTGAGTGCACAAAGTCCCAGAGTCATGCAGGCCTACAGACTGATCCACAACCATCTGGCAACCACTGTCGGTGAGGCAAACACCTCTCTGCAACTGCTTTGGGTTGCTGGCAGACTGGTACAGTCACTGGAACATGCTGGGAATCTGTGATTGCCTATTAATGTTTGCAGACAAATACATGTCTTCCATCCAAAGTAAAGCTGCCCCAGCAACCTTCCATATGAATGGAAGACATCAGTTTGTCTGCAAACAATAATAGTCAAGCGGAAGCTATCATATATAAATCATAAGGAGGTTTTTGGTACAGACACTCCAGCGACAACTGGTGACCGTCAGGAACCACTCTCCAATCAGATACACATTTCCCCTTGTAACTAGTAGTTGTATCACATCCTATATGGTGGAAAGCTCTTGTGTAAAGTCCACATAATGTTGCATGAAAAACTTCTATACTGGGATGCGATGCTGCTCCTCAGTTCAGTGTTTCCTGTAGGGTAGGGTTTGTGCTCGGTCATGGACACGTAGCAGCGTAAGAGAGTGCGGACAAATAGTCATTACTGGCTTTTCAAGTCCACTTAAAGTTTGCCTGAAGTGAACATGTGTAAGTTAGCATCATAGTGTAGTATCTTGTAAAAAGGTCTTCGCAGTTACAAAAAAATGACAGACACGCATGTATCTAGTGATAAAATTCTGTCACTCTGAGACAAACTGACTTACATGATGCCAGATGTCAAATTTATCTTAAACTGGAGAGCTGGTGGGACAGACTCAATGCAAATAAGCTGTGGAACACTGAGAATACCCATATGGAAAAGAAATAGTAAAAACTTATATGATTTACTCATGAAAGTGGCCACTTTCTCATTACTTTCATACATTGTTTTAGTAAGTATCCAAAACATACAAGTTTCATTATATAATTTTTCAAGGGATCTTATATCTGTTTTCACTCTTGTATGCTTTTCATACAAGTTTCACACAAGACAGATACAAACTTTATAAGATTTATATATATCTTTTCCATATGGGTAAGGAGTGAAACTCAGTTAAATGAATTTCAATGTTTGGGTTATTTATGACACTGCTGATCTTAATTTCACAGAAATTAACTTGAATTATTTTTTGTAATTGAAACTGTGCGGCGCCTGCTCAGGGCAGGCAGAAAACTTTCCGATTCGCAGCATGTAGGAGAAAAAAATCCCCCAAAGTTGATTACATGCAGACAGCTTAATATTGCCATCGCAATTTATACTCGATGGTTACGATAAAGCCATTTTAACCATTGTACGTGGACAAACGAACACATCGAGTACATTCGATATATTGCCCTATAATTCACCATTATAACAGTGTAGTCTTGGCACTTTCTTTTTACACAGTGAAAACAAATGTGATAAAACGTTATCTGGTAAGCTTTAGAGAAGAGCTTAGTCTGACTTGACTAACCATGTCCACTGTTTGCCTGTTTTATGCTAAGCTAAGCTGAGCAGCTGCTGGACGTAGTATCATAGTGATAGCAGGTGTCAATATGTTTCTCCAAAGTCATACATGGAGTCATGGAGGTAAAAGAGGCCTGGAATAATGATATATATACATCCGCAAAAACGAGAACATCTGTCAACTGTCGATATTTATCTTTTGTGTTGGCTAAAAGTTCAGAAGCCCTGCAAACAGTATTGTTTGTTTACAAAGATTTCTCTGTTGGCTGAGGACAAAGGGCTAATAAATTACAACACAGACACAGAGGTGTTGGTGCTAGCTTTTCTCAGTATATGCCACCCTAGTGACCAGGTTGCTATTTACTGCGTTGCATAATAAAGGCAGCAGTTTGGGGGTATCAGGGTTTAACCCAATAATTCCTACTGCAGTACCAGTCCTGGTGTTATTGCCAGGTGTGACCTGTATAACTGGGGCTGTGTGAGAATGACACCGGGCCACTAGGGGAAGCTGAGGCCGGTTACCTGACATCATCCTCCCTCCTTTTCGACAGGTTGCACGCAACCTACATGTGCATATGTAGGTAGGTTACAGCCCACCAGTCAGCCGTGCTGCTCTGCTGCTTCACACCGCATCCAGCGCTCCCTAACGCCAAACACACACACACACACACACACACACACACACACACACACACACACACACACACACACACACACACTGGAGCACGTAAGGCTGTTTTCACCCTTGTCACCAAAGCACCACTCTGCGCGTCCCACACAACACCGTGCACCCTTCCACGCATCCACGAAGCTTCTCAGTGGTCGCTTTTCACGCAGTCGCGTCAAGGACAAGCAGAGCCCAGGATTAAGCACCGAAGCAGCTGTAACGGGGTGGGGGGGTGGGGGGGCTGGTGGCGAACACACCGTCCTGTAGCAAATTGCTGCACAAGCTACGCGTTATCACACGGTGTGAAATAAACACCAGAGTCCGCAGTCGCGGTGACATTCAGGTGCTCCGTGTACCGAGACCCCTGACAGTCCGCACATACGGCTCGTCCGACATTTTGCTCTGCGGGTGCGCTTCTTTCATTACCAGCCACGAGCCGGACTAAGAGCGATTTGTTACAGGAATAAACGCAGCGCACGGAGCTTACCCGGGTCGCCATCTTCACGGTTGCGGTAGATCAGGGGCTGCAGTTTGAGTCAGCGGCACACAGGACAGCAGGGACGGTCAGGGCGAAAGGATCGACAGCAGATGGGCTTATAAGCTGCGGCGCACTCGGCTCTGATTGGCTGATTCGAGCGGAAGCGGAGGGAGACGTCACCCTACTCGTCTGGCTCTTTGAGCAAAAGTGGGTCTACATTGTGGCATCCCGGTGGATAGCGTTTGCATATTTGGCACGCGCACATATATTAGACAGTTTCTTTTCCCTTTTTCTAATAACAATAATGTGAACTCTCTAAATTCTAAAGTGACTTTCAGTGCAGTAAGTGTCATCCCGCCTCCATTCATCGGCTTTTTATTTTTTGGTAAATGAAACCAGAGCCTCAGATTTCTGCATGTCAGCACCACGGACAGCGCTCTGCCCCACACGCTGCTGAACTGCACCACCCCACGGCTGAACTAATTCAGCACCACGGACAGCAGCGCTCCGTCCAGGCTGTATGTTTGTTTGATCGCTTAAAGGTCCCGACAGCAGCTGAGACTTGCTAAAGCGTACAAAGTTAGAGCAGGAAGAAGCAGGAAGCTGAAGAAAGTCTCAGGCAACGATGATCGGCTAACTTCTGTGTTTACATTAAAGAATCATATTGACACAACAGATAACACTCTAACATAAACTGGACATTAATGTAGGGGTGTTTTTAAATGATTATTTTTACTCTAATATTATTCCTGCAAGATCTCTTAGCTAACTAGCAAAAGCACATTGAAACTTAAAACTTAAAAGCATACTTCTATTCTATTCTGTTCTATTTTATCAAAAGTTGGGAAGTTGTGTAAAATGTAAATAAAAACAGAATATAATGATTTGCAGATCTCAAAAACCCAAAATCTTTATGACAGAAAGCAAAGAAACCACCTGGGAAGGGACCATTGATGCTCAAAGGTCTATATACAGATTTCATAGCAACATCTGCTCCCATCCAGTGACGCCTCTTTAAGGGAAGGCCTTGAATATGTCAGTAAGACAATGCTAAACCAAACACTGCATCTATTATAGCAGCATGGAACAGCCTGCCTGCAATGCAGACTTTTCACCAACTCAAAATATTTGAAGTGTCATAAAACAGAAAGCAGAGCCAGGACTGCTGAGCAGCCAGAATCCTCCATCAGACAAGAACGGCACAACATTCCTCTCCAGCAGCTTCTCTCCTCAGTTCCCAGAAGTGGATGTGCTGTTGTTGAAAGAAGAAGTGATGCTGCACAGTGGTAAACATCACCGTTCCCAGCTTTTAGAGACACGTTGATGCAATCATATTCAAGGTGATCTCTCATTAAAACAATTAAACCCTTTAAGGCAGTGGTTCCCAAACTTTTTTTGCTAAGCCCCCCTTTGCTTTACAAGAAAAATGTTCGACCCCCCCCCCCCCCCCCCCCCACACACACACACACTCATATTTTGCTCCATTGCTGTTTATTTAACACCTCAAACATTTAGTAAACAATTAGGCAAATACAAGTAATTTGCAATAAATCACAGGCAGTAATAAAATAAACTACTAACTCTTTTACGCTGCGTCCGCACCTACACGGGTATTTTTTGAAAAAGCAGCTGTTTTGTCCACAGGTATACGGCATTTCGAATCACCAAAAACGCAGATTTTTTAAAACTGATTTTTGCGTTTACGTGTGGACGAGGAATACAGAGTTCGTAACACAATGTCAAAGGTATGTGCCTTTTTCACGTCATGCTGTGGCCACGTTATTGTTTACATGAGATGAATTGCAGAATGGCAGATAGAGACAAAATACTGTTAATCTGACTGTCTGCAGGTTTTACACGCTTACCTACACACACGCAGTTACTGTCCCTCCATTTACAAAGGCAGAGGCGTCACAGTGTGATTATTTTACGTGTAGTTGTTTTTTCCTGTGTAATAATATTCAACATTGCTGTCAATACATTTTTCAAAAAAATGCCTCTCTGTGCAAAATGGGTTTAAAAACATAAACAGCTGTGGGATACTGTTTGTCCGGTATTTGAACCGGGGAACAAATCGTGGCAGGATCAGCCTGATATTATTTGTATCCCACTGTAGCTTTACTGTATAAAGAGCTAACACCTCCAAAATGTCAGGAGTAGTTAGTCATTACAACAAGTGTTTGTGAACTAAAAATCAAGAATGTGAGATTCTGTGCTGCTCCCAACACAGGGAAAACCAATTCTGCAGGGAGACCTACCTCAGCACCTGTGCAGGTGAAACCAAAGGGAAGATTTGCTTCACCATGTTTTCTAGTCTTTGGTTTAGAATGAAGTTGGTTTGGAAACATATTCAGCGATGCTTCATCTCCTGCTTTGCGTTTGTGTGGGCGCCCCAAGCATGTCCAAGCATTTGTTTGTTTTGGGGGTTTTTTCTTCCCTTTTCATACCGCCCCCCCCCTGCAATGGCTCTGCGCCCCACCTAGGGGGCGGCCCCCACACTTTGGCAAGGTTTGCTTTAAGGGAAGAAGTAGAAGATTGTTACTGCACTTTAATTACTTCATTTCAATCTTTAAGTTTCCAAAATTTTGAGTTTGACTCTAACTTTGATCAAACATGCGTAACTTCTTCAGCTGTTGAGGTGGAAGGTTAGCTGACAGAGTTCAGTTAAGTTCAGTTTAAATGTACAGAATTAGACTCGTCTATATTCACTAGTGTTTGATTCAGATTCAGACAACTCCACACTTTAGTTAGTTATGGTGATTTATTGTTAAAAAAATGGAATCACAAAGTTATTCCTGCCAGAGTGGGGCAACTACACTGGGAAAAGCAACTGATTGGGCTCCTTTGTTTTCCAAGCATTCAAAGGAAGCAGGTCAGAGGTTACATCAGCTGACTTATGTACAGTCATATTGTGTCATATGAGGTCTGTTCTGTAAGTCTGCCTCGTTCTTCTCTTTTCGTCTGTTTCTTAGTCATTTTCTCACCATGCAGGATCTAAGGACCAGTTTGGGCCTCCATCCTGGTGGTGTGAAATGTTCTTCTTCAAAGATGGTTGGATGGTTATCCTCTCTGGTTCCTGTAAGCACAGAGGAAAAATAAACTCTCACGAATAACAGTTCACCTGCACTCACGACCAGCACCTACCTGCATCTCGCCTACCTGACCATTCTCCACTGCCCTTCTTCTCACTTCTTGTTGATTATCTTGGCCTGCCTGCTACCCCACCATCACCACCTTAAAGAAACAAACTATATTTCCATTTAGGCTCTTGTAAATAATCTATAGACTTGCTATACTCACCAGACCTAAAGGTCTCTTTCTGTGAATTTCATAGCCTCTTTAATAAAAGTTGCAAACGCTCCCTGGTGTCAAATCAGGATTGAAATCAGGATGCTGTGCTGTGTCTCTTTCTTAGACAAGTCTCTGGTAATACCTTGGGTCTTTTGTCCCTTCAGTTTAGTGTAAAACTAGGTCTGTAGAAGGACTGTATGTACTATATGCTCAGAAGCCTAGCAGCCGTTGTTTTTTTGTTTTGTTTTGTTTCTCGCTTTTTATCAGACTACAGAGGTTAGTATGATCAGTTTTTCAATTGAATATAAACTCATCAGAAACTACGATTAAAGTTCAAGTATTTAAGTGTTTAGCATTATCAGTACGTTTCTCTTTATGTCAGATGTATAGAGCAGAATAATCAATGAATTGAGGGATTTGGTATTAAAATTTTTATCACCAATAAAAATTAAACCTGCTCTTAATGACTCTCAAGTGTCAGGTTAGGGAGCTAGTGAGCAGTAATTGCATTTTTTTCAAAATTATTATGATGCTCTTCCTCCCAGCTCCTCTTCAGCTGCCTCAAATGTGCAGCTTCAGAGACTCTCTGCTGCCTTTCTGTGGTCCGAGTAAGAACTGTCTCAATGTCAGTCATAACACCTGAACAAAATACAGAACACCATGCTTGTAAAGGTTTTTATATAAAGTACCTGTAACAGTTGATCAAAGTATTCTTATTTCTCACATACATATTCATACATCCACATAGTAACAGATTGCAGCATCAGCACTCTAGTAACACTAGTAGCCTTGACTTTGTTCACCAAAGATTCTTGTTTACACAATATGATTCACAAATGAAAAGGAAGGAAAACCAACTTCATCATTAGAAGCATATGTCACACAATAGTTTTTTTCTTTTGTTTTTTGTTGTTTTTTTGTCTTGTATGTCTCGCAAGATAAAATATGGCACATGGTTATGAGTTAATCAATGAGAGCATGAATCGGAGGGGGTGTTATCAACTCATACTTTCATTCTCCATTGCAAGAAAAAGGTTCATTTAGAGGACGGCTTTCCTTTACCTTCAGTTTTCTCTTTCTTTGTTGTCCCTGCACAGCTGACAGGCCTGGAGCAGGTGGAAAGTGGTCATAAATATTTTGGTAATTTTACACATTAAGAATCATCACTCCTAACATCAGTGTCAAAATCTGACACTACAAGGGTACTGAATACAGAAAATAGAATATTCAGTGTATCAGAGAACGAGTAGCGCTGACCGCTTGTGAAAAATCACGGCTTGTTTAATGATTGTTCAATCACAGCTTAGCAACTGTAACGCAGCACAAAAGGTCTTTCAAGCTTTGGGTTTGTTCACAATGTGGAAAGACGTATTTCCAGAGTTTAAGGTGGTTCCTTATCGGTGCCATTCCATGACAAATGAGTTAAGGTGTGTTTCTCATCGCTAACATAAGATACAATCATTAGCTTAACCAACAGTTGTTACCTAAAAGGCCAAGCAGCTAATTTTTTAAATAATGCAGTGCCCCTTTTATCACTAGCACATCCACTTAGTTGTATATACACTATCTGTGACGTTGATCCTATCAGAGTTTAAGCTAGTGTTAGCAGTGTTGTCCATTAGATCCAATAACATTTACTGTAGCAACCCTAGCTAGCATCACCCAAGATAACGTCACATTTAACAGACATCTTACTGTCCTAGCATTAAAAGGAAGAAAAAATAAGAGTCCTATTGACATTATTCCCTATAAGGTATGAACTGAACAGACTAAGTTGATAAGACCAATGTTTTTATTTGGTGAAGAAGCTAACTTTATGCTTGTTAGCTGTAGCCTTTGTCTTCAAGCATGAAGTTGTTTGTAGCAACCAGTTGCTTCATTAAAAGCCGTTTCATATCTCTCTAATAAATCAATAACTTTTTGTATCCGCTTGAGTGTGTCTGTTCTTAAAACTCTTGATAAATGTTCATCTACTTCACCCTTACTTTTGGTGTGTTTTGCTGAACATACTTTGGTTAAAGGTTGTTTTGTAAGAGACTACCAGTGACGAACAAACACTGGCAACCACAGTGACATCTAATCCCCATTTAACAGAGCCATGGGTGTTGGACAATTACATCTCATTAGGAAACCTGTTGTTTTGCTTTCCCTGTTTCAATTTAGCTGTTTATTAGCAACCATATATGCACACTTTATCCATTAAGTGTCAGCGATAGGGTTTCTTTAAAAAAAATACTAGCCACTAAAGCAATAGCTCGCTTCAGCTACTGGTTTATTATAGTGACACAAACAAGGCAAATGCTATTGTTAGCATTCACAGTTCACCTCTGCATTTTACAGACAGAATTCATTCCAACAAGTAATTTTGACATGACTCAGCTATGATTAATAAAAAATAATTTAGAGAATATTTTAGCTAATGTTTATGTCAAATAGCCATCAAGTTAGTTAGCCTTTGACTGTTGTTCTTTAAGCCAGTAACCGTTGTTAGCTAGAAATGAGAAATTTGTTTAATGGAATTCTTTTAAGTAATGAATTAATTATTTACTTTTGGATCAATTACAATCTAAGATTTGCCACCACACCTGCTGCCCTTATCAATGTAAGATTAGACAACTAAAGGCCTGGCCTGTGTTGTGGGGCTAAGCAAACCTTTACCCTTTAATTGGAAAACTGTGTCATTCTTCTATTAAATCTGTTAGATACTGAAAGTACTGACATGAATAAAAATTGCAAATTCTTGTATAACATTAACTTATTACAGTTCACATACATCTTGTTATGGAGTTGATGATTTGTAACCATTTGACCTTTCTTTTATCCTTTTGCCTGCAGAGAGAGATCCTTCTGGATCGTCAAGTACAACAAATTACAAACAGGATTATTCAACAGTCATCTTGTGAATGCCTTTGAGGAATATGCTACTTGTCTACTATTCAACCCATCAGAAACAGCTAGGAGGAAGGACATGTAAACAAGCATGTTTGCCATGGATTCATAGAGTGCATATTTGTCTCATGAGGTCTGACTCTGGAACAAGGCTACATGTTTTTCTTCAGAGCATGAAAGCGCTGCAGCCCAGTTGGTAATCATCTGAACATGAAACATCTCCTGCTTTGTGAAGACACGAGTCTGGAAAGAGGCATGACATTCTGTTTGATTAAAAATCCATTTCCTCATTTTTAAAAGTAAAGTCTTCATTTCTGTGTTTGTTTTGTTTTTTTCATATTACAAGGGAAGGCCAAATATTATTATACACAAATTAAACTGAATGTTGAACGCTCCAGTGTTGGATGACTCCAATTTTGGCATACATTTTGCAAAGTGACACACACAACTTCTCTGTATATTGAATTTACAAGCTTTCCATTTTGGCATGTATTCCTTACCATGTAAAGAAAGTCTTTTTCTTCTGGTCTACATGTCGGATGTACAATGCAGCAACATTATGAAAAGCTTACTCATGACAACTTTATAGTCTTTCTTGGCTCATGTTTTTTTGTTTTCTTTTTCTTTTTGTATGAAATAATGAGTCTTAGAATGATATGGCACAAGACCTCCGCCCTGCCGACAGGGCGCAGGTTTTCAAAAACTGAAAACATCTTATTGGCCGCTGTTAGACTTAGAGATATGACATCATCAAGGATAACACTCTCACCTCAGGGGGACATGTATAGGATCAGTATATCCATTTATCCATCATAATGTTTTGAAGGACTACCCTTACAATGGTCCTGTAATGGACCATCAAAGTTTTCCATAAATTTATTGGTGACACAGACTGAAAACTCTTCTATAATCTCTCTTGTGATTCTGGAGGAGCTTTCCAAAACCGAATCATAATTCCTTTGAGCTTCTTCATAAAATTCAGTTTTGGGGTTGAAGCTTCTAACAAGAAAGACCCATACAATCTGAAGATGTGGGGTCTTTAAAGGTGGACTTTAGGTGATTTAGGAAGAAAAAAGCACCAGATTTAAGCACATTATGGAAATTGTTTGATCACGCATCTTTAGACAGGAAGTCTGGAGATTTTATTCTGCCTTTTATAAGTTTTCAGCCTGAAAACATGGCTGCTTACCAAAAGTCAGAACTATTGTACTCTTTACCCTCTGAGGCCTAAGTAATCACCCTATACTATCAGAATATGTAATATTTGTTCATTTTTTCTAGCAATAAGGGGACAAAGAACATATTGGTTCTAACCGACACATCAAAATGTGTTGACGTTTGTCAAAAAAACCCCTGTTTTTCTTGTCTACAAAACTTAGGGTTTGGGGCTTAGATCTCAGATGGTTAATGTACAATAGGTTGCTGTAGAGCCACATAGGGGTAGGATTAGGGATGAAATGCATTTTAGCAACATGCTCAACAGGTATAGTTGCAGAAACGAGATGAAATTACCTTCTAAATCAATTCTTACTAAGATCGCATTTACGTTTGATCCAAAATGTAAAACATTTTGCTTTTACAGTTCATTAGTTCTCAGATTTCTCTTTGGACATACCAAATAAGTGACCAAAGAGACATAGAGGCTAATCTCGGTGGGCTCTTTTAGTCCTCTGTGTACATGAATACCAAAAACCTGTTTTAAGGGCAAGTGTTTGACCTTGCCTTGACTGATGGATTTATAGTAATGGCATGTCCACTTCTAACCTTTCACATATTGTCCTCATTGGATCGTCCTTGCGCCTGGATGTCACATCGCTCAGTCTAGCTTTCAGCAGTTCAGCATAGCAACTGCTCAGTCTCTTTCGTAACATGAGGCATGGCGTGCCCAACACAAAGCAGCATGCTAGGAAACCTATAGAAGCACACATGCATGTCAAACAACTCCGTGAATAAGTAAGCCATCAGGTCAGTGGACCAGAGAGTCTCTAAATATGGGACAACTGGACTGAACTGCACCAGACAGGACACGACCGGTTCAGACCAGACCGGAGCGATCGAAATGAGAGAGAGAGAATCTGTGTTGATTTATTTTGTCCATGTTGCTGTGGAGGGCCATGAGCAGAAGAAAGAGGGGTGGGTGTTGGGACTTCAAACAGCAGCCGAGGTCTCTGGTACCAAGTGGTGACGGCAACATCAAAGTGTTGTTGTGGAAGAAAAGTCACATCTACAATTGTTGTGTCTGGCTCTGCACTTCCACAGCTGGAGCATACTCACATTTACTTTTGATTACTAATGTGTGTAGTCATTGGCCGAGAAAAGCGATCACATGATCTGCTATAAGAACATATCCTCCATGACCCATCACCACCAGTCATTCACACAGTGTGATGCACCCAACACGAGTGTAGTCGTTTAAAAGTATTCTTTCTTTCTTTCTTTCTTTCTTTCTTTCTTTCTTTCTTTCTTTCTTTCTTTCTTTCTTTCTTTCTTTCTTTCTTTCTTTCGTCAGCACCAATATGGACTGCAGGAGAAAGTGCAGGGTAAGAGAAATAAATGAGCTCATTCCCTGTGTAAAATGTGCCCTGGAGGGGTCAGTATTGCATTTTCCCACGTATTTGTAAACAGCTTACACAAGGGCTTGTTTAATAATTATTCATCTGTGCCAAAAGGTTTAGCATGTCATCCTCTTAAAAATAGACAAATGGTCTCCTAATTCCCAGAATATTTGACTGGATAAACCCAAATGTTCCTTTAAAACTACAGTACTTTATATAATATGCGGATGCATGAATCCACTTCAGTACAATAAATAGGAGTGCCAATTAAACAATCTGGTTGACTTGATCTCATCCATGCTATGCAAGTTAATACTCTTTATGTTATGTGAATGGACCTTGCAGAACCACTTTTGATGAGTGCAATAAAGCTTGGGAAGGACTTTAGGAATAAGGTAAAGCGGAGTTGGCAATAAGCAAGTGGTCATGTGCAAGGACATATGAAGTGACCTCATGCAATGGTTCAATTCTCTATAGATAAAAATGCCTCAATGCTAAATATATACTGTATACATATACAGTATATATATATATTTATATATCCAGCCTCAGTAACTAAATCTGTGTTGTCTGGCGTCTCTAAACCCATTTATGTTTCTATTAACTTTCACAATAAAACTTAGTCAGGACTTTATTTCTTAACATAAAGGCCAGACTGACAAATTTCTTTACACCCAAGGTAAAAGGTAAGTACAATGGATCTCTTGCTCTCTCTATCATGCTGTTAATGTCACATCATGATCTCTGCTAGTCATGCTTTTGATGAAATATGACTTTCCTTTTCTTCATTGTCAGATATATTGTTACTGGGAATCACCGAATTTCCCAGAGGAACCCACCCGAGGGATTAATAAAGTTTTATCTTATCTCCTCTTATCTTATCTCAACAATTGTATCTCAGCTTTAAAACTTGTTACCCTGAGCTCAGGGACCTGGATGCTGAATGCCAACAAGTAGCCTGTTAATCTTGGGAATCTAATCAGATCCAGTCAACATGACTGGCGGTTTGAGAAACACCTCAGCAACCCTGATTTTATCTACTTTGTTGTTTAACTGCAGCCTTCGGGTAAATTTATCATCAACACTGTTTCATACAACGAGCTCTATCTTCTACATTTGAAAAGTTGGTTAATCATCACCAGTAGAGACGCCAGACAACATTACAGCTCAAAGGTAACATTACACTGGATTACATTAGTCTTCCTGTCCTTAACATATTCACTGTCTATCCTTCCACCCCCACCCCCCCACTCCCGGCGCCCTCTTATCGGTCAAGGCCTATGAGGAGCTTGGTCTTCTCTTCCTCTTTCTTGCTCTCATTTTTCAGATCAGCAAACACCTGGGTAAAGAAGTGTGGGTCGGTGTTGATCTGGAGCATCTTGCCACTCATGCGGTTGATGATGTCCAGGCAGCGGTCCCAGAAGGCTTCTTTCTCTGCTTCCACCAAGAAGGGCTTCAGTGGGTAGGAGATCTCGTTGCCCATGTAGGAGTAGGACAGGTAGAGGCAGGTAAGCAGTGAGGCCTGCAGCTCGCGCTCCGAGGCCACCTCAGTTGAGACCACGTCGCGGCACAGCATGTAGAGGAAGACCACGTTGGCTGGAGTAATGAAGCCCTGATCCTGCCAGCCCTGAAGAAGGAGGGAGCGGTCCACACTGCGCAGCCAAAGCACTGGATCTGTCGGGGATAGACGCTTTAATCTGTAACACCGACGGCACAGGAACTCGCCCAGGCTGCGCATAAGTTCACTCGTGGATGCCTGTGTTTAGGAGGGAAGGAGAGAAGACTTGATCAAATTATGCATGCGTGAGTTTTTAGTTTTCCTTTTGCTATAGAGTGAAGGTTACCTGAACAATGACTCGTTTTGGCGTTCCAGCTGCAGTGGAAGGCTGGATCCCAGAACCTGTGAGGGAATTCTTTTTGGCAACGACAGTAGCTACGTTAGCCAAGGTTTTGGAGGCGGGCAGGTGGGAGGAGGTAGTGGTAGTGGTGGCTGCTGGGTCCTGGCTGGATGAATAGGATGAGAGGTTAGCACAGGACTGAGACTTCTTGAGCTTCAGGCTATTGGAGGCTGAGTTGGTGGTGGCGGCTGCATGACCATCCGGAGAGCTTCCTTTCCCCCCATCCCCGCTGTCTGACTGTAATTTCTTGGACCCCTTCCTCTTCGCTGATACAGCCACTATACGTTTCCATGGGAGCACACTGATGATTGAGGGACGTTTTAGGGACTTTGCTGCTGCAGCAGCGGCATCCTTGGCATTCTTGCTGTTCTGGACGGCGGTGTAGTGGCCCACCGTGGCCGGCCCATCCTCAAACAAGGCTGCCTTGCGGTAGCTAGGAGACAGCGATAACACTGTACCCATGATGTCTGGTTAGAGTTAGCAGCAGAAACAGGGTACAGTGGAAAGTAGTGGGGGAAAGCTCTTTGACTAGTCTAGACAAAAAGCTTGGAAAGGGTCAGCGTCTCACTTCTGGAGGAGTTTGAACCTGTGAACAAACAAACAACAGAAAAAAAAGCAGCAATATTAGTTCGATTTCATTTCAACTGATGAAGTTTCATCAGTCTTCTCTCAGTAGAGAATGAGATGTAGATGTGGAGTGGTTTATCAAAGCAAAGAATAGACCTAGACGCTAAAGTTTTGCACAACCATGACAACTTAACACTCCACTCGCTGATGAATATTGAACACGAATGATGAATATTTTTTGCCTGTTTGCAAGACCAGAAGTGACATAAGACACTGACTCAAAAGAGAATATTTATCGTTGGGATGGTGAACTTTCCCCTAGAGCGTTCAGTCTATCGCCTTCCTCTGCTAAGAGACTTTCCTCACTATGAATTCAACCATCCAGTTAGATAATTTCATGAGGTTGCTGCTGTCAGCCTTGTCAAACATGAAAAATGAGCTACAGTCTCTGAAAAAGATCCTGGGATGAAAGAAAGGCTCGTAGTAATCGTAGTATGAGTTAAGTTTTCTTTTTACTATTTCAAATGCTACAATCCTCACGTCTGAGCTTTGGCTTGTTTTGGTGAGGAGAGAATGAGGAAAACCAAGAAACATTGTTAAAATCTCCCCAAAACATCTGTAAGTGGACCCTGAGTTAAATGGGTTGGGTTATACACAAACTAGTTTTCCAAGAGCAGAATGAACTGAAGCCTACAGCCATGACAAGGTATCCAGATGAAACACCCCAAATGGCTGCTGGACTTTCAGATAAGACTTTTCACAGTTTTCACAGGACTAAGGAGAGTTTTTACTTCTCCTTTTGAAAAAAGAGTAAAGAAAGTAACCATTGAGGCCCATTGAGTTTGACTACTGTCGGCTCCAGTCAACCATGAAATGTGGTTGAAAGGCTATTTAAGTCCAAAAAGGACCGCACACACTTTGGTGCTTGAGGTCTTCACACTAGTCTAGAAATGACCCCTTACCTTCTTTTAACCATAAAAAGTGACAAATTTGGTTGAGAGTCCAAAGATATTTTGATATCTTTAAGATCAGAAACATTCTATTTGTTTTAGTGAGGGAAAATGGGAAAACATGGGAAAATGTTTGGGAAAACCTATCAAGATATACTTTCTATTTGTTCCTCTTGGGTTTCCAAGTAACAAAGACCTTGAATATGATTTTAGAAAGTGAGGTTAGTTTTCGAAACCAGAAAGGACACTCTGGTTCCTACTTTGTGAAAGCAAAAGCAAGTCAGATGAAAATGGCCCAAACAACAGTTCTCAAGGTCTTCTTGCTAGTTATTCCTCCAAGGCCCTCAGCTTGGCTAAATTTTCTTTTAACGAGGAAGTCAAATTCATGACATTTCAGTATCTCTTTTGCAAACAGCATTCAGACACTTTTTGTTTTCTTTTGATGGAGGAAGAAATCCAAGCTCCTGGAGAAAACCCAGTGGACAAACATGGTTTTCAAGCTACAGGAAAATTTTGTTGTGATGCAACACTGCTAGCTGCCTGCTAGCTGCAGTAACATACAATAAATATCAATCATATCAATGTTTACAAATCACACATATATCATTGGTGATCATTGGTGAAAAACCTGGATTCTTATCTGCTAGACCATGAGAAACAACCTGTAACCGGCCAGATAGATATTTACACAGTGAATCTGCTGTCCACTTGTAACAATGACAACTGAAGAAGCTCCTGCCTGGAGGAAGAGCCTGCAAATGCAGATGAAAGCAGGTCACAAGACCAGCTTCCCCTTTCAGAACACGTCAATAAGATGAGTTTAGGTTAGGTGGTGGGAGTGGGTTTTTTTTTTTTACTGCGCAAATCTCTGCTTCCAAGGTCCACATTGAGCTGTTGGTACTGTATGTTCATTAAGTGAAGAAAAGCACCCCAGAGCTTATGGTTACAGCAATATACCAACGAGAGAAAGAGTCAGCCAACTGCATTAGGTGTCTGTGCAGAAACTTCATAATAAATCGTGCAGCCACACAAATAGCTGGCATTCCATCACAGCAGTCATGTATAAATGGCGCACCTCCCCACATAAAGCTGTATATAGACGGCACTGGTAGCCCCAGCATGGGCCTACCAGTGTTCACCAGCATTATATAAGAACCGAGATAAGGCCACGGAGGCAGGGAAAAGAAATGTGCGCAAGCATCCATCTTAGCTTCAAAATGGAAGCCTTGAACACCCCCCCCCCCCCCACACACACACACACACACCCGAACACCACCAACACCAGGCAGCATCAGAAGCACACACCGAGAGGCAGCCCTGAACATTAGGAGAAAATGCTTTTTTCTCTCTTTTTGAGCAGGTGGCTGTGTACTGACTGATCCTGCGTTTATCTGAGAATTATTTGAGCGTCTTTAATATTTCATCACCTCACAAGGCTGGTGTTACAGGGAAAAACATGTTTCCTACCTTCTAATTAATCTTCTCTTCTTGTGAAATCCATGTATCCCACCTTGACCTCCCCCGTACCCTCGCTGCTGGGTAAGATCAAAATGTGAAAAGGCTTTCCGCCCACGGAATCCACAACCGCCGGCACGAGCTCGTCCAGCCAAACGGGTCTCGCTCGAACACCGACAGGTCTGCTGCCCGCGCCCCTTCCCTTCAGAGCCTCATTCAGAAAGAGTCTCTCGCTCCTCTGCGGGAATACACACGCAAAGCGAATATGTGCCGCACTCCTTCGCTCGCAGCGAGTGGAGAGATGTCTTCCATTGAGAAGCCCAAAAAACTACACGGTGGAGGCTGTTTGATGCTCACAACTCGCCCAGACATGAATCAAACAGCACGCCGGCCCGCTGGTCTAAAAACCTACATTAACACAAAAAAGCGGCGACAGAGAGAGAGGGGGACAGAAAAACATGGCCACGATAAAGTCCAAAAATAGACGGCAGCTTATTCCCTCAGTAAAGCAGCAAAGCAAAGAGCGAGCGAGACAGGGAGAGAGAGAGAGATGCGGGCATCAGCACTTATTCGGGTTGGATGTGCGAGAGAAACGGCGCTCTCTCATTGGCTGCTGCCTGGATGCTGCTGCCGCCGCTGAAGTCGTTCAGCCTATCGCTCTCCGAGGTGCTGAAGCAGCCGGCCAAACGTGTCGAAGCTGCTGCTGCCGTGCTGTGGTGGTGGAGGTGGTGGAGGGTGGCTGCTGAGGATCAGCGCAGTGATTTTTGTGAATCACTTCATCACAGCGAGTGAGGCCCCGTTAACACCGTGTTTGCTAAGAAAAATAGCAGATTCACAGGCGAATCCACCTCTTACAGGTACAACCCCCCCCCCCCCCCCCCCCCCCCCCACCAACACACACACACACACACACACACACACACCCCTTCCCTTCCATCACAGGGCTAATACTGAGGGATGTACTAGTTGCTCTCTGATGTGTTCACTGAAATATGAATGTGTGTGAAGGTTAGACAGAAAGAACTTATGTTGTATAAATGAGTGAAAGGGGTTGTATAAAGTGCGCAAGCTGAGTAGATAAGAACCATTTAGTCAGCTGACTCAGTCTTAACCAGCTCCTCTCTCAGAAAGATGTTAAAAAATTATTTTCTCCTTACATACACAATCTACATAAATGTAGCGCCCTGGGACTATATTTTCTATTTAACATTCTTAAAGAGACAGAAAGCTACATACATGTTCCCAGTGTGTCCGCGCAGGTTGTGGCTGTCCAGGTCAGGGCTTCTTTGAGTGGTTGAAAAAAGGAAGTCAAATGGACTTCATCCAAGAGGTTTCTTCAGTTCTAAAACCAAATGGTGGAGAGTCCCAGGTATTTAACTCCTAGTAGGGATTGTTCCCATAGTTCCGAGGGTCACTAACCCTATTAATCATGTGAGTCATCACATGAGCCAAGGTGTGAAAAAAGGCGTGGATCTTTATCATCACCGGGATTAAGGGTGGAACCCCAGTAAAGAGATGAGATCTTCCCCCACCTCATCCTGCGCCTGAGAAGGGACCTCAGGACTCCTTAGGTGTTTTGTCCTTGTTTACTGGGATCATGATTTCCTCAGAGCTGAAACTTCCACTCTGATCCTGAAACCACGACTCCTACATTCCTGCTTTCTGAACCGTTTTATCCGTAAGCTGGTTGACATCACTACAACAGCAGGGATGACGTCTCACAATCAGAACCTGGCTAGAAAGCTGAAGCTGGCTCGGTTCACACAGATATTGCTGGTACATTTATTTACTTATTTTTTGCAATAAAAACCATGAAGAGCGTGCTCTTTCCAACTGTGTTACATTGGCCACCCCTTGATTGAATCACAGCAATCTGGCAGACGGCTCAGAACAATCAATGCCCACACGCACAGACTGAAAAACAATTGCTTCCTTAGAGCTATGGCCTTCATCACAACCCTCCTGCTCATCAAAGCACTGATTACTGGAAATACCCCCCCCATCCACACACACATTGCACTTACACATACAGATCTGACGCCGCTGCTCTTTTTTGGCTAAGGAGAGTGTTCACCTAAAATGTCATTTAACACTTAAGTAGCATTAAACGATATCTAAAATTGGAAACTATTATGAAAATAAACAGTGACTTCAGTGAAATTAGGTTTAAGGGTCTGTCAGCACAATTAATCAAAGAAGGCATTATTTTGATGAAGTCAGTGAACAGCAAAATGCTTTTAAAAAAAAGGAAAACTAGTGTAACTCTGAAAGAAGATAATGAGACAATAATCAGTTTGTCAGTTCAGCCAATCACTACCCAGATATTTCCAAAATGTACTTAGTTATGACATTATTTAAAAATGACAACGAGCACTGATCAGGAGGAAAATCACAAACCCTTTTGCAGCCACTTCCCTGACACTCTGCAGCAGACACCAAAACCCGATGCTTCCCGCAGTCTCTCTCCAGATGAAAGTCAGTGTAAAATCAGCCTGTACAGCTGTTTTCCAACAGCAGTAACACTTTTTCATCCATGATCCAGACTCCGTAAAAAGGCAGTGAGCTGGAAAATGGATTTATCTGAATGGCTCTCTTCCCAAATACAGCTCTACCCACGGGCAACAGAGGCCACTGAGTGCACACGAGGAGGGACTTTTGTAAAGCTTCTTAAAGAGGAAGCTTTATCTAAATCCTGCAAAGAATAAGATACACAGTAAAGCACAGCTGATGGGTGACTGTATGAATATATGACAAATAAATCAATATTCAGATTTATGGATCAGATGCTTAATGATTTTCAATATTCTTAAAGGTACAATGAAGCACAGTGGGGATACAGTATTGATCAGCAATCAGTGCGTTGCTGTTGAGCTTATGCTTTGTGGCATGATGCATTCAGGATGCCGAAACAAAGCAGTATTCAGGCTCACCTCTTGCACCATTGTGTCAACTCTCCCTGGTCCTTTGTCCTGTGTCTTGTGGTATAACCCTCAGCTTATTCCACTAAGGTTACAACTTACAATTGTCTTTAATTACAGTTTGTTCAGTGAACAAAACTTTTTTTAAATTACCAAACTGTTGCCAGATACATTTCTGCATCCTGGTTGGTTCCCAGTTGGCCCAGCGACATCTTTTTTCCTTTCCTGTGGCCCCGTAGTTAACCTGGCAATGAGCAGAAGTAATTTTAGGATTTAAATGAGTGTAGGAGACTGAGGATGACACAAGACTGTGTGTCAACAGCTGAATAAATCAAATCACTTTTATTGTCACATCACATGTGCAGGTACACTGGTGCAGTACATGTGAGTGAAATTCTTGTGTGCGAGCTTCACAAGCAACAGAGTTGTGCAAAAATACAATAACATAAAACAAGCAAAATATAAGAATGGCTAAATCTAAGACTAATAAATATATGTACAATATATAATAGTATATGCATTACTGTATAACAGATCAGGAAAGCTTTTAAAAATTTTAACATTTGATTGTTTTGCTTTGTTGAATTAGAAATATTATATTTAACTTATTATTGTTATTATTATTTATTATTTCAGGTGTAATTTATTAATTAATTTTCTGCTGCATTGGAAAACATGAAGGAGGAAAAATTACATTTTTGGACTTTTAACTGTTTAAGTTTTACAGCTTTATTTATTTATTTATTTTTACTAATGTTACACCAAAGTAATCAGGAAATAGATTTAAAAAAATACACGAAAGAGGAAAGTTCCTGTTTTTTCACTTTTTCACAGTGACTTAAACCCCCCCCCCCCCCCCCCCCCCCATTCAATTTTAGAGGCGAGTCACTGAGCTACACCTTCCAGAAGTTTTTCTAAAATTTGACACGTTTATTTCCGTACAGTTTCTTTATCATGTAGAAACATTGAGATGCTCTGTAGAAATTATACTTCTTATTATTTTAATGTATCTCAGGGCTTAAATATGCAATTAAACCTCTTTATGCTGATAGAAGATTAAAGTGGGATTTGCGTGGTCCATGAAGTAAAATCAGTTTGACTTTCATAAATTTTAATACACTCGTGTCTAATCTATAGATATAATAGATATAGATATAATTTATTTCGAACATGCAAATATAATTGAAATAACAACAGAAAAAAACAAAAAACAAAACTTAAAAATCATCAAGTTTTCATGAATATATCTTTGTCTACAGAATGCGTATGCTCGAAAAGGAGTAGATGAAGTTTACACTTTTCTTGTTCCTACCCCCTTATTTCAAATTTCATTGCTTACAAATCCATATCCAGGATTCAACATTATTTGATCATATATGGTTAACTATGTACAAGTCTAACACATTGAACATACACAAATAAAAACCATTTTCAGCACGTAAACCAGAACAACAACAAACTACATTTTTACATAAACGAATCACCCTGTCTATAACACCCGCTTAATCTCTGAGCTTGTTTTATATCTATGTGACAAACACCTTAATGAACACTTAAGGTTGGGTTACTCAGGCCTTGATCTATATAAAACAAAAAAATGAGGACACAATGAGACAACTCAGTCACTGAGAGGAAGATTTCTTATATTCATGCAATTTATTATTTTTGAACAATCATGTGAATTTTTGTATTGATGTACTTGTCTTGATTTCATCTGTACAGGTGTTCCACACACTAATTCCTCTGACTGTAATGCTCTGATATTTTACATTTGTCCTTACTACTGGCCTGCTGAACACAAGGATTCCTCTCAGGTCATGAGTATTTGGTCTTATTTGGAACAAGTTCTGAATGTTGTGGGGAAAAGATTTATTTGCTGCTTTATACATTGTTTGCACTTTAAATTTGAGAATATTTAATTTGATAAAAAGTGGATTTGATGGTTCCCTTGAAGTAGCTTTATTTATTATCCTTATTGCTCTTTTTTGCAGAATGTATATTGGATAAGTGTGTGTCTTATACGTGTTTCCCCACACTTCCACACAGTATGTCATGTATAATAGAACAATAGAGAGTATATAATGATGTTTGATTTATGAGATCCTTGACCTTATAGAGACTTCGATATTTTGCCTCTGATATGAGTAATGTGGGGAATCCAATTATTCATTACCCATATTATTTCAATTCTTTAAAGCTGACAGGACTTTTATTTTATTTATTTTATTATTTATTTATCTATTGTTTTAGTATTTTTCAGTCAAAAACGACATAACCCGTCATGCAATCCGGTCCAGTACACGCCAACTTCCGGGTGGCGGGGCGTAAAGCCGGAATGTTTTGATTTTGAAGTCTTCTCCAACTTTAGCCGGTTGTTTCAAAGAGCAATTGTAAACGGACATCCTCCACAGACGGTTGATGGACGCTCTGCACAGGCACCGCTCACTTTATAAAGGAACGACTCCGCCATGGAAAGAAACATATCGCAAGGTATTGCAAGGTGTCGGAGAGCTAGTTAGCTAGCGTGTTGCTAACTTTTTCAGGCTATGACTCTAACGCTGCAGTGCGATATTTTCTTGTGCTTTTAAGCGCTGTGTAGACAGGCTAAAAAACAGTCGGGCCAGGCTGCTGGAGAAATACCGGCAAATGGGGGAGAGCCAGCAGTGTAGCAGCTCCGGGGCCTCCATCATCGTCCAGGAGGTGATGGAGGAGGAGTGGAGCGCGCTGCAGTCCGAGGACCAGAGACTGCCCTCACTGTGGGGACCTGCGGGCATGGCAGAGGTCTGTCTCTCCCAGCATATCCTCATTTCTTATTAGGAATGTCTTCTGTGTTTGGATTTCGTTTGTCTCTCATTATTTGGTCATTTTTAGCTGTTAATTTAGATAAAAATCTTTATAATGTGAAAACTGCTTTGGCGTTCACACTGTGCTGCATGTAAAGGCTTGATTACAATCACTGAGAGCAGACGAGAGCTTAGTTGGTGTAATCTGAAGGAGAACTGGTCTGACACTTTTCTTTACAGATGTTGGGTGTAATGAGGGAGTACGATGAACTGGCGGTGTTTGAGGAAATCCAGCAGGAGCTCATGTCTGAAGGTAACACGGGTATTTTCAGTGGAGATCCAGCCTGTGTGATCCTGTTGATTCTGAGCCTCTGTGTTTCTCTGTGCTGCAGAGATGTCCATTATTGAAGAGTACGAGAAGAACCAGCTGTTTGAGCAGCAGTACATATCATCTGTCGTGGAAGGAATGGATGAGATGCGTATTATTTGCCCCATATGTCACACGTGAGTTTGGAAATCAATCGCTTTAAACACGTGACAGCAACAATTGGTTGTTTCTCATTTCGCGATTTCTAACTGGGATTTAAAGCGGTCGACTTGCCTTAAAATGTTTTCTGTCAGAGCGGTCGCACGCACACTTTCTTCTTTGTCACAAATAGAATCTGAAGGCCATTTCACACCGAGTGTGTCATGAAACACTGACATGAAATTCAGAATTTTTGTCAGTCAACCTGAGCTTGCTTCTTAATCTTACAGGAACAACTTGAACCTCAACAGCTTCTTTATCTCCTGCCCCTGTGGAGTTTATATCAACACTAAGGTTTGTCTGCTGAACTCTAATCTATTAAAAAAAACAACTCATTATGAAGGCTTCACTAACTTTAGAAATCATAGCTGGTTGGCACTCTGTTATTGTCCATGATAGCCTTATTTCTGTCAGTTTGCATCGTAGGCCTGTGTGTTCTTCCCCTGTCCCAGCAGCCGTCTGTCCCGAGTTTAGATTTAGGCTAAAATGCCCCAAAAGTGACAACCTGCTCCTCTCTGTGTGTACGGGCACACAGTGCTGTGTCAGCTCGATTGCCTTAGTGAGGAGATTCCTTCACAGTGTATTCCCTAGCCTGTTCATCCTAACCACAACAATTATGGTTGCATGAAAAAGAACAGGCCATTATAAAAACTAAGCTTTTAAAATGATCTAAATACAACTACAGAACCTTGCAAAAGCACCTTTAGCTGCAATAACCTGAAGCCATCATTTCCTGTATTACCACCAGAATTTTGCTCTTAAGTTTCTACCACAACATTTCAGTATTTTTTCTTCTTCTGAGCCCTTCTGTTGTTGTTGCTGTTCTTGGATCATTGTCCTGTTGCATGATCTAGTTTCAGCCCAGCTGTAACTGTTGGACTAATGTCCTCACATTTGACTCTTCAGATGTGTGACTCTGTTACTGCAAGGCGCCCAAATCATGACCCCTCCTCCACTGTGCTTCACAGCTGTTATGGCCAAACATCTCCACTTGTAGTATTAAAAGGAATTTGTTCTTTTGGTTTTCCTTGTAGTTCCTTCATATGCAGCCTTCCAGACCTAAGCTGAGCTACTGTGTTCTTTTTAGAGACTTGGCAAACCTGCTGAGGACCAGATGTTTTATTTGAAAACTTTCTTATTAGAATGACTGTACGGACTGTCTTGATTTGAATAAAATAAAAATAGTGTACGTGGCTAAAATATGCTGAAAGCCTGTGAAGGTAAAGGAAGAGGAGAGAAAGTGGAAACATGATGAAATGTCTGTATTGTCCTTAGAAGCAGGGCATCACTCCTGATGTCCTGCAGCATCTTCTGGAGTCCAGGGTGTCGGAGCACATGGAAGACTGCCTCCACAACCCGGTGTTCTCTGTAGCTCCTAACATAGAAGGCTCTCCCAACCTCATGATAAGCTGCAAGGTATGGTGCCCGTTCATCCACACAGCTCGCACGTCAAGTGTCATTAACGTCTCAGAGTTTGAGGTGCTGTCGGTCTAAAACATCCAGATGTTCTCGTTTACTCTCACTTTAGGTTTGTGACTACCTATCCATCGTCCTGTGAACGCAGACGGCTGTCATGAGTGACTCCACTCGTGAGATTTGATTTTGAGTTTTTTGTGCTCTTTGTCTATTTTATTAAATAAAGGCAATTTTGTATATTAAACGGATGATGACGTTTCTTTTCTTTACTTTTTTAGCTCGGTAGAGTCGAGCTCTGATTTTCTCACTTTATCTCAGTCATGATGAAAATAAAATCAAGAATAAAACAAAAAATATACACAATATATACAATTTAGACAGTTTAACATTATTACGCTTGTCTGAGTTTACACAGCATATCATAAATGGCAAAGCTGTCACTGCTAAACTTCACCAAAAACTAGGAGCAAAACAGAAACAGTGTTGGTTTTCTAAACAATAATCGTGCTTGAGTTTTACTTTTTTTTTTTCTTTCATGCTTGTAGAACAAAATGACTGGTTTTAAATCAGAAGTTAGTCAAACTGGTCTCTGCATATACAGCTACCACTGGAAAAACCCAGAAACGATTCTAATGGTCAAATCACGTCTTTATTGATATACTCAGATGGCAAAACTCACCGTTAAGGGTAAAGTGGAAGCAGTTAAATGTTGTCTTTATGGGGAAAAAGTTAATATTTGCACCTTTACTGTATGTAAAGGATGTAGCTACATTCTGCTAACTCCCTGGTTTGGAAAGTCCCTTTGTAAAACCTGAGTGGTGTAGTTTTTTGTGTAAATGAGTGCACTGCACGGTACCATCATTTAGAACATATAAACCATGCTGTGTTCAGTATGAGTTAAAACTGAAAATTGAGCCCATCAGCAAAGTGTTTATTGAGGACACTACTGTAACACGTGATGTGTTTTTTGCACAAGAGAAAGGGGTTTAAAGCCCCGTCGCATTGGTTTGAAAACTGGAATATGTGTCCATCTTTAATATACAGTCTTTCCCTTGCTGCGTAAAAACCCATTCCTCAGCATTTTTAAAAAAACTTGTCACAGAAATGGCCTCGTTGAGGCTCTGCAGCCCCAGTCATTAACGCTCTGCATTAATGACTGGAGGAAACATGTATGTTAAAAATTGTTAAAACATAATTAACAAATGAGACAGTTAATGCTGTGCATTGCTGTTAGAGCTTAATATGCCGTGAAACTTTTCCAAGCGCCGTTTCCCAGCGTAGTACTGGGCGCGACCTGTAGAGGGAGACATTGTTCCAACCCTGTGAACGACCTGACCGGAAAACCACCAGCCAAGTGGAGCGGAGGCAGGCAGAGGAAAGATGGCAGCCGCGGCAGTGGCTGAGTTTCAGAGAGCACAGTCTCTTCTTGGAACAGACCGGAATGCCTCTATTGATATCTTACATTCAATAGGTAAATATATTCCGCAAAACGTGGCGCTAGAGAGAAAGTTATTTCACGAGTAGACACAGAGCCTTTTACTTTGCTCCATCAGTCCTGGAGCAGCTCAGTTAGCCAGGCTTGCTCTTTGCTCGCTAGGTAGCGGCTAAGCTAACGCGAGCTAGCTAGCTCAGTGCTGCCCGTGTCTTTTTGCCGACTGCTTTGCACAGTGAGTCAGCAGCAGCGGGCTAGCCGGCTAGCAATATACCGGCTAGCTTATTAGACAAGCTAATGTTAGCTACCCCGCTCATTCATTTGACAGTGACTTGGGTGACAGCTGGCTAGTTAATGTTAGCTAGCAGCCAGCGTTGTTAGCAGCTATCCCTTGTCTAGTCAGATGACAGGCCGACAAAGAAACTTAAGTGAAAATGAGTTTGTTGCCTAATATCACCGTCTTAATCATAACGCATGTCAGTGCGGGGTTGTGATTCTTTCTGTCGTTTGTAAAGGCTTAGCGGTTTAGTCGCCAATGCCGTTTATTGTTTCACTGTGACAGCTCCGGTATTTCGCAGCTTCTGGAGCCTCTTGGCTGCTCGCCACCCACCTCATTCCGCTCATGATAGCTATATCTTGTAGCGTTAAGAGACGGAGTGGTAATGGGACATCTGCATTTTCACTGTTTGTATATCGCGGTGATTCACGTTAACACGGATCAGATGACATCATCATTATGTGTGTTGTAGTGAAGCGGGACATCCAGGACAGCGATGAGGAGGCGGTGCGTGTCAAAGAACAGAGCATCCTGGAGCTGGGGGGGCTGCTGGCGAAGACGGGACAGGCCGCAGGTAAACACAACGCAGTGTCCTGATTTTTAACACACTGTTTATGATTTGTTTACATACGTTGTGAATGTTGAGCAGCTAGACCAATAGGAAACCAACTTTAACCAACTCTTGTTTGGGCGTCTTTGAGCAAACTCCTGAAAAACCTGATCAAGTACGATTGTTGTGTGTCCTAGGAGTTTGTTCTGGTCTAGGGGTTTGGTTGAATCATCAGGTTTGCTAAGAAAGGTTCATAAGTGAGTGAATGAAGTGAACCAGAAGTTAGGAAAGGTGTTTCATTGCTTCCTTCATTACCCCCTTTAGTTATGGATTCACTGGACCACTGAAAGGCAAAGAGACTGGATGAAAAATTATATTTTTGCCCTCTCAGTGTGAGCAGGACTGGAATGACCAACATGTTTACAGGCTTCCCGGCTGACATGGGCAGATGCCAGATCTCTGGACATAATGGTGTCACACAGGTCACAGCTAGGTTTAATAAAACTCGCTGTTCAGGGAAGCAAATAGGCAACACTACTGAAGCTTGATTTAGGCTTCTGCGGGAAACAATTGGGTTCGAATTTTAATGTAAGCTGTGATGTAGATCTGATGCAGAAGTATAATATATAAGTGACGAAGACGATCATGTCAATGAGTTCTGTCACTTCCTAGTATACTGACAGGCCTGTGTCTTGAACACCCACAGCTGAATTCTGAACCTTCGTGAAATCAGCTTGCTATGAAATTGTTTGGTATTGTATTAAATATGATGGTGGTGGGCTCTGTAGTGTAAATGTTTACATTCATCTAACACATGACAGGTCCTGGGTTCGAGACCAGGAGGAGTTATAAATACCTGCGAGGGTTGTGTCAGGAAGTGGGAAGAAAATCACGTCAAGGATGTAGATCCACCTGCTGTGGACGCAGCAACTGAAAGAAACTTCATTTGAAACGATAAAAGTGACATTTTTGCCATGTTTTAGGGTGATCATTAATTAACTGACTGCTGAGATAATGAAAGCCTTTATAAGAAAAAAGTTCATGTGGCTAATGGTAGCAGAAAAGAGATTACGTGAGCAGCATTTCTTAATACAGCTGTTTGATTTGACTGCTAATGAAGTGGTATGTTTGAGTTTCCTTGTTTGTGTAACCAGAATAAAACACCGACTATGATAATATAGGCATTGAAACTGTGCTTTTTGTAGTTCGACATTGGGACAAAGTAGTTTGAACACTTCAGACCCACAACATCAAAATTCACTGTCCCCTGTGAGGCTTTCTTTGTCTAAAGCCTTTAAGGAGAACCTAAAATCTCCTTCACATCTGTCATTAACTCCATGACGTTTTCACAATGAGGTCAACATAAGGTGACTGATTTTTGCCATGAAATCTGCCATGACTGATCCAGGGAAGAACATATGGAAGAGGCAAATGAAAGGAAACGTGCCAGGAGCTAGTAGAGAGGTGGGCTGCAGAGGCTTTGCAGGGTGCTCACTCTGCAAAGTCCTAAACCAACTGGGCCTAACAGGAGTGGCTAGGAAGAGCGCCTTCTGGTCTGTAGGTGAAGCCACAGAGAAGGCCACAAGGTGGCTGTGGATAAAGAGGACTGATCCATGGGTGGCTGCTGCTGGGATGCAGGCTGGGGTCTGATCAACCTTTGCTGGGTCGCCTGGGTGTAGGTGTCCGATGTTGAATGACCTGAAAGACCTGAATGCTGACAACTGCTGAGGACTTTAAAGGATCGAGTTTGTATTTTTATTGGCAGCAGTGAATGACACAGGCCATTCTTTTAAGTTGTCGGTTGAGTCCAAAGACAGAAAACATTGAGGTTTGTGACTTACAGATGAATCATAAGACATGTGGCTTTATTGAAATCTAAAAGTAACAGACTTAGCTTTTTCCTCCATTACTGAGAAAACAGTTTGAAGTTGCCTTTTTCTGAAATTGCAGTTTGTTTTTATTTGCCCAGATAAATAATTTTTTTCTATTTATCCTCTTCTCAGAGCTCGGGGGGCTGCTAAAATATGTCCGGCCCTTCCTCAACTCCATCTCCAAGGCCAAGGCAGCCCGGCTGGTCCGCTCCCTGCTGGACCTGTTCCTGGACATGGAGGCTGCCACGGGTCAGGAGGTAGAGCTCTGCCTTGAATGCATAGAGTGGGCCAAGGCTGAGAAGAGGACCTTCCTCAGACAGGCGCTAGAGGTGAGATGTGCTGCCGTTATGCCTCAACTGCACTGATCACTTTGTTCAGTGGCCGGGTCTTTACCTTTCACGTTTATTTGGGCGAGCAGTAACGCTCTGTGAACAGGCGGATGTGTTTAGTTCCCTTTTTTATTATAGTCTAGTCTTTTCTTGTGGGAAAGAAAAAGTGAGAAGGAAAAACTCCCTTTTAACAGGAAGAAGACCAGGATCAGGATTGGAAGACACCCAGAGAGTAATAATAATAACTTAATTTGTACAGCACTTTATTTTTTTACCCATGGGAACCTAATAATAACATATAGCAGAGCTACAAACTAAATCTCAATAATCTGGATTGTGAGCAGCAAAGGAACCCAGCTCATCACCCTTTACATATCCCAGGATGTTCTTATCAGCAGAAATTAACAGTTTTTCAGGTTTACATTCAGGGGGAGAAATAACCTCTCCTCTCTCCTCAGGCTCGACTCATCTCACTGTACTTCGACACAAAGTGCTACCAGGAGGCTCTGCAGCTTGGTGGGTGAAAATCTCCTCACATTTCAGTTTTTAATTTGCCTGACAAGACAAACCTTGTGTGTACAACTTGCAGAAAACATATTAGTGTTCTATAAAACTATTTTTTAAAACAGTTTTAGTCCTTATTTAAGGACTCCAGGTTTTCCGCCTGTCTGAAGAAGAATCTCACGCTGAGATCTGACTCTACTGCATGTCTTCTTTCTCCAGGCTCCCAGTTGCTGCAGGAGCTCAAGAAGATGGATGATAAGGCCCTGCTAGTGGAGGTTCAGCTGCTGGAGAGTAAGACATACCACGCCCTCAGTAACCTGCCCAAGGCCCGCGCAGCCCTCACGTCTGCTAGGACAACCGCCAACGCCATCTACTGCCCGCCCAAACTACAAGCAGCTTTAGACATGCAGTCAGGTACCCTTCGTAAAAGCAAGAAACAAATCAAAATGCGCGTCTGTGCAGCGTTGCCAGCTTGACATTTGTATGTGCTCACGTGTTTCCAGGGATCATTCATGCAGCGGAGGAGAAAGACTGGAAGACGGCTTACTCCTACTTCTACGAGGCCTTCGAGGGCTACGACTCCATCGACAGCCCCCGAGCCATCACAGCCCTCAAATACATGCTGCTCTGCAAAATCATGCTCAATGCGTAAGTGCTCTACATCACTGGGGCCTTTAGAGGTTAATACAGCTACTGGAAATACAAAACTCTGTTTCCAAAGGGGTCGCCATGCTGTGTCTGACATATCTGCTTCTCTGCCTCAGGCCAGAAGATGTCCAGGCCCTCATTAGCGGCAAGCTAGCTCTGCGGTATGCCGGCAGACAGGTATCACTCTTTGTTTCAACTTTTTATTTTACTTAAAATACAATAGACTTTGCCTGGAACTGTTATTTCTATCCTAGCCAGACTTCAAAAAGGATGTGGAGCTTTGGATTGCTCTGTGCATGGTCCTGTAATCCAGATAAAGATGGACTAAGGTCGTGTCCAAATTCATGGGCTGCATCCTCCTGAGGACCCGGCCTTCGCGGTCTACATGGGCCGGGTCCTCAGAAGGTTGGGTAGGCCGGAAGTAAACGGCCGTGAAATTGGACGGTCTAGCCTTCTGATTAGCGTCCCCGCTGTCTTGGTGGAGTTTAATAAACTCCGCCGCCTGCTCCTTGCTGTCTAAAATATAACGGTACACTGGAGTAAATTCTCGACTGTCTCATACTTCTGTTTAATCAGTTTTCTGTTTGACGTTTAGTCAGCTGTGTAAAAACCAAGGAGGAACCCACCCGGGGGATTAATAAAGTTTTATTTAATCTAATCTAATAACTTTAATCTCAGCCAAACCGATTTACTCACGAACAAACAAAACACTGAAAAAAGCCCAACAATAACATTTTTAGGTTGTCTAAGTGACTTATATATTACATTTAACCCGAGCAGCGATAGTCTGCGATGATCTGAAAATGATGTGCCGGGAGTTGTGCCGTTCTCGGCCGCATCAGTGACCCTCGAGCTCCCGGCTAGCTGTCGAGCTGGTGGGTAGCAGACGCCTCCGAAAACGTCGAAGCACTTTTGCAAATATGGGATATCTTGATAAACCGAGCAGATATTTGATGTTTACACAACTACTTTCTCGCCTGAAAATATGTTAAAAGTTTATTTTGTGACCCAGAAAGATTAGTATGAGTAATTTTAAAACTTAGTAGCGGCCGCCATTGTTGGAAACTGGAGTTTGGCTGGGCCGCGCTATGAATTCTGGGATATGGTAGGCCACGAAGGACACACCCGACCCATCCTTCAAATTCGGGGAAAAGGAGGATGCATTTGTCGGCTGCATTCGGAGGAGTCTACAAATTTGGACAGCCTTCGGCGCGTCGCTGTGACGTAATCGGTCTACAAATGCGGCCTCAGGAGGCCTCATGAATTTGGACACGACCTTAGTGATGGGCTAGCATTGCTTAAGTCTGCTTTTGAATTACTTTCTTTTGGAGCCAGAAGTGACCCAGTTAACCGTGTTTGTGGTTGTAGCACAAACACATGTAAATAAGCCTGGTATTTGTAGCATCCACATGTTGCTGCTTAATCTCACCCCAGCTGAACACCTGTTGGAGGTTTTGGACCGATGCGTTTGCACAACAGCAAATGAGGGAATGTGTTTTGGAAGCATGACGTTCCATCCCTCCAGTAGAGTTGCAGAGACGTGATCTTCACTTTGCACCATGAGCTGCATAATATGCTGTGTGAGAATGGGCGGCCGTGGCAACAGTAACCATTTTACCCCAAATGGACGGCTTTCTGCAGGATTTACTGTATATTTGTGAACACTTGGTTGTTTTGTGTCCAGTATCTGTCAGTAAAAGCTGTTCGGTCATGTTGACTCTACTGTTATCCATCCCTCTCTTTCTCTCCCACAGACAGACTCGCTGAAATGTGTGGCACAAGCCAGCAAGAACCGGTCGCTGGCAGACTTTGAAAAGGTGAGTGTATGTAGAGTTTGATGACTTTTTCCTTGACATTGTGGTTAGTAGACTGGTTTGTGTGGGTTACATTTTCAGTTGTAATAATATTTGAACCCCCTCCTGTCATTTGCCCTCTACTTCCCCTCCCCAGGCACTAACAGAGTACAAAGCAGAGCTGCGGGATGATCCCATCATCAGCACCCACCTGACCAAGCTGTATGATAACCTGCTGGAGCAGAACCTCATCAGGGTCATCGAGCCATTCTCCAGGGTCCAGGTAATCCTCTCCAGTCACTTCTGACAGATATGAACATGGCTCATATAGAATAACAGCTACCTGTGTAGTGCGCTGATTACTGCTTAGTGTTTATAAGCACTCGTATTCTCTTCTCTGACAGATAGCACACATTTCCTCCCTCATCAAACTCTCTAAGGTAAGGTTTTGCTCTTGCTGGTTAGTATTTCATTTTCATTATGCACCAGTTGCCTGCTTTAAGTATTTCCAAAAGGTTTATATTGTGATCGCTGCACTCATGCTGTGTCTGTCTTGCAGGGAGACGTGGAGAGGAAATTATCACAAATGATCTTGGATTCGAAGTTTCATGGTACGTGTGAGCGTTTTTTGTCAATGAATACTTGGGTTGTGTACATGATA
Source organism: Rhamphochromis sp. 'chilingali' (assembly GCF_963969265.1). Classification (NCBI taxonomy): domain Eukaryota; kingdom Metazoa; phylum Chordata; class Actinopteri; order Cichliformes; family Cichlidae; genus Rhamphochromis; species Rhamphochromis sp. 'chilingali'. The sequence continues at coordinate 32,421,711 of NC_137942.1, read as the reverse complement.
TGGGTGGTGTAATGTCTTAGGAATGAAAGGATGCCACATGGTTTGATGGAAATAAAAACGATCAACCTACACAGGGCTGAATTCAAAGACACAAGTAATAAATGATGGAGTGGGCTTGTCCATTTTGCCAAAATGCCACAATAGTAGCTCAGAATGGTACTGTAGATGATGGATGGTGTCCAGCAGAATCTCCTCCCAGATCTGGACCAGGGCATCACTGAGCTCCTGGACAGTCTGAGATGTAACCAGAACATAATGTCCCAGAGGTGTTCTGTTGGATTTAAGTCAGGCCAGGATGGAGGCCAGTCAGTGGTATCAATTCCTTTATCTGTCAGGAACTTCCTGCATCCTCTCACCATATAAGGCTGGGCATTTTCGTGCACCAACAATAACCAAGGACCAGCATGGGAGTAGGGTCTTACACTGGGTCCAAGGATTCTATCCTATTGCCTAACAGCAGTCGGGGTGTCTGTAGAACTATGTGTGTCCCTCCATGGATATGCCTCCCCAGACCATCACTGACCCACCAAACTGGTCATGCTGAACGATGTTACAGACGGGATACGTCTCCATGGCTACTCCAGACCCTTTAACGCCTGTCACAGGTGTTCAGGGTAAACCTGCTCTCACCTGTACAGATTGCTATTGTCAGACCTTCCAATTCTGCTGTTCTACAGCAAATGCAAGTCGGAGTCCAGGGTGTCGGGCAGTGAGCACAGGGAAAACTAGAGGATATCGGGCCCTCAGGTCACCCTGACAAAGTCTGTTTCTGATTGTTTGGTCAAACAAATTCACACCTGTGGCTGCTGGAGTTCACTTTGAAGCTCTGGCAGTGCTCATCCTGTTCCTGCTTGCACAAAGGAGCAGGTATTGATCCTGCTGATGTGTTGAGGATCTTCTACGTCCCTGTCCAGCTCTCCCAGAGTAACTGTCTGTGTCCTGCAGCCTCCACAGTCTCATGTTCTTGAGACTGTCCTGGGAGACACAGCAAACCTTCTGACAATGAGGTGGCTGTAGCTCAGGCGGTAGAGCAGGTCATCTACTGATCGGAAGGTTGGTGGTTCGATTCCTGGCTTCCCCTAGTCTGCATGCCAAATATCCTTGGGCAAGGTAGTAACCCCAAATTTCTCTCCGACGCATCCATCGGAGGGTGAATGCTACTTAGAACAATGTGCTTGTGTGAATGGGTGAATGCACAAGTTGTGTAAAGCGCTTTGAGTGCTCAGAAGAGAAGAAAAGCGCTATATAAGAACCAGTCCATTTACCATTTACCATCCTGGAGTAGTTGGACTACCCGTGCAGGGTTCAGGTATCGCCTCATGCTACCAGTGGTGACGGTCACCTTAGCCAAATGCAAAACTAGTGAAAGATGAGAAAGGATAAAATGTCTTCCAGCTGTAAAACCAGTCCTGTTTTGAACGTTGTCTCATTGTTGCTGTTAATCAGCTGAAACTCTGCTACTTCACATCAATGTCCCACAAGTTTAACTGACTTGATGCTACAAGTGTTCTTTGATTCTTGAGCGAGGTATATAAAGTGGATATCTGATACACTAAGTTTTCTTTGCTTAAGCAAAGTCCTTGGGACAATATTTTAAGCTACAGGTAGAGTAGCTCAATAACTGTTGACCTTTGCATATGTTTGCTTGTTTGCATATATATAACAACTAAAGCAGTTTTACGAAAGTTTAACAAGAAGCCCGCAAATATTCCGATCAGCTGACGGCTGTCTATTTATGTTCAAACATTAATTGTCCCTGATCAAAGGTCTTTTTTAAAAATAGAATTTAATTGTGCAGTATGGTTTATAACGTTCACTCACAGTCCCAGTCCTGATGCAGGTCTTCTATACATCACTGTGTACGAGTGTTTTCCTCTTTAAATAATGATGTTTTGTGGCTCTTTCCTGCTTTCACTCCTTCCTACTCCACAGGTATTTTGGACCAAGGTGAAGGCGTCCTGATTGTGTTTGATGAGCCGGTGGTGGATAAGACGTACGAGGCGGCACTAGAGACCATTCAGAACATGAGCAAAGTGGTGGACTCTCTCTACAACAAAGCCAAGAAGCTTACATAAGGTGAGTCTGATTGAGATCATTCACATGCACTGTAGAAAGATGCTTTTACTTCATTCCAGCAGTCTTGAGCAGTGATGAAGTAACTACACAATAAAGTGAGTTACTCTCCAAAGTATGAATTTTATTTTAATTTCTAAATATTTGGAATCCATGAATCAGTAAAATGTGTGTCTGGCTCTGCAGATTTAAAGGAGGCCAAGACCAATCCTGTAAAAATGAAACCTCGGAGCTTATTTGTGGTGACTCTGACCTGTTTACTGTAAGGTATAGAAAACCTCCGTCAGCCTGTTTGTTACTGAATTAAAGATCAGAACCAGGGGTTCAGTTAGATGCCGCTGCCGTCTCTTTCTGTCACATAACTCGTATTCACCTGCCAACTGTGAGTCTGGGTGTGGTGTTTGCCTTCAGCATGATCATTATTGACTCACAGCGAGTTGAAGGTCCTGTAGTTAGCGGTTTAGTGTGAGTGTTTACTGCTTCACCTCCATCTCATCGCTGTAAACTGAGCCTCTTTGGAGTTTTGGACTGATGGACGACGAGATGAGATTTAAAGGTTTTAAAATGTGTTTTGACAGGTAAGATTGGGAATCGTTTGAGTGAATAGTTCTCCAGGATTTAATGATTTCATCAATTATTCTGGTAGCTGATGAAAATTGATTGAATAATTAATTAATGTTTTGCGGGTTTTTCAGTCAATACAGACTGATATGCGACGCAGCAGGAGAAAACACGGCTAAAGTCAAATATTTTTTGATGATTTCCTTTTTTTATGTTTCCTAAAATGAACAAAAAACCAGGTTTCATTTATGCATTTCAAAACACTTTGTACACGACGATGTCAAAATAGTCCATTCTTTGAGTTATTGTAGTTCAGTAATAATACAAACACGTAAATACACACTTATAGAACGATTGTAAATTTTTAAACTTGTCATTAAAAACTGCTGAAAAAGCAAAAGTCACCAGTGTCACTAACTGCAGATTTATGCTTCAGCAGAAAATCTCTACCTCAAGCACCTTGAGACTACTGTTGTTGTGATTTGGTGCTATATAAATAAAGTTTTGCCTCATTGTGAAAACACACAGCGATGCAGACTACAACTATTGTTGTGTTGATTCCTCGTGTGTATTACCGGCTACTTTTTCACTGCAGTTTTTTAATTTATCACAGAGAGAATAAAAATCACTGTCTCAGTATGAAGAATAATGATCCTTGCACTCATAAAGAATAACAAATGTCAGCAAATTCCTGGAGGGAGATATATGAAGAAGGTACACGGTGGTGTGGCTGCGCTGAGCCAGGGTTTCCTCCTCATGGCGTACAGGTTTGCTGAACAAGGACCTGGGTTACAAACGTGCTTTGTTTATTCATCAGAAGCTGTTCAAATGATATTTTTCAGATATATTTTTGAGAGATTTTTTGCACACAATGAAGTTAAGATTGCAAAATATTTGAAGGTCTGCTTGTTCTTGATTGTGTTTTTTTGTGTGTGTTTGTGCAGCCAGGATTCTGGTTCTGTATCTTTAGCTGAGTTTTTGTGTACTGGGTCACGTGTGTGACAGGTTGAGCACAACTCCTGCTGTAACAGGTCCAGAGGTTTTATAAATGACTTTATCATTGGCACAATAGTATGTAGGTGACAGGTTAAAAAGCGTGTGTCCGTCCTCAATCCTTGTAGGTAGCTGTCTGATCCCTCCATCACCCGACGTGCCCAATCCAATGTTCAGCACGTAGCACAGAAAAAAGAAGAGCGGTTTCTGTCTGCTCTGTAAATCAGAAGCAGCTAGCCTGGTCCCGAGTGTGGTGTGTCCTGCTGCCTGTAAGGCAAACATAAACTAACCTCATCCTGGTGTCTGTTGATCATTTTTTCTGTCTTGTTTGTCTTTATGGTTCTTCTCAGAGTGACACCATCTGTCCTCCTGTCTGGAGTGACGTGGGCCAGTCTGACCTTTGTCGATTGCTTCACTTCAACCCGGGAGGGACGAGGGGAGAAGGATGAGGAGATCACAAAACACTCAACAACCCAGCAAGCAAAACAACCAGCTGCCCCACTGAAGATGACCCAACAGAACAGCAAACTGACAGGGTGGACTGCCCGCTCCTCCTGGTCCTCCCTCAGCCCTCTGCTCTCCCGCCCCTCCTGTCACTGTCTCTTCCTTCCAATCTAATTGGGGTTGATCAGACACAAAGTGCTCCTCCCTATGGACAAATCCAGGCACTGCGCCTTTCTTCTTTTCTCCCACCACTGATTTTTACTGTATGTAAAATTGGATGAGCCTCTTTTCCTTTTCCCTTTTGTTTAGTTTTTATTTTGGTTCCTGTTTCTCTCTGCGCTGGCCATCAGGGAATCTTGTAAAATACCAGTAAAGAATACATATACAGCACTTATACATAAATGTATTATAAACAGACACACACGCACACACACACACACAAATGTTTGATCTGTTCTCAGAGTGTAAAAAAGGGTGAAGGTGGGTTGGTTGGTAGGTAGATCTGAATTCTACCTGCTCTGTTTAATTTTCCAGCCAACCCTGAAACCGAACATTTGAATTTTATCTGTTGTTGTGAAAAATGGACCCCGTGTTGTCCACAGGACATCAAACAGCCCTTCTTTCCTTACCACAACTTTTGCCACCCTCTCCCTTTAACGTTTTCACCCTAAGTGTGCTCATTCGCTCACTCACAAGGCATTCTGGGATTTGTGGACCATACAGGGAATTGCTCTTCTGTCCACTTGGGACCATGCCACAGGAAAAGGGGAGAACAGTCATCACACCATGCTGGGGTCTCCAATACCCCCTCCTCTTTCCTCCCCTCTGCACTCCCACCTCCTGTTTGTATATAACATTGCCAAGCGCCTCTGTTCATCCCAGGCCTGATGATGTATTCACACTGTTCCCCTTTTTTTATAATCCATAAGAACAGAGTATACCTTGCCACTGAGAGCTCGGTCAGTCACATGAAGAGCTTTTGAGGCTTAAGATATGACTTGATGGTGAACTCTGTGTTCTGAGATATGATGAGTCGGTTGTGCAGAAAAGGGCAGGCTTTGCTGAAGAAAATAAAGCTGTACATTTCTGGGAACTTAATTTTGCAAGGACTCAAAGGTTTACCATATATGACATAGAGAAAGAAAAATGCTAATAAAAAAGTCAAACCTGCAAGCGGTGTGCTTTTACAACACTGGGAATAATCACCCATTCACTCTTTATTGTTCCAGCAACTTTGGTAGTATGTTGAAAATGACATTTAACTTGTTTACTTGCCTGTAGTAAACTAACTGTCAACCAATGATATTGATAAGAACACAGTTGTTCAGTTAATTATAAGGGGAGTCTGCTGAGCATCTTCTGGGTGAGCCATGTAAAAGCTAGCATGTGAAGAAGGCTATACAATCAAAGGCAGTGGTTACAAAATCTGCTTTTACTAATTCCAATAAAGAAATGTATAATTAGCTAAAGGTAGCTGATACATTAATAGCAATGAATATGGAAATGGCTACAGTAGCTACAATTCAGGTTGAATGTGTTTATGAGCAGTTAGAGAAAACTCGGTGCAAGCTCAAGTATATTTCTGTTACTAAGGAAAACCAGTAAATGGTTAAGATGTTTTCTTTAAAGCAAAGAATGGTTAACCAAGAAACATACGAATAGATACAGTAACAGTTTCAGGTTGGCAAACATGCATTCTAAAGGCGATAGTTAGCTAAAAGTAAAGACTAACTTGCTAACATAGTTAGCTAAAAAGAAACAAGTATGTGGTTTACATGTGTTCCTAAAAGAGGGAGCTTCACAGTTAAAAGTGTTAAACTTGTGAACAAATCCTGCGGTTAGAGGTAAGAACAGTTCTATTACATCAGGCCGGTTGTGAAAGCGTTTTCATTAAAAACCCCTGTAGTCTCAACAGCGACGCCTGGTGGTGAGATTCAGTGTTATTCGATCAAAGAGCCTGTGAGGGAGATGGTAATTTGTGTATGCAAAAAGCCAAATTAGCATTCAGTTTTTAACAAGCTCCCTCTGTTACTGCAAACTATAGCACTTTGTACTGTTTCACTTCAAACTGAGGTACTGCAAGGAAGCTTTACCATTATCCTCCTGTATTGTCTCTCGGGAATGTCACATGCACTCAAAACTTATAGTAGGTTTGTTGCTGGCCGTTTCTCTCCCCCCATCCCAGGCAGAGCAGAAGCCCGGGGCCCCACATTGACACATGTAAAAGAAGAAAACGACGAGCCTTGATTAACTGTAAATAACTCCCAACGTGTTCTTAAACAGCACCTGGCTCTATTTGCATTTAAATGGGAGGCAGCACTATTACGTTAATGCGTTAACACTCCTTATCGCAACACCATTACGCATAGTTTGGTTAGTAGCTACATATTTTATCTGCTCTGCTCACGGTTCTCTATGTTAACTTGAATATATTTCGAGGTAGATAAAATAAGGACTTTTGAGTAAGTCCTGCCAGCTATTTACGCGCTCTGGTGAAGGCCCTAGGAGAGGCTTACTGGAGGTTTATGTGGGGAAAAGAAGGGAGCCAGACAGGCGACAGCGCTGTCTTGGCCTCAGGGCAGAGGCAGGGAACGAGCAGGCGAGCCAATGAGAAGGAGACATCCACTCCTCTCTGTCCTGCTCGGCTTGGCTCAGTTCGGCGCGCCCTGTAATTAGGGGCTCTAGTTGGGTTGGGCGCCGCCACGGTGGACAGCCTGGCTGCTGCGTCAAGGGAGTTTGGGAACGCAAGCTTCAGACTGTGTGAGGAGTTTCTAAACAGTGCTGCTTCGGAGCTCAGAGCAAACCCGATCTGAGACGACAACAGCGAGATAAACGCCTGAAAATGAACGGGCAGTCCTCACCTGTCTTCGAGGAGAAGAAGCCCTCCATCCCCGTGGCCGGTGGTTCCATCTCGGCTTCCAAGGATTCCCCGACCATGCCGGAGTCCTCCTCCACAGATATGGGCTTCTATAGCGGTCAGAGCGCGCTCCACGGCTCGCAGGATTTCTACCCGGCACAGCAGCCGTACTCCGCTCAGCACATGAACCCGTACGCATACCACCACTACAGCCTCAACGGAATGGGTCCCGGCGGTGCCTACCCCGTTGGGAAGGCAGAGTACCCTTACCCCCATGCAGCATACAGGGAGCACGGAGCATTCAACAGGGAGGTTCAGCCAAGTCTGCAGGACAGCGGTAAGTTCACCCGTAACGGAAAGTTTTTAAAAAAAATATGAGCATAAATGTGATAAGCACTGTTGCGTAAGCTGCTCTCCATCTTTGTCAAAGCCACACTGACCACCTGAGGCTGATGTATGGCAAGAGCTCATGTCTCGCCACATGAACCCAATAATTGCGCATGAGTTTTACGCACGAGAAAAAAAAAGAAAGTTATTTTTGTTTTTCATTTTTCCACTGCGTCCAACTCTCCACACATCACATTTCATAGATATGTGGAAGCATTCAACGGATTCTCAAATAACTTTCTATTGTTCATCACGAGAAAATGATTAGGCAGGAGCAAAATCCCACACACAATGGTGCTGGGCTCCGGGGAGAGGCGCTGGCTATCACTTTGTTGAGAAATAACCTTGTAACGTGTCTGTGTAAAGAAAGAAAGAAGACTCACAAAGATATTATGAAGAGTAGCTGTTCTTCAACTCTACAAAGTAAAAAAAACAAAACAAAACAACCATGTTCATATGCAGCTGATGGAGTGCTACAGTTTGTGTTACCTTGTTTTAAAAGTCCCAAACGTTTTAAAAAAGGAAAGACAAGTCTATAAAAATCTAAGCTTTAACGTCGATAAACATATCAATGGGAAGCTTGTCTGGGATATCACAAACAATTAAGGCATCAGTGTAGTTTCTATGAGGCAGGATGACGTGATGGGTATATATTCCTCGAAGAAACGGGGATCATCACCGGTGAGCTTCAGTCACTGCGAGCAGAGCCTCGGTGCAAAACGCTCCTGTTTATCATCACTGCTTTGAACCTGATTCAGATCGTATTTTGATAGGGAAATGACGAGCAGGCCGAAGGCCTTTGGATGGGAGCCACGTTCCAGCTCTAATCAGTGACTTTTCAACCTCACCGGTATCAGCAGCGAACGACTCATTTGTTAACACGCAACCGGTTCACAGTGGGCTCAACGTGCTGATCCCGTGTCGGTATTATAGCACAGCAACGTCAACATTTTCAACAACAACCATAAAGGGAGTTCTCTGTAACTTCCCTTTGAGTGCAAAACAAACAAACAAGAAAGATTTCTCTTTGGGCTCCTTTTTAGAGCTTGGAAGGTGTGCCGGCGCAAACTACAGGGAAAAAACAAGCTTGACAGACTGGTGTACTGTTTTTGGCATTCCAGTTGGGAGTTCACTCCTGGAAACGGCCCCGGGGGACTTTGGCCCACAGCCACGTACATCAGGTGTCACGACTTGTCAGTCAGCCTTGGCCTTTGAATCATTCAACGTGCATGGTTCCTTATCACGCAAAGCCTGTCGCCACGCCCAGAAAAATAAATAAACAAACAAAGGTGCAAATATGTAAACCCTATCATCCGTAACCAAACGATTAATGAATTTGAACACAGCCTAGAAATGTAGACCTTTTAGTATAAACTGGTTCTTTAAATACATTTTATTCTCCTTTATAAATCCTTTAAATTCTCTTTCAAAAGTACGGAGTCTAGCACATGACTTTTTAAACAACCACAGTGTGTGGGTTTAATATAGAATATAAAAGTTTAGCATAGAATAACTCCCACTTTGGCTACAAAGCCTGCAAGAAAAACACTGGAGTGGAATGTAATGAGTCTCTTTTGGAACTCTTACACGTGAAAAGCAATTTCAAAATGATGTTTTTAAGCCTATTATAATTAAAATAGCTTGTAAAAAAACTGTCAATATAGACTGCTTTGTAAATAGTTGCCTTTCAGATTCAGGCATGCATGCAGTACTTTACTATTGTTAAAAAGCTGCTTTATTCAATGCACCTGTACAAATCACACACACTGATGATGCAATGGGGATTCATTTAGCATTGATTATTACTACTCACTTGTCGAACACTGCAGACCGGAGGAGCCGAAGATCAATTTGCTGACTTTCTTATTACTAAATAACTCACACTATGTCCTGGACCAGAGCCGCCCAATGTGTTCTTCCAATACAAACAACGAGGGGTTGTATATTTAAAGAAAGACCCCCAAAAAAGGATACAAGAATAACAACAGGACAAATGAGCGGCGTTGTATACAGTCAGGCCTCCAGGCTACATGAAAAGCACCTATAAATCTCTGTCTCCCTCCCCAGCTGTGGGAGACACTCAGACCAAAATTATAAGCTCAGAGTGCTGGCGGAATTTCTTTGAAATTTCGGGGTTTGCAGTGGCTCTGGCTATTTTTGTGCTAAAACTTCTCTGCACCAACTGCCCTGTAGTAAAACAATGCAAGTTTAGTTCATTGTATGAGAAACGTAGGCGTGAAAGGGTAATACGTCAGTTAAAATATTGCAGTATTTTTACTTCTTTTTTGTTTTCCCTCGCCGCCACTGCAGTGAAAGAAGAACCAGACGTGGAAGTTAGGCTGGTCAACGGGAAGCCCAAGAAGGTACGCAAGCCCCGGACCATCTACTCCAGCTACCAGCTGGCAGTTCTGCAGAGGAGATTCCAGACAGCCCAGTATCTGGCCCTGCCAGAGCGGGCCGAGCTGGCTGCACAGCTGGGCCTCACACAGACGCAGGTGAGACTTTATGGGTGATAACTTTGCAGTTCAGTCATGACTTGCAGAATTTAAAAGCATCGGAAGTACCGGCCAAGTGGAAGCACGGAAAGGATGTGAAGTGTCCTGTGAAATGGATGCGCTGATAGTATTTCACATTCAAATTTGGCTTCCTAAGGTCATTTTATATGTAAGCCAGGGTCTAAACTGAAAAGGCCCTAAAGCAGTGGAACTATCAGAGACGTGAGAAATGAAAGCAGCTGAATGGACAGTGATGCTGGCTTTTTAGCAGCGATGTCAGCTGAATGCAAAGATTCACAGCGCAGAAAGCTGACGTGTTTGAGGTGTACTCTAAAGTTTCAGAGGTCTCAAAACTTGAAGATAAAGATGCTACAATATATAAAATTTACAAAAAACTGAACTGGAATCACTCCGAAATAAAAATGTGAAATGTATAAAAAAATCACGCTTTAAAACTCCCCCAGATGAAAATAGAGGAGAACACAAATACACTACACTGAACGTCTGACCTTGACTGTAGGCAGCGCTGCGAGTTGTTGCAGTGTGTCAGTCTGGTTTTTGCTGTCGTAATCTCCGTGCCCTGATGATTTACTAGCAGACGTATTATCTGTGCTTGAGTGATAAAAGACAAAACTTGAGGTGTGAGTTGTTTTATCACAGCTGTTGTAAATCATTGCACTGCGTCATGCTCGGGTAACATTCCCAAGCTTTAAGCAAACACAGACATGAGCACAGTTCCCTTCAGCTTGAAAAAGCATGAAATATGATTTGAAGCATTCACTGACAAATAAAAGAATAATAGGGTTAACAATCTCTTTAAAGTCCACATTAAACAAGAATTAATATGCCTCATTCTTTTTTTAAAGCTTATTTATTGTTTAAAAATTAGCTGCATCAAGATTTATTTGGTAACAGCTGTTGAATAGGTGCGTTTTAGAAATGACTTTGAGATGAGATTAAGGCAATGATACAGACATTTAAGTAAGGCAGTGAGTTTTCAAAAAAATTATATAAATCTGTATTTCTTTAAAATACTGGTTAATGAAATATAACAAACATTATAATAGACTTGGAATACTTTGTCTTGGCCACATAATGGATATAACTCAGTTTTTGCCTCCTCGGCAGCTAAATGCTACATAGCGTTTACTAGCTAGCTGCTAAACTTGTCTGTAATTCATACAATTAAGACAAATTGCCTGAAATTAGATTATTTAAGCTTTTTACTGCATGTTTTGGCTAGAAAGCCTGAGAAAACTCACATTTATGCAGAGAAATTCTACTTGATTAGCAAAACAGTGCTAAAAAGAAAGAAGAAAATAGGTACATTAAAAACTGACGGTAAGCTAACTAGGTGCTGGCTTTAGCTATAGAGTTAGCATAGAAAGTTGAAGGAAGAATAAGTTTATCTTCAAACTCTCCCCATTCTGCTTGTGGCTTAGATTAACACTATAATGCACCCATATCTCTGACTAATCTTACCAGTCAATTATGCGTAATATAGGCAGCTGGTTTTGAAAAATATGAATAGAAATTTCTCACATAAGTTTTCCAGTAGTCACGTGGAAACCGGTCATGGAGGAACAATGTGTATTCCACAACTGTCACAAGGTGCATGCACTTAAAACCACCTTGTGATTGCCTTGGTCATGAGCAGATTACCACAGTCGCCTGTAGTTCTTGTGGAAGATGCCGACTTGTCTGCAAACATTCACTGCTAGTCGATTGGAAATACAAGTTTCAACATCAAAAGTTGAACCTCCCCGCTACAGCAAACACAAAAACGGCTATTGAGGCAAACTTCAATAGCTCTGTTTCTGTCGTAGTTATTTTGATGCTTTTTTTAAAAAGCATAAAATAGATGATTTTGCATGTGAAGGCAAAAATATACGAAATTCTAAGATGGAAAAAATCCAAACCAAGGTGACACCTTTATGGTATCAATCCTAGTGAAATTCCAAACAAGAAGCCAAATAAGGATATTTTACTATTTCAGACTTTATAGTTACAAACTATGCTCAAACTATATAGTTACAATATGTCACACACTAGTGGCCAAAAAACAAATCCTAATATTTAAGTTGCTTCAACATTTTATCTTCTTCCTCTCAGGTCAAAATCTGGTTCCAGAACCGTCGCTCCAAGTTTAAGAAGCTCTACAAGAACGGAGAGTTTCCGCTCGGTGATATTCCTCTTGAACACAGTCCAGACGCCAGTGACTCCATGGCCTGCAACTCTCCTCCATCCCCAGCTGTGTGGGAAAACAACAACAGTAGCAATGGTAACAATAACAGCAGCAACCACAGCAGCGGGAGCGGCAACAACCCAAACGTCAGCAACGGTAGCGTCAAAAATAGTGCAATGCTGGATCCTACCAGTAGGGGGCAGGTTCCCTATCAGCCTCCGGTGGATTCTCCACCTGCCTATATGGGGGAGTACACACACCAGAACTGGTACCAACAGCAGGGTGCACACTTAGGTCTCTCACAGTCAGGCCAAGTGCACCACGCACCACCAACTGCTCCGTCGGCCACACAGAGTATGGGAGCCGTCTACTGATGTAGAAAAATGGACAACATTTCGACTGGAGTCCTGGGCTTCACCTGGGGCTTTTTTTTTTTTTTGGATGATTCTGAGCTGTGCTGTGTGCAGAAACACCTGACAGTGATCATCAAATCCGAGTCATAACTGCAAAAACCCGAAACACATGTTGTCACACAGGCTGCAAATGTGGATTGAAAACAAGTGTCGGCCTCATTTACCCTCCACCGCCCACAAGGTGAACTCACAACACTGTGGGAGACCGGGGTGATTCAAATGGGTTTTTTAGTGCAGAGACTGACATTTATATTCAATATCACTGATAACAGTTCATGTTTTGTTTATAAATATTTGAATTCTGAATATATTTATGCAGAAAAATATAGAAATGCTCAGTATTTCCCTCACACGTTTCTTCTTTCTGTAAGGGGGAGTTAGACAGACTTATTCCACTAAAACTGGTAATACTACTGAAAGTCGCCCATCAAAAGAAAGCCTGCCACACTATTTCAGCGCAGGGCTTGGAATTGATATAGAATAAGAATATGACAGCTTGATGACCATTACACGCATAACATATCAACGCAACAGCGAAACAGAGGAGAATAATTACCAGCATGTAATTTCACATTTGCTGGAATGAAACTTGTTTTCCTCTGTGGAACAACAAAGCGGACTTAGCAACACAAGCAAACAGGTGGTTTTGGTTTGTGTGGAAGTGAAGAGCAAAGCTTGTGCTCTCAGTTTAGAGGTTTGGCTTAGACTAAAAGTGATCCCCCCCCCCCCTTCAGATAGAGCCGCACCTCTTGTTCCAGTATTCACACCAAGGGTTAGGCAGGTTAACCCGCTGCTGGTTGTAGCTACAAAGTCAGCATCTGAACATGAGTATGAGCAGTGTATTAAACTCACCTCTGGGGGCTAGTGGCTAAAAGCCAGAATAGCTGCTTCTAGCCAATATAGTTAGTTAGAAACAAAGCTAAACTAGCTGAAATATGTTTTAAAAACACTTAAAGATGCTCTTTTAAAAAGTGGCTCATATTCAATCCACCCCATAATTTCAGTGCATGGCATGATGCAGTCTGCCATATTGGTTGTGAAAAATATATAATCCCCATCTGGTTGGCGAATGAGTCCTGGAGGTTGCTTGCAGCCAACGGGTGTAATTGGTCACAAAGGGGGTGTTGCATCAAAAACCACTTTGTAATTGCTCCAATCAAAAGCAGAGTGCCACAGCTGCCTGTAGTTTGCATAGGAGACGTGGACTTGTTTGCAAATCATACATGGGATAAAAGATGAGTCAATTAAAAAAATTAAGACAGAAGAGAAAGTAGCTGGAAGCGCAGAGGAGGAATCGGCAATACTGGTCTCAAAAGTGTCAGTGCAGGTGGCGCTGATCCGAAACATAGTTGTATTTATAAGGAAGCACACATCAGATTATGGCGTAAGTTGCAGTGTAGGGTTTTAAAAAGTTTATAAGAGCATATAAGTAGAACTAATCTAAGTTAAGATAGGCTAAGCTAACTAGCTGCTAACTGTTGCTACACAGTGAACACACATACTTGAGCGGAGTTTGACTCCTCTGCTGGAATCCTCCACTCCCGGTCACAGAATATGCGTTGCATATCCAAAGACAGACATATTATTCAGTTAATCTTTTTTTTAATAATAAATGCCTCCAACAGAGGTTTGGTGCGCAGCTACAAAAAGTTTAAGGGCAGCTGAGCCTGAGCCAAGCTGTAAAAATGCTAATGCTTAAAATACAACCTACAAGTACCGTAATTCACCACATTGTAGTATAAATTCCCACATCTTTTAAACATCATAGCCCGGCCTTTCTTTAAATCTTAAACCGAGATAACCCTGATTATATCACTTTAGTTATTTCCTCACACTTTTAAAGCCTTTTGGTGTTTTCGCTAGCTCAGTAATACTTTTTTTATTTTAAAAAACAAAGCAAAACAAAATCCCCTGGCCTTTCACTTCCTAGCAAGTTGGTGCTAAAATATTTTTAAAAACAAGCTGTTTATAATCTTTCAGAAGTGTGCTGTGCTCAGGTTTTTTATTTATAGTGTCAAGTGTAGATATGAAGTAGCACAACAGTTTGTGCCTTTGGAGCTTTTTTTTCTGTAAAGTTGAAAAAGCAAACCGAAAATAAAATGTACTATTTTGTGTATTTCAATCTGCTGCTGGTGTTTTCATTTCTACCCGTGTTTACGCGTGAATACACCAAACACACAAAGGCGTAGTGCTGACGGTGCGCTCTTGGTGTGCCTCTCGGAGTGAGTCAGACAGCAGATCCAGGTTGCGCCCATCTATATATTTTACACACACAAACAGGCAGGGTGCGTGTAAAGGAGGCTGTGGGAGGTGACAGCGCAGCAGACACTCTGGAGTCTCTGGATGCTAATAACACACCGCTGACACTGAGAGAGACGGGTGTACGCCGCTTTCATGTGGCACACACTTGAAAAGGGGAGGAGAAATGTTTGTGTGGCAGAGTTAGTGTGTGTGTGTGTGTCTGTGACAAACAAGCTACACTTAACCAACCAAACCCATGGGTTAGCTAACAAAAAGAGGGTGTGACAAGGAAGAAGAACACAGACTTGCATGCTTTCAAACAATGTTACTAGGAAGAGTGAAAACATGACATTGTGTCTTTGTCTGAAATACCACGACATTAAAAGGAATGGCAAGGAAAGTTATGCAGAGCAATGTAACCTCCCACGAAATAAAATAATCTTCCTCCATTGTTCAACACCATTAGTTCAAATGCATTTCTAGATTTTATGATGCCTGTCTTGCATTCTGTTGTGCTCAGCATTGGCATCTTCATATTTCTGCACTCCTTCCTGGTTACCAAATGCTTAGATTTTACTACTTCTAAAGTCACATGGAGGAAAATGTTAGAACTATTCTTATAGTCTAAAACAGCTCAGTATACATAAAGCCTCAACATATACATTAGGAGCAACTGTGACTACATAATTTCCTCTGGGATTGATAAAGTATTAAAGCAAGACTGGCGACCTGTCCAGGGCGTACCCCGCCTCTCACCCTATGACAGCTGGGATAGGCTCCAGCGCCCCCCGCGACCCTGAAAAGGATAAGCGGAAGCAAATGGATGGATTAATAAAGTATTCTGACTCTGATTTATCACTAGCACCAAGTGCATTCATCAGGACCTGAAGTGGGAGCCCACCATCACCTCTGTCATTAAGAAAGCTCAGCAGAGGATGTACTTCCTGAGGCAGCTGAAGAAATTCAACCTGCCAACACGGACGATGATGCAATTCTACACCGCAATCATCGAGTCCATCCTCACCTCCTCCATCACCGTGTGGTACGCTGGAGCCACTATCAGGGACAAACAGAGACTGCAGCGTGTTGTGCGCTCTGCTGAGAAGGTGATTGGCTGCAGACTCCCATCTCTGCAGGACCTGTACACCTCCAGGACATTGCGGCGTGCAGCTCGGATCACAGCTGACCCTTCTCACCCTGGACACAGTCTGTTTGACCTGCTCCCCTCAGGCAGGAGGCTCCGGTCCATTTGCACCAGAACCTCTCGCCATAAGAACAGTTTCTTCCCCTCTGCTGTTGGACACATGAACAATAAACGTACGACTGTTCCCACCACTAACACATGACCCTACACTGCGTTCACTGCATCATTCCATGTTTGGCACTGATCACCACCTGCACTCATGTATATATCATGTATATATCTATCCACTTAGCACTTTTAATTCTTATTCTTATTTTTATTTTAATGTCTATTTTAGCGTAATTTATGACAGTATGTTTGCACTGAAGCACCGCAGCAATTTCCTGATGTTGTAAACCTGCTCAACATTTGGCAATAAAACCTTTCTGATTCTGATTCTGCATACAGGCCAACCTAACCAAATACAAAAAGTGCTGACTGAAGTAACACACTGAATATATCTGTGGGCTTACAGTTTTGTGTGTGTGTGCATGTGCTTTTAAGTATGGAAGCCCGTTTCTGCCACAAAAAAACCCTATCCATAACTCGAAATTTCGAGTTAGCTCTGCCAATCTGTAATCTACGTAAATGACGTCATTTTCTTGTTACCCGGAAGGATATGGTGCAGAGGAATGCACACTCAAAACCAGACTGCAACAAACTG
Organism: Rhamphochromis sp. 'chilingali'; assembly: GCF_963969265.1. Lineage (NCBI taxonomy): Eukaryota > Metazoa > Chordata > Actinopteri > Cichliformes > Cichlidae > Rhamphochromis > Rhamphochromis sp. 'chilingali'. Next base: position 32,405,215 of record NC_137942.1, on the reverse strand, counting down.
ACGCTTTCGAGAGTACGTGGCTGATAGTAACGCCATGTGATTCAGCTAATAACACAAGGATTTCATCATTTGTGAAGCCTCACTGAAAATACTCAGCAATCTGTGCATTCATGACTGGCTGTGATACTGGTAGCTTAGCTGTAGCATTTGTAGCTGAGGGCTTCAGCTTCCGGGTAACAAGGAAATGATCTCATTCACTGATTGGAAGCGCTAACTCGAAATTTTGAGTTATGGATACTTTTTTTTCGTGTGTGGCAGAAACGCTCTTCCATAATTATGCCATGTTTAACACATCCCAACGAGTATGTTGTATGTCATTGCTATGTGGATGCTAATCCTGGACACTAAGTCACAGGCTCGTGTCAGCAGTTTTTGGTTATTCTCAATGCTCAAAAACCGCTAATCTGCCCTTCTGTACTTGCTGTTTGTTCTCTAATGTGAACCATTCAAATTTCATGCATTTTATCACATCTTCATGTAAACATATAATAAATGACGCCTGAATTGCTGTAAAGCAACACTGAAAGCTCAAAAACTTGGATCAGGCATTCCTTTGGCCAATAACGTTTGTTTTCAAGATTTTATCTAAGAAATCTCATACCTTGCTAAGGCAGAGGAAAATGTGAGAACTATACTTAGATGTCTACATTTGCTTGACACGTTCCCCTGAATCCATAAGTGTGCAGGGTGTGGACCCTAAACCATAAATCCACTAAAACACCTTCCATGTTTGCTGAGGTGCTTACCTTCCTGTGCTGAGCCCTCGGCTTCCAGGTGTCAGGTAGGAATGTACCTGAACATCACAGGGAGACAGACAGTAAGGGCAAACAGAGACTTGTAGCGACCTGTGACTGGTACTCCATTGTGGGTTTTTGCCTGACAGATTACAGTTTTAACAAATAATCTTCAGCTTATATTCATGCAACCAAAGACAACCATGCCAAGTTATGACTCTTTTTTTTTGTCATGAATGAGTTTTACAAGCATGTTCACTCACTTGGAGAAAATGAACATCTTATTTGCGCAGTGTGTTTGGAGGGTTAGCTGAGGTGGCAGTTAAAAAAATTCTTTAACATTTGCAGGAGGGCTGAAAGGGTGAGATGAGGTGAGAAGAGGTGACGGCATAACCTGATGCAAGCCAAGTTGAAAAAATCCGCAGCAGAAGAAAGGTTTATGACAGCTTCTTGACAGACTGGAAGCTGACATTACTTTCCTTTCCCTGCCTCGAGGTGTAATGTGTGTGCTGACCTGGGAGAAATATGTGATTTTGAAATCTGATACTAAAGCCACCATCTTTATTCCGTCTGTGTCCATTTTGAGATATTGCCTTTTATGTTACAACAAAAATAAAATACACGACAAACCAAATAATAACAGAGGGATGTTCTTTTCTGAAGAATGCACTTGCTGAAGAGTCAGTTGACCCATTTGGGGGGGCAATCGTGGCTCAAGAGTTGGGAGTTCGCCAACAGGAAGGTTGCCGGTTCGAGCCCCGGAGTCTCGGTCGTTGTGTCCTTGGGCAAGACACTTCACCTACCGCCTACTGGTGTTGGCCAGAGGGGCCGATGGCGCGATATGGCAGCCTCGCTTCTGTCAGTCTGCCCCAGGGCAGCTGTGGCTACAACTGTAGCTGCCTCCACCCGTGTGTGAATGGGTGGATGACTGGGTGTGTAAAGCGCTTTGGGGTCCCTAGGGGAGACTAGTAAAAGCGCTATACAAATACAGGCCATTTACCATTTGAGCCCATCAATTTGTTTAAGCCAATTCAATTTCATTTATATGGCACCAGTTTACAAAACAGTCATCTGTTGGTACTTTATATTATAAGCACAAATCCAGTAATATTATAGACAGAACTATCACACCATCCCCTATAAGCAAGGACAAACAGGAAGGAACATACTATAAGTGCAATTTATGTCTCTCAGTAATAACATAATGTAAACAAATGGGTGCTACAGATAATGCCTAATAATCAAAGCTACATGTATCTGCGTATTTCTATAGTAACTAACTGCTTGTGGTTAACAGCTCACGATTTTGCAAGGAGCAAATCACAACAACAGTTGCCTCGAGGCACTTTATATTGTAAGGTTAAGACCCTACAATAATACAAACAAACAGAACAGCAGCAACAGCAAGAAAGTCCTCGGTTTGAATCTGCTAGCCAGCCTGAGTATACATGTTCTCCGTGCCAGTTTGGCTTCCAACAGGTTTTTCCTCCCACATTACAAAGACATGTTTGTTAGTGTTGTTAATGAATATTAATTGAATGCGACTGTGAGAGTGTGTGGTTGCCTCTTTGTGCTAGCTTTCTGATGGACTTGGGTGAAATTCCTTGAAATAGGATAGGCTGACTTGCTCATGTGCCCAGATAACTATAAGTTTTGGAATTTTGATATGGGCCAATGTATTTGGAGAAAAAAAGTGGATAAAACAGTTCTATAAAAATAGGAAACCAATTTGGTTTCCTATTTTTCATGACCAAAACTAATACTGGTTATTTTGGATCCAAAAAATGCATTTAGACTGAAATAAAATGTGTACACTGTATGACAGTTTGCCCATACCTTTACCCAAGCGAGCCTTATTCCAGTGTATGTCACTCAAACAAAGCATATTTGTATTTAGTGTTGTTGTAACACTGCTTCTTGGCAGTAAGGCTTATACTGTTGGAAAGCCTGTTTTAACACTTACTTGCTGCCACATTTGTAACGAAAATGCATTTGTGGGTTGAGCAGCAGAGTTGATTATGTGGGTTGCGCCCATGAAAAACTTGTCAAATCTTTTCTTTCGGTGCCAGACAGGTTATTCTGCTACTGACTTGTTTGTTTTTTGTTTACTGGATTAGATGATTTAAGTCTGAAGAAACAAGACATACTGGCTATTTAACAATTTATTCATTTAACAAACAGGGGCTTCAGGAGCAAGCATTATTATCTTGGAGATCAGAGTTTGGTTGCGAACTGTGTTAATATGCCACTGGTTGCAGAATCTCATCTTAATATCTCTGTGCATTGAGATTGCCCACAATAATGACAAGTCTGTCTTTCTAATGAGGGAGATGCTCTGCCACACCATCATGTAGCCTCCACCAAAAGCCGTTACCCTATTGGTGCTGCCATCTCCACATCTTCTGCGCTGAGAACTGCCTTAGGCTAAATCTGACCTCAACACTGAGCATAAAGTTCTTCCACATGTTTAGGTTCTAGTGCGCATGTTGGGCCTAATGGTAAAGGGCAGTCATGACAGGCCAGGGATTTGCTGTGTGCATCCTGTTCCAGATTGTCTGGATAAAGGCCGTATAGTCCTGTAAACCTTGTAGAACACTGCATACAGTACAGAGGAAACGGTCTTCTTGTGGTGTCAGCTCCTGGGGATCTTAACTTTGCAGCTTGTCTTTGACATTCGATTATATGAAACTTGGCCTTCAATTTGGTGATGGTACTAGGGCTCACTCTAAAGAATGTTGTTATTGGTTTTGTGGAACTTGTGCAGCTTGAAGTCAACCAGTGGCATGTCTCCTACTCCCTATGGTGTGCTTTGAGCAGACGCAAGTTCAAAACAAGAGTCAGAATAAGCTGTTTGGTCCAAGTTGTTCATTGGCGCTACCCACATGCTCAACTCTGCTACTCAACCCACTAATGCATTTTTTTTGTATAAATGTGGCACCATTTAAGGGGAAATAAAAAGGCATTCCAATAGTATAAGAATTATTGCTAAGAAGTATTGTTACAACAAAGAAAATATCAACCAAACAGAATTACCTTAGTTTTTGTGCTATGTTATTTTTGGGACATTTTTAATATAAATTCAAAGATATGTACTTCACCAGTGAAATCAGAAAAAAGGGATTCTTAGTTCCAAGTATTGCATATCTGTTGATATATCTCATAAATTGCATTATTATTTTTTTTACTATGTTTCTGTAATGAATATGCACTTAGAATGCAAACAGTAGAAATGGCCAGTGCAGGGTTTTACATTGGTTGATTGTGCATTGACCTATTGGTAATTTCTCCAAAAGGTGGAAAGGTAATTATCATAAACAAACTCCTATGCACTTAACATTTTACTCGTAACTGTTAATTCACGGCTGTTCAATGTGATAGAAAGAGGTGGATTATTGACTCTATTGTGTTTGGGAGTTCCTGTCACTGTCTAAGCTAGTGTTGCTTTTGTCTGAGCATATTGTTGTAGCTATTCTGTAGTATTTGCATTCCAATTAGCCATTGAAAGGTTTATAGTGCTTAGAACTTAATTTCATCAGTTTGAAAAGTCAGTTAATGTGTCAGCTAAAATATATAAGTTAAAAAGATCTATTTAGTTCATGTTACATGTAATGATGAAAGTAATGTCACTCAGACCCAAGTTGACTCTAGTGGACGCGGAAAGTAAAATGTAGACTTGGTAGCAATGACTATAACTCGAAGTGAGCACAGACAAATGTAGTCGAGAGCTGTGTCTTCTCTTTATTCATTTCCCGTCATTTTTTTGTTTTTGTTATGTCACCGTTTAAGGTCACAGCACATTAAACAATTAAATTTCCCATCTAACCCCTTCCAGCCTGTCTTCATTGTGTATCCTGCACTGTAAATACATTGTCCTTATGTAACTGATTTTAGTGTCTGTAATTGTATTATTTTATCTGTACATTTTGCCACATCCTGAGCAGTATAGTAAGTAAAGTATATAACACTAATGGTTACCATCAGACCTTAATTTAGTAGAATTTGTGGTCATTATTTCAATAATTTTATGTTTAGAAATGTAATCCTTGTGTATATGAAAGGAATTTTTTAGTGGTTGTCTGGCAAAGAACAGTTGACACTACATTATTGATACAGGAAATGTAGGAGATGATTGAAACCCCTGGATGACGCGATCGTCTGGTATCGGTCGATATCATTGTGCATCAGTGTCAGGCTTATGCATTAGCGCATTACAGAAACCTTGAGATGTGCACACACACACACGAAGCCACATTCTCATACACTTGGGCAAAAACAACCAAGGTTCTGCAGTATCTCCGTTGCACTTAAAATCTAAGCATGCATGTGTTTCTGCACTGCATGGGTCAACTTTAACAAGCAAATAAAAAGTGACCCCTGCTGCTTATTACTTGTTTTAATTAATGTGTTTTTTTTCTCATCTCGCTCCCTCAATATGTCTCATTCATGAATCCCCCTCTTTATTTGCTTTCTACTCTCTAAGGGGTCACATGCTGTCATCTGCCCAGTAGCAAGTTGTGAAGGCTTTAGTTTTATAGTTTTTACTTTTTAGTCCTCACGCAAGAAGGAAAATTTCTCCCCTTTATTTCCTATTCATCCTGCACATGCCTGATGTCTTCTTATACCATAATGTACTGTGGAATACCATGTTGTGAATGTATATGAATATTTGGATGGGAAATTACTTAAATATAAAAAAAAGTTGATGATAAAAAGACTTGATAACAAGTCCAGATAACTTAGTAAGTTGCTTGTTAGGCCTTTAGCATCCAGCTAGGAAGTAGCAGTTTATCTAACTTGCTGCTGGCCCATCTGCTTATTTATGGTTCACTCGGTTACAATATTTTGTAGCCACACAAATGGCTGGTGCTAGTTATTAGCTAGGTGAGTCATATATATCCATTAGTAGATATCTTAAGTTCCAACATTTAAGCTTGTGAGAGGACAAGCATACTGAGAATTTAATTGGTTCTTGCAGTACTGATTGTTTTCTGTTCATTCACTGTAAGGTTGTGCTTTACAAGTATTTGCATTCTATATTTATATTGCATCAAAGTCCACAATATACATGGAAAAATGAACTCACCTAAGTATATTATGTAGTAATCTGCCTATTAGGTTTAATTACTCAAGGGAAGGGAACGGTAAGTGACGGAAGTGATGTTGTAGGTGACGTCAGACGCCGGAGATTTTGGCGGAGAAAAAGCAAATGGTAGCATAGAGTTTAACAAAGGTTTTCCAAGCTTCAGTATTACCAAATATACTAATCAATTGTCATATAACTAACAACATCTGTTTTATCATCTCTAACACCCTGGAGGACAACGGGGAGAGTTTAGACGCTCTCCAAGATTACATCGACCGCTGTTTTCAAGATTTAGTAATGCATAAGGCCCAGAGTGCATCTTCCCCGGCCAAAATCGAGACGCCGTCATCGAAGAGAAGTCGCCAGGCAGACTCCCCCGGTACAACATCGCCTGCCGGCAAAGACATCGCAGAAATCCTGGAGTCAATCGACAAGCGATTGTCCAGTTTCGATGCGAGGCTGTCCCTGGTGGAGATTTTACACCGGGAATTTAAATCTCTGAGAGAATCCCTGGAATTCAGCCAGCAGCAGGTGGAAACGCTTGCCGCTGAAAATGCCACGCTACGGGAGTCGGTTAAATCTCTCACCGATAACGTGACCCAGCTAAACATTGAAAATAAAAAAATAAAAGAGTCCGTTATCGATCTACAAGCCCGTAGCATGAGAGATAATCTTGTGTTTTCTGGTATTCCAGAAACTGCCGGAGAGGACGCAGAGGCAACGGTGAAAAACTTCATTAAAATCCACCTGAAGCTGCCGGAGGACACCGTAAAGAACATCGACTTCGATAGAGTACATCGCTTGGGGGGCGCGCGGTCGCGGACCGGGAGACCACGGCCTATTGTGGCCAAATTCAGTCAATTCAAACAGAAGGAACAGGTGAAGAGTCGCGGCAGAGAGCTGAAAGGAACAGACTTCAGCGTGAACGACCAGTTCCCCAAAGAGATCCTGGAACGACGCAAGGTCCTGTTCCCAGTTCGACGTAGCTTCATCCAGAAAGGCTCCCGTGCTGTCATCGCCGTGGACCGGTGTTGTGCCAAAAAGTGATTGTCTGCCAAAAACTGATTTCCGGTATTTGCCAAAAAGCGATTGCTCATATTTAAAGTGCTATAAGTAACTTGTTGGGCTATAATATGTTAAACATATGTCAAATGCATCCCTTATGGATGACATAAAGTCATCTTGAGCCACAAACAACATTCGTGTAGCAAGATACAAGCCGCAATCAGTTTTTGGCAGCGACTTTTATATAACCTTTATTTATGCAGTAAAAAAAATCTCATTAACATTAAAAATGTATTTTGTAAGAGTAAGTTGCCCAACAGGACAGCAGAAATGGCAGCAAATATTACAATAGTTCTGTAAAAATATTTTAAGTGGGGATAAAGGACCGGATTGGTTATAATGTAAGTACAAGTTGTAAAGATACTTAAAAAACAGATAATGTTTTAATTCTTTATGTAACCCCTTTGTATCCCCTGTTCACCGAAGTCTATTTACGAACATACGTAAAGATATTACACATAAAAAATACACAGAAACACTGGAAATCAGTTTTTGGCACAACACCGGCTCTACGTGGACGGACAGCTTTACCGCGACCTCGGCACCACACCGTGGTTATATTAACTGCACTCCAGATAAGAACCCGCTACACTCTTTTCTTATTCATTCACACTCTCTCCTTTAACATGAGTTTAAGCTAGTAATATCAATATGATGTCATAGCAGATATAACACCGTCACCCTCCGTCATTACTTTAATTGGAATGTTTCCGTTTCGTTTCTTTTTTTTGTTGTCGCTCACAGTTCATGTGGTTTCTTTCTTTCTCTTGTCTTTCACTGCTGTGGTCACCTACTTCCCCACTCACCTACAAACAACACCCTCTATTTCTCCATATTTTCACAACACGATCACGCAAACACATCCGCTCAACGGCAGCACATTCACAACAGCCTCACAGCACGCACAGACTTGCAGGACACATAAGCAAGCCATGCTTGTTCATATTAGTGAATATTCACACACATAGTCAGACTTATGGAGTCTCTCACCACACTTTTTTTTCTCTTTCTATTTACAAACAAGGGATGTTTCCATATTCTCTCCACCTGTCTAAACGAAACACCCAGCATACATCATTAGACATACACGCACAATTAAGGGCATGCTGAGGTTTGTCACATGGAATGTAAATGGAGCTGGCTCCAGAGGAAAGAGGTTAAAAATATTTAACCAGCTTAAAAAACTACAGGCAGATGTTGTTTTATTACAAGAAACTCACAGACCTGTCACAGGTTTAAATGAACTTAAAACACCTGAGTTTCCTAACGTGTTTGCAGCCGGTTATAATTCTAGACAACGGGGAGTAGCAATTTTAATACATAAAAATGTTAATTTTACAGTACTCGATACAGTTATAGATCCAGAGGGTAGATTTCTAATTATTAAACTATCAATATTGAACAAAAAACTATGTATTGTAAGTATATATGGTCCAAATGTTGATGAACCCTCATTCTTCCACGGTTTTTTTAGTGCACTCTCTGAACACCTTGATTGCACACTCATTCTTGGCGGTGACCTCAACCTTGGACTAAATGAAGAAATGGATAGGCTCAACACAACAGGAACTCAGCGTAATTGGCAGTCCACAAATATAATCAAACAGTATATGAACGACTTTGGTCTTTGCGATGCATGGCGCTCTCTTCACCCCACCAGTAAGGAATATACTTTTTTCTCGCATGTTCATCACTCTTACTCTCGTCTGGATTATTTTTTGGTCAGCAGCTCACTGCTGAGTGACATTTCAGACACTGAGATTCATCCTATAGCTGTCAGCGATCATGCTCCTGTATCTTTAACACTAATGCACAAGAATAATACTACGCCAAGTAAAAACTGGAGATTTAATATATCACTACTTAAAGATGAAGACTTTATTAAATACTTTAAAAAGGAATGGACTTCATATTTAGACTTTAATGACACTCCCGGAATATCTGCTTCTGTTCTATGGGAAGCAGGGAAAGCTGTGATGAGAGGTAAAATAATTTCTTTCTCATCACACAAAAAGAAAGAAGAAAACAAAAATATTCAGGAATTAGAAAAAAACATCAAATCACTAGAAGAAGCCTACGCGTCCCACCAAGATCAGGAAACATTGAACAAAATATGCAAAACAAAACTAGAATTAAATGAAACTATTAATAAAAAAACAATTCCTTATACAAAGACTTCGCTTGCAGAATTTTGAACACAGTAACAAATCAGGTCGATTTCTAGCTAACCAGTTAAAAATAAATAAAGAAAAAACAACTATATGTGCTGCTAAAGATTTATCGGGGAACACAATATATGATCCTGGAAGAATAAACAACATTTTTAGGGATTTCTATGAAACTTTATACTCACCACAAATAAACCCATCTAAAAATGAAATTGATCTGTTTCTTGACAACGTAACTCTTCCAAAATTACTAGACAGTCAAGCAATGGAACTGGATTCGCCACTGACGCCAAGTGAACTCCAGGAAGCCCTGATAAGAATGCCCAATAATAAGGCTCCAGGTCCAGACGGCTTCCCTGCAGAATTCTACAAAGAATTCTGGACAATTTTGGCACCAGTATTCCACAGCATGTTGCAGGAAATCGAGGAAAAGGGCAGACTACCACCAAATATGAATTCTGCCAACATTAGTCTCCTGCTAAAACCAGGCAAAGACCCTTTATTTCCCTCAAGCTATCGTCCAATTTCTCTTTTAAATGTAGACCTTAAAATAATCTGCAAAGCTCTCTCAAAGAGATTAGAGAAAATAACCCCCCTCTTAATTCATCCTGACCAAACTGGTTTCATAAAAGGTCGGCACTCCTCAACAAACACTCGTAGATTACTTAATTTAATAGACTACTCATACGATAAAAACATCGAAACCATAATATTATCTCTAGATGCAGAAAAAGCATTTGACAGAGTTAATTGGAAATTTTTATTCGCAACTTTACACAAATTTGGTTTTGGAAACTCTTTCATAAACTGGATAAGAATATTATACAATTCCCCAACGGCTCGTATCAGAACAAATGACCAGACATCCTCCAGCTTCTGTCTCCTGAGGGGCACCAGACAGGGATGCCCACTCTCCCCTTCACTTTTTGCAATTTTTATCGAACCTCTAGCAGCAGCATTTAGACAGGCTACAACAATTAAGGGCATAAAATGTAAGAACATAGAACATAAAATCAGTCTCTATGCGGATGATGTGTTGCTTTTTCTGCAAAACACACAAACCAACCTCTCTGAGGTAATTACTTTAATAAACTGGTTTTCAAGAGTTTCAGATTATTCAATTAACTGGCCAAAATCTACAGTTCTCCCCATTAACTGCTCCTTCCATAATTCTTCCTCTGCCCCACTGCAATCCGGAAATATTAAATATTTAGGTATTAATGTCTCTCCTAAGCTTTCAGACTTAACTAAACTAAACCACATCCCACTTCTAAAGAAAGTAGAAGGCGATCTGACTAGATGGAAATCTTTACCCATATCACTCATGGGAAGGGTCGCCACTATAAAAATGATGATCTTGCCAAAAATAAATTACTTATTTTTGATGATCCCTAACAAACCATCACAAGATTGGTTCAGATCTCTGGATTCATATATTTCCAAATTCCTTTGGAAAGATAAATCCCCGCGTATTAGCTTAAAAACGCTACAAAGAACCAAGGATAGAGGAGGATTAGATCTGCCTAATTTTCACCAATACTTCTTAGCCAACAGGCTTCAGTTAATCTCAGAATGGTTAAAACATACCTTCTTAGTTGAGCCCTGGCTAGATGTTGAACAGGCACTATGCAAGGATCTAGAGATTTCAGACCTACCATTTATTAGCTCAAACATCAAAAGACATGAATGCTTTAAAAGTATCAACATCAGCTTTTCTCTAACAGCATGGTGGGAGTTTCTAAAAATAACGGAGTCTTCATTAATCCCATGCAAACGTACACCTATCTGGAATAACCCTGACATATTACAAAACAATAATATGATTAATTTCCCAGAATGGAGTTGTAAAGGAATTAAATACTTAGAACATATATTAGAGGGAACAGAATTTATTCCATTTGACAGACTAGTTGAACAATATGGGATCAACAAGACAAGGTTTTTAGAATATCAACAAATTAACCTTCCTGCCTTCTTGGGACCTTTTTGTGCCACTGCTATGTGTTAAATGGCTGCCATTTCCACTGTGTTCAGTGGAATATAACCAAACTTGCCACAAGATAGTTTTTACCTGTCAATGTTAATATTCCAGTGTGAATTCCTTAAATCAGCCTAAAATGGCTGAGCAGCAGAAATCCCCACACCCATCAACCTGGGGACCATTTTCTGCCCATTGACTTCCATTATAAATGCTATTTTTCAACCCCAAATTATCATCATATGATTTTATTTTTTCTTCTTTTCTTGGATGTCAATGAAGACTCAGGGCCTTGAAGTTTTAATTTTTAAATTGCAAAAAAAATGCAAAAAAAATAATGGCAGGTCAAAATGTATGTTGGTGCCAATCTTTGGTCCATCTAAAGGCCTACTTATAATGACAATCACATATTACTTCAACTGGTTTTTTGTGGAAATATTTAGTTTCGTTTTTTGGTTTTTGGGGCTTATAACACAGGGCGCTCATGTAATAACACTGGGATTTGAAGGGTTAAAACAACGAAAATATAATTAAAACTTTACATGAATATTTCAGGGAGAAGTAGTTTTACAAGGTTGGCTAATTTAAAGTGGAATAAAATATGGATATATGGTCTTTTTATGGCGTGGCTGAGAATGGTCCCTAGGGTGATGGGTGTGAGTTTTTTAAAGGATGGCAGGAGGGTTAAATCCATAGTAAAAAAGAAATTTAACCTCAGTCAAGTTGAATTACAAACACCACTAAGTGCGGCACATTTTCTTACTCTTAAATCCCCCAAATTATTATCTAAAATATACAGAACACTTTCTAAATTAGATGAATCAATATCCCTTCCTACTGCAAAGTGGGAAGCAGATTTATCAGTCAACCTAGACCAAAACTTCTGGTCTCAGATTTGCTTAAAAACTTTTAAATTAATTAAAAATCCCAGTCTGCAATTAATACAATACAAAATAGTTCATAGAGTGCACTATACAGGTCATCGGATGTTCAAGATGGGCTTTACATCTTCCAACAACTGCTCACACTGTCAAGGCAATACACCAGACAATTACATCCACGCTCTTTGGTTCTGTCCACCAGTGCAAAAGTTTTGGCGCGAGATATGTGAAGACTTATCAAAGTGTCTGAAATGTAACATCCCAACTTCCCCCTTAGTGTGTCTACTGGGCAGCTTAGATAATGTCACTTCAGAAAAGAATATAGCCCATATGATCTTCACTGCCCTATGCATAGCCAAGAAAACAGTCCTCATGAACTGGAAAAATAAAAATAATCTTAATTCTAACCAATATAGAAATTATCTATTAGATTACATTAGTCTTGACACAGCCTCTGCCACCACATTAGATCAATTGCTCTGGGCCCCTTTTATCAGCTCCATCACCTAGTGGGGGTGGGGGGTCATAGTTTGGTCCCGCCTTCACTGTTGTGATTGGTGAGGGGGTAGGGACAGGCTTAGGGCGTCGGGGGGTTCCCCGGAGGCATCTTCCTTGGGGAGCTCAACCCGGGGTAGCGGTCACGTCCGGTTGGGGGCTCTGTTGGCTCTCAGGTGACTGTTTCCTCGCGGCTGCGTGCAGCGGGGCTAGGGGAGGGTCTGTGCTGACGGACGTGGGTTACTGACCTGGCAACCTGGCTGCCCCTGGGTGGGTCCGGGATGGGCGTGAGGTTCTGGGGGCGCTCCGTCTCTGGGCTGGGGCCCGGGCCGGGCCTCGGGGGCTTGGGTCCTGGTTGGTGTGTTGCCGGGGTTGTGGGCGGGTGGGTGCATGGGGGCCCGGCCCTGGAGCAGGGTGCCGCCGGTGCGTCGAGCCGCCTGGGGGGCTCTTCAACTGGTGGGGGGGATGGTCACATCTTGCAGGAGCTTTCTTCTCTTCAGGAACTCTCTGCAGGAGGGGGAGATACAGGAGAGGTGGAGGAAGATCTCAGCCTGGGCGTTTACCGTCTTATGTAGTCTGGAAGATGTGTGGATGGTGGGGTGGGTGCAGTTTTCTCTCTGGTGGGGTTGGGTGGACTGTCCAGGGCTCTGTGGAGCCGGGGGGCGCTACTGCACTGGGCCCCGGTCTGATGGGCCTGGGCCCCCCTTCCCTGGCGGGTCGCGGAGGGTGGGAATGCCTACTGGGGTCAGCGGGGGAGCTGGCCCCAGGGAGGGGTTACCTGCCCCTCCCTTCCTTCCCTCCCCATCTCCAGCTGCCTCCCTCTTCCCGCTCCTCCACAACCACCCACACATGCAGGGCCTTGGAGTGGGGGTATGTCACCAGGGTGCAGAGGAGGCTACCCCCCCCCCCCCTGTCCCCTTCTGGCTGCCTCTGCCTCAATTTTATCCCACAACTTAGACATTCACATTATTCACACTCTCATTACACATACATATAGGATCTTGGGGGTGGGCACAATCACGGAGTCCAAATCACCATCAGGGTGTATACCTCACCCCTGACGTCGTTGCCCACCTCTCAATTTTAAATACACTTAGTCATTGAGGGCTAGCAGGAGGGACTATGCGCTTACCTGCTGCTCCTTGGCAGGTAGCTCCATGCCCTCCTGGGTTTTAATTGCACCTTAGAACACATATGCATCAACACTACAATGAGCGGGTGGAGGGAGGTTTGGAGTCTTCTCCCACCCCCATTCTCTGCGGCCTGCTGGAGCGGGAGGGCTAGTAGGAGGAGTTGGCCATCCGACTGCGGTCTGGGGTGTGGGGCCTCCCTGCTGCTGCGGAGTCGGGGTGGTCTGCCTCTCCCCACCGCAGGGAAAAGGGTAACACCACCTGGGTCTGGGTGCAATTCCCCCCTCCAGGGGCAAGGGTACCTAGACCCGGTTTGTAGAGTACGCTTGGGGAGTGTGATTGTGTGTACAGCGTCTCTTTATGTCTGTCTCCACGTTGGTTGAGTGTGGAGTGAGTGCATATGAGAGCATGAGGGTGGGAATGGATGTTTGTGTCTGTGTGTGCCTGTATGTCTGTGTCTATATGTCAGGTTGGGTATCAGACGCCACCTCTCTGGGGACACCTCAGGCCCTCCAAGGTTTGGAGGCCTATCTCCACCCACCACCACTTCCCCTGCCGGTGGCGGACTCCCTCAGGTGTCGGTGTGTTGGTGGTTCTTTGTGTCTGGGGGTGGGCGTCCGGGTACACACCGGCTCACTCCTTGGCGGCCGCTTGTCGGGGCCTGGGGCCTGGGGCTCGCTCGGGCCCCTTTGGAGGTGGGGTGCCCCCGGCCTCTCGGCCTGGGGCTCGGTCACTCAGGCACAGCTGGGGGCCGGCGGAGCTCACGGGCACGTCACTGCAACTCCCCCTGACTTCTGCTCCGCGGCTGCTGGGCGAGCCCTCATCTGGGACTCTCCTCAGCTCTTACTGGAACAGTGGCGCGGCTGCCCCTCTGTTGGTCTTCCTTGGTCTCTTGTGTTCTGGGGGCCTCTGGATGTCTGGAGTTTTGATCTCCTCCATACCCGCTTCACACCCTGGAGGACGGGGCTGTGGCCCCCCCACACTCCCTAGCAGATCATTACATGGAGAAACCTTTGGAATGCAAGCCTGCTGATCCACACAGGTATGCACACATGGGTATTCACAGACGCGGACTAAAGCTTTCTTGGCTGCTGCCTCAAAGCACACTGTGCGCTGTCTATCTTGCGTGCTGCACAATATCGTTTATTATTTAGTAAATATTGATATCTATGACTAGCTAGTTTATTGTGATGGTGCTTTGTTTTCTCTATTATTATGTTACTCTTTGTTGTTTGCTGTCTCCTCTGTTTGTTTTTTTTGTTTGTTTGTTTTTTTTCTCCATACAGGTGACCCAGGAGTTCTTTTTTTTTTTTTTCTCTCTCTTCCCCCCCCTTCTCACCGTCTCTTCTCCCCTTTGGTTTTCTTTCTTTCTCTCCCCCTCTTTCTCTCATTCATTCCCCCTGTCCTATTTATTAAAAAAAAAAAAAAAAAAAAATGACAAAGGATGAACTGAAGCTCTGCCATCACGTAATGTCGCATACTGCTGTTTCTGATGTCATTTAAAAAAAAAAAAAAAAAAAGAAAAAAAAAAGGTTTAATTACTCATGTCAGAATTGCAAATCATTCTAGCTCAATTTAACTCAGAGTATACAGAGTATGTATCTTTTTTCATCTTTAAAAATTGTCCTCCCAGGTCTTGGCAATCAGGGGACAGAAAATAATTATTCTAAATAAAATCAAAAATATCAGAGGCTCCTCTCGTTTCCCCCAAAACATACTTTCTGCTCGGCTTCTAAACAGAGTGTAAAGGTACAGAAGAGGATTAGGGCCACTGGGGAAAAAATTGCCGTTTTTTTTAAATCAAGAATTCCAAGATAAAAGAAAAAGCTTTTTTTTCCTTTTTCCAGTGCCCCGAATCCCCTTCTGTATAAATGTCTTTACACACCAGACGCCCTAAAATTCTTTTTCAGACTCATTTGTTCTTACTGTTCCAGTTCACTGGACAAATTTGCAGCATTAATTTTTTTTTAACCAAGTTCAATTGTTTATTTTTTGAGGTTCCAAATGAACTGATTTGACCAGTCAGACAACCGCATTTGGCAACAAGTGCATTTGTAGCTCAACACATCCTCCAGTACTGAATATACAATGAAATGGAAATAATAAGATACACAGACACACAGCCAGATGCTGCTTTGGGTCAATCGGATCTCTGCAATGATTTCTCTGCCTCCTTAGGTGTGGTCCAGACTCTGCCAACAAGAGCTCAAACTGCCTCACTGACATCCGGAAATATGTATGAAATCGATTGTGATACAACTTCAACTCCAGGATCAAACTATGAACTTCTCCCTTTATTGTGGGTATTTTTCAGTTTTCTAAATGAGCAAGGAGGAAACAAAGAATGTCTTTAGGTGTTCCTCCTCCTTTTTTTCTCCCTGAAGAGTGTATTGAGTTTATGTTGGTCTGGACCTGTGTAAGATTACCGTCCTCAGCCCTCCTTTCCTTATAAATGTGACATACCACATTGTAGCTGAAAGTGCTCAGTCATTTAGTCATACAGAAGGTTTGAATCCTCTTGTGTACTGACTGTATTCAAAAACAATGTGAACATGCTTTTTAAACATAATCCTCAAAGTTTTGTCTGTTATTAAGGGAATAAGAAAAGGACTTTAGGAAATATCAGAAATGCTCCTGTGTTTCGGGCTCTGTGTTTTATCAACAGCAGCTGGCAGGCTAAGCCTGGAGGCTTGGAGAATAAAAGGCAAAGTCAGCACACAGGATCTGTACCTACATGTCATGAGCAGATAGCAGTTGTTAGTGGTATTGAGGAGTTAGGAAAACAGCAGCATCTCACTGGACCCAAGTGATATTTGCAGGTATGTGGAAGCAAGGCTTCACATGCAGTGCAGGGAATAGACTAGAATTACCAAAGTGAAACTAAGGGGCATTTTAATTAAAATAATTCAAAGAGTGTATATAAAGATCAATCTTAGTCCTTAAAGTCATCATCATCCCCTCAAAAGTGTTCTCTTAATCAACAACCATCATATCCGCATATCTAAATGGCTGAATAGGTCTCCCTCCAGTGACTTCCAACATACTAAATGAGTGTTTGTAGAAATGACACAAAGTTCAGGGACATCTATTTGGCCACAAATGGTAAAGATCTTTACCACAAACAGCAACATGACTATGAAGTATTACGCTAACTGTCCATTGTTGCAGTCCCAGCAATGAGACAAGCATGGCTATGCTCAGAGCTCTTAATGATTGCACTTTTCTTAAAAAGTCAAGGAAAGGCATCCAGCAAACAATCAGGTATTTTTCGTCATGCTAGCATAATGTTTGTTTTGGAACAAATTTTCAACGTGACTTATAAATACATCTTTATTCAGTCAAAATGTTTTTTGGGTTCGTGCTTGCAAACTTTGACGCAAACCTAAATCACCTTTTTGTTAAAAGGTTTTTGGAAAAACAGTGTTGGAAACGCATAACAAACAAATGACTTTTACCCAGGAAACTGGGATTTGTACCTTATACATGACCATTATTTTAGAGTTAGCTAGCTGATTCATTAGGAGATATGATCAGTAGTAGTGACAGCAGCTCAATATAACCACTTCAGTAAATCTGGCTAGTCTCATGTTCAAGTTGATCTTCTCAGGTATATCCACACAGCTTCCACATAGCTGTTTGTTTTTTAGATCACTTGTTGGTAGTCCCCTTTAAGCAGTTTCAAACACACCCAATTTCATGAGGAGAATTATTCAGTATAAGAACTATGTCTTCAGCTGTGACTAAGCAGTTTTTTGCCATTTTTAATTAAAAAGTGCAGAGTTTCGTAGTTTGAAGGCAGCACACCAGATGAGCAGCTAAACCAGAAGAATGCTTCTCCTGTTCTTTTATCCAGCATTCATGAGGTTTTGCACCATGACATCATTCCCCAGGGATACTGTTAATGGAGAGATCTATCGAAAGGTTATCGACATTCTGAGGAAACAATGAAGACCGAGTTGAAGGAGCATAGTTTTGCTATACTGTACTGGTGCAGGGGGACACAATAGAACTTCAGAGGCCCAAAAACAACAGCTGATTAAAGGCAGAGATTAAAGGCATACAAGGCGAAGATGATGGCCAAATTTAAATCAGGTAAGGCATTTGATAAATACAGAGCATTTCTAATTTTTGTAAACACAGACTTCTCTTCCATTTTTTTGGTTACCATGGTGAACTAATAAATGACTGGTTGCCTGAGGATGAGTGGGTTTTATCGACATCTGGTCTTTTTAAGCCCCTAAAGCAATCAACTGAAACAGACTCTTTTTGAAAAATGTGAATGGTTGTTTATGTGTGTCACGTGGAATGATACTTTTCTTTGTTCCCTGATTGCTAAGAACTGAGAGACCAATTTAATCAAAACAAAAATTAAAAAACTACATTTTGATTGCCAGAGGTGAGAGTTAGTGTTGGAGTTGTCACACTTGATGAATTGGTCCTCGGAGGGTTAAAGGTCTCTGCTCCCGCCCTGCTCTATCTGCTATTGTGTATGTGTGGCCCTTTGGTTCGCTCTCAGTTTTTCTTGCCTCCTTCATTTGCCAACACTTCAGCAGACACCGTTATGTTGCCATGGTTCCTCAGCCTCCAGGAGGCTTCCGTCAGTTCATTAGGACAATCCGACATGTCTGAAGTATTCCATAAAACTCTATGGTGTGAACTCTGCCAGGGGCAACAGGATGCTGCTCTTGGTAGCAGATTAAATCAATTGAGGTCTCCTAAAAATTTCCAGTGCGGGCTTTCTTTTGTTCCAACGGCTGTTTGATGGTTGGGAGAAAACTACACAAGAAAATGCTTGTAACTTCCACTCCTCTTCCATACGAATCGAGGGCTTTTAATGTAAATAAGTCCATTAGACTTCTGGCGTGAACAATGCATAATGCTCAGGTACTCATCTAATATGTGTTTACTGTGAAAAAGACAGCAGTCAACTGTCTCGATTTAAGAGGAAGAGGAAGAAAATTGTCCAGTGGTGTAAAATAATTTACTGTTGCAGTTAAATCGCTTCCTGAAAAATCAAGCCCCTTCATGCTCAGGTGCAAATGACTCCTTTCTCTGCTTCTTCATTTAATGGCACGAAGGGTGCAGTGTCATTAATAACGGATTATATTTTCCTGTCCCAACCCAAAATTACACATTTAGAAGCACTATACGAATGATTTCAAGCGTTTGTTATTATCAACCTTAACTCTTTATATGATGTGATATAAACAGATGGTTTACACTGGACGACTCAGTTTAATTCATTTTAATGATTTGAAAGTATTTCTATTGCCTCATTTCACAACAATGGCACTTCACTGTGTTTTCTACTGTAAAGTAAAGACCCTGGGATATTCTAAGGTCTGATGACAGTCTGTGAGGAACAGTAGAAAGGAAGAGCACAGCTCAATAGGCAGTTTGAATGTGAGGGGGAAAGAGGACAGGATAAAAAAAAACAGTGGTGGCCTCCATTATGCCACCTTGGCACAACTTTAAATTTCACAGCTAATGTGTCATTTGAACAGAATCTTTGGTTTACATGATAAAAGAAACGAGTAATTTTCTTCTCTACACTATTTATAAAATCACGTTTAAAACACCGGTCAATCTGAAGAACAATCTTCCTCTGAAGCCGCTGGTCTCACCGTGAGAGACCACAGCATTCAGCTTAACTGGACTTTCACCTTATATAAATGCATAAATGTTAGTTTTAGAAGCAAAGTATTGTTATTGTGTGTCATTAATAAAAACAAAAACAATGTCATATTGTTAAAAATCTAGAGAGAAGAATAATGAAGTTCTTTGAAAATGATTTTACATTCACAAACTGTCATGAATCGCTGTGCGGCAGGCAGGAGTTGGACCCAAAATGCAGGCGCTCAGGCACGAGGTTTAAACACAAAGAACTCAGCTTTATTCGCTGGCAGGACAAAGTCATACAAAGCAAACTAACCCACAGAGAGACACAGGGAGATCCACACACAGCATGAGGGACGACGCGACACTGACTCAGAGAAACACAGGGTTTAAATACACTGGGAAGTAACGAGGGGAATGAGACACAGAAGGAGGGCACAGCTGGGAGAAATCAGGACTGACGAGACAAGCAAAGCAGGACACATTCACATAAGACACGGACCATCAAAGTAAAACAGGAAGGATCACACAGAGACGCGAACTTGACACAGTGGAGACAGCAACTAAGAAACAGAGACATAAACCATAAGGCAGAGGACTCTAAGAACCGAAAGACACAGAGGGAAATACTCAGCTTGGAGCACAAGAAACTAGACTAGAGGGAGTAACAAAAGACCAACCATGAGAACATAATGCACAATGCAGAGTGACAGAAAACAAGAAACTCAAACATGCAAAGGCACACAATTACACAGAACAGAGGGGGCACAGAGAAACATGAAGGGCAAGGGATCAAAACTAGAAGCCATAGAATAAATCACACACAAGTACAATAATCACAAAGAACTAAAAACGCTGGGTCAGGGGACCCAGGACCGTGACACAAACGTTTTCATTTATGTTTTTACTCTGTCATTATGGGATAATGTGAGTATAATTTTGAGGTAAAAATTGAATGTAATGCATTTTACAATAAAGCTGTAACATGACAAAATGTGGAAGAAGTGAAGCGCTGTGAATACTTTGTGGATGTAGTTGCCTCTTCCTGACATGTCTTCCTGTTAATAAAAGGGAGTTCTTCTTTCCCACCATCACCAAGTGATCACAGAGGACTGAGAGCTGATTGGAGTTTTCCTACTATAATAATGTTGGCTCTTTACTATAAAACCGTTGAGAGGATTGTTGTTGTGAACAGGCATTTCATACAGTAAATAAACTTGCACTGGATTGAGTTTCACCAATTACTATATTACAACAATGGAATGTACTACCTTATAATGCCCCTTCCTGACTTCTTGTTTTTTTGCATATTGTTTGCAAAAACATTTTTAGTATTTGACAAAAATAATGTACAGATAAAAAGATAGTAAACACAAAATACCATTTTTAAGTGATAATTTAATTTATGAAAGGATAAAACCGTACCTGGCCTTACTGTATGAAAAAAAAAGTAATTGCCCCTTAAATGTAATAACTGCTTGTGACATCCTTGGCGCCAAAAACTGCAATCAAGTGCTTGCGGTAACTGGCAAGGAGTCACATCTCTGTGGAGGAATTTTGGTCCTCTCTTTCTTAATTCAACCACACTGGTTTTTATTTTTATTTTTATCATGAACAGCCTGTTTAAGGTTATAACATCAAAGCATCTCAATCTAATTTAAGTCCCAACTTTGACAACCAATCAGAGGTGGACTTACTGGTTTGTTTCAGATCAATATCCTGCTGCATAACCTGCGTGCACTTCAGTTTCAGGGCACAAACTGATGGTCGGACATTTTTCTTCAGGGTTTCTGCTACACAGCAGAATTCATAGTTCCATCAATTACGGAAAGTCATCCAGGCACTAAAGCAGCGAAGCAGCTCGAGACCATCACACTACCACCACCATGCTGACTGTTGCAATGATGTTTTTTTTAATGAAATTCTGTGTTTTACAGCAGATGTAACAGGACTCAAGCTTTCCAGTAAGTGCAGCTTTTCTCTCATCAGTCCACGGAATATTTTGCCCCAAAGTCTTGGGAATCATCAAGACTTTGGTCAGCAGTGTTGTTTCCTTGGATCTCTCCCATGGGTGCCATTTTTGCCGTCTCTTTCTTATTGCAGAATCATGAAAACAGACCTTAACTGGGATAAGTGAGACCTGCAGTTCTTTAGATGTTGTTCTGGGTTCTTTTGTGACCTCCTGGATGAATCACCAATGCGCTCTTGGGACTATTTTGGTCGGCCGGCCACTCCTGCGAAGGTTCAGCACTGTTCCAAGTTTTGTCCATAGTTCATAATGACCATAGTTTACTGGAGTCCAAAAGCCTTAGAAATAGCTTTCCAGCTCCTTCCAGAATGATAGATGACTGGCAGACTTTGTTTCTCAGTCGTTCTTAGGTTTCATCTTCTAGATTGTGGAATGATGAGTTGCTTTATGAAATAGTTTAGCCTTTGTCAGACAGGTTTTATTTAAGAGATTTCTTTATTTAGCATATCTGGCAGTAAATAGTGAGGCTAGTGAAATTAAATTCAGCATTCCAATTTTTTTTTATTAATCTCAGTTAATTAATAATTTAACAGAGAAGGGAAGTTTTTCCACACAGGGCCAGATAAGTTTGTATAGTTTATTTCTCGTCATAAATGAAACTGCTTTTGTATTTATTCATCTTACCTTGTCTAACATTAAAATGTATTTGATGATCTAAAACGTGTGAGAAATATGGAAAAAAACTAAGAAATTAGGGAGTTTATCACGGCACTGTAGGGATTTGCTTTTTCTGGTCCGAAGAAAACATGAAACTCATGTTTTCACGCAAATCTTCAAAAACCGTTCAGCAAATCAATTTGATGCGAAAGGATTAAGCCTCAGTAATCCAGTTTGATGCAATCCACTACTTCCTAGACTTCTCCCTCGAGGGCTGGAGGCAGAAGGATATTCCCTTGACTGACAATTACAGATAATTACAGCGTCAGAGTGAAAGCTTTATTTAACAAGCTGTGTCCTAAATTACCTATAATTGACGTGGTCATTTTATAAAATCATTGACAATGTTTGACGACTCTTTTTGCATTTCCAGATGTTTGCAGGGGTGAAAGACGTGACTTGCTTCTTCTGATTTACGACTTTAAAGAAAATGGCTTTGGGCCACAGGGACGCACAAAGAACTTAAACTGAGGAGGGGATGTGTTATTTTAGCAACAAGTTACTGTTGCCAGAATTCGATATTCTATCAAAGGTGCAAAGACAAATTATATCCACCTACGGATTTAGGTTAAATAAACAAAATCAGCGATAGGTTTGATTTATTTCAGATAACAAAGGCTAACCTAAATCTGCTATTGGCAAACTGATAATTTGGGATTTTAAGAGGTCGTTGAGTTGAAAAAAAAGAAGTTTGGAATTTAAAGTTGAAACTTATGGAGACGGTCTTTGTAATTCATTGGTGAAATAAAATGAAAAGTTCATAAAAATGTAAATCAGCCTATTATTTTCCACCAAACACCCCAATCCCACTAAAGCTTTCTGAGGAAAGAAGTGAACAATGAGTTGAATGGAGAGGAGCATGAAGTCCAATTATTTTAATTTAGTCAATTTTTCACTTATGTGGATTATAAAAATGAAAAAACAGTGAGCCAAAAAAAAAGAAAGAAAGAAAGAAATGAAAGGCTTTTACGAAACACCCTAAAATGACTCTTTATACTGACACTATATACTATATAAGTGCTATTAGTACTTTTTTATATTTGCCTTTTGCACTGGATCCTACACAGAACACAAACACACAAATGTCAGCATCACAAGAACGTTTGTTTTCATCTGTGTTTTAATTTGATCTGTATTTAACATTAAAAAACCAAAGTGTTCATTAAAAAATATTTATGAGGACGCCCTCTTTTTACACATCATGTACCTGCCCGAGTGTAAACCCAAATAAAAGGCAAAGAAAAAAAGAAGCCTCCGGAAAAGTCCGGAAGCAGTGGTGGCATTAGCTTTGAGTTATAGTGTTAACTTGTAGCTTTATCAAAATGTCTTAGCAGGCAGAGCTGCTCTGGAGGCAGAACTAGGCTTTTTTTTTAAACTTAGGTAAGGTTATTTTAAAAAAAATATATTTAAAGCTAAATTCCTCCTCATACAAATGAAAAGCTGAGTTCTACTGCTACTGTAAAGCTACATTTGACATTTACCATATTTATACTGTAACTGAGACTTCCTGGACCCGTGGTCACCAGTACAAATGCAGTCTCGCTTTAAATTGGAGTCGGATACGCGCAGTTTGATATTAGGCAACTGGCAAAGTAAACACCAAAAACATGACAGTGAAATACTTCAAACAGGTATACACAGTGCTATGGCTTTGTGTAAGTACCTAACACTTACTGCTCAGCCTGGTAGATCTGATGATTCACTCCTCATAGCTGAGTCTCGGAGAAGTTTATCAATATTCATATCTCGCTAGTTATATTTTACAAATGAGACCTGAGCCACTTTGTCGATCCCTTATTCCAAGGCTTATCAGACATCATCAACACACCGCTAACAGCTAATAGTAAATTCAACTCGTCTGAAAATTGTACTGATTGTAGTATTTCTTTCTGTTATAATATTGTGTATTTTACAGCTATTTTAGCCGTTTCCCCTATATCTGTCCACTTTAGTTTTATTGCATAGCTGCTGCTTATATTTTTGCCTCCAGAGTGGCTCAGACTCTAAAAAATGTCCTTGTCTCTTAGAGCTTCAGTTCAGCCTGCCGGAATAATTCCGCAATTTGTCCCGGAAGCGTCGCATCTCCCCGTCTGTCACATCATCTGAGTTCTTGGCATGGGTTCCTGCTGGTGTCCGGGATACCAGTGTCCAAAATTGTTCACATATCCTCCTGAGTGCACCGGTGCACCTTTGGCAGCCATGCTGATATCCCACAAGGAACACGGCGAGGAGGAGGCTGGTGGTGGAGGGGCAAGGTGTTCTCCCTCAGGTCCACAGGGCCCATTCTTCATGATCTTCTTGTATTTAGATCGTTTATTTTGGAACCATATTTTCACCTAGAAAAAGAAAAAGTACAAGAGTTAAGAGTCATACAGGAAACGCTGTGATTGGATTGAGTGATTTATTACAAGATAAAGACCAAAACTATCATAAAGTGACTGTTTTATTTTAAGGTCATGGGCTCAGTAAATAATTTTATTTAAAAGAATTATGCAGCACCGTGTTCTTATTTTGTCCTCTTTTTTTCTTCCTCGAGTTTTTAAAAAATCAGTAACCAACACAACAGTGGGTGAGTCTTTAACCATAAATATACATCTAAAAACACTTTGTTCACAACTAAAATCAAATCAGGTTAAACTCTCATTGCACCCTTGTGGTTGTATACGAATACCAACAAGTCAAGTTGGAGTTTACAACTGTCTTTACCAAGGCACATATAATATGTGCTTTATTAGCATCGTCAACCCAGCAGCCCAAAAGAACTGTACAATCACCTAAAAATCAAGGTGGGTGTTGTCACAATCTCTCCTATAATTTTGTCATTAACCACAAAACTAATCAGTTTTTCCTTGAGTTCAAATGGAGGGTTTTTTTTGCCAAATTTGAAGAAATTCCCTCAATGTGTTGCTAACAGTGGATCACAGTAAAATCTAATCCGATCATCCTTAAGCCTGAGTGAACCCTCCTTCACCACAGTTACTGACAAGAAGAAAAGATTTCGATATAGATGACCTGATAACTGAATCATTATAAAGTCATTGCTATCTAGCACTAACAGCTGTGATGACCAAAGGTAAGTGATGTGCATGAGCAGATTAACATTAGCTTTGGGCTCCTTAAATCTAGGTGCTAGCTTAGGTGCTTCCTTTAAGTTGAACTCAGCGAGGAAGCAGTTTTTCTCTGCACAACTGTTTCTGTTTTTAGTTTTTGGAAACATTAAAAGGTTTAGCACATGTTAGCAATGATACCTAATGATGTAGCGGTGATAATGTGATACCTGCGGCAGGCAAAAACAAAGCAAAACAATAAGGCAGTGTAAGGTTACATAAACCAGGCAACAATAGGCAGCACACGTAAGATGTGCCTATACTTCAGTGCGGTACTAACAGAGAGTAAGCTTGGAGTAATATTACAGGGAAACTATAGTTAGCTCCTACAGCTAAAAACACCAGCACATGATAAGGTACTTGAATCACACTGTCACACCCACACTATGCATACAGCTCCTTTAGGGTTTTAAAAACTATCTTGGTGTGACACATAAAGCTGTTTATTGGAACGCCTGCATCTTATAGAACGACGGGTTCAATGGAAACTGATGGTCAGCATATTACCCAATCCTGTGAGTATATTAGCCAGCAGGTTCATACAAAAATATTAATATGTGACTACAGGCATCATATAATTAAAATATCTCAAAGTATTTAGATGAATATCACTTCAATCATTTATCAGTGGTTACAGATGATTTAGTTACGTTGTTAATATAATTGGCATTTCTTTGTTTCCAGCATGCTTGCAAATTGAGCATCAAATTACGCAAATATGCCTGTCGGCCAACCTGTCAGCTTAGCGGGAACGAGTGAATCATGTATAATTGTACAGAGGCAGTGAAGGATACTTTTGTCTGAAATGGGTTTTAACTGTGCTGTAAAGGGGAAAAAACCTGCGCCCATAGCACAGTTCTGGCTAGCAACAAAGGAGAAGAAATATAAAAGAGTGAGCAAAAGAAAAGAAAACACTCTTGGCCCTGAAAGTGTTTTCTTCTCCAGTCCTAGGAATTATTACCCGGGGAGTTTATGGGTATTTATGAAGACTGTTGTGAAGTGGTTTTATGGAAGATATTTTAATCTATAAAAATTCTAATTTCAGAGTGCTGTAATTGATTTGGAATATGTGGAAAAAATTATCCCTTTCCCAGTAATCCCAAAATGTCCAGCTTTCACACCCAGCTTTTGAACTGAAACAGCCAGAAATCATGCCGAGTGAAATTTGACATTTAATTTAAACTCTATTGTTCCAATATATCCACTGACGCCAGTCACCAGCTGTGAAAAGCATAGACTCCATAAATATACGATATAATATATGAAAATTAAAGGCGATAATGCTGCTTTTCAGAAATTAAAACTAATTAAATTGTAAATTATCCACTTTGAATTCTTCAAGCTGCAACATTTAGGAAGGTTTTAAATCATATTAAAGTTCAATTATTAAATTAACATAATATTAATCTTAATATAAAAAGTGATAGTCACACACTGCATTGAATACTATATAATAATCCCCTGCAGTATTACACTGTGGATGAAAACCTGAAGGATTGGAGTGTAGCTTAAGAGGCCAGGAGTCAATCAACAGCATCCTCAGTGAGAGCATGTCATCTGTAATTATTGGTTTCATATTCCAGCAGCAACACGGAGCTGACACTTTTCTGAGTGTGTGGCTAATGACTCTGACTTTAAGGGAAGACGGTGGCTGAAAGGCAGGCAAAAGACCACTGAGGGACACAGAGTGTGTGTGAAAATTAACAAACTTAATTGTCTGCATATACTAAAGTCCTTGTCAAAAAAGTTTTTTTTGTCCAGATGTCTTCCATTTGGAAGTTGTATAGATGGCGTGTATGTGTGTGTGAGAGGTGGACAGAGATAGGGAACGTTTCGAGGAAAAACATTAGAACAGTGCTACGTGCCATTTCTCAGCTGCGTTGGGAACATTATTTTTCGATGGAAAGTGGTCAGTCGCTGGCTGGCAGCCTAATGGCATGATCGCTATCTTCAAGTGTGTGCGAGTGTGTGTGTGCGCGTGCATTTACGTGGCCGTGGGTGAATGCGTGCACATAAACTACGTATGTTTTCCATGAGTGTGCCCGTGATCAGAAAAGCGCACCCGTGTACGTGAGGAATGCACAGCAGACGCAGCGGGCCAACACATATAAGCACACAGGCTAGATGCAGCTGACTGTGGGTTTCAGTAGGACTTGTTCTGTGTCTTCTATTAATTATGTCGTAAAGAAGCCTAAAAATATAAAAAGTTGCTTTTTGTTTAAAATTACTGCACATATTTTACCTGCAATTCTCTATATTTACAGCAATACTGGTTAGCCTAGCCTAAAACATCAGAGGTTTTTATGTTTCAAAATCATTTGACCAAGAAAAAGGAGTGGAAAGTAAACGAAATAGAAAGTATTTATTAGAGAAAATGAAAGAAAATAATAAAATTTCAAGGATCGCAGGGTTTTAGTTCTACATGACCAGTACATTAATAATATACATTATTAATATAAGCCAATATTAATCCTCAGTTCCTGATTCAGATAATTTTTCAGTGTATCGTAGTTCGTGCATGACATGATCTGACATATAAGTACAAGGGGAAACAAAGACAATTATTCTAACTGACACAGCAAAAGCTCTTCACTCTTTTCCAGAAAAGTCATTTTTTTCCTCCCTAAAAATATAGGGCTTGGGTTTGGGTTAACACTGAGGATGACTTTGACCTCAGAGTGTTAAAACATTGTACCTAATCTAGTTAATCTCTTGGTTTGTTTAATATATTTGTTCCCATCTGTCTATTTACTGGCTAGTTGGACCCGTTTCCATTACTGTTGCCACATTCCGAAAAATTAAAGTTAAATTTGCTAATAGAACCAAGAATTGGATGAAAAATAAAAATCAAGGTTGAAACGTACAGGCAAGGCAACTCTTGATTAAAGAAGCGGAAGACTGTGTCAAAGCTGAAGGCAGTAAACCTTTTTATTTATGAGTGTCTTGCCCAAATACTTTTGATCCCCTGAAAATAGTGGGCTGTGTATACAAGATGCTGAAGTTCAACAACGCTTAAGTGCAACATTTTTCCCCAACCACATCACCACATCAACTGTACCGTGTACACCAACTGTACTATCAACTGTAAGCTGGATATGAACATTTCACAAAAGGCACCATCATCTTCAACATGTGGCGTTGTGCATAGGGTGTATTTAACGAATGCTGCTTTTTTCGTTCTATTGTGGAATTTCTGAGTGTGTTATAATGGAAACATTTACACATCAGGAACTGGACATTTAAAAAATCCAGATAAAAGGACAAAAAGTAGTGAGTTATTTTGTACCTAGCCTACAGAAATGCAACAAATGTAACAAATGGTATGTGATACTAATAAAAGTAACTTCAGTAACTTTGTGCCGTGTTTCTGAAATGGGAACTCAAAGAAAGAAGACTCCCACACGCTAAACATCACAATCCAACATACAAATGTGCTGCCATTCCTCAAACTACCATCACATGTGCTCTCATTGTACTCCACAATCAGCTGAATCATACTGTGTTGATCCGTACAAACTGACTGCCTTTGATCCAAAACACCTTGAAGAACAAGGAGCGAGTTCAAAAATGGTGCTTCTCAATGAGCATACATGTGAGTATGACTTGTAGCAGACCACAATAAAAAAGCAAACCACTATACCACTACAAAAGATGAAGACAAATGAATGGATCATCTCTTACTTCTAGTGTAAACATAGCTGCTGCAGTTAATTCATATGGGATTAGGACAATTCAGCTGATGATCAAATGCTGATGGTTGCTGAGTGTGCACACACATGCAGGCGAGCATGGATCGTATTTCAAATATTCCAAAACAGTGTCATCTAATGTTTCCCCAGTCGGACACCTGCTGTCTATTCAAACCTTTATTCTTCACCTTTTGGACAGGCGCAATGTATCTGTGATTATTCTACACAGAGCCTACAGTGTCATAAGCCCATGGAAGTAAGGCACTGCTATAATTTGTTGTTATAGATTCCTGTTATCCATAAATAACAACGACTGCTGACTGACAGAGTTGGCCACTTTGTCTACAGTCTACATGTACCAGTTACTCACAGGGACAATACTTCCTGTTTTCCAGCTCTGCACTGGTTTTCCCAAGAGAAACAAAATGTTTAATAATATCACTGTCAGACTCTGTCGTTGTTGGCTGTGCTTATGTGAAACTTCCACTTTTTCAGTTTTCATTAACTAGAAAATAGCTGAAACCAACTTATTTATCATATTTAAGAAACTACAGACAATGACTGACTCTCCTCTTGGTAAGTCAGTTTGCTTAGTGCAGATGAATTTGGTAGTAAATACATCCTACCATGAGCTACCATGATGGCAAAAACACTAGCTCAACTCAAATAATACATCACTAGTTCAAGCACTTTAACAAGCGTTTGGACATCACAGTGTTAAACTAAGTTTTAATTGTATCAATTATATGAAATTATAAACAACGTTATTATTACTTTATTTTGAATTGATGAATGAATTACATTAAGTTGGCAATAGAGGTGCAACAAAAGAGACGACACAGCCATGCCTCTTACAGCCTTCTCTTGCACTGAGTCAGTATTACACTAGCTGACAGCAGTGGATCACTGGAGCTAAATATCAACATAAAATTTGTCAGTAATCTGGATTTTCCAGCGTCACTACCTCGTGACTTCTTGGCACCTCTCAAATGAAGTTTTGTGTTGAACAATATCAGGAAAACTGCCCGACAAAGCAAATCAGAATCAGCAATCAGCTTAAATGAGCACATTGCTAATCTAAGCAGGCCCAGTAGTAAACACAGACACTGACAAAATAAAGCAGTTAGTAAAACACGTTCCACTGTTTTTCTTTGTCAGTTACACAGATATAGAGATTTATGGCTGATGAGCCCCAATGAAAAACACAACAGTTTTTCAGTATCATTAAAAAGGATTTATTCAAAGAAAACACGTTGGAATGGAAAGCATCTCTCTGGTCTATGAGTGTGTTTTCTTCATTAGTTCTGTTACGATTATGTCATTTGCATTGGTAAGTTTTAAAAATGTTCATTATGTCTCATAACGAGACCAACCAGGTGTCACACTTTGTTTTTTATCACTTGTCCCATAAAGTTGAGTCTCACAAAAAACATATGCCTTATAAAGAAATGTGAATCTACCCTCCTCCCCAAAAAAGTAAATAAATAAAATAAGATATATTTGATCCTAAAATGGTCAGTGCCAAATGTATATAGTGCTACATTTTTTGTATTTGTTAAATAAATACTACAAAATCTACCTTTAATCATTAGCAATGTGTTCCACATTGTACTACACAAGCATGCTCCATTCCCCACAATTAGTTTCATGGGGTCCAGTCATAATACTCAAAGCAGTGCATGATGTTAGGTGAAATAATCAGCCTATACACGAATCATTACAACCAACTACACGTTTCTTTGTGGATTCCAACTGTACATAAAATATTTTTGTATTGAATATATAATTAGGGCTCCTATTTCTAAAGCAGTCCATGTATTTTGCAAAATGTGTAAGTTACTACATTTCGTATTTTGAAGAAAATGCACCTTCATTCACACATTTGCCTGTTTTTCTAACGCTATGATAAAACTGAGGATCGGGGGATTTGATCTGTAACGTAAAGATTCAGAACAGCAAATATTGAAGTGTTGTTGACTGGATAAAAGCTGGATTGCTGCTGGCTAACGTGGTTCAGCCTTTATGGACATTTATAAAAAATGTGAATTATAAATAAATGTTAAAATATCCAATTAAATCATTTTTACCTAGACGCCACAACAACACGATGCAGCTTCACAGACAAAACAGCAGCTGTTGGGATTCGTTTGCTGGTGTCTCCACATGTGTATGAGTGCGCACACACATTTCAAAGAGATGCAAAACAGGCAGAAAGTCCCAGTGAACCAATTTTGAACCTGTTCTGGTGACACGTGGAGACAAATCTGCGCAAACGGTTTCCAGCACACTGCTCTGCATTTTCAAATGTTTTCTCCCATCTCATGCATTTGAAGATTTCATGACAGAGTTTATGCCATATTGCACTTATGTTTGGCTACATCAATGTCTAATTCACAGATGAAGGAATGTTGGCATCAGTCGGCATGAATGTACCAGCGCTCGTCTTGTTTGGGCTTAGCAGAGAACAAAGAAAACAATCAGAGGTGTGATTGAGCTCGGTTAAGAAGTAGCTCTAATTTTGTGTCATGCATACTTTGGAAAATAGGGTGAAATTGCAACTCACACCCTCTATTAGAGTCACTTCACACTGGAAATGTTTTCAAATCTTCACATCATAGGCAATAATGTTTTTACCTTAGACAGGTTAATTATATTCCTAAAAGTGTCATTCCATCCTGCTCACATTTTAATGCCTAACATATTACGAATGTTCAAATTTAGGGACCGTCTACACTGCTTTATTGTGCATGCTTTGTCCATGTGTGAATAGCTCATACCAACCTGTGTCTGCGTGAGGCCCAGTTTGGCGGCCAGGTCGGCCCTCTCGGGCAAGGCGAGGTACTGGGTTTGCTGGAAGCGCTGGTTGAGAGCCTGTAGCTGCAGGCTGGAGTAGATGGTCCGAGGCTTCCTGATCTTTTTCCCTTTTCCATTGAGCCTCACTTCTCCATTTTCTATCACCGCTGTGGGCTTCTCATGCTCTGTGTTAGAAGGGAGGACAGAAGGACGGTGTTCAGAAAAATGTTAACAGTGGGATTTCAAGCTGGGCTCTTCTATGTCACAAAAAGACTGTAGAAAATCATTTTAACATTTAAATGATTACGAGATATAAAATATTCATGTGTGAACACTGAAAATTGATGTTGGACAAAAAAAGTGGTTTATACTATAATGTTTTTGACATAAATTCTTTTTTAACCATTTATTATATTAGAAATTGTACAAAAAGTATAAATAACACTGAAAAGTATTTTGTGAAAACTGTCCCAACATCTACAATTCAAAGATAAAAAAAGAAATCTCTACATGTGTTGATTAAAAAATTGGCATTCAAAGATTTTGGATTCAAAATACTAACAACAATTAATAATAAGCTCCCCTCTAAAATTGGATGGTGCTGTTAAAAATGGATATAGCGCAGAAGCAGTAGTTAACTTCACCCAGTACTCAAGGCTAGAAAAATCCAGGAACCTGAAGTAACACTGGAGGAAAATAACCCGCTGATACTGGCTAAAACTACTACAGCTACAGTAAATCAACCCACAGCAGCTCATTTTTACCCAGTGATATTATGTAATGATTAAAGATCAGGTAGCGTCACAACTATGACATGTGCAATGATAGTGAGTGGTGGTCCTTTTCAAACCATGTTGACTTACAGTTATCCAGACATCAAAGCAGCTCAGCTTTTCTTTGTGTTTTTTGTATTTGTGTATTTTTTTCAGGAAAGCTATATTGTGCGTACGTACACCCCCTCTGATCTTTGTTATGACATGAGCTCACAGCTTGCAGTGGCAGGAAAGAACAGTTGTAGAAAAGCCAAGGCCCCACAAGATGCTTGCATTCTGTATCTGAGCTACGCTCTGAGCTGACGCGCAGCAACACCGGGGGACAGAAGCACAGTGGGTGCTTAGAAACGACCTGACAGGGGAAGGTTTCTTTTAGAAAGAAAACGCGCTAGTGTGTAAAACACTTATTAGCTCAATCTGGCTCACATATCCATATATAATAAAACGTATATGTATGTTTTTAAGGTGTGACCCTTGTTCCAAGAAACTGGACATTTCATAAAGGTGACCAAAGTGTCCAAAAAGAACTCCATGTCAACAAGCCCTGCAGAGTCCCTCACAGACCAAGATTTGTACAACACAGTTAACGTGTAAAGTGATGTTTAACTTGTATGTATTGGGTGAGTTAGAGCGTGGTGTAAAACTCCAACAGCAAAAGTCCAAGAAGACAGATTTTGGGTGAGCACCAATGAAAATCTGTCGTATTTATTTGTGTTTTTGTAACTGATCATTTTCCCTGCCACTGATTCCAAATCTGCTTTAAAAATGTATAAACTGCAGTTGCTGTGAAGGATTGTGAAATGGGCCTTGAGCTGATCCATCTGTTCGTCTGTCGATGCGCATTTACAGAAGCAGAATTTATTTATAAAACCAGTCGAGTAAACCTGATGAAAGTACTGCGTCATGTTCACCTGCGTCATGTTTATGGAGAACTTTTTTTTCTTTTTGAGAAAACATAAAAACATTGTGTACTTTTTCAGAATTTTATTTTCATTTTTTAAGCTGAATATATGCTGAAATGACCGTAAATACTGCATGTGAGGCAAGGACATTTTCAGTATAGACAAAAAAAATAATCCTATGTAAAGATTTAGTTTAAATGAACGTGTTTTTTATGTAATAGTAAATTCTTTAAATAATAATGATGAAAATAAAAATATAAAATTAAGAGCAAATTTTTTTTTTAAAAAGTGAAAATGTGAAAGAAAAGTGATCTGCACTGGGATATTATTTAAAACAAAAGAAACAGTCGTAATCGTCCCGGTATCTGTTAACTGCTCCTGCTGCCAAATTCTGACGAGACGTTTTCATCTTACGTGGAGTTTTATTTTTATTGGCGTTTATTGTTTTTTTCGTAGCTTTAATCTGTCATATTACACAAAATAACTGCACGTCTTTGTCAATGAAGCAAAGACATAAATAAGAATATGAAGTAAATGTATCAGGTTTTTCCCTTTGGGTTGGATTTTAGTTTTGTTACACTTTGAAAAAAAAAAGCTCAAATCTATAAAACACTTTTTTTTCGTTTAAAATGACATTTTACTTTAATTTCGTCCATTTCGTATTTAGTTAATTCTGTTTATTGTGGTAGTGTGATAAGTCAGATCACAGGCTTTGGTGTCTGCTCAGAGGGAAACGTGACGGCTAATATTTGGAGCATGAGGATGAGGCTTTGGGTTTTGGTGGGGAGCGCGGGACACCACAGGGCCTGTGCCGGAGAGTCACACAGTCTGCGCAGGCCTTAAACACATCTCCCGGCCAACCCCAAAATACGCTAAACACAACGCTGTGGCCGACCTGTGTGTGGATCCAATTATTGCGTTCCGCTGCGGCTTATTTTCATGTTTCTGTAGACCCACTTCAAGAATTTTAATGGTCCGAGTTCATCCGCTGTGATTATCCTTATTAGTTTTGCATGTTTTATTCTTTTAATGTCCTCTGTGATTAATTTCAGACTGAATTACTATTAAAAATGACACATCGAACTATTAATAATGTATTTTAGCTTGTTGTCGGATTTATTTATTTATGGCATCTTTCAGCACATTTAAACTGACAAATAAATTAAACTAAAATCCCACGAACATATTTAAAGACCAAAGTGTAGAAACAAGGAAATGAGCAAACATTTATTCATTTCTGTGCGTAAACCTACCCGCATCGTCCAGTCTGGTGTGTCCGAGCGCGCCGCTGTGACCACCGTGCTGATAAGGCAGGTAGGCACCGGGGTGATGCGCGCTCACTGGACTGTGGTAGGGTGGGTATCCCAGCGGGCGACCGTAAGAGGAAGCCCCGGAGGAGAAGGGCCCATCGTGCTGCGAGGGTCCGACAGCGTGCAGTCCGTGGACCGGATAATGGTTGTGGGATAAGCCTGGCGAAGGTTGTTGATGTCCAGGGTGTCCAGGGTAGCTGTGTCCACCGAACTCCAAAAACGCGGATTTGGACGGATCGGACGTTACTAAAGTGTCTGATATGGAGCTCATAGTCATCATTGGGGAGAGGGGCAGCGATGTGCAGGGGAGAGAGGACGACGGGTCGGCTATGACCTACAGATGAGGGTCATGATAAGGCAACTGGTTTAAAAAGAAACAAGAAAAACACCCCACAAGAAAACAGAAGACTTTAAGAAGCAGCTCTTTAAAAACAAAGCGTCTCTGTATTCCCGTGGAGTGACTTTAGGTGGGTCTGCCCTCCGCTACATCCCAGCTGAAAGCTCCACAAACATCACGCTCAGTGTTTAAAAGCATTAAGTCCAACAGTAGAAGACTGGACGAATGGCAGGGAAACACGCAGACCAACAGGGGAAGTCAGCGAACAGAGAAAACAAAACAGGAACTCTTAACCAAGCAGCAGGTTTAATTACGAATATCCTTCGACGTCCTCCTACTCTCGGGCCAAAACAACCAGGTTCCCGCTCGATTCCCCGTTTGTTGTAAAGAGACTCCTGGCAGCGGAGAGAACTGGAGAGTGTTCCGAACCTGAGAGCGCACTGCGCGTCTGCTCTGACCCCCTCTCTGCCTCCATTTGGCACAAGCAGCGCGCTCATTGGCTGCAGGGCTTAACCGTGTCACACAAATCACAACCGGCAGCGGCGGGGCAGCCGGCTCTTCCCGGAGCTTGTGGCGGAGAGAGGGCCTTAAGAATGCCGAAAGAAGCCTTCAAGTTAAGAACGGCCATTAAAACATTTTTCCGCAAGTGTGACAACATGTACAAAAATAAATAAATAAAAAACTGCAGACATATTTTCCTTTCATGAGGTCAACAACTGCTTGGATCACAACAGTTTAACGAAGGCATTTTATTAATACTGACTGACGAGCTTATTTTTGGGTTGATGTGTATTTATTACTGTGAAAACGATTCGCTTCTTTAATCTGCGAGGACGTAAATGTCCTCTGGTGTTTAACGGAATTGGTGCTAAACTTTTTAAAGTACATTGTATTAACAGGAATTTATTGTACAGGATGTTCGAACCCTCTGGCAGAAATAACAATAAAATGTATACATAACCTATTTTAAAGTCATTAGTAATTCTGAGAGCAGCAGACAGATCGCCTCATTAAACTCCTTCCCAAAATAAAATTCTTCCTGTTTGCCAGAAAGCCAAATAAGGCGGATGAGGATGATTGATATTTATAAGATGCTGGCGAAAAGTTGGTGTTTTTAAATGTTTTTATTTTATAATATTTTTTATTAAACACACTGTCAGAGCAAAAAAAAAGTTCTCAAGTTATTGCTCTATTTCTTTCATTTTCATTTAAGCAAAACGTTAATGTAGAAACGACACACACACACACACACACACACACACACACACACACACACACACACACACACACACACACACACACACACACACACACACACACACACACACACACACACTGACTGCGGCCCCACACCTGGAGGACAATCATAACAAACACTGCCCTTCCAGAGAAACTCAAAACTTGTGATTTTGGCAGAGCAGAAGCTCGGACACTGTAATTTCGCTGAAGTCACGGTCATTATGCTCATCTGCGGTGGAAATCCCGGACTGTGGGCATGCTGCTAATTAAACGAAAAGAAAAAAGTAGAATGACGTGAGATAAAGTCAGCAGGATCGTTCGATTGTGATCAAATTTTAAAAAAGGGGGAATTAAGCGTAATAATGGAAATTAAGACCTACTACTGTATCATGACGTATAATCACAAATTCCAGCTGTTTGCAAGCTCTGATACAACATGCTTTTAGGTTTGAATGAAATTTACTGATATATTGAGAATCATCACTGTATTGATTACATTCTCTTATGATGCAGAAATGAAAGGAAGCCCACGAAGTGTCAGTGATGACAGTACTGGTAATAACAGTGATGTGTCAGCTAAGGTATTTTAAGTAGCTGATTACTCAGGTCATTTGGAGCGCTTCTTATTTGTAAAGGCAGGTTTATAGGGCAGGGACATTACAGGAGAACAATGGTCTTTATTGGGGTTCTAAACATTTTGACTTTGCGCTAATCCCAGCTTTACTGAAAAGTTAAATTTAAATAATCATTTTGAAATCATCAAACTATTTATTGTGTGTTGTGTCTCTATTTTGACACTCAGGAGGTGGAGCAGGAACAAATGTTTTCAGATGATCTCAGTTGCACAGATTACTTACAGTACATTCATATGTGTATTATAAACATTTCATTTTTGATGCGGCCCCACTACTCTCTTTGAGTTTGGAGTTAGGCCATATTAAATGATTCCAGAGGAAGTACTTGGATATTTTACAGCACTCATATATGAGAAGTAGATGTTTCGCAACATCTGAGGCTCAACATTTGAAACATTGTGTAAAAATATTATTATTGGTGAGCTGAGTTTTGGTGAGTTTTTCAAAAGTCCAACACTTTTCTAAAGGAATGGGTTTCTACAGGTGTCACATAAATACTGTAAAATGAAGTAAAATGTAAAACATTTCCTACTGAATTTAATATAGACTAAAAAGTAGCATAAAATTAAAATACTCAAGTAAAGAATTAATGTATGTTAAGTAAATTTACTGGGTTACCGCCTGTGTATACTTTCATTTTGCCCTCCCAAAGCCTCTGTCTCCAAGACAACCAACATATTATTGGCAAAAATATAGGTCGTTATCTGAACCTTTAAGTCAGGTTGAAATATTGACTGTTACTGTAACAGGCTGATCAATATGCTGACAATGACAAACTTTCAGATACGTCTCCATCAGTCTGAAAAACAAAGGCCATTTGTTAAAGCAGCTAACAGTCGTGTGAAAGTGTGTGCTAGTACTGGCAGCTTTACACAGTGAGGATGTTGCACACACTGAACTTGGAAACTGGAGCTTTCTAATGTGTTAACATCACAAAACACATTTTACCTGATCGTTTTCCCAACTTTAATCAAAATTAAGAGAAAGCGACAGTAAAGTGAACCGTAAAAGTTGACTTGAAGTCAAGGCTCCAGGTTTATACTTTGGCTGTGACTTGCCTTCCTCCAAATGTCGACTCATCTGCCTTTTTGTGTGCTTTACACCTTTGTGTATTTAGGGAGATATCAACATAAATGTCTCAAGATAATTAAACAAAACAAAACAAAAAAACAGGATCAGAACAAGATGATTCATTTGGTATAAGCAATGTTTTAATGTGTCTTTTTTATTTGAATGCCAATACAAATATTAATAAAACAAATCTAATCAAATATATCTGTTCTAAGATAACAATATTTAGATTTCTTTGTAAGTAGCCTTAAAATATAATGAGTATAAGTTGCAAAAACGAGCTTCACCTCGAGCAGCTACTGCAGTAAACACAACAGTGTAGTACATCTGCCAGGTCTCTCTTGAAAATGAGATTTTTTACCTGGATAAATAAAGGACTAATAACAATCATGGGCACATGACATTTTCCTTGCTAAAATATACTTCAGCTGGCTGAT
Source organism: Rhamphochromis sp. 'chilingali' (assembly GCF_963969265.1). Classification (NCBI taxonomy): domain Eukaryota; kingdom Metazoa; phylum Chordata; class Actinopteri; order Cichliformes; family Cichlidae; genus Rhamphochromis; species Rhamphochromis sp. 'chilingali'. The sequence goes on along the minus strand of NC_137942.1, from coordinate 32,367,086 downwards.
AAAACTTAGGTCCTTCTATGGAGTTTAAAATGCTAGAATATCTTGTTTAATACAGTAGATTTACTGACACTGATTCTCTGACGTAACACTTAACAGTTAAAGAACTAGAGAATTAGAACGATACCGATAAAAACAATTGAATTCATTTTCTTTTATTGGAAGTTTTTTGTGATACCAATAAAGTTGGCTGAATTGAATGTGAAACATGAACCAACAAATATCAAATAATGTTGTTGAAAAGCTCCCATTAGAATGAAACTGTACTGTTTTGACAATATAGCCTTTGCCGTGCCAGCTGGAAAACGCAATAATTTGAAGGTACTGCAGACAAATACAGAAAGACAGTAAAGAGGAGGAGGAGAGAATGCATCCAACTGAGAGATGTCTTGGCATGTATCTTTCTCTTTTCTCTTCTACTGCCTCTAGGATCCGGCTTATTATACCAACAGGCTGATATGTGGAGACTTATTACACATCCCAGCCTGTGCTCCAGCTTTCATCTACAGCCAACATTCCTCCCTTCCCTGATTTCACCTCTCCGAGCACCACGCACACCCACCTTCGCTGTGTCAATGCTGTTATTTAGTCGTACAGTCTTGCTAAGTCGTCAAATTTTCTTTCTTTCTTCTTCTTCTTTTTTCTTTGTAATGCAGACTCAAAGGAAAGGTAATGAGTTGCCAGGACTGGATAGAGGTGCAGTTATCCTTTAAAGTCAGTTGTGCAAGTCTGAAAGATAAAAGTTCTTTTAGTCATCTAGTTGATTTCAGTGGAAGTCTAATGAAAATTTTATCATGTAACCCAAAATTGAGCTATGCTTTATTCTGGCCACACTGTATACTATGAAGTAGATGTGAGATGAATTATAACTGATCTACTCTGCCTGCACCTTTTATTCAACAAATAAGACAGACCGATAACAGCTTTCAAGCACCCACATGGATTTGCTGGCCTGAAGGAAGGTAATTTGTCATCGATTGTCAGGGAGAGATGAGTTGCTGTCCGCCAGACAGACAGAGACTCAAATGAGGCAGCTTGTGGGGACATGAGCAGGTCAGTTTACCCCTTCAGGGAGAAAGAAAATCAAGATGAGTGAGATAAACTGACACTATTTTACTACAGCACATCTTCACATCGAAATACAAAAACTGATTGCTTATGACAGTCTGTGAGTGTTTTCAGATTCACAATACTAATACTTCTGTTGAGAGACTAAAATCAGCAACAAAATCACCACTGGAATATAAAGGGTGGGGTGGAACAAACACATGGCTTTCTTCCTGTGTGAGTAATCAGTTGTAGCCACTTGTGGGCAGCAAAATTTCAAACCAAAAATTTCCATACACTTTCCTCATGAAGTTAATCATTCTGTTTTCCCTGGACCAACATTACTATTCATTTGTAGTTCCAGTCGTCCGTTCACTTTCATTGTAATTGTGGTATGGTCTCCAGCAGCTGCTATAATACTGTAAGGCTTTTGGCATTATCCAAGAGAGGTCAAACATCCCAAAGCACACCACATCATTCAATTCAATTCAATTCAATTCAATTCAATTCAATTCAATTCAATTCAATTCAATTCAATTCAATTCAATTCAATTCAGTTCAATTCTTCTTCTTCTAAAATGCCCCTGATCGAGGTACATCTGTTGTTGAAATATGGCTATGTGACAGACAAGTTGTAGAAAAGCTAGAGGCACAGCACAAATGATGATCTAGTTTGAAATGTTGGGTTAAAACTCATGTAAAAGATGTTTACATGAGTGTAGCCCAGTGTTGGAAGTATTTTTCTTTTCAAAATAAGGTTGTCAGTCACTAGGCAGTACAGTCTTCTTGCTGCTTATAGGGTCTACATCACCTTGAGGCGACTGTTGTGATGATTTGACGCAGTATAAATAAAATTACATTGAATCGAATGCTTAGATAAGAACCAAGACTAACTATGTGCTTCCTATTAAGTGTGTACAAGGACAGTGCAAAGATACAAGTGGCATGGATTGTGTTTTTATGAAGAGTGGCTTTTAAAAAAGACTAAGCTTATTTCAGTTCAAGCACATTATTAATATATTTATATATTTAGCCAAATCTCATATTTTTTCAACTGCAAAACAGATGTGCCAAAAATGTTACACAAATGCCATTGTGTGCTGCTGGCATAGTTTGATGTGCTGTAGTGGCTGAGAAGTAGAAATGTAGAAACAGCTAGAACCAAGTTTGTTTCATTACACACTGGCTGTCCCCATTAAGTTGGTTTAAGATGACATCTTACTACCATGTCACTGTTTCAATGAAGAAACCAGAGATTCAATGGCAGAAATGGCTCAGCATATTTCTCATGCCCCCCTATTTCCTGCTTAAGGCATAGACTTCACCAGTTTAAAAATATCCTTCTCTCCTTTAAGTTTTATTTCTTTGAGTCTTTGCAAAATTATTTGTTTTCTTAACATCCACCAGACTAATTCAGAGTTACATTTTTATTTTGAACTTTGAACTTTCTGAATTTGTTTTTGGAAATTTTTAGCAGTTGTGAAGGTCTTTGACCTCTCATCCTAACAAGGCTGAAGAAGTCTATTGGATATTAGATGAAACATCTTACAAACAAGTCTAATTACCTTCTTTTTTAAAGCTCTCAAGATGAGCCGGATCACTGAGAACCCACAAGCATTCTCCACCATTGTCCTCATTTCTACACCGTGCCAAAAAAGTTAAAGGAATAATTTGAAAACACATCAGATCTCAATGGAAAAATGTCATGCTGAATATCCATACTCATACGGAGAGCGTCATGTGTTAGGAATGAAAGGATGTCATGTTGTTTGATGGAAATAAGAATGATCAACCTACAGAGGGCTGAATTCAAAGACAAACCAGAAATCATAGTGAAAAAAAAGTGGCATTCTGGTCTGTTTTGCTGAACTTTCATTGTATCAACTTAAAATGGTACTCCTGACTGTCAGCCCCCACCTGCTTCTAGAGGCATTCAAACCAGTGACCTGATGGAGGCCTATTGTAGCTCCAGCAGTGCTCATCCTGTTCCTCCTTGTACAAAGGAGCAAATACCGGTCTTGCTGGATGTATTCTCCTCCATGCTCTTGATGTCATATGTGATGTCACTGTCATGTGCCATCCTGGAGGAGAATGACTACCTGTGCAAACCTCTGTAGGGTCCAGGTATTTCCCTAATGCTACCAGTGGTGACAGTGATATTAGCAAAATTTAAAACTAGTCAGGAAATGATCAACTACCCAATCTCCTACTTAACTAACCAGATTAATATCCCAGGCGTTGCTTCACTCTGTTTAAGGCTAGGGGGTGGCTGTAGCTCAGGTGGTAGAGCAGGTCATCTACTGATCGGAAGGTTTGTGGTTCGATTCCTGGCTTCCCCTAGTCTGCATGCCAAGTATCCTTGGGCAAGATAGTAACCCCTAATTGCTCTTCAATGCATGCATCGGAGTATGAATGTATGTGAATGCTACTTAGAACAATGTGCTTGTGGGAATGGGTGAATGCACAAGTTGTGTAAAGCGCTTTGAGCTCAGAAGAGTAGAAAAGCGCTATATAAGAACCAGTCCATTTACCATTAAAAAGCATTCCCTTAATCTTTGCGAGCAGTGTTTACTACACTGTAATAACAACTTTTGAGTGTGATTATCTAGATATGTTTCAGCTTTTAAAAATTATTCTGCTTAAATTATTTTGTTCTTGCCAACGTATTTTGGATTTCAGCAACCATCAGAAAAAAAAAATCTGCTTAAAGGTCAATTTAGGGTCAGTTTTTACCAACTCCAAAAAACCAAGACTTGTGGGATCACTGCAGCTAGATTTTGGATGATGTTCATCATGCAACATACATTATTTAAAGGATGCTCTAATCTCCTGGGGCCTTCTATAACAGGGAACATTTAAAGCTTATGTAGACTTCATATCTTGGTGGAGTTGATTTGGCTGCAAAGAAAATATCAACAACGTTGGCAGGTATAGTGCTAAACTTTTAGTTCATCAGTTTAGGTACAATAGATGTCCAGTTTGAATTACAATTGTGATGCCATCATCGATAAGCCAATCATAAAGACGTATCAAGAAAAGACGTATTAGTGATTAGCGTGCTGAATGTTTGAGTAATTTTATCCTTTCATGCCGTGTGACTTCTTTAAAAGACTGTGAGAAAAAAAAGAGCTGGAACAGGACAAGCCTTAGCATTTTCCAATAAGTAAGTGTGAACACATCTCAGTGACACACAACACAAACGTACTTGTTAACAAGAGTTCACACATAATAGAGGCGTTTAACTGCATGTGCCTGTGTTACCCAGCAAGGTGAGGTGAGGCAAGGGGTAAGGTAGACGGTGCCTGCGTATCTTTTCTGCTAAGACTGTAATTATGGCATGCCATTATGGAGTGCAGAACAAAGGCGAGCCCTGCAGCTCTGCAGCAGCCGGAGAGCTGGGGATGTACTGCCGCCTCTATTCACACTGCAGTTAATAACAATACTCCTGAATGCACTGCAGACAGCCCGGCGTCAACCCTCCCACGTGTGTCTCCTTAGGTGTGTGTGTGTATGAGAGACTGGAAAGGGGGGATGCCGTGTGTGAGACAAGGAAAGAGAAAGAGAGACTGTGATGGGTTTGCATGTTTGTACATTGCGTAGGTTGCACATGTATACAAGAGAGTTTGAAGAAGGGTCAAGGTTTCAAGCACACCTGCATGTATCTGCTACTGTGACCATCCAGGTATGGTTTACTGAGCCAGGCTCACCATCGTGATAAACAGAGATAAAAAGGATACATCTCCTTTGTTCAGGTGTGCCAGGGTGGCTGTATGTTTAGTGTGTATTTTGTTGCTGAGTAAGAGGTGGAATGGGTGGCCAATAGATCATTTTCACAGCAGATGTTTTGACTTGTTGTTGCAGAAAAAGAACAGGTGTTCCTGATAACATTAAGGTAACTCTTGTCTTTGCAGGAGTTCCAGTAACTCATGATGGTGTCACAGCGTACAAGAGTGTATAACATGATGATCATAAAACTGAAGCATGTAAAGCCACCATTATTCATCTATAACTGTGCTTTTGCTATTATCACATGTCAGAAAGGCTTAAGAGTATTCTTGAGAGATGAAGCTGTCTGTAAGGGGTACTCCCTACAAACACATTCATAATGGCAATGTTGCATTAGTTAGAATTTGGCAAAATGTAACATAACTGGTGACATGTGGTTACAGATTTTTATTGTATATTATCTCATTTGATCACTTTTGCTCCAAGTGATCATTCCATCATAACGGTATAGATATGGAGGAATAAAAAGGGGCACATCAATTCAATTCAATTTAGGTCTATTTTTATATATAGTGCCACAACTCAAGTTAAGTTGAAGGTAAGACAACAACAATAATAAAATAATAATACAGAGAAAACCCCAGCAATTAGACGGCCCCTATGAGCCACCACTTGGCAGCTGTGGGAAGGAAAAACTCCCTTTTAACAGGAAGAAACCTCAGGGAGGTTGCACTGCTAACTGTTTAAGACAACTGCTTGTTGTTGTCTAAATTTTGTATGACCAACTGAAGTGCCAAAAATTAATTGGAAATATGACCTCATTATTTGAAACTTTGGCTACGTGTTGTGTTAATATCTCTAACAGTAACAGTGTATTTAGCAACATATCATATATAATAACAAAGTATCAACCACAGTGGCACAGAAGTTTCAATAGTTACATTTTACTTGCAGTACAGCATTTCCACAATGCTGCATTGTTTTGTTTACTTAAGCAGAGGAACCTCTTTCACCACTGGTTGTCACATTTAATTACACTGACTGTGATTTGGGTGCTGCCATAATGCTTCCTCATGCACTGTAGAGTGAATGGAGAGAGTTGAGCTCTCCAGCTAAAGAGGGACAGACTGACACAATACACAGTTGAATATTGTTATGGTTGGCATATGGCACATTGTTTATATGTGTTTTGCATATTGTTAAAAAGTACTTTCACAATTCACTCCGGTCACACAACAAACCTGTGTGCTGTTTTTTTTGCGTACTGTAAACATGATGTTGACACTGAAAGAAGTTATCATAAAATTTCAGAACACAGCAGTGAACCAAAGGAATACAGAATATGTTTAACCATCCAAGTATGTTTTTACTAGACGTTTCACCTAAACCACAGCAACAACAGCCCAGAAAAAAGATCTGCTAGAAATCTGCCAACCGCATGAGCTTACATTAAAACTTTCAAAGACATCATCATTATGACAAAATTTAAAGTGAAAACCCTGTGAGGGATTAGATACTATTACCGAGGGTTTACTTTGTATAGCTGATACTCTGTTTAGATAGCCGGTTAAATTCTTCTGGCATTTAATCCCGTAGAATTGAAACATGAGCTGATGGTGTTCAGGTGCCAAAACAAGTAAGGGCAGTTTGCAGCGTGAGAAATCCATTCCATCTTGTCAAGTCAAACATTTAGACTCTCCATTTAATTAGAATTTACAGTCTACTGTGTACAAAGCCAAAACCTCTACAGTAAGAAAGAAATCCATGATATTTAGCAAAGTCAGTACTGTGACATTACAGTTACTGTACCAAATTTTCATTTGGACTTTCTGAAACAGTTTGACCATTCAATGAACTTAACAGTGCAGACAAAAAAGAATAAAAAAAATACTGATGAAAGAACATATGATAACAGCCTCAGCAGCTGTGTTCTCAGATCTTGCCCCTATCCCCCAGCTGACCCCCGGGTATTTAGGAACCAATTTAAACTAGTCTACTAAGAGTGTTTCTGAGGGAAAGCATGTCTTAATTGACAAATGGACCAGATGCAGGGACTCTTTCACAGAGAAAAGCAGACTTTTCTGATGAACAGCCAACTTTTAACTGCTAGAAGAGCTGTGTGTTGAGCCGAGTAGCCACAGTTCATCTGTAGCATTAGCCTTACATTAAAAATTGTGGGTAGCTGTATAAAATGGAAATATAAACAAAATTATGTGATTTTCAAATCATTTGGATTTATGATTCATTTAAGTTGACAATTCAAATTCAATTTCAAATGAGCTGAGAAAGCAAAGGACTTGAAGATTTATGTAAAGCTAAAAATGTGAAACATTTCAGGGTTAAGATGAGTAATAACATGATTGGGTAAAACAAGAACATTCCACAGTGGACGAGTCAATTTACAAGTATCATTCTTCAAAGTAAACATTTCAAAGATTTGAGACATTTCATAATAACAGATTCAGAGAATCCAGACAATTTACTGTACGAATGACAGCAATATCAGGAAGAAGGAACACGAGAAGCTGGAGAAATACCAAGGGCTCAGAGAAGAGCTCGAGAGGATGTGGAGGGTGAAGGTAACGGTGGTCCCCGTGGTAATCGGAGCACTAGGTGCGGTGACTCCCAAGCTAGGCGAGTGGCTCCAGCAGATCCCGGGAATAACATCGGAGATCTCTGTCCAGAAGAGCGCAGTCCTGGGAACAGCTAAGATACTGCGCAGGACCCTCAAGCTCCCAGGCCTCTGGTAGAGGACCCGAGCTTGAAGGATAAACCGCCCGCAGGGGCGTGCTGGGTGTTTTTTAAAATTATATATATATATTAGGGGTGCAACGATACTCGTATCGATATTGAACCATTCGATACAGTGCGGTACGCATATGTATCGAACAATACAAAATTTTTAATTTATTTTATCGACTTTCCTTCTGACGATGCTGTCTGTGTTGAGCGCTCAGTGGATCTGCGCTCGACAGTGCAGCCTAGGCGGATTAGTCAAATGCAGATTCACTGAGCGCAGGGCAAGCTAGCCAGACAGAAGTTAAGCTCTCGTTGCAAGTCCGGAGGTCCCATTTTGACCTCCGGACTTCCAGGCCATATTCGGCACAGATGTTCCTGTACACTATGCCGGCCACTTGGTTATGGCGTTCCATGTATGCCTTGTCTGCTAGCATCTTACACCCTGCTGTTATGTGCTGGATTGTCTCTGGGGCATCTTTACACAACCTGGGGTCTTGCCTGGTGTGATAGACCCCAGCCTCTATGGATCTTGTGCTCAGAGCTTGTACCTGTGCTGTCATGATTAGTGCCTCTGTGCTGTCTTTCATCCAGCTTTGTCCAGCCACTGGTAGGATTTCTGGGTATCAGCCACCTCCGCTATCTGCCGGTGGCACATACCGTGCAGGGGCCTGTCCTTCCATAATGGTTCAAGAAAATAGATTTATTAATCACATGGGACAATAAGGACTACAAGCTAGCTGGGGAAACCAATGAGCATTGGTATGTAGGAGAGTAAACGCAATAACTAAACTAAGCTAAAACAGACCTTTGATGGTCTGTCCCCTGGACCTGTCAAATAATCCAAGAAGACGCTAATATTAAAAAAGATCATAGCAAAACTCCAATTACTTTAAAACTTGAATACATGAAACATTCTTAGTCCTGGCTCTCCACATATTAACACTTGGTGAGGGCAGCTTCTAGTGTGATGCTTTGACTTCACTAGAAATAGATGTAAAACCCAACATTTGATCAAAAAATACTGATTGAAATTGTCTGTAAGTATCTTTATGTGAAGAGAATTTAATGATTACACATTAGTCAACAAAATACTTTTGACGTTTTCCATTGTGCACGAGTCCATGTTTGTGCTCGTATCACTCAGAAAAAGTTGCCTGTAATTTACCTCGGTTAAACTGCTTTATCACTTCAAAATGAAATACCTCATGATCATAATTATCACTTTTTTGAAGAGGTACTGGGAACAAAGCCAGAACCGTTTGTTAATACAGAAACCCTCAGGCCGGCCTGTATTTACTGTTTTTCTTAATGACACTTCAGTCGACTCGGTGGTAAGTCCGTATATGTTAACATATGTGGTTCAAATCTGAGTCTCCACAACTGGGTGTACAAATGTGAGACCACAAGTAAAGAAAATGTCACATACATTTTGAATCTTGTTAAAAAATCTCATTGAAAAGTCCAATATTCTTGGTGTGTGTTGAGGTGTGTTTGGGCATTTTGAATCCTCCTCTGTAAAAATGCAAATCAGAGAAAATAGGCAGTTGCTTTCACTGGGGCAGAAAGAAAATTCAGGAAACAGACTCAAACCTTTTGTGAAACTTTTATCGAGACATCCACAGTGAAATGCTGGTAGTTCTTTGTCCAAATCAAATGTTTCATCACGTTTTCCCTCTGAGGAAATGGTTTAGAGATGCTATTTGTTCTTTAGCTTTACAAGTTTTAATCGCCTGATTTTTTTTTTTACTAATCTTCCTTGGGATAATTTGTTTAAAGAGCCTTTAATTCCTCAGTGGGAACCTTGAATCTTATTCTGCTTCAGGTGCAACAGCACCAGTTTCCACATGAGACAGCAGTGTGTGAGCTGCTATCATGTATGCTTTGGAGAGTATTCTGCCCTCACTGCTACACTGGATACAGTTATGCAGATAGATAAACTCCTCGACAACTGACAGGTGTATCGTCCCTTTTATTGACGCTGCCTTCAATTATCAACAGAGTGAAACTACAAACAGAAGAAATAAGCAATATTCAGCCTATATATTCACACGATAATGCAAATCAGTTGGCTAAACTAGCTAACATTGGAAAGAAAGTAAATCTGAATACAGTACACCTTTAACCATAAAAGTGCATAAATAATAGCAAATATAGTTGCATTAACTCTTGTTCAACTTAAATACTCACAAGCGATGCTTTCTGTAAAACAACGAAGAGGATGGATGCAGATGTTTATCTGAACAACATGCTGAGTCAGTCTTTTCTCAAAGTGTGCTGCATTACTAACTCTACAGCTAATAACAAACAAATCTTGGCATGAAAGAACTGTAGCGACTCTTGCTGGTGGGAAGAAGAACTACACCAGCACACTCCCCGTCTGACATCTATTGGATGTCATCACCATCTTTAAGGATCAATGTCTCTATTAGTATTTCGCAGCAGGAGTACAGTCTCTGTCACTGGTCTTAAGAAGGTTTTAGATATTCCTCCAGAAGTGACCTTTACCTCAATCTTTCTGACATGTCCGTCTTGGCTAGGAAAGGTCTCAACAACCACCCCCATGGGCCAGTGGTTTCTTTTAGCTCGACTGTCCTTTAGAAGAACTAGATCTCCCTTTTGAAGGTTTTGACTCACAGATTGCCATTTACTTCGCTCTTGGAGTGTCGGCAGGTACTGTGTTTTCCAACGGTGCCAGAAGACATTTGAAAGATGTTGCACTTGTCTCCATTGGCGTCCGAACATATCTTTATTGTCAAAGTGTCCGGGTGGTGTAGGTGGTAATCCAGTTTTCTGCGAAAGGAGGGTAGCAGGCGTAAGAAGAAGGGGGCAATCTGGATCTGATGAGACTGGTAGTAGCGGTCGAGAGTTTACAATAGCGGTTACCTCTGCTAGAAGGGTAACGAGAACCTCATGGGTCAACAGGCAAACTGAGTTGACAGTTAGCATAGAGTCCAGTATGCGCTTCACGATGCCGATCATGCGCTCCCAACTTCCTCCCATATGAGAACTATGAGGAGGGTTGAAGATCCATGTGCATTCAGTCTTGGATAAAAAGTCTTGAATTTCCTGGTTGCCGCAGTGTTTTGAAGTTATTCCGAGCTCCTTGCACGCTCCCAGAAAGTTGGTCCCACAGTCGGACCTCAGCTGCTTTACTGGTCCTCGGATAGAGATGAATCGTCTCAGAGCATTGATAAAACTAGACGACTCCATCGTCTCGATGACCTCAACATGAATGGCCCTGATGCCCAAGCAGGTGAAGATGACGGCCCAGCGTTTGCTGCTAGCAAGGCCTCCTCTTGTTCTCCGAGAGCTTATTGTCCACGGTCCAAAGACGTCAACTCCGACGTAAGTGAACGGGGGGCAGACTGTCACACGATCGATGGGTAAGTCTAACATTTTTTGCGTTTCTGTGTTCCACCTGAGCTTGCGGCAAATTACACAGTGGTGGATGACTGAACTGATGCTCCGTTTCCCACCAACAATCCAGAAGCCAGCGGATCTCATGGCTCCCTCTGTGAAATGGCGCCCCTGGTGCTGCACCTGTTGGTGGTAGTGTCGGATTAGTAAAGTAGTTAAATGGTGGTTGCCTGGGATGATAATGGGGTGTGCTTCGTCGCTTTCCATGCTGGCTTGTGAAAGGCGACCACCAACCCTGAGACAGTCTGCATTGTCTTTGAAAGGAGAGAGTTTTCTGAGAAGGCTCTGTTTTGGAATGTCTTTTTGGGCTTGAAGACATGTGAAGATGTCAGGGTAAACCTCGTGTTGAAGACCACTCAGAACAACGCTCTTTGCCTTACTGTAATCTTCTGGACTAAGACTTTTGCAGATATGCCAGCCATGACACCCTTTTGGGGGAGTGCTGTTCCTGTAACACCTTGCAATATGAATGAGCCTTGCTATTGCTCTCAACAGTGACCCCCAAGTAGAGAAAGACGCAAATCGTCTCGTTTCGAGGAAAGAAGCCACGACATTGGTTGAAAGTGATGTCACTGTTGGACGGATCTCAGGATCTGATTCAGGATTGACTAGTTCAAAGGTATGTTTAGTCACTTCAGGAGTTGCTCTCAGTAGGTAATCTGGTCCTTTGAGCCATGTGCTTGATGAGAGTGCACTAGCTGGGATTGATCTTGAAGCTATGTTGGCCGGGTTAAGCTCTGTTGGAACGCAGTTCCACTGCTCTGGGTTGGACGATTTTCGAATCCTCTGTACGCGATTGCATACATAGACGTAGAATCGTCTGGATTCATTCTGTATGTATCCAAGTACCACTCTGCTGTCTGTGAAAAATCTTGTAGAATGGAAGGGAACATCAATTTCCTCTGTGATAATGTCAGCAATCTCGACAGCAAGAACAGCTGCACATAGCTCGAGCCTGGGGATTGTTATTTCTTGCTGCGGTGTGAGTTTTGCTTTGCCAAACATGAATCCCAGTTCATTGTTGCCTTCTGAGTCTGTTAGCTTGACATAGGCTACTGCAGCGATTGCTTTTGTAGACGCGTCACAGAATATACAGAGCTCCCTTTTTTCTGCACCATTGAAGGATATAGAGGTGTACATTCTCGGTATTCTGACTTCTTCGAGAAGTTTCAGGGACTCTTTCCATGCACTCCACTCTTGGAGCAACTTTTCTGGGAGTGGATCATCCCATTGACATATGTCTGTGGAAAGTTCTCTAAGGAGAGCTCTGCCTTTGATGCTGACCGGAGCTGCAAACCCGAGAGGGTCAAACAGACTGTTGACAACTGAAAGTACCCCTCTGCGGGTATAGGGCTTCTCAGCAGTGGACACTTGAAACGTGAATTTGTCTGTTGCAATGTCCCAGCTTATTCCAAGGCTTCTTTGCATAGGTGGAATGTCAGCTCCTAGGTCGAGGTCTTTTAGACCTTTGGCTAGATCGTTTTTGTGGAATGCCTTCATTACGTCCATGTCATTGGATGCAATCTTGTGTAGCCTCAGATTAGATGAAGCCATAGTGTCTTGAGCGTTTTGCATAACAACAATGGCATCAGTACTTGATTGGAAGGAGGCAAGACAATCATCTACGTAAAAATGTCGTTCCACCAGATGTTGTGTAGTGATGTCTTGCTTGTCTCGGTCCTCTGATGCCCTTCTGAGTCCGTAAGTTGCAACCGCGGGCGACGGGCTGTTGCCAAAGACATGTACAGTCATTCTGTATTCCACGATCGGTTGATCCATGTCATTGTTTTGGTGCCAGAGGAATCTCAAAAAGTTCCGGTGGTCCTCCCTGACCACGAAGCAATGGAACATTTGTTTGATATCGGCTGTGACTGCCACCTTTTCTTCACGGAGTCGCATCAACACACCCAACAAGCTATTGTTGAGGTTGGGCCCAGTAAGAAGAACATCGTTGAGGGATACTCCATTGTGTTGTGCGCTTGAGTCGAAGACAATGCGTATTTGTTCCGGTTTGCGCGGGTGGTACACGCCGAAGAAGGGGAGGTACCAGCACTCTTCTTCTTTAGTGAGTGGTGGCGCTATCTCAGCGTGGCCATTGTCAAACAAAGTTTGCATAAAGTCTGTAAACTGACCTTTTACCTGAGGGCGTTTGTTCAGCATGTGGCGTACCGATGTAAGGCGTTGCATAGCCTGCCGCTTATTGTTCGGCAGCCGTGGCCTGGGTGAACGAAAAGGTAGTGGCGCGACCCAACTGTTAGCACTGTCCTGGTAGACTTCCTTATCCATTATCTGTAAAAAGGCCCTTTCCTCCTGTGAGTAGCCGAGGCTCTCGTCCAAACTTGTTTGTTTGAAAACTGTTTCTCCAATCGAAGAGTGCTTTCTTCGCATTGGGGTGTTGACCTTGTTGTAGCCTTGCGAGTTGAAACTTTCCTTTACCTGAATGGCATTTTTGCATGGAAGGAAGTGACTTGGACGACCATTGTCTAAGATGTTCGTTTTGAAAATGTTAGCACGCACGGGTTTGTGAGCTCCACCCAGGCAAACGTTGCCAATGATCACCCATCCAAGAGCTAGCTTCTGTGCAAATGGCGCATTTGGAGGTCCATTGCGCTGGTCGAGAACTTTGTGTGCTTGAATAACGTCCCTTCCAATGAGCAGCAGGATCTGAGCACTCTGGTCGAGAGCCGGGATTTCGGTTGCGATTTCCTGAAGGTGGGTGTGGTTTCGAGCAGCTTCAGCTGTGGGAATCTCACTGCGATTGTCGGGTAGCATATCACACTCGATAAGTGTCTGGAGCTCAAGACGTGACGTGCAATCTGCCGATTCCACAATGAAGTTAAAAGCTCTCCTCCCTGTCACTTCCTCCAATCCAGCACAGGTTCTCAATTTATATGGAAATGAGTTCCTTGTGATGCCAAATGTGTCAAAAACCGATGATTTTGCGAGTGACCTGTTGCTTTGGTCGTCTAGGATGGCATAGGCCTTAAGTTTCTTTTCAGGTGAGTTCTTTGGGTAAATGAACACAAGGCAGATCTTGGCACATGAGTGACTTTCAAATTCACTTCCACATACTTGTGTGCATGTCGAGATAGCTGTGGGCCGTGCTGCATTGCGCTCCCCGCCGTCAACTGTTACCGGCTCTGCAATAGTAGCTGTCGCAGTAGTCGTTGATGCCAGTCACAGATGAAGAGCTGTAATGTGTAATTTTGAATCACATTCTGTACAATGTATTTCTGACTTACATGTCTTTGCCTGGTGGTTTGTAGAAGCACAGCATCTGAAGCATATCATGTTTTTCTTGAGATAGGCCTTTCGCTCCTCCAGTGGCATTTCCCTGAATGCTCTGCATTTTTTGAGAGCATGAGGTCTTTTGTGGATAGGACATTCCTTATTTGGGTCCTCAATGTTTGTAGGAGTTGATTTCGGCTCCGTACTGACAACTTCGGTTCTGACTGAGATAGGTTCTCTTTTAGCGTGTTTTTCGTAAAGTTTATTCGTCTTTGAAAGGGCAGGAGGAGGCGGCACAGACTGCCTAAAGCTGGGGTCGTTGCGCATTTTTGCTTCTCTACTGATGAAGGCCACAAATGCAGAGAATGGTGGAAATGACACACAATGGTCCTTTTTGTATTTAGAACCATAGTTCATCCATTTTTCTTGCATAGCATAGGGGAGTTTTTCCACCACTGGATTAATGCCTCTCGCTGTATCGAGGTAGAGTAGACCTGGAATGTAACCTTCACTCTTTGCGGCATCTATCTCTAGGAGCAGGTCCTGTAGTTCTCTCAACAGTTGTGGATCTTTGTATGAGATTTTTGGGAAACGGTCCAATCTGTCGAGCAGTGCGTTCTCTATAGCTTCGGGGGAGCCGTAGCACTCATTTAATCTTTCCCACACCTTAGCAAGTCCTTCAGAGGGATTGTTAATATGCACAGCTCTTAAACGATATGCATATTGCACTGATTCTGTGCCAAGCCATTTAATCAGCAAATCCAGTTCCTCACTGGCCGTTAGGTTTAAGTCACAAATTGCATTCTCAAACGAAGATTTCCATCCCCAGTAATCTCCTGCCTTGTCACTGAACCTTCGGAGGCCACCGGTGAGTAAGTCGCGTCTTGCAAGAAACCTGGCTATGTCAGAAATGTTTCCTTGTTGCATGCTCACCTTATGTTCAAATCTCGGTGAAGTACCTGGTGACATTTTCTGCATTAATTTCGGAGACTGGGAAACGTTTTCTCCTTTGTCAGTACTCAGAGGTTGAAGGACATATTCCTTTAAGGTGTCCGACCTGGTTGGCTCTTGTTTTGGCGTGAGGAATGTAACATTTGGTGCAGGCATTGAATTATACTCGGTATGGCCAATTGGGCTTGTGCTGTCTTTGATGATGAGCTGGTCTTTCACATAGTTAAAGGTGCGTTCCAAAGTGTCAACCCTTTGAGGTACACTCACGTGTTCTTCTTCAAGATCATTGACTGCTGTTTCAAAAACTATTGCTTCGGCGTGTGCCGCTTCCGCGTCACGTTCTTGTTGGAGGGCTTGTAATGTGGCCTCTAGACGTGTTTCCTCTACTTTAAGCTCTGCTTTCTTAACTTGCATTTCGATTTCCTTTTTAGCATATTCGGCTCTTTTGCGTGCTGCTTCAGCTTTGGCTCGAGCGTTTAGGGCGGCCATACTGGCAGATGACCTACTTGTACCTTTTGACCCATATGATTTCTCTGAACGGACAGATGATGCTTTATCTTGTCTTGCTTCAGACATGGTTGATGTAGCTGAGTTGACGTAACATCCAAAGGTTGTCTTGTAGAAGGACGCTTTTTCACTATTCTGCCCTCACTGCTACACTGGATACAGTTATGCAGATAGATAAACTCCTCGACAACTGACAGGTGTATCGTCCCTTTTATTGACGCTGCCTTCAATTATCAACAGAGTGAAACTACAAACAGAAGAAATAAGCAATATTCAGCCTATATATTCACACAATAATGCAAATCAGTTGGCTAAACTAGCTAACATTGGAAAGAAAGTAAATCTGAATACAGTACACCTTTAACCATAAAAGTGCATAAATAATAGCAAATATAGTTGCATTAACTCTTGTTCAACTTAAATACTCACAAGCGATGCTTTCTGTAAAACAACGAAGAGGATGGATGCAGATGTTTATCTGAACAACATGCTGAGTCAGTCTTTTCTCAAAGTGTGCTGCATTACTAACTCTACAGCTAATAACAAACAAATCTTGGCATGAAAGAACTGTAGCGACTCTTGCTGGTGGGAAGAAGAACTACACCAGCACAGAGAGAGTGGCACTAACAAAACGGAAAGCGCAGGAGTAGAGCTGAAGATGTTAAGACTTTTACTGGGAGTCAGCAGAATGGTCAGGATAAACAATGAGTATATCAGGGGGACAGCTCAGGTCAAGAGGGATAGTAGATGTATTGGGCACAGGATGTTGACTATCGAGCTGCCAGGCAGGAGGAGAAGAGGCCGAGTAAAGAAAAAGAGTTTCAGAGTAGATGTCCTACTAACATAGCCTAATTCTGTAAGGAGAGGTCATTTCGAAGAACTGAACATGATTTATTCAGAAATAGAAGTAAATTTAAAAACTAGACTCCGATTTCCCAACATAGAAGAACAAATGCCCAGCAATGATAGGGATTAGGACAGCACTTCCTGGAGTCCAGTCACTGCTGATAGTGGAGATGAAGATGGAGGCTCTGAACGACCAGGATGAGGCAGAAATGCAGAGCAGGCAGATCACACAAGATCTGAGAGTGAAAAAAAGCAGAATAACAGAAGAGGAAAGAAGGCTGATTGGATTGGGGAAGCTGGTCTAGGATAATTTTGTTAGAACTGAGTTTGACAGTGTGGGAATAAGGAAGAGCAGACTTACAGCTCAAAAATCCAGGAATTCAGCCAGAAGTAAAAAAAAAAGATCTTCCTTTTTAAGCATAGGCTTTTCTGTTCATTTTCAGCATCACTTGAGTCGCAAGCAAGCATTGTTGGACAAAATTTATAACGTTAGAAATCAACCCTATCTTTGACACATCTGGTGCTCTGTCTAAAGGTGGGCAGGCACATATTTAGCCTGGTTTTAACCCTGTATTTGCCATCCCCAACTAATTTAAATATATGTAGCTCTATTTAAAATCTGAATGATCACAAATCATGTGAAATTAGTTTTATAAAATCTAAAAGATGTGCATGATTATTTTATGTTATCTGTCCATTAGAGTCCAAACACCCATCACATCATAGCAAACCATCTAAGTGTTGTTTTATTTATTTATATAGCTTTAATACACATAAAAAAACAGCTGCTTGTTTAAGTAAAATAAATGGATTTTTTTTTTTGCGCTAGTAAAGTTGTGGAGTTGTATTTTGTCTCGCAGAAATGATATCGTCAGTTATATCGTTATCACAAATTTTCAAATATATATCGTGATAAATATTTTTGGCCATATCGCCCTGCTCTACCTCTGACGGTCGGTTTCTGTTGGAATAAATGTGATCAAATCCATAAAATCAGTGTGGATTCAATTATTACATTCACTGTGAACTGACTTTGTTGACAATAAAATCTTTTCTGTCTCCACCCACACCCACACAATATCACAACAGATGCTACATTGTTTCCTGGCAACAGCAGCAAACTGCTGCACTTTGATGAGAAAGGCATTACTTAGAGCACGACTTGGAACAATTAAAAGCCTTACCAAACATCTTTTTTGTTCACTTTTAAATGTGTGGCAGGTAGGCCATGAGTTATTTTCTCATCATATATAATACTCTGTGACGTCCTTGAAGAAATGTTCTGGAACACAGTGATCTTTGGCTGGATGTCACCTCACGTTTCCCCTGAGGCCAAAAGTCGAGAGATACACTAACCCAGTTTGTTCTGCAGGAATTTCTGTAATTGTCTTTGATGTATTTCAATTTCATTTTCCACACCCTATGTTCTTCTCAAGGTGTGTGAATGCAGGCTGCAGGTGTGTTAGCTTTGATGTTTGTAGGTGTGCGTGTTTCACTGGGTGGGAACGTGTTTCTATTTACAAATTCTGTGAGTATGCGTGGATGTCAGAATCAGGATGGTTTCTGGGTTTGGTGGGCTGGTTCACTTGAAGGTGCATTTAGATAACTGATATCATGGGCAGATTAAAAGAAGAACATAGGTCAGTGTCTTCACACAGAAAGAGGCAATGCACAATAGGGGTATATATTGTGAAGTTACAAATGATCCCCTAGTACCAAGAATATGGAGAGGGAGAAATCCCCTTTTATAGGAAGACTTCTTCCACAATAAAGTTCATGGATTGACGGTGAAGGGATAGAGAAGGCAGAAAAGAGGAGCACAGGGAGACCGCAAACAGCAAACAAGACAAACACAAATTACAGGAAAAAAATCCACCAACGTTAATGGCATGAGAAAGTAGCACATAAAGGAGACGAGACAGGAAGTACTAAGGTAAAGTCCCCCAGCAGGCTGAGCCTGTAGTAGCAGAACTAAAGGATGGTTCAGGGCAACCTGAACAAATGTAAAGCTCTTGGAGTCATCTTTTTTATTTATTTATTTATTTTTACATGCATTCATTAACTGGATAGTTAAGTTTGGGAGCTACTAATTCCTGCAGCTGTTCATCAAATGAATAGTTAATGGCTATTAATTTGGGGCATGCTTATGCACATGCATCGTGTATAAAAAAAGAAAACAGTATCTTGTTGGTTGCTTCCAGGTCCTCCTGTCATGTAAGAGCTGTTTTGATGTTTTAATGTGGATGGCATGTTTGACATGTGCCATTATGTCGTCATTACAGCTTGTCAGGATTTTCCTTGTGATGTCAGCCTGGCACTCCATGTTAGGGATAAAGCAGATTTATGCCAACTTCCTACTAATGTTCTCAGCTTACTTCATTTGTTCATATTGACAGACTTTACTGAAATGTTTAACTGTAAGAACACTTTATAACACCGGGTCCCGTTATGCTCTAAGGGCTGTAAGGAGGACTCAGCCTGTATTCAGCTCCAAAAAATATTCTTGAGCTACTTTTTCAAACAGTTCCATAAGCAGCTTTTTCCCCAAGAAAAACATTCTGCTAGACTTTTCAAATATCAGCTGGATCGCCATTTGGTCTGGGCTTCTGCTCCAACAGGCGTTCTGGCCCATTTCAACCCCTAAACATTACCCTTTGTGTATACACCAGGATGTACCTGATGAATTTGTGATATAGTTTAGTGAAACATGCTAACTAGTTTCTATGAAATGATAAAAATCAACCCGATGTTTCTTCTGGTTTGATCAAATTCGCCTTGGTCACTTTACATATAACACTTGTTTGTAAAACTTTAGTAAAAGTAGTAATTCATTTTTCCCTTAAACATTAAAATTATGAGTATTAACGTTTGTATATTATAATTTCTATGTATTTTCATCATAATTTTTTCTGAATTATAAGTTGTTTTCGACATTGTGTCATTGCTGACATCATTTAGCAGCAATGATGACACTGGCACACAAACACGTTATAGACCCTTTAAACATGTATTTGTGACCTGGCGATAACAATGATCAGAATTCTTCAAATGTACCATTTCACAGCCATATCAGGTTATTACTATTTCTACTGCTAAGTGAGTAAAATCCATGCAACAAATATCTGTAACTGAGTTGGGATTAGTCAAAATAATAAACAAATTTATGATATGACCCCTTTAAAATTTACTTATAAATTTATCTGAGATGTTGTGAATTACTTTTCTTATTCTTTCCAGTTCATACTGGCTCAGCAGTCATAAATGTTGTTTTGAATTTATCATCCTCTTACTCGTATTTCAGTGGGCTCTGAGAGAAATGCTGAAGCCTTTTAATCCCCAGCAGAGATTTAAAATGCTGAGTAGCTAGTGCTGGATTAGCAACAACTGCAGTATATATCCAGCTAAGTCATTAAAGATCTCACAATTTCATAATTTTACTTTTTGATCACTCCGTTTTTTTTTAATGTTTCTTCTTTCTTCTTATTGTCAGAAGAATTCTAAGCAGCGCTCATCATAGTCTTTATCATTACTACTATGCAGTGAATACATTATGAATGATCAAAAATTCACTATTAGCCTTGAGAAATGTGCTAAATAAAGGTTGAAAAAAAGAAGCAAACATAAAAACAACAACATAAAAGTCTTTGTTGAACTGAAGATCACAACAGACACATTAACAGGTGCGTGTCTGAAATCAAGCAGTGCTTATAACTCCACATGTCCTCCACTGAGACACGAGGCCAAAAGCAACAGACTGAGTCGACATTTGTTTCTTTCTCAGTGTTTCTCGATTTCTTTCTCGTTTTTGGTCTCCTTCTTCCTTTTTCTCTTTTTTAACTGTCCAAACATACACGCACAAGCATAAACAAACACAGCTACATGCATGCGCCCTGCCAAAGAGAGATGATGAATACCCTAGGCGGATGGACCGAATTAAAAACAACATTAATGAAAAAGCTCTAATTGCAGCCATTTATCAGCCTGTCCAGTGTTGAACTCCAAGCCTTACAGATACAAATCAGTGTGACTCCTTAAATTGTGTATGCGACTGAGCAGTGTGAACATTTTCCACACTGGAATTTATGTGCACTCAGTTTTTATGCAGTGCAAAAAACGCCCCCAAAAAACAACAACAAAACCCCACAAAAACTACCAAAAAACACAAGTTTAATTCAATTCAAGCCAGTTCAGTTTTATTTATATAGCACCAAATCACAACAAAAAAAACATATTATATGTGCACATTATAAACTTATATTAACTGTGGCCAAATGCTACAAATGCTGAGCATTTACAATGCTCTGTTTCCAACACTTTGCACAGCATGATGTCACCTGTAATGGTCCTCTCAGGGACAGCCAGGTGACGTCTTACCAAATCGAGTCCTGTTACGTGAACTTTGAGTTTCATAGGCTGTCTTCACAAGATTGAATTAATGAGTCACCATAGAGCTGCAGCCAAAAAATATGAATTTTATGCTTTTGTCAACATATTTAATATAATTCAGCTCACTTCAATTCACCAAATCACAACAACAGTTGCCTGAAGGCATTTTATATTGTAAGGTAAAGCTTTAAAAATTCTGTAAGTTAACTCTAAGTTCTCTTTAACTGTCAGACCACTTCTTTGAAAATCAGCAGCTCTTGAAGTCAATGAAAACATTTGAATTGTTGGACAACAATACACTTGCACTTACCACAGCCTGTCTTAGCAATGACAGAACCCTATATCCACCAAATAAATCTAGAAGTTCCCTAAAAATGAGCATCAAAGTTTATCCAACTATTTTAAGGTGAGAAAAATAAGATGACTCCAGCCCATTTTGCAACAAACCAGTTATAAAGTAAAAAACTTAATTAAGAACAAGAAACAAACAATGTGATTGTTTCATGGTTATAAGGTGTTTTAGGTGTTGGTCAAGTTAGATGGTGAAGCAATGCCACTAATTCAGATTGCGCTGATAACTATTTACTTTGCTTTTGGTGATTTCGTGTATGGAAAAGTTTCCTGGTTGTGTCATATGTGGATATTTTTCTTACTGTTTCTTTTCTGTTGGCAGAACACAGAGAAAATGTGTTCTCTGATGAGTTTTCCAGTTTGAAGGTTTGATACAATCAAAGCATCATTTAATCTGGAGTTGAGTTCATCAGATTTTGCTACCATGCCATATAAGTTTTGTTTTTCCAAATTAATCTCAGAATCTTAGACAAAGGCTCAGAGACTGTTTCCTTAAAACGTGTTTATGCGCCCTCGCAAGTAAGTGCATTCACCTTTAAAATTAAAGTAAAGGGTGGGGAAAGGGATACAAGACTAAACTTGCCAGAGCAGCAGTCAGAATAGCCACAATCCATGAGGCTTTTATATATCACTGCTTTCACAAGACATTTCAACATACAAGAACCATGCAGTGTGAAAAGATTTAGTGAAATCTCCTATTCACAAAAATTTCCCTGCTAAGTACAGGAAAAAAACTTATTTTTTTGATGATGCCACTGCAGAGAAGCTATAACATGATGAGATCGTGAAGAAAGATCAAAATTTGGCAGTTGTGCTACTTTAGTAAAACTGTACAATGGGCATAGGTTATCTGTAATCACACACTATATTGTTTTATAACCTTGTTCACGAGTGACAGGAGAAGGGAGCGAGAGATCGACAGACGGATTGGTGCTGCGGCCGCAGTGATGTGGACGCTGTGCTGCTCTGTTGTGGTGAAGAGGGAGCTGAGTGTAAAAGCAAAGCTCTCAATTTACCGGTCAATCTACGTTCCTACCCTCACCTATGATCACGAGCTGTTTGTAGTGACCAAAAGAACGAGATCGCAGATACAAGCGGCGTAAATGGGCTTCCTCTGAAGGGTGGCTGACCTCTGGCCATCCGGGAGGGTCTCAGAGTAGAGGTGCTGCTCCTTCACATCGAAAGCATCCAGTTGAGGTGGTTCAGGCATCTGACAAGGATGCCTCCTGGGCGCCTCCTGTCTGAGGTGTTCTGGGCATTTCCCACCGGAAGGAGGCAGACCCAGAACACGCTGGAGAGGTTATATATCTTGGCTGGCCTGGGAACGCTGTGGTGTTGGTTAACTTCAGATGGATGGATATTATTATATAGAATTTTACTATAGGTATTTTGCTTTGCTTTGTTAACTTGTTTAAACCATGTATTTAAAATTGCATCTGATTAATAAAACCAGGTAAATAAAAGTCACAAATTATAAAATCTATTATAACTTATAATATCTAAATCGGTAATGGCTAACCCTGGGGTAGCTGTAGCTCAGGTGGTACATCACCTCATCTGTTATTTGGAAGGTTGGTGGTTTGATCCCTCCCATCTGTACGCAGGATACTAACCCCAAATAAATGAGCAGCATTTTGTAAATCAAGTGACAAACAAATAATGATTCTTACAGACACAAATAAAAAATTATAAATTGGTTGTTTATTTTTTAAAGTCCTTTATTGCTTTTGTCCAAAACATAGGGTTAGAGTGAGTAAGGATTTGGGGTTAGGATGACTTAGACTTCAGGGTTACCCAGATGGACCTATGCAGGCCAAACACTTGATCCCTCAGTAAAAACAAGCTGCACTTGAAATGCATTATAGGGCAAAATGTACTGGAGATACGCGCTACACTGAAGCTCCTGGTGCACAGTTTTTGTGCAGATGTTAATGTCAGGGGAGGTTTGGAAATCTGCACTTACAGAGTCACCAGAGTGTTGGCGACTTTCACACACTTTGTGCCTCTTAACTCGATGACCCTGCTCTGTAATTTCATGTGGTCAGCCCATTCGTGGCTGAGTTGTAGTGGTTCTTAAAGACTTCTGCAATAAAACCCTTTACTACCAGGAGAGAAAAGAATTTACAACTGACTTGTGCAACACTGGCATCCTGTTACAGTACCATCTTTGAATTTGGTGAGCTCTTTTGAACAACCCATTTTTTTCACAAATGTTTGTAAAGGCAGATGTGCTTAGTTTGAACTAGAATTCAAACTGAGCGTTGTGGCCCAGTATATTTGTCCATACAGTGCATTATGTCAGCCAAAGTCAACTTTAGACACAGTATGGTATCAACAACACGAGTTAATGGCGAGCAGTTATCCAAGCTGCTGCTGGTACATGCATTTGTTCAGCTTTGTTCAGAAGAAAAGGAGGCAGAAAAAGGGTTTCTTCATCTAAATAAAGACAAAATTCAGGTAGGAAATGGAAGTTTTCATTTTTACAACGCAGAACAAAGCTGAAACGGTTCCCATAAATGTTGTGCACTTAGCTAGCAGTCATGTTTGAACACCTTAATCCACAGATTCTCTCCGGTAATCTCATCTTGCTTACTTTAATCTCTTAATTAAACAGTCTTTTCGAAGAGAGAGAGTGAAAGACAGAGTGAGAGAGATTTCCTCTCTTAGCCTTTCACCTCTTACTCCCTCAAGCTCTGATTTACACTCTCCTTTAACACAGGTTAGTGATTGGCTCTCAAGTAATAGCTGTGAATGCCAACAAGACTGAAACCCTGATTATAGCTCCTCCTGAATTATATCCTGAAATCTGTCAGGCTCCTGGCTCTTTTTGTTTAACTGCTAAGTCCAGCATTCAAACTGTAATAAGAAATGTGTAATATTTATTTTTTCTATGGGGTGTCATTTGTATATAAAATCTATGTCTTGCTCCTATTTCTTTCATATAAGAAACATTTCTAAATGTGACAGGTGAGACCTGATTCTGGGAACCGCCCCTGGTAGGCGGAGCTGGTCTGTGTCCCTTTTATAAGCTCAGGTGTGGGCAATTAGGTATTCTCTAACAAACCTGAAGCTGCAAGTGCTTGGTCCAAGTCGGGCAAGTTGGCACTTTTAACTTCTTTCTATGAAAGTTTGATGCGGGCCCCCTAGCCTTCTGTTAGAACGGTAGGTTATAGAAAAATGTACCACTTGACTTCTGGCTGTTTGGCAGAGATTTACAGTTATTTGCACCCTTGTAGGTGGGAAACATCGTGTCACAAACGTGTAGTGGACTTCATCGCCGCTGACCCACATTTATTAGGGTGTGACGCAAACTTGTGGACAGGTACCGAAAACAATACAGTTGGAGGGATACTCCCGCTGCGTTTTACTGTCCAGCGTAAGTCATCTCCTGCCTATATTTACAGAGTACTGAGCTGCTGCTTTGCTGACTGGATTTGTGGCTGCAGGCAAAGGACCCGACACATCAGTGTATTTTAACTTGTGTATTTTAACTTGTGTATTTTAACTTGTGTATTTTAACTTGTTTTAAGCGGTGCGCGGTGGGCCTGAGTGAAGACGGCACTGAAATTTGCCTTTTTAAAAAAATTTTTATAGTGCCCATTTGGTGTTCTGTGTGAGTTGCCATTCTTTGTTAACGTGGTGATATGTGGATTTGTTCTTAACCGGTTCCCCGCAGCGCTTATGCTGTCTCACGGGCAATCATATAATTTTATCGTTGTTTTTTTTAAAATCATATTTAATAAAGTAGAGTTTTTAATTGTTACACGGTTACTTTTATTTTGTATCAAAATTAAACCCTTTTTAACTGACTGTGCGCCTACGGCTCTGTCCTATTTTAAATAGGTACCTACCACAGGTCACATAAAGTACAACATAGTCTTTGGCTGAAAAAATAGTCATGTAACTGTGTCATGTGTTGTGTTTAGATTCACTTGGAAAAAGCATGAAATGTCTTTCATGAATCCAAGTCATACAAACTCTGCACCGAAACGATTAACATGTTTTTGCAAGAAAGCTCACATCACTTCTATTTTATACTCTTTCCACTAACTCCCAAAAGATTTTAGGATTTGCTTTAAAATTTGTGTTTTAGCACTGACGGAGAGCTAAATGGCCAGGCTCCATTTAGCTTTTGGCACTTTAGCTTTGGCACTTTTGGCACCACACACTTAGCACTTAGTTCCTCCTACACTGGCGGCGCATCGGGCAGCTAGTGATCTCCATCGATGTCGGTCAGCAGCGACTGCTTCGAGCTTCGTCCCAGGCAATGTCGACAGTTCTCAGATCGTCCATGAATGTTCGACGCCATGTGGTCTTTGGTCGGCCTTGCTTTCGCTTGCCAGTGTGTGGACGCCATGTCATGGCAATCTTAGCTGGGCGATGAGGGGGTAGGCGTAAAATATGGCCCGCAAAGTGGAAGCGCCTTTCTGCAACAACATCGGCTAATGGGCGGGTGCCTGCTCTTCGTAGGACCTCTTCATTTGTTATTCGGTCCCGGTAGGAAATTCTCAGGATTCGCTGCAGGCCACGTTGTTGAAGCACGTTCAGGTGTTGAATAATTGCACTTGTTGAGCGCCAGATTTCACTAGTGTAAAGTGCAGTAGGGAAGACGATAGAGTTCAGTAGTCTGATCTTGACCCTAACATTCAGGGAGGTCGAGTTCCAAATAGGTTGGAGACGTCGCAGGACATCAACTGCCTTCCCTACTCTGGCGTCGACATCCCGATCAGAGACCCCGTCATTCGAGATGATGCTGCCAAGATATGTAAAATTCTCCACCTCTTCAGCACGTTGTTGGTTGATCATGACAGGAATGCAGGCACGTGCATAGCCAACTCGGAGTACCTTGGTTTTTTGGCGCTGATTCAATTCAATTCAATTCAATTTTATTTATATAGCGCCAAATCACAACAAAAGTCGTCTCAAGGCGCTTCATAGATACAGAGAAAAACCCAACAATCATATGACCCCCTATGAGCAAGCACTTTGGCGACAGTGGGAAGGAAAAACTCCCTTTTAACAGGAAGAAACCTCCGGCAGAACCAGGCTCAGGGAGGGGCAGCCATCTGCTGCGACCGGTTGGGGTGAGAGAAGGAAGACAGGATAAAGACATGCTGTGGAAGAGAGACAGAGGTTAATAACAGATATGATTCAATGCAGAGAGGTCTGTTAACACATAGTGAGTGAGAAAGGTGACTGGAAAGGAAAAACTCAATGCATCATGGGAATCCCCGGCAGCCTACATCTATTGCAGCATAACTAAGGGAGGATTCAGGGTCACCTGGTCCAGCCCTAACTATATGCTTTAGCAAAAAGGAAAGTTTTAAGCCTAATCTTAAAAGTAGAGATAGTGTCTGTCTCCCGAATCCAAACTGGAAGCTGGTTCCACAGAAGAGGGGCCTGAAAACTGAAGGCTCTGCCTCCCATTCTACTTTTAAATACTCTAGGAACAACAAGTAGGCCTGCAGAGCGAGAGCGAAGTGCTCTAATAGGGTGATATGGTACTACAAGGTCATTAAGATAAGATGGGGCCTGATTATTTAGTTCTTAATCCAACTTTCGTCGCCTCCCTCTGCAGGGCCGCGGTCAACTTTTGGAGGCCTTCCTTAACTCTGCCATTGCCGGTCGCAAGCCTGGATGAGGGTTGGGCGTGGGGCTAGCAACCTCACCCTGTAAAAACTCCAACTGCTACGGAAACAGCAAGTGAATCTCATTATCGACTGAATCAGGGCGAAGATGATCGGCGACCCTTAATGACGGCAGTGGAGAAAAGCCCTCGGGTCGTCCACTGCCCGATGCGTCGACCAATTTTCGACCCAAAAGAAACTACTCGTTATGGAATATGGAATGTACGGACTCTGTACCAAACAGATAAATTGGCCCAGCTTCTATATGAATTTGACTCGTACCGTATGGACATCTTGGGCATCTCAGAAATGCGATGGGCAGGAAGCAGGAAGATGGTTAGTGATGGAAAGATGGTGCTCTACTCTGGCCATGCCCAAGACCATGCACGCGGCGTGGGCTTCATCCTCTCGCGACATGCAACAACATCATTGCTGGCCTGGAAGCCCATTTCAGACCGCCTAATCTTGTCTCGCTTCCAAGCTAGGCATGTGAAAGTCACAATTCTTCAAGTATACTTTTGGCACCATACTGCCAAGTCTTTGCAGCTAACAGCTTCAACTCTGATGTGAAGGCTTCCTACAATATTTAGAAGAAACATATCTGTGAGGTCAGACACTGATGTTGAGCAAAAAGGCCTGGCCACATTCTCTGCTCTAATTTATCCCAAGGGTGTTCTGTCGGGTTGGGGTCAGGACTCTGTGCAGGCCAGTCAAGTTCTTCCACACCAAACTCACTCATCCATGTCTTTATGGACCTTGCTTTTAACACCGATGCACAGTCAAGCTGGAACAAGAAAAGAGCCATACCCAAACTGTTCCAACACAGTTCAGTGCATGAAATTGTCCAAAAATGTCTTGCATACCTAGGTGTTTGATTTTATACACCTGTGGCCAATAATTTGCATTCTCCACTTATACTGTAAAGAGTTGGGGAAACAAGGATTTGAAGCTAGTTAGTTGGCGTTATTTAAGTAGAACAGAAATTTTACCAAGTGCAATTGGGATCTCTATCTGGGTTACTTGCTGTCTGACCTAATAATCCTGCAGCTGATCCGTACAAGCCCAAATTCATATTGTTTTGAGCACCCCTTGACCTATAGAGACCCAGCAGCCATGTTAACATCAGGTTTAACTATACAGGAATTATCCTTTAGTTATTTTGAATTGTCCAGTTGAAGTTCCTCTTAACGGGCTCTTTCCTTGCATGTTCCTGTACATCTACAATTACTTTGCTAGAAACAGCAGGGACAGTTAGGAGTTACTGTATTCCCCCAAGTAAAAGTCCTTTTTTTGTTGCTGAGACGTTGTGATTATTACACTGTGTAGTGTTTTTTCTTTAAAGTTTCTATGGCAATGAGTTATTTTGGAGTAAAACAGAAAAGAATTCAGTGTATCCATGAGGTGGTTCTGCAGCTGACACGGTCATTTTGATGTATCCCTATACAAACAAACATCGGGTTCATGGCTACTGTGCCTCATTAGCTGGTTGTTGTTTACATCTGCATTGCTTAATCTATTGGCTGACCACCCAGATGGAACACACACAGAAACACACATTTCATTACTGACACAAAACCTCATACGGCACAAACACAAATGGTCAGAACGAAGTGAACTCTGAAAAATACAAAACACACACATACAAACACACACATACAAACACACACATCCCTCCAGTCATAAAGTCAACAGACCAAAACTACACCATACAGCAGAGTTGAGATCAGACTCTAGATGTGCCGTGCTGATCCTGCTTCTTGTTTGTGTGTGTCTGTGTGTGTTAGTTTAATCAAATGCTAATTAACCATTCATTTGTGTTTTTACTCTGTTTTACCAAATGTTATTAAACAAGTACAAATTGTGGAACAATGTCAGAATAATGTTCCTCAATGTAAAATTGTGAAGACTCGAGAGAATTTGGAGAAATTTTTGTGCAGAAGGGAGAATCGTGAAAATCTGTATTGTGATCTGCATTAAAAACAGATGTGACTGTGTCATGTAAATCACTTAATGAGCTCAGGAACACTTCTGGGATTCACTGTCTGTGAACGCAGTTCACTGTGCTATCCACAAATAAAGATTAAAGCTCTGTCATGTAAACATGATCCAGAAACACTGGATTGGGCCAAAGCTCATTTAAAATGGACTGAGGCAAAGTGGAAAACTTTGGTCAGAAAAATCTATATTTGATTTAGATTTTTGGAAAACATGGAGAGGGACTTGTTATCAGCACTCAGTTCAAAAACCTGCATTTGCGATGGATGGATGAATGAATGGATCTCAAACCAGACAACACCCCAGGTGCAGGCTGTGTAAAGATACCCCTGGCCAGGTGGCCAGCATTGTATACAGAAACATCTGTGCCAAATATGGCCTGGAAGTCCCGAGGTCAAAATAGGAGACGCCCCCAAGGGTGGTGGAGAATGACCGAGCTAGGATCCTGTGGGACTTTCACTACTTATGGAGGGAGTGAACCTTCAGTCTTGACCTGAGCGTTGAAGTAACCATGTTACTGAGATGTGTCTGTTGCCTTTCAGCCTTGCCAATTACTTACTTGTTCCTCTCTTCTGTGCTGAAGCCCCAGAGTTCCCCTTTTGAGAGAAATCTGTGTGAGAGAGAGCAGCTGAGGAGATTCTGTCCCTGTTCATGTGTGACTGGAACTCTGAGCTCATTAATGGACTTTCCTCTCCTAGGACCTTGTAATTAGAGATGTTGGATTTGTCGCCTCATGAAGATTGTGTAAATAGTCACTTTTCATAAGCACTGTAAATAAACTCACTCAATCTGATCTGCAACATCCTGCATATTGAGTTTGTCTCATTTGTTATGGTAATTTTAACAAATTTTTGAGCTTTTTCCTACTGACGTTGTCATTCATAGAATTATCTATTTTTATGGTGGCTCCACAGTAAAAGAATAAATAACAAAATAACGTAAATGATTAGCCAAAACTTTTATTATTACACTACAGTCTGAGCAATGAGCTACCAGAACTTTTTCTGTAATTTTCCACATTTATTTCTTACAATTACAGTTTAAGTCCACAGTGTCATGCTGATGGATTTCTTCTAGAGTTGAGTGGATTGATCCCAATGTCGGATCCAATACCGATGCTGGTATTGGCATTGGACTGATACTTTGTCGTAGCCCACTGAATTGTGTTAAATAAAGTTTAAATGTTCATTTTGTAGCCTAAAGCACATTTAAGCAAAACAGTGGTTGACCCAAAGCGTTTTAGAGACGGACACATTTACATTCCAGGTGTCCAAAACCCCAGTTTCAAAATAAATAAAAAAGGTGAAAGGTATGTTTTGTTGTGTTAACCCTTTAAAGCCGGTCGGAGCGGACACTCTCCATTTTGCGCAACTTTTTTAAAATCCCGGTAGCACTGCAACCGCTTAAGCTAGCGCAATAATCTTTTTGCATATGAAACCAGAGGAGTTGTACTTACATCTTATGCCATCAGCTTGTCCTCGGTCACGGTTTCCTTCCACATATAGCTTTGCAAAAACTGCATAAAAAGCACTTACAGCAACAAAAACATAATATTCCAGAAACACGCTTTGCCAATCCGATCAGCTGTTTGTAACACTTCCTACGTCCATCAGCGTGAACTATCGCATGACCGCATGACCTGCCCGAAACCGGAAGTGACGTCATTTTGCGGAAATGTAGTTTTTTACCATCGTGGCCTTATGAGCCTATACTGGTGTTTTTAAAAGTTATGTTTGACTTTATGACTTTCTGTGTCGTTTCTGGGATGCTGAGGACTCATATTGCACTGCTGGAAAGTTTATTTTGATGCACATGCTGTTATTTTGCAAATTTGCACTATAATATATTTTTTCGTTTTTCCTGCAGTATATGAAATTTGGTGTATCTCAAAAATAAAACTATGAAGACACTTAAAATAAATTTCCTTTGGTGGGAAACTAGTTTGTGCAACTTTTTTGTATTTACAGTTTTGAGGGATAAGCCTCTTAAATTTCTCTAACTACAAATATATGTTAAAAAAGCAAAAACGATTTTCAATTTTTTTGTAGTTTATTGCACTTTTTTGCAATTTATGTAATTACTATGCACTTAATGCAGACATATTATTAAAATGTGGGCTATAATGGTTGTATTGATGTATAGCAACTTGAAATGCTCCAAAAAATGGCTCCACAGCATGTAAAAATATAATATAAGCTCTGGCGGACTTGGATCTATGGTAGGTCTTAAAGGGTTAACTAAGTATTGTGGAAAATGATTTAGTGATCATTAAAATATGTTCACACTTTGCAAACTGATGTCTCATAAATCATGACACACTGATCTCCCCGCTACCTCTGTAGGTTGAAAATATCAGTATCACTACTGGCAATATTGGTCTCATATTTACTTGGATTACTACAAACATTTTCAGTATTGCACAGCACAGATTTTTTCCCATTAACTTCGGCAGCATTTCCCAAAAGGTTGATTGTGTTCATCTGGATGTAGCGTTTGTGGGAGAAACGTTTCGTCACTCATCCAAGTGACTTCTTCAGTCTCAGCTGACTGCAGGTTTCCCCAATCTTATAAACGGTATATTTGCATAATACCTGAAACCAGCGCACTGAATGAACAATGGGCTGTGAGGTCAGTTAATCATCATTAATCATCATTAATATGCAAATTCTCATGACCATTGATCAAAGACCATTGGTCAACAGTACCATTCACGGAAAGTTGGGAAATGGCTGCAATCACAGCATTGTAAGATGGTGACAGCTGTACCCTCCTTGATTTAGAGATGGTCTTTCCCTTTTCACATAAATGGCCTCCTTGACTCCAGCGTTCCTCCCTGTCCAGGATGTTACATCCTCATCCTTGGAAGAGTGTCCACTGGCCTGTAGGTGTAAAGACTGCAGAGTCCTGGCCTCACGAGGTAGCTCTTCTGTGTTGTGCCATCCTCTTAGCCAGAGGTTGTTTGGTTTCCCTGATGTATAAATCCTGGCAATCCTCCTGGCACTTAACAGCGTACACTATGTTACTCTGTGTCGGGGGACCCGATCAATGGGGTGGACCAGTTTTTGGCGCAGCGTGTTTTGGGGTTTAAAGGGGCTTATAAGGTTGGGGAAACCTGCAGTCAGCTAAGACCAAAGAAGTCACTTGGATGAGTGATGAAATGTTTCTACCACTGAAAACGTTACGTCCACCTTACCTGGATGATTGTCATCAAGACATTCAGCAACATTTCTTTATCATGAAGAAAAACTGAGAAATACTCCTGTAAGTGCACTTATCTGAAACATTCAGTATGTAATTAAACACTAACAGAAATGTTTGCTGGTCTGGCCCTTTCAAGGTAAAGAGGGCTGTATGTCACCCACAATGGAAAATAAGTTTGGCTTTCCAGATTTATAGTTTAAAACAGTTTTGTTTTTTTTACCATGGTTAGAAAAATAAACATATAGTATCGGTTTAATCGCCCCAATCTCTTCTCGCTTTCCTTTCCATCCACGCTCAGCCCCCTCCTGTAGCTCTAGCTTAATGGCTAGATGCTGAAGATAAGTACCACAATGCAGACTTTATTGACATCTCCAATTTATCTTCCCAATACTCAAAGAGCTAGCAATGCCTATGGTTATGCCAAACACTGAAAAGCAGACACGGAAGCAAATGATTTTTGATGATTGCAAACAAAGCTGAAGTGTTGTGGATATTCCACTGACGTAATCTTAGCCTCTGTGACTTGCCAAAACTCCACACTCAATACGCACACATGCACAAACTTCTGCACATGCTTTATATTTTGACTTTTTCCTTCCCTGCCTTGTTTCTCTTTCCTCATAGTCGTCACAAACAACAGTTGCTGATTTTTCACTGTCTGTAATATTGTTCTCCAGCAGCCTTAAAAGACGCGCCTACAGTGTTTGTGTGTGTGTGTGTGTGTGTGTGTCTGTGGTCGTTGTTGGCACAGCATATCTGCAGTGGAAAGAGCTGCGGGGAAATTTTGACACTTTTCCCTCCATAAAAGAGGCTGTGAAACCTGGAAGTCTCTACTCCCTCCTGAGGTTCCACTGAGCATGTCTGTCTTTTATCCCACCTCTGCAGAGTTTCTTCTAGTTCAGCTCTTCCACTGTCAGCACAACAAAAGTGAATACAACTGCCCTTTCTCAATAAAAAATCCTCGGTATGCCAGATAATCCTCACAATATACTTAGATTAGTTTTCACTGAAAATGTTTCTTCAGTGGAAAGTTTAGTTCTAGTTACAGCTGATCCCCCTCAGTACTTAAGTAATTAATTCTGTCGTTATCATTAATCAAAGAGCAGCAAATTGTTAGACAATACACGTTATTTACTATATTAGGTTCAGTCATAAGTTTTTTTGAAATGATTTACCTCATCATTAGTGGTTTTCTCAAACAGACACAAATTCAACAAGGTGCAGGAAGCACTCCTCTGAGATTTTGGTCCATATTGACATAAAAGCATCAAACAGTTGCTGCAGATTTGTCAGCTGAACATCCATGATAGGAATCTCCAATTCCTCTGACTGTGGAGACCATTTGAGTGCAGTGAAGTCACTGTCACGCTAGTTGCTATTTTGAGATGATTTCAGGACTGATTGTGGTCTGTGAGAGTAAGGAGCAGAAGACAGAATGCATGTGTGAATAAGAAGGAGACAGGTGTAACAGTGAAGCTGCAAGGAGTAGAAACTGAGATGGAAGAGTTTAAATATCTGGGGTGAACTACTTCAAGCAACACTACACAGGTGAAGAAGAGAGTGCAGGCAGGGTGAAGCTGGTTTAGTGAAGGGGGTGATAGCAGCAAGAGTGAAAGAGAAGGTTTACTGCAGAGGCCTGCTGTGATGTGTGATTTGGAGACACAGACACACAGCACTGACAAAACAACAGGATTAGAAATGAGTACATCAGATTGACAGCTCAGGTTGAGAGCTTAATAATTTGCAAATCTTCGATATAGTCAGCAGCATGGTGGTTAGCACCGTTGCCTCACAGCAAGAAGGGCCTGAGTTTAATTTCATACTTTTAATGACTTTTAACTTTAGGTTTTACAGGAAGCAAGTGAGTTGGTGATGTGAATCATGTTTTGAAGTTTATTGTAGGTCTTTACCTTCACAATATAAAAAGCTTTGAGGCGACTCTTGTTGTTTATTAGCACTGTGTAAAAAACGAATAAAATTAAATTGAATAAAACTGAATTTTCACTTTTATTTTAGTTTATGATGAGCTAGGAGTAAAACTATAGGTGATCAGTAATACTGATCAGTAATAGAAGGTTTAATACAAAAACAAAATAAAATGAATCATTAATCATATAGTTTAACACAAAGTAACAGATATAATCATATTTTCAGCCCAAAATTATAGCCAACGTCTAATAACAACAGCACAGTGTGCTTGTTTAAGGCGTGCAGGTGGTGAGAAGCAGCGGGGGGACCAGAGTATGTGCTAATGGGCTGCTCTCAGCACAGACAATAATAACAACAACAAAGTGCAGAGCTGAACGGGCCCCCTTCAACCGTTTCCAAATGTCATTCCAGGCCTGGGTGTAATGAGGCTCAGAACAGAGTTGAATGGTTGGTAATTGCTGAACAGGGGAAATGGTTTGTCACCATAGCTTCCTTTAGTTTCCCAGCTTCCTCTGTCTGTGAGTATGTGTGTCTGTAGACATCTGTCCTCTCATGTGTCAGATTTCTATCACCGACCTGTAAGCCTCTTGACCTGATTGTTGGCATGCTACAGGGAATGGGCACAGTGCAGTTCCCCCTAAACGATAGCAAAAAGAAAGAAAAAAGAGCTTACGCATAGTTTTGCAGATCAGACCAGCAGATGTCTGAGTTGTCCTGCAGGTGCAGAGGGAAGATATGTTTTTGGCGAGGAATGATGAGGAGGAAAGATAAGAGGAAAGGTTAGAATACTTATAGTAATAAAGTAGTTGGATAAAGCATGGATCACTGCTGCCAGTGGTCACCGATGGTATTGCAGTAAAGGTGACTACAGATACCCAAAGAAAATCTTCCATATAGACCTCTAAACAAGGTCAATATATTATTTTATTTCATGCATCTTCTCTGATAAAAAAAACATTCCCACATTTTCCAGGATATAAAGTTTTGGGATGAGCAGAAACCATCAAATATGTGACGATTAGTCTAAAAAGAGAACCTTCATAACAAATCCCTTCTGCACTGCAGCCTTGTCAGAAAATCTTACATTAAAAAGACGGAAGTTCTGTTCCAAAGAATGAAGACTGCAATACCAGCTCAATGTTAAGTTATTGCTTGTCTTGTTTTTTCCACGTGTGTAACATGACGTTCATCAGCAGAGGTAATTTGCAAAGCATCTCAAGGTCTCAAGGTTCTTTATTTGTCACATGCATAGTTATACAAGTATAACACACAGTGAAATGTAGCCTGACACGCTCCTCGACATGTGCAAAAATGGGGGGGGGGGGGGGGGGGGGTGTAGAGGAAGAACATTATATATATATATATATATACATATAGTATATACACTGGGTGAATGTGCAGTAGTAGCAGCAAGCAGGTGAATTCTGTACATTAATATGAATAGACATCTGACTATTTTACAGGATAGACAATATAAACATATTTAAAATTAAAGGAATTGAAATGTACATTGTGCCTTGGTTTAGAGTGTCTGGAAGAGTCCTGTCTCAGTCAATTATATGGTAAACGGCCTGTATTTATATAGCGCCTTACTAGTCCCTAAGGACCCCAAAGCACTTTACATATCCAGTCATCCACCCCTTCACACACTGGTGATGGCAAGCTACATTGTAACCACAGCCACCCTGGGGCGCACTGACAGAGGCGAGGCTGCCGGACACTGGCGCCACCGGGCCCTCTGACCACCACCAGTAGGCAACAGGTGAAGTGTCTTGCCCAAGGACACAACGACCGAGACTGTCCAAGCCGGGGCTCGAACCGGCAACCTTCCGATTACAAGGCGAACTCCTAACTCTTGAGCCACGATCGCCCTGATAGGTGATGTGAGAGGGCGGGTGTGTGTGTTTAGGGCACGGATGGCTTGGGGATTTTAACATTTGCTTGTACAGTCAAAGGTGGAATTACTGGGACATCCGACTCTCAAAAGGAAAAACCGCACTAATTCAAAAGACTAGCTTGGGGATAGAAGCTCCTCTTGAGTCTCTCTGTCCTTGCCCGGAAGATGCGGAACCTTCTACCAGATTGCAGAAGTTGGAACAGTTTGTTGCCAGGATGGGACGGGTCCTTCAGTATCTGCGCTGCTCTAGTCCGGCATCTCCTGGTGTAGGTGTCCTGAAGCGGGGGGAGAGCAATCCTGCAGCAGTGTTCTGCTGTACGGATCACTCTCTGGAGAGCTTTTTGGTCCTTCACACAGCTGTTCCCAAACCACGATGTCATGTTCTGTGTGAGGATGCTCTCCACAGCGCCTGTATAGAAAATCCTGAGGATCTTTGGAGAGACCCTGAACTTCCTCAGTTGTCGTAGGTGATACAGGCGCTGCCTAGCCTTTTTGGTCTGGACCTGAATGTGGGCAGCCCATGTCAGGTCTGAGGAGATGTGGACACCAAGATACTTGAAGGACTGCACCCTCTCCACTGGAGCTCCATTGATGATGATGGGCTTGTAGTCTCTGTGCTGACCCCTTCTGAAGTCCACCACCAGCTCCTTGGTCTTGCTGACGTTCAGCTGGAGGTGGTTGTCCTGGCACCACGATGCCAGATTCTTCACTTCATCCATGTAGGCCGCCTCATCGTTGTTGGAGATGGCACCCAACACCACTGTGTCGTCAGCAAACTTCACAATGGTGTTGGAGCCATGGGTGGCCACACAGTCTGAAGTGTAGAGGGAGTAGAGCAGTGGCGAGAGGACACATCCCTGAGGTGCTCCTGTGTTGATGGTGATGCTGTTGGAGAAGCACCTGCCCACCCTCACCACCTGAGTTCTGCCAGTGAGGAAGTCCAACACCCATGCACACAGACGGCTGTTAAGTCCCAGATCCCTCAGCTTTGCGAACAGTCTGCAGGGCACTATTGTGTTAAACGCTGAACTGTAATCAACAAACAGCATTCGCACATAGTTACCCTGTTTCTTGTCCACGTGGCTGAGAGTGGTGTGTAGGACGTGGGCGATGGCATCCTCTGTGGATCTGTTGGATCTGTAGGCGAACTGCAGCGGATCTGTGGTGTCTGGGATGGAGGAGGAGATGATGTTCTTCAGCAGCCTCTCAAACACCTTCATTACTACTGAGGTCAGTGCAACTGGCCGGTAATCGTTCCGGGATGAGGGTTTGCTGTTCTTGGGCACAGGGATGATGGTGGATCTTTTGAAGCATGTGGGGACCACAGACTTCGCCAGGGACTCGTTGAAGATGTAAGTGAACACACCTGCTAGCTGGTCAGCACAGCAGCGCAGCAGACGGCCGGTGATGCCGTCTGGCCCCGCCGCTTTCCTTGTGTTCACTCTCCTCAGTGCCGCTCGGACGTCATGCTCCGCGATGCTGGTCACCGGTCTCTCGCTGATGACGTCACTGTCCTCGGTAGTCAGGCGGTAGATAGCATTAGCCGCCTGGCTAACCTCGAAACGGGCGTAGAACTGATTCAGCTTGTTGGTGAATGCAGAGTCGGCGTTGATCGGCGCAGTGTCCCTGGCTTTGTAGTCCGTAATGGTGCGTAGTTCGTGCCACATACTCCGTGTGTCGCCCTGGTGGAAGCGGGACTCCACACGTTCCCGGTACCGGCGTTTGGCATCTCTCACCGCGCGCCGCACGCCGTATGAGGCCGCTTTGTAGGCGCTCATATCGCCAGTGGCGAGACCCGCGTTGTAGGAGGCGGTCCTGGCGTTTACTGCAGTGCGGATCGATCTGTCCATCCACGGTTTCTGGTTTGGGAATGTGGTGACTCTCGCAGTGGGGATAATCTCCTCCGCTAGCATATTGACGAAGCATACTGCTACTTCCGTAAACTCGTTGATGTCGACTGCGCATGCTCTGAACATGTCCCAGTCTACGTCATTGAGTGCGTCCTGTAGCGTAGCTTCTGATTGGGCAGTCCACCGTTTTACCTCCCTCTTGGTCACGTCTTCCCTCCGTATGCTTTGTTTATACTGGGGAATGAGGAAGATGGCGTTGTGGTCAGACTTCCCAAAAGCCAGGTGTGAGACAGCTTTGTAGCCCTGCTTGTATGGCGTGTAGCAGTGATCCAAAATCCGATCCCCTCTCGTTGGACACGAGACATGCTGGTAAAAGTTTGGCATGACTTGTATGAGGTTCGCTTTGTTAAAGTCTCCTGCTACAATGAGGGCTGCGCCCGGGTCCTTGTTTTGAAGCGAGCTCAGCACATCATGTAATTCGGACAAAGCCATACCTGTGTCCGCTTGGGGTGGGATGTAGACCGCCGTGGCGATGACTGAGGTGAACTCACGGGGCAGATAGAAAGGGCGGCA
This sequence comes from Rhamphochromis sp. 'chilingali', assembly GCF_963969265.1. Classification (NCBI taxonomy): domain Eukaryota; kingdom Metazoa; phylum Chordata; class Actinopteri; order Cichliformes; family Cichlidae; genus Rhamphochromis; species Rhamphochromis sp. 'chilingali'. The sequence continues at coordinate 32,328,819 of NC_137942.1, read as the reverse complement.
CTTAATGCTCAGGAACTCCAGATGTGGCGAGCAGCCGCTGGAGAGAGTAGAAATGCTCCTGGCATCACACCACTTTCTGTTTATCATGAAACACACTCCCCCACCTTTGGTTTTGTTCGACTCTGCCGTTCTGTCCGTGTGGAGCACAAAGAATGAATCCGACGGAGTTACGGCCTGGTCCGGCACGGTGGGGGTCAGCCATGTCTCCGTGAAGCACAGAATGTTGCAGTCCCTCATGTCACGTTGGAAGGTGACCCTTGCTCTTAGGTCATCGAGCTTGTTCTCCATGGATTGTACATTGGCCAGTAGGATACTGGGCAGTGGTGCGCGATGCGCCTGCTGTCTCAGTCTGTTCCTAATACCAGCGCGTTTTCCCCGGCGCTTCTTTGTTCTGCGCCTCGGATGAGCGGCCCGTCCTTTGTTGTTCTCCGCGCCGCGTAGAATCTCTGGCGGCCAGGAAGGGTCAGGTTTAAAAGTGTCCAAGATTAGATGTGCAACCTTGGCACCGATGTTTACAAGTGATCCACTGTCGTATACTATAAGACTAGAGGATTTTGGGATGTAAACCAGAGCAAAAAATTGGTAAAAAACAAGAAAAGTGGATAGTCGGAGCGGAGCGGTCAGGAAGGCGTCCGGATGTGGCCGCGCCATCTTTCTTCACTTCTCAGCATGCGGTGCTGTGTCACAGTGTTCCCAAATATCCCTGTTTGTGTGAAACCCCCCAAAAAACAACTTCTTCACACTACTAGACTGATTCATTTTCTGAACAGACGTTGTCCCATAGACTTTACAGCAAAATAAAAAAGGTAAATTGTGGTTTGTGTGAGGTGCTGATGTGAAACTGGAGGTTTGTAAAGAAAGGTGATGTAGAATATTTAATCTTAGAGCTTTGGTATTGTAATGAAGTCTCTGCCTGGGTGGTGTGTTTGTAAAGAGCAATTTCCATGTCATATTTGATCAAATGTGATGTTGTTGAAAGAGTGCTTCACTCGCGTCTCGAGTGTCTTGGCTGCCTTACACTCTCTGTAGTAGCTTCCCAGAAGAAAATCAAACAGCTTAAGCACATGTCAGCGACATCAGCACATATAAGAACCATATTTTTTTGAAAATGGATATGCATGTTAAAACTGGCAAGAGAGTTTTGCCTGTGTGAATTGGATGTATGAACTCAACATATGTGCTTCAGTCTCTACAACATTTGATATGCAGCTTAAAACACCACTGAATACTTTTGTGTAGTAAAATGTAGCCAGGGGGATGTTAATGTTAAGACTTTCTCATAATTCAAAAAGGCCTTCGGATCTCCTCATCCCATCTATCATCTGTCCGTTGTCTTTACTGCTTATCACATTGATTGTGACCGTGGCTGGGCCAAGAGGTGGAGTACACCCTGGTTTTCTCACCTCTTTAAGGAAACAAAGTATTGCTAATTTCACTGAACAGAACCTGCAAATTTACCAAAGTGCAGGCAACAAAGTTAATGTTCAAGATGATAAACAAAGTTGACTAATTAGCACCTAAAAGTGATCTGGTTGAGACCTTCAGGAGACACTTTCAAATTACTGCTTAGTGTCCCCAACTGATTGCTGAAGGTTGCAGGCTGTCACTGTGAAATCAGTCGGTAAACCTATATTTACACAAATCTACAGAACTGGGTCTTATGGTACTATGTATCATTGTATATAAAAAAATATATAATGTCATTGGTTGTTGACAGTTGCATGATTTAATATTATTTATAATAACAAATAAAAACAAAATATATAAATAAAATTACTGCAAAAGGTGAGAAATTGTTTTTGAACTCTACAGTCGAATGAAATGAAGGCATCCACTTGTTTTTCTGATAAGATTAAAGTAGTCACTGTATTTGGAAACGTAGGTTTTGTTTGTTATTAAGAAAATGAGCGCAAGGCCATAATTTCCCATCCAATTGGGTCTATTTCTCTGGTCTTAGTTATTTTGTATCCGTGGCTCTCTTCCACAGCATGTCCTGTTTTGCTCCCCTCACCCCCACCCAGTAGCAGGAGATGGCCCTGCCCCTCCCTGAGCCTGATCCTGCTGGAGGTTTCTTTCTGTTTAAACAGAGTTTTTTCTTCCCACTGTCGCCAAAGTGCCAGATTTTCTCTGTATTACTGTTCGGTCTTTAGCTAACAATATAAAGGTCCTCAAGGCAACTGTTGTTGCGATTTGGTGCTATAGAAATAAAACTGAATTGAATTGTTAGCTTTTTAGCAAGAAATTATACAAACCCACCATGTGCTTTTTTTATATGCAAAACTGAACATTTAAAAGCCAGCTGGAAAGATCCTCTTCAATCATTCTATGCATGTAATGTTTGGATATGAAAAAAGCTTTCTTTCTGTGAAATCTGTTTTCATTTAAAAACTTGTATAAATACACAGAATCTAGCCCCAGTAATACTGTAAACTGCATATGTGCCTGACTAAACATGCAACATCAATTACTTGACTTTCAGTATCCCGAAATTACTGATATGTAGTTTGGTGTAAGATCAGTCTGCATCACGTAGATCTGTCTGTCCAGCATATTGTTATTCTGAGCCCGTGTAAAAGAAGGCAACAACTTGGCGTATGAGAGAGTTGCCCAAGCACATCTGGTCTTGTGTGTTATTGCAGGTTCATACACGTGTTGGGTCTCTGTAGTCATGGCCTGTGTGTGTGTGTCTGGAGCAGAGCTGCAGGTGAACGCCAAAGGCTACCATAATCACACGTCAGGGTCATTACGTTTTTTGGTGTGTGTGAGAGAGAGGGAAATAGACGAGGGTGTTTTGAGGGTGAACAGGTGGTGAGCTGGTGTTCAAAAGCAAAAGAGAGAGTGTCCAAGAGACAAACGGTGCTTAGCTGCAAGTATACCATGAACTGGATCAGATTTTGGTGGTTCTAATAATAATTAGTCCTTTGCTTTTATGTATTTGTTTTTTTGCTCTTGCCAATGAATTGTGACAATATGTGCTACAGTAAACAGATAAACCTTTTGCAGGTAGCCCCATGAGATCCTACTTTTGTAACACCTCCGCCCCATTCATGCTTTAGCTACCTCAGTGCTCTAGTGCCACAGATTAAATCCAATGTTACTTAGAATCAGTCTCACTGGAGACCACAAGTGCAGCTCTTTGCAACACTCCTCAGCAAGCTCTTGAGACCAGAAATACCTGGCACTGTGTCTTATGAAATGATTGTTTTAGTGTTTGGTGCCATCATTCTTTGTTTTCTCTCTTTCATCTAATTCAGTTCATTTTCTCTCACCCTGGATCAAGTACGGCCATTCATCAAAGCAAACTGGTGCATGACTGTCCTTGGAACAATCTGCTCAATAACTAGCAGATATAGAGGCTGGAGCGGTCGCAGTAGAAGGTATAAGTTTGAATTTGTCAGCCAGACGACTCTGCTTCATGTCCTGTTTGGGAACTTTGCTTTTAACTTAGTTTTGTCTCCAGTCATTCTTTTTTTCTGCTTTTACCCACTAGTAAGATAAAGATAAAGGCCCCACAGTAAAACAAAGAAAACCCAACAATCACACGACCCTCTATGATCAAACACTTGGAGACAGTAGGAAGAAAAAACTCCCTTTTAACAGAAGGAAACCCAGCAGAACCAGGAGACATGACAAAAGACACGCTGTTCGAAAGAGCAAGAGATGAATAAAAACTAATGATTAAAAAAACCCTGGGAAACCCTGAGCAGCATAAGCCTAATGCAGTGCAACTAAGGGAGGATTCAGGGTCATCTGATCCAGCCTCAACTATAAGCTTTATTGAAAAGGAAAGCTTTAAGCCTAAAGTAGAGAGGGCGTCTGAACCCAAACTCTAAACTCAGGGCTGGTTCCATGGAAGAGAGGCCTGAAAGCTGAAGGGACTGCTTCCCATTCTACTCTAAAAACCCAGGAGCCACAAGTAAGCCTGAGACTGAAGTGCTCTACTGCTTTTGTAAGTGTGCATACGTGAAGAGTCTTACCATTGTGCATAATTTGGGGATTCCAGGGGATTTGATAAGTATTTACAGTGTTTGACAGTGTTTGACAGTGTCAAATGTTTCAACTAGATGCAATGTGTTTAACAAGAATGAATGATGATGAATCAATGCTTGTCAGTACAGTGAAGTAAAACAGAGCTGTGCTATAAAACTATAAACTGTCTCCTACTCTCCAAGGAATGCTTCTTAAAACGTTAAGGTGGATGGAACCCGTTGTAAATCTACCTAACCTGCTGCATTTCTAAAACAGCGCAGCCCATGCAGATATACTGGTAACATTTGGTAAAGGAATTCCAGTAAGGCCATTTGCAAATATGGCAGTTTACCCTTAAGACCCATATGGAAAAAAAATATTAAAAACTTATATGATTTACTCATGAAAGTGGCCACTTTCTCATTACTTTCATACATTGTTTTAGTAAGTATCCAAAACATACAAGTTTCATTTACATAATTTTTCAAGGGATCTTATATCTGTTTTCACTCTTGTATACGTTTCATACAAGTTTCACACAAGACAGATACAAACTTTATAAGCTTTATATATATCTTTTCCATATGGGGACCTAGCTTGAAAACTGAATTTGATCTGAAAATGAGTGCAAGGCCATAATAAAATTGGTGTATACAAAAAGAAGGCAAGACATATTAGCAGGTTTACCTTGCACATTGTTGTCTATAATATCTAATCCACATGGTTACCTTTGGTTTAATTTTTGTGTTTTTGGATGTTGCTCAAGCATTTTTTTTCTCTAGGGGAGTAAAATGAACTGCAAATTTACCACCAATCAAATACAATAAAAGATAGTGTGAAAAATACCTAACTGTGCTTTTGCTTGAAACAAAAACAAAACACTCTCTTTAAGATTCAGGTTCAAGGTTGGGGGAAAAAAAGAACCACCTGCTATATTTAGCATCAGGACCAATGCCGCCAAACTTTGACCTTTCTGACCCAGGGCCAGGTGTCAGGGGTCAAATGTCATCAAGCTGAAATGACGGTTTATTTTTAGTGCAAACAAGACTGCTATTTAAGGCTACATAAAGAGGCTGGTCAGATAATTATACCACCGATTGGTCGGCTGCCATTTATCCACCCACCATACAGGTCAATTGCAGCCATATGTGGACAGAGTAGGGGGTCTGCCCCACTGCCACCATCTCTGTGTGTGTGTGTGTTTGCATTAATTTTCTCCTGTGTAAATGTTGACATCTTTCCTGTGTTGCAAATGCACACAATTATCGCATCGTCTCATGGATGTATATATATATATATATATATATATATGGCTGCACTGTGTTGATGGAACCATTTCTCTTAGGCAACCTTGTATCACAGTACGTGTGTGTGGTTTATCCGTATAAATCTTAGTATCTCTCAGTTGCTCTGTTGTTATTGCAGCTTCAGCTAACGCTCTTCAATTTGGCTTCAGAACTCAAAACATGCTGTCGACCTTGAGGCAGCTGTCCTCCCACTGTGGTGGAAATCAAATCTCTCTGAAAGGTTTGTTTACGCCGCGCCCTCTCGAACCACCCAGACTCTGGGCTGACGATGACAGTTTACAGTATGTTCCAAGGTAGGATACGGATTAAACTGTCCGCCAGTGTGACTGAAGAGCATGACAGCCACATGAAAGAAAGCACATCAGTATGTCACTCAGTTTTTGAAAAGTGCATTTCATAAGCAAATTCAAAAAGAAATACAGGGATGAGTGAAGAGTTTCAGTATCGATGTAACTGCATAATTTAAGAAAACTTTCTCACCTGTGAAATAACTTGAAACAGCTACAACAGCTATTACTGACAAAATTATGAAATTATGTCACAGTTTCTTTTTACAGGTTTAGTCTTCAATTCAATTTAGACAAAATAAAATTGCTACATGTAACATGTGAAAGGCCACAGCCGGAGAATGATCAGCAGCAGTTTCAGTTCTGTCTCATTACAGTGATTTTTATATAAATGCTCTGATAAAGTCACAAAGTTAGTAACTTAATGTCAAACACAGAATGAGCCTTGCTGAGCTAAAAAACTCTGAAAATGAATCCAAATAAATGGTCACGTTTCTATGCTTTCAAAAAACCCACCTTATTAGTACATTTTAGGTTTGTACATTGCATAGATTGATCTTAACTCTGGTAAGATTTTTTTTAACTTTAATTAATGGTATAAAATGTGACCTTTCCAAAAAGGTGCACAATTAGCTGCATTGTATTGACTAAATTTTCATTCATAAATTTAATAAATAAACCCGTGCCTCAATTTATTGTACTTACAAGTACCTACGAGTTGGAGGAGACACAAACCAAGCCTTAGGGAGTTCTGGTATAAAATTTGCACAAAATCAACATGTGGATCCATCTGCTGTGCAACACCTCGGTAAATAAGTGAACAGCTAAAAGTGCCCACTCTTACTGCCCATGCAGAGTTTGATCTATTTTACATAAAGATGGATTTCAATTCAGTTCCTTTCAACGTTATTTATATAGCACCAAATCAAAACAATTGGTTCAAGGCACTTTGCACTGTAAGAGAAAGACTCTACGATAATACAAGCCCACAGCTAACCAACCAACCATAAATCAAATAGAAAAACTTGTCGATGCATGAAAGGTTTTGCTTCAAGTTGGATTAAACAGTCAAAACATAATAATCAAAGAATAAACTAAATATGTCACACAGTTTCTTTCTTTTTGTTTATTTATTTTATGTTTTTTCTGGATCATCATAGCCCACCTCAAAATCTGCTACGGGTGTTTGAGTTTTACAGCTCGCAAACAATGGCTGTCAAAAAGGCACACACACACGCATTGGCACTAGAGGATACACTGGTTTAGACTTTTACTCACATTTCTGAGATGACATTGGAAGTGTAAATGAGACTACTAGTTAATATTAGCTTGTTTGCTCAGCCAAACTGGCAAATATTTCTACATTTTAGTCTTGTAGCTTGGTCTGCTATATCTAAGTTGCTTCACATCCATTAATGGTGTTGTACCAATCCATCCATTTCATCCTTAAATTGTGCCTCTAGATTAAATATGAAATGGTTGTACTCTCTCCTTCTTAAAGACTTCTTTGTTGAATCACCACAGTTAAAAATCACATATTAGTCAAGCAAGCACAGTTTCTTTATTAAATAAAGTAATGAATAAATAAAAGACATTGTATACACAGTGTAAAAGTAAATAATAAACGGTCATATAACTGAGTATGCTGGAATAATGTGCGCTGGACAAACAACTCTAAGGTAATTTTCCAAGGCAGGAGAACCTTATGCTACCTATGAGGCATGGTGATAGAGGTGTCATAGTTTAGGGTTTGTTCACTATCTCAGGGGCTGGACCGTTAGCACTCATGGATTTAGCTACTGAAAACGCATTTGTAATCCATTCTTTCAGCCGTTTCCATTTACTGAGAATCCGTTCTTGGGCAAGAGAAGGGATACACCCTGGGCAGACTGCCAGTCTAACAGAGGGCTCCATTTAGGATCGGTGCATTAACAAGATAAATATTCTTTAAATAAGCTAGTAAATCAGTGCAAATACGCAGCAGCAATATACTTTTTCCTGAACCATGAATTAAGTTTATATAATAATATAAGTACAACGCATACAAATGATTCGCCGTGTGTCCTGGATAAATCTCATCTTGTAATGTATGCTGACAACTCCACCATGTTTTATTCAGCCAGTAGCCACTCTCAATTGACAAGCATATTACAACTAGATTTGCTGAACGTGTTTGATTGGATAAGTAAAAAAAACATGATTTTAAACGTGTCTAAATCCAAATCCATGTTAATAGGAAGTAGAGTACGCTTAGTCAACAGCCCACAACTAAATCTTTCCATAGCTGGATCGGTATTAGAACAGGTCACCCTGATTAAATTACTTGGTGTTACCATAAACCACCACCTTTCATGGTCTCAGCACATCAACTCTGTTATTAAGAAAATGGGACAGGGCATAGCTATAGCTAGGAAATGCTCTTTTTATATCACTTCTTCAATTATGAAAGATGTCATTAATGCACTAGTATTATCTCATCTAGAGTATTGCTCAATCATTTGGTCAGCAGCTAATAAGACAGATCTGAACAGACTTCAGTTAGTCCAAAATAGGGCGGCCAGATTAGTGTTAAGGTGTTCATATTATACAAGTATTGATAAAATGCACGATAAACTTTCTTGGCTTTCTGTACAAGCTAAATTATACTATGGCTTACTTGTATTTTTAAAGAAAGCAATACTGGTAAACACACCACACTTTTTTTATGCTCAGTTGCAGCATCCAGATGAAATACATAATCATGCTACACGATTCTCAACCACAATTTAGTAATTCCTCGAGTTAAAAGAGACTTTTTGAAAAACTCTGTTATATTTAATGCAATTAGAGAATTGGCTTCTATTCAGAATTTTAAAAATCACCTAAAAGCCTATTTAGGCAGTTTTTAATTTATTTGTAAAAATTGTAGAGGGTAATGTCACTTGTAATGGAAATTGTGTATTTTGTTTGGGTGTTTTTTTATAATTTTTAATATTTACATGTTTACATTTTCAGAATTTTAAAACCTTATTGTGGATGTAAGAGCCAAATTATGTGGACAATTTACATCCAACTCATTGTGTAACATTTTATTTGGTGGTATTTGATGGTTTGGGCCCCAGGAAGACTGGCAACCACTGTTGTGGAAGCTAATGGGGTTCCTTATAAATAAACAAACAAATAAACAAACATTATATATTTTTTAACATATATATACTGGTTTTGTACTAGTTTTTATTTAATCTGATCATGAAATATCCCAAATGGAGTAGAGCTGATTGGGATTCAGTGATACAACAAAAATTTCACCTTTCCAGAAACACTCTTTATTTCTCTGGACAATCCATGGCCTTTGAACCAGAAGTGGACTTTGCTTTTAATGACACTTCTTTCTACTTGTATAATTTTGTAAAGTCTCTGAGCATAAACCTCACTGGACAGCGCCTCTCCCTCCTTATGAATTCCAATGAAATCCCAGAGTTCATCCATAATAAATGTGTAGCTGTATGGTATACTTGCAAAATGTCTTTCCAACTCAGCCAACTTGACTATACTGGTTTCTCGTCACAGCTCAAATTTGCATATTTGCAAACTGCATCATCGACCCTGAGCAGTGAGGCTATATTGGACCAAAAAAAGTATGGAAAACACCTAGAAAACACAGAAACACACAGAAACACAGAAACTCCTTAGAATACCAGAAAGAGCTGCCTGACTGAAGTCCCACAACACTCTAGAGTTGAGTCATAATTTTACTTCACAGGCTTTGTAATTTTGGTCTTTCTCTAATTTTGTTTTCTTTGGTCAGTCTTTATTTCATTCTCTTTTCCGTTGTCTCTTTCCCCTTTTAGTTACATCTTATTCATTTGGTTTCTTGATTCTCGGTTTCACTTGTTGCCTTCACTCTCTTTACGACCGTCATTAGCTATAACTGCCATTCTCAGTGTATAAATCAGCAGTCAGTTTCACACCAGAAACACAATAAGAAGAAATGTTGCTCTTATAGTGGCAGTTTAGTGATTCTAAATATAGCGGAGGACTGTCTCTCATTAATGACAATGATGGTTCTTTTGTATTAAAAATATAAACAGATATATGACAGCACAGAATTATATTAAATGGAAAAGACACAAATAAGTGAGTGAAAAGGTTGAAATCAGCTTGTTAGATCTGCTATTATAGACAGAATATTGGCAGCTTCCCCTTTTAAAATATATATAATATAAATCTATATATTTGTAATATTTGACCCCTGCTTTTTAAAAAATACCTGAGTAAAGGTACCTCTCTTTTCTCTAACAACATCTGAACCTGATTACAGTTTGAAAGAATAACTTTTAGCACATGACAGCAGGGTCACTTTCAGCAAGAGTGTCTCTGACATGAAAATGAAAAGCTCATAGCCTTAGTGGTGTGTTTTAATCGTTCTACAACTATGAACCTGATTGTCGAGCCTCGAAAAACTAAATAAACCTCACTGAAACTCAAGTTATCAGCTCTGCCAGCGCTGCAAGTATAACCTCATAGTGGAAGAGATACTGCAGATGAGTCATTTTTTGATACAGAAAGACAGGTTTTGGAAATTACTGTTGTTATTTTAAGGCTCTGACAGTTATGGAAGCAGAACTTTGATCACTGAAGCACTGAACTGAGGGGCTTACACCCTGCCAGCATCAAACAGGGAACAGGGACTCTAAATAGAAATAAGCAGGTGGCCATTGGGTGGAGGTGGTGAAACTTTGTTTGCATGCAGCACAAAAAGGTTTGTCAATAACATCGAGAGTAAAAAGAAAGTCTCTATTACAGATTATGAACATGAAACTTTTTTGTGACACTACACATGGCAACTCCAGTTTAAGCTTTAATATCACAAATGAAACAAATACTTATTCTTTTCTCATGTCAGTACGTACACAACTGATGATTTGTTTTCACACGACTCCGTACAGTCTTTTAAAAAACTAAGTACAGCCTTAATGCTTCAATCAAGGAATCTAAAGTGTCATTAAATCAAATGCACCTGATTGACTGATCATCAGCAACTGAGACCACCTCCACAAAAGCAGAGGTTTTGGAAAGTTGCTGGTCTGAAGCATTCAGGCATTTGTATTTGTTAGCACAAAGACATAATATTCCCAAGAGTGGACCTTCTAGCAAATTTACCCAAAGATCAGACTAAGCAATGGTCAATGAAATGGCAAAATTCAGACTTTTAAGTCTTACTTTTATGTTAAAAGTTCCAGACAGTAGGCTACAAATATAAAAACACTGATCAAATCTCTCTAAAATCAACAACAGTCAACAGGATAGCTTTCTCTAACAACCAGAAGTTTTATGGCAATGCACCCAACTATTGGTGAGTAACATTAATTACTCTGTTAGATCAAAGGCACCTCACTTCTTAAATTTCTACCAAATGTTAGCTTTGGGAATAAATTGCACACTGTCCCTGTGGAAAGTGGGCTGCAACTTGAAATGCAGCAGAAAATTAACACATATATGTCTTTAGTATACCATGGCTGCACTTTAGAAATGCTTGACTATACTAACAAAGTATGGAGCCATTCAAACATGTATTTTTGTGCTAGAACTGGCAAAATTGTAAATTGTAGTTTGAACCTAATTTGCAAATGATCGTAGCTTCGTTTTAAAATGGTTTGATTTCAGTGTCAATGTACAGTGTAGATCCTGGCTCTTCAAACTCCATCCACTATGGCTTGTGGTTATGGTTATGTAAACAGTTATAATGACATTAAAAAAAGATCTTTGTTTGTTCATGCTCCATAAACTTTAAAATGACCTCAGTTGCAACAATGAATGCAACAACTTATTGTCATATTAACTGACTCCTTTAGAGGCAGTGCAATGTCGCAAGTTTAGGCCAGGGTGGCAAAAAATGATGTGTTTGTGCAAGTTCAAATGTTTGTGCTTGAATGAAACTTTGGGTGTATCCTTTGGCTTTTGAGAGTTCTGATATTAGTCAGAGGCTGAACTAAAGATAAACGGCTACATGGCTTGCTACAGCTAAAGTTGGTACAGTTGATGGATTGATGGAAGCAAATAAACAAAAATAATCCAGATGCCAAATTCTCACAAATGGTCCAAGGCAAAATAATAATTAAAACTGCCTTCATTGAACAGCTTTCTATTCCATCTTGTACCGAAAGCCTCAATCTGCTGTAGCAGAATCTCCAATAAGAAAAACGAAGTGTTAAGAGGGGAAATACAAGTTTGTAATAGTTCCAAAAATATTTTGAATCAAAGAGGAAACTGTTGTATGTTGTGTTCTAAGGTTGTGCTGAGTTCTACTTTGCCCACTGATCCCTATCAACCAAACAGACGGCTGGCGCTCAGTAGCTCAGCTTCCGCAGTAATTACTGTGTCCCCCGAGACACTGGGAGAAACTCAGAGCATAGGCAGCGTCTCACTGGGTGCACGAATGAGTGAGTAAGAGTGACTGTGCATGGGAGGAGAAGGTTGCTATGTGTAGATAAGATCCATGTATATCCTTACTGTATGCTACAATAGGAATGCGTGCTTGCACTTGTGTGTGTATCAAATGTGCTTCTGCTCTGAAGTGAAACCCCAAAGAGACTGTGCCAGAAAATTGAACCCACAGAAAACTGAAAATACCCATAATTCCCTCATTTGCCCACAGAAGGTATTTAGTTTCCCCTTTACAAACAGCCCCCAGCTCCCTGCCATCTGAACACTGAAAGCTGATACACACTGAGGTTAAGCCAGTGAGACAGTAACCAGTGTGACAAATATCTGATGTGTCATAATTGCGCTTTCTTCCATTAGCCTTGTAAAGTAGGTGGGGACGACCTGAAGGGCAAAGCAGGCCGCGTGATTGGTGGATTAAGGTTAAATAGCTTGTAGAAATATCTGTCATTGGATCTGCATCCAGTCCAGCGTGTCTTAGTGAATTATATTCTGGGGTTTTAATAAATAAATAATGAATGATCAAAATATTTTGCGACATAATACATGGTATGTAGAGTCTGTGGTTTTGTGAATCTAACATAAGTCATTTTCACAGAAGCCCTGAACTTTTCACCTAAAAGAGGTGCACAAGTGAGAAGGCGTATGTGTGATACGGTTGGATTGCACATTAGTCAGTTTTTAACCTGCTGGCTCCTTAGTGAAGAGTCTGTGCCATGTTGTATTGCGCCAGTGTGCAAATAGCACAACTAATCGTCCGTTTCATTCACCACTAGCGTCATGTGCTTTGCTTCCTGCACTTTATCCGGGCAGCTCCCTCGCCTAAATCACACAGAGTACTTCGAACACGTCTGAAGTGAACCATTTCCAGCTGTGTGCTTCATGTGAGAAAAGGACTGCAACAAAAATATCATTACCCGTTTTTCAACAAAATGACCAAGTTCATGCTATAAAGTACTCTGATATTTTATGTAATGTGGAAGCCTCAGTACCTAACAACAGAAATACTCCATTGAAATCAAATGAAGTACTTGTTATTTCCACTGTGAATCAAAAATCACCATCCATCCATTTTTGTAACCATTATTTAACTGGAATTGCAGGAGTCTGGAGCCTTTTCAGTTTACATTAGGCAAGAGGTGGGGTACCTCTTACCTCCAGGAGAGGCTGCCAGTCTATCAGAAGGGCAACACAGACACAGACAGCCATTCTAACTCACATCCACACCTACGGCCAATATAGAAACACCAATTAAACACGGACATCTTTGGACTGTGGACAGAAACTGGAACACCCGGAAAAACAGAAAAAGAACAGACATACACAGTAAAATGTGGCAGCTGTGGCTCAGGAAGTAGAGCGGCTCTGTGGTTTGATCCAAGGCTCCTCCAGTCTGCATGTCAAGGTGTCCTTGGGCAAAAGATTGAACCCCAAATTGTCCCTGATGTATCCACTGGTATGTGACTAAAGAATAAAGTGCCATATGAGTTTGTGTATGTGAATGGGTGAATGTGGCTTGTACTGTAAAAGTGCTTTGAGGTCACAGAGTCATAAAGCTATTTAAGAAGCAATCCAAAACATACAAAGTGGACACAAAAACTGGCCAGTGCACTCAGATAGATCTTCTAAAAGAGTGTACATCACTATGTAATTAAGGTCTCCGTATAGTTGTAGAGCAACAGCATAATGTGACAGTCAACGCAGACATGAATGAGCCTTCACACTCAGCATAGAAAGTGCTTCAAGAACTGAGGTTTTGGGAAGAAAACGATAATTTGATTTAGCTGGATTAGGACTAAATCACAGGTTATTAATTACCCAAAGCAAAAAATTGTGAAATCATAAAATCTAGTTTTATGTTATGCTAACATTTCTGCTTTATACAGAGTGTCGAGATGGAAAACTAACTTTTCTGTGCCGGCATGCAATACTGAGTGTGTAAAGCCATACGCAGAAACGTGTGTGAAGCGCAACAGTGCATGTGCACTCATCAAAGTGTGTTTCTCTTCAACTAATTGCCGAGAGCTTGGAGTCAAGGCTCAAGGATAAGATAAGATGGCAGAAACCAAATGCTGCTGCTGTCGGTAAATAACCACGCAACTGCAGCTTTCCTTCCTCAGAATCCAAGTTTTCCTGTTGGTCCGTGCATCGAGTGAGCGACCGACTCTGAGCTATTCTGCAAAAAAGAAAGAAAGAAGATACATTATGAAATTTCAAAACTGAATTGGCATAAACTGAAGCAAAAGAAAGCATTTGTGAGGGAAGCATTTCCTTTTCCCAGTCTTGAAAGATAGGCTGACTTTGTGCAGATACAGGGTTTTTTTGGGTCCGACAATGGCGAGAAGCATCTGGTAACACTTCTGTGTAATTGCTGCTGAGAAACCCTGAAGATCTGAGAGGAGAAGAAAATTCCAACATGTTTTTCCTCCGTCCGTCTCCTGCCCCATTCGCCTTGTCTTGGAATTTCACTGGAGTTTGGGCAAAAACAAAAGAGACGGGTGTTCTAAGTGGAAAAAAAAAACTCTTGGATTAAATACAAGGAGGGTGTTTTTCAGCAGCTTTTCAGGGTGTGTGCACTCAGGAGGAGATTTACAAAGTGCAGCCGTAACAAGAATTAAGTTGGTACCAATTTCTTTTGTTGCAGTCACTGCTCCTTCTAGAGCGGCGCTAACTGAAAACAAATGATTTTTAATGAATAATCGCTCAAACTTGAACTGATGTCTTTTTGTGTTTCGGCAGCACTGTGATCAAGCAAAGTTCTGAAGTTTCATTACTACCTGTCATTTATACAAATTGGGTACTTTTAAGATTTTTGAGTGTACTTTTCAAAAATATGGTTACATATCTTGACAAATGGACTAAACATAAGAAGTGAAAAAATGTCTGCTACTCTTGTTTAACTGCTCATAAAAACAACAATTTTTTAACATTTTTGATCAGTTTTTAAAACATATATAACAGTTTTTTGTCAGTATATTATAATGTTGTTGCATTGCATTAATAGTTGAATTTCACAGAAAGTCTCCTCATCCACAGAATGATAAGTGTTGTGCAAGTTTTGCAATATTATATATGCATTAGATTTTTTTCCCGTTAGTCGTCGTGCAAACCTTGTTTAAAACTAGCAAACTAATTACCTGTTTAAACTAATTACCTGTTTAAACTAATTACTGGTTTAAAGAGCTTCAGTATGAAAAGTCTTCATTATTTATTGCCCATGGTGGCATTTACACATTTAATTAATATTGTACTTTTTTATACTTAAGAATTCATCCTCTGATGCTGATGGGTGTGTTGAAGTCCTCAGACTGAATATTTTCATTTGTTCCCACTGACCCATTTAATCAATCCTGAACCAAAGTACATGGTTTTCACTTCAGTAATATTAATTTTTGTCGTTGTTGTGAAGCACTAATTACTAATGTGCCTGCCTTCCTGGGTGTCGGCTGCTGTACTTCACAGTGCTTTCCCACGCTGTCAATCTCAATACTGACATCATTACTCTAGTCCAATCATCTTCTCGCCCGCCTTCTTTGAGCCAATCAGCCTCTGCTTCACGTGGTTTAAATCTGTGCTCTTCATCATGCTTCCTTTCAGACTCTCAGACTTTCAGACTCTCTGTTCTATCACCGTTGGGATTTTCATTCTGCTGTGATGGGTCATTGGAGTCTAATCGCCAAATACATTCATTTCTCTATCTCAATAAATCATCTTGAATTCTTCCAAGTGATCTCTCCTTATAGAAACTGCTGGTTAGGATAAATATAAATGAACACAGTTGTTCCTTGAATCCTTGCCAATGATGATATACCTGTAGATATAGTAATATTTTGAATTTTTATATATTTATTTATTTTATTTTTATTAATTTCATTAGATATTTTTTTCTTAAAACTCTTATTTTGAAATTAGCCATAAAGCATTTACGAGAAAGTACCGCCAGGTTGTAACTCAGGGGTGGGCAATTCCAGGCCTCGAGGGCCAGTGTCCTGCAGGTTTTAGATCTCACCTTGGGTCAACACACCTGAATCACATGATTAGTTCGTTACCAGGCCTCTGGAGAACTTCAGGACATGTTGAGGAGCTAATTTAGCCATTTAAATCAGCTGTGTTGGTTCAAGGACACATCTAAAACCTGCAGGGACACCGGCCCTCGAGGCCTGGAGTTGCCCACCCCTGTTCTAACTAGTCACTGGTCCATTTTCTTATCCGGGTGCCGGTCACAGGAGCAGTAATCTAAGCATCTAAAATCAGAGACACACAGATTTTCTTTTGCCCTAGCCACCTACTTTAGCTCTTTTGAGCCTAGGACATTCCCAAGCTGGCTGGAAAGACAAATTCATCTAGGAAGCACCCAGATATCATCGTGCTCAACAGACCCCCGTAACTACAGCTCTGCCTGTCAATCTCTCACTCTGTCTCCTACCTTGTGAACAAAAACCTGAGATACTTAAAATTCTCCATGTCCTTCCCTCAGCTCCTTCCTGACACTTTTCCAGCTAAGAGCCATGGCTTCAGACTTTGCTACAAACCACCCCAGTGTGAGACGGGGGTCCAATGAAACTAAAACCTTGTAGACTTGGAGACAACTAGAATAATCCAACTACAAGAACTCAGGATCACAAATGAGTGCGCAAAGAAACAATGTTAAGCTCTAGTTTCCACAATGACAGCGCTAAGACTGTGCAGTGTATCCATGGACTAATGTAATTAGTCCATTGCAATAATGTAATGTAATTACTGAATTTAAGAAAAAGGAAAACTTTAAAGGTCTTGCTTAACAAACTACAGAAAAAACTGTGCATATGTCAGTCAAACATTTCTGCAGTTTTATAGAAAATATGATGTGAAATAAAAGACAGCACACCAAAAGCAAGAAATCGTATTTCAATTTAGATGAGTTCCACTTTAAGGTAATCTTCCCGTGTAATCTGCGCTGCTCCCAGCATGGCTATTTATAGGTCTTGCTGTGGAAGTTCTAATTCACGTCCAGTATGCACGATGGGTAAGGCACAGGAAGAAATGCTATACATTTTTGTATCAATCTTATACCAAGTAAATATTTTGCCAGTACCAAAGCTGATACTTCTAACTTAAAAAGGCAGGTTTAGGGGAGAACAGTGTGTCGTGACTTATGAGATGAACTGTCTGCAAATTGTGAACATATTTAAATGACCCCTAAATCACTGTGATTTTTACTTTCTATAAAAACAGAGTTTTTTGGAGACCTGGACTGTGAATGTGCCTATCTCTAAAGGACTTCGGGTCAACTTTGGTTAGAAAAGCCTCGATCCTATTGTGCTAGTATCACTTCAATAATAATGTCACCATTGGGGTTTTTTTGTTTCTTTGTTTGCCCTCAGTAAAACTTTAAGATCCTAACCGAATACAACCAGTTTATGCAATTTTGGTGTTTTTAAAGAAAAAACATTTATTCCATTGTTTCATTCCATTTCACTAATACCCAACAATAAAACAGAGTGGGGAGATAGGGGTCTTTTTTACTGTGGTGTAAGATATCCTGTGACTCGATCTGACGGGCTGTTTAGCTCACAATCTGCCTCGTAGTGACATTTTAATCATGAGATCACACGGTTGGACAAAGACTAGACCTCCTTTCAACACACACACAGACACTGACCACACACACACAGATACAGCCCGCAATCACCAAAATAAATACTTTGTGCCCACACCTAACCACATTTCACCAACATAACCAACCACACCAATGAGCCCACCCTGACTCTGCATCCAAATCTGCCAGCCCAACTGACTCTAATTTACTGTTTCATGTCTCTGTGTGGCACCAGGGTGGCAGAGTGGCAGGGTGGCACCACTGGGGATTTGTGGGTGTCTCCGTTGCTGCAGGGGGGGGAGGGCGGCATGTGCCCACAAGCTGTCTGCCAGGCATCAAAGACCGCTTTCATTTTGTTTGGTGAAAAATGCTGATTTTTACACACTGTCACTTCTACTGAGAGCTTTGGGAATTACTGTTTTTAAGATGGGGTTTAACCCGTTATCACTTTTGTTGTACAGTTGCCAGAAATCTGCATGAATGCTGGCAAGAATGTGGATACCTGTTTTTTTCCTTTTCAAAATAGTATTTATAGCAATGGAAATGCTGAGAGAAGAAAAGAAAAGGGTGGTCTTTGGAAGAGAGGCCGCGAACCACTCAAAACTAACAAAGAAGTATCTCTAAAGTTCTTATCCAAAATAGTTAGTTTACCAAAATGACAAAAAATGTACCTTATCCTCCAGAGCACTAAAGGGAATTTAGTGCTCCGGCATCCGGCAGGATGTACGATTTAAAACTTCATACAGAAAGAAAAGAGAAAAAAGAAGAAAGCTGCTGTTCATTTCTGATATATGCACATTGTCTCCATTGGTGCTGGTGGCATGATATAGCAGTATAGGATCCCAAGAACATATGGCCATGTTTAAAAATTCAGACAAGACCGCATAAGGAGGTAGAAACTTCCTAAGATTACTAGAAGATTGTAATTTGTGGACCTTTTACTAGCACTTGGGGAAACTTTGAATATACAGTGGGTCGTATATTTGTGACAGGACCAAAAGCTCACCCCATCTGTCAGTTTGACATGTCGTAATGTCAAAATACTAAACCCAAGACAAATAAGGTACTGTATGCATGCTATAAGGAACAGTATGAATGTGTGTTTGAATGCAGCTTGTAGAGAGAATATGCTTTTGAGTCTGTTTACCTTGTGTGTTGCATTTTCTTTGCTTTTAAATACAGTTTGGTTAGATTTAGGAAAAGATCATATCTTTTGTTGACCTTTTTTTTTTTAAACTCTGGTTAAAAATATAAAGATACATAAAGGTGCATTCAGATGACAAGCGTTCCTGATCAAGAGTCCATATGTTACACACTGGGAGTTAGACTGGACTCAATATTGGTGAGGCAGCAATAGTTAGTAAATCTCAGGTCTACTGAATCCCAGATTTACATGTGAATAGTGGAAGTATAGATTGGTATTGGATTTGATCATCACCAGGGCCTCAAAAACTACGAGTTAACTCTGAGATGAGGGAAACTAAGAGTTTTCTCTTCCAGATAGAGACTCGGTGACTGGGGTAAGAGACCCTGTCAAACTAACCTACCTGCTGTTAGTTTCTCTCTGACTCCTCCACTCCTGCTGCACCAGAACAAACTGACAGCCATTTAGCGTTTAATTTCCTCAAACAAACAGTCAATGTCAAATCACATATCTGACTGCATAATTATCTCATACAAACACTATAGTCACACTATTGAAAACGGTGGTTGGAAAGCACAGCATGATCAAAAGTTTTGGAAATATGTGCGATTAACTTGCAGTCTTGTTATCTTCAAAGTGGTAATTCGAGGATGGGGTCTGCGAGACAGCTGCCATCATCAAAGCAACTTATGGATAAAATGGATCAGTTTGCAATTGAATGGGGTCAAGTTGGCAATTACATCCAATCTTTTTCCAAATCACAACAAGGTACTTTATATTGTAATGTAAAGACCCTACAATAATCCAAATCCAGGCTAACAGATTAGATGTGATAATCTTCAGAAATCATAACATTTCTCCACAAAGCTTGATTGATGTAGTTAGAATGTAACTTCAAAGTAACATGAACACTGTATAATAGACACAATGCAAACACATACAACCAAGCAGCAATTGGCTACTGGCCAAGTTCCCAGTTGCAAAGTGATGCATTGGAGACAAGTTGTGCTCAGTGTTGCAGTCCGACTCAGATTGTTAGCAACATGTTGGCAATCTGTGTTAATACATTAGACAGCAGTTATTTGCAAACTGTCACCAATCCGTGTGAGAACGATTGCAGCCAGTATGAGTTGGATCATAAGTGTTTGAGGACAGTGTGTTCGACCTTTGGGTGACCTTTTAGGACTAACAAGTCCCTAAAAGTACTTGGAAACTGTTGCTGAATGTGAAAAATTCAGTGCAGTCCTATTTTTACTGTAGTGTCACTGAACCATTGGCTTATTATTTCTTAACATGAATTTTTTTGGGCCATCAATTTGTCCTTAATGTGACAGCAGAGCTGGTGAATATTGCAGATTTTATACTGACTCCAAATAAGATGTATAGATTGTATATTTCTAACTCTGTGACTCTGGAAAGTAAAGCATTCATCAAGTTGTCCACCAGTTCATAAATCACTGATCAGTGAATAATTTATTGGTTAAGTTGTAATCGCTTGGATCTCTAGTGATGGAAAAATATGTCACACTGTAAATATATGATGTTGAACAGCATTTAATCAATATCTACAAATGTAAAGTTTCAACGTCATATCTGCAGTTGTTGTCACCTGCCGCCTGTCTCCGTCCAATTACAGCTGAATGGTTTAAATGTAAACCATTCATCTTACTAAACCAAATGAAAATCTGGTTGGATTCCAGCTTTAATCTGTTAAAGAAAATTCCACTTTTCATCTCTCTCTCTTTTTTTAAAGATATGATGGTCAGCACTGATGGAGATTTACATTTCAGTTCAGCTGGATTCAAATTTTGGCTCTGCTCTTTACTTCATTATAAAATCCACGCACAATATGCACAATATGCATGTGCTTAACTGAGAGTAAACTTTCTGTAACAGGGCCCTATATAGTTTGTCAGTTGGTGCTGTAACAGTTTAAACATTAATGTTAGTTTACCATCTTTAGCGTGGGTTGTAATTTTGATATAATTAAGTTAGTTGCCATCTGTTCCACTGTTTAGGTAGCACTAGCTGTGGGAATTTTTTTTTAACCTTTGCTACTGTTACAGTTGTGTTTTAACAACGCTGACCTTCATCTTTTACACAGGGTGACTGAGCAGGAGTTGATAATTCCCTTGATTAGAAAGACGGGTAGGAAGCAAATAGTTTTCACAATAAAAGCATGACTGTACTAATTAATTACTGCTGTATAGCTTAGCTTTGAGTGTATATGCTCTGATGCCAAGCAAAATATTAAAAACAACCTACGAGCAATATGATTCCACAACAAAAACATTACAGACACATATACATTTTCAGTGTTGCTGTCTTATCTCTAAGAAATGTTTTCTGTTAAAATTGTACGAATGTCTTGATTGGTGTGAATTTATCAAAGCACAAATTCACTTAGTTCCAGTGATTTAGAATTATGAATATTCCAAAAATATAAACTGAACTTTAATTATGTTTTTTTCTTTGTTTGTTTTTTGTACCCATTTGTAATTTCCATTAAAAGACCGAAATCTGCTTTTATAACCTGAGAGTAGAACCAGCACCCGATGATTTCAGCTACCGAAAAGTCACAAGTGCATATGTTTTTTTTTTTCCTTTTTCTCGTTTATTAGCAAATGTTCCTTAAACAGGAGCAAATATTTGACTGTTGGATGACTTTCAGGTGTAATTACTAATTATCTTTTGATCACTGATTAGCATTTACAGTACCAGGATGTAGAGTTAAAACAAACTACAGAGTGTGCGTGTGCTGATGGAAATAAAGTAACACGTCACACTGCAAGATCTGGCTTCTTCAAGTGTTTTAATGTTTTTGTGAGCTCAATGGTATATTAAATTATATATTGGTGGAAACCTCAGATTCTCTGAAATTTCAAAACTGTTTTCATGGCTTGATATTAGTAAGGGTAAGAGACAATGTAAGCTGGAAAACTCAACCTGACATTTAAAAATTTTAAGGCACCCAAACTTAGTAGTTTGCTCCATTGACCAGATATTTCAAATTATAAAAACTTTGTCTGTTTTAAGCTGAAATATGTTGATTTTTCTTATTTGTCTGTGCTTTGGATGATACAGTTATTTAACCACGACCGAGTCAAAATTAATACATACTTTTAATTACATTATTTTAAAAGAACTTTATGATCAAAGCTTAAAAAGATATTCAAACTCATTAATAATTACCCCTGACACGAATAAGATTTTAGATCACAATTAGCCATTTAGAATATTAATAATAACACACTTGTGTTAGCTCTATATGTTATACTGGAACATATTTCTCTTGTTTACAGTCTAGTGTGTTTAAGGAACATGAAACTGTAGTACCGAAGAGAAATTGCCTCATTACACCCACTGTTGATGGATCTGTACACACACAAACTGCTGCCTGTCTAATCAGAGATGCTCTAAAGCTCTAATTTTATCTGCCCTCTCGGCCTCAGAAGGATGGAGGACCACTTGCACTCTGTGATTAAATGACTGCCCACACAAACAGACAGACACATGTGCAGTCAGGCAGACAGGTAAGAAACAAGCAGGGTAAGCATGCAGGTGGGCAGAGACAGACAGGTTTGGTCTTCATTACTACAACCGCAGGCTTTTGGGGTAAATTAGTGTTTCTGTGTGCTTGCACAAACAGGAGATCTTTACCTACAGTAACTGGAGGATTGTTGCAGTGAAACGTGTAGGGTTGTACAAAGGTTCAGAAAAACCTTGTTTTCTGGATCAGTGTGTTACAGATAGAAAAGGTGATGCAAATATGGTGTATGGGCAAAAGTACTGGGCCATACCTCTTAATCACTTAATTAAAACAATGCCACTGAAGTTGTTTTTTTGGAGTTGGCCTGATTAATTGGTTTCAAGTTTCAGTGAAGGGAAACTGTAATGCTTCAGCTTACCAAGACACTTGAGATAATTCCACGCTTCCAACTTTTATGGAACAGTTTGGGGAAGGCCTTTTCCTGTTCCAGCATGACTGTTCTCCCGTGCACAAAGCACTTTATAAGATAAGATAAGATAAGATAACCTTTATTAGTCCCACACGTGGGAAATTTGTTTTGTCACAGCAGGAAGTGGACAGTGCAAAAGTTATGAGGCAAAAATTAGAATACAATAAGAATAAATACAGTACACAACTGTACAGAATAGAATAAAATAAAATACTATATACAGTAGAATAGAATAAAATAAAATAAATATACAATAAGATAAAAATAGAATACAAATACAAATGCTATATACAACTGAGTAAAAATACAACGATGACAGAAAGGATTATTGCACTTAGTATTATTGCATATGTATGGATGTGTGTGCTTGATCAGTTAAAGTCTTTGTTGTGGAGTCTGACAGCAGTGGGGAGGAAAGACCTGCGAAATCTCTCCGTCCCACACCGTGGGTGCCGCACTCTCCCACTGAAGGAGCTGCTCAGTGCTGTCACAGTCTGCTGCATGGGGTGGGAGATGTTGTCCAACAGGGATGACAGCTTAGCCGCCGTTCTCCTGTCACTCACCACCTCCACTGGGTCCAGAGGGCATCCTAGAACAGAGCTGGCCCTTCGGATCACCCTGTTCAGTCTCTTCCTGTCCCCAGCAGAGATGCTGCCACCCCAGCAGACCACGCCATAAAAGATAGCAGAAGCCACAACAGAGTCATAGAAGGTCTTCAGGAGTGGGCCCTCCACTCCAAACGACCTGAGTCTCCGCAGCAGGTACAGCCTGCTCTGCCCTTTCCTGTAGAGGGCGTCTGAGTTATGAGTCCAGTCCAGTCTATTGTTCAGATGAACACCAAGGTACCTGTAGCTGTCCACAGCCTCAATGTCCATACCTTGGATGTTCAGTGGTTGCAGTGGAGAATGCTTGTGCCTGCGGAAGTCTACCACCAGTTCCTTGGTTTTACTGGCGTTGATCTGGAGGTAGTTCAGCTGGCACCAGTCCACAAAGTCTTGGGTCAGACCTCTGTACTCCTTGTCGTCCCCATCAGTGATGAGGCCGACTATTGCAGAGTCATCAGAGAACTTCTGCAGGAAGCACTGGGTGGAATTGTGGGAGAAGTCTGCAGTGTAGATGGTGAAGAGGAACGGAGCCAGAACCGTTCCCTGTGGGGCCCCCGTACTGCAGACGACCCTGTCCGACACACAGCCCTGAGTCCTCACATACTGTGGTCGGTCGGTGAGGTAGTCCAGGATCCAGGTAGTGAGGTGATGGTCCACTCCAGAGTTCACCAGCTTGTCCTTTAGAACCGAGGGAAGAATGGTGTTGAAGGCACTGGAGAAATCAAAGAACATGATTCTCACAGTGCTCCAGCGGTCTCCAGGTGAGCGAGGGAACGATGTAGGAGGTGAATGACGGCATCATCCGCTCCAATGCCAGGCTGGTAGGCAAACTGAAGTGGGTCCAGTGATGAGCTTATTAGGCGCCGAAGCTGAGCCAGGACCAACCGCTCCAGGGTCTTCATCAGGTGGGATGTCAGAGCCACCGGCCTGTAGCTGTTGAGGTCCTTGGGGCGTGAAGTCTTTGGCACTGGTACAACACAGGAGGTTTTCCAGAGCTGTGGGACTCTTCCCAACCTCAGGCTCAGGTTGAAGAGGTGCTCCATCACCCCACACAGTTGGTCCGCGCAGGACCTGACGACCCTCGAGCTGATGCCATCTGGACCCGCTGCCTTCTTGCCATTAATCCTCCTCAGTTCCCTCCTAACCTGGGTGGTTGAGAGAGACAGGCTGGAGCCTTGTGTTGAGTGTGTATTGGATGCTGTTGTTGGGGGTGGGGGGGAGTGAGCAGGGTGAATAGAGGAGGTGTGAAGTGTCTGAGGTGGAACAGCAGCAGTGGGGGTGGGTGAGTCTGCAGCCGATGTTGCAGACTGCCTCATGGCTGAGTCAAATCTGTTGAAGAAATGATTCAGTTCATTTGCCCATCTCACATCCCTCCCAGGCAGAGAGTTCTGCTGTTTGTGGCCCGAGATGGTTCTGAGGCCTCTCCAGACTTCACCAACGTTGTTTTGCTGAAGCTGGTTCTCCATCTTCTGCCTGTAGCTCTCCTTCCCATTCCTTATCAGTCCCCTCAGCTCTCTCTGCACCCTTTTCAACTCCTCTTTGTCTCTGGATTTGAAGGCCCTCCTCTTCTGCTTGAGGACGGTTTTAATTTCTGGGGTAATCCAAGGTTTGTTGTTGGAGAAACACCGTACAGTCCTGGTAGGTACAGTGTTATCCACACAGAAGTTTATATAGTCAGTAATGCATGTAGTAAGGCTGTCGATGTCCTCTCCGTGGTCATCACAAATCACCTCCCACACAGTCGACTCAAAACAGTCCTTAAGAGCCTCCTCGCTCTCCTCTGACCATCTCTGTACTGTGCGGGTGGCTGGTGGCTCCCTGCGCACTAAGGGCTCATACACAGGGACAAGGTGCACCAGGTTGTGATCAGATCTGCCCAGGGGAGGGAGAGGTGATGAACTGTATGCCTCTTCTGCATTGGCATACAGTAAGTCCAGTGTTTTATTGACTCTGGTTGGGCAGGTCACATACTGGGTGAAGGTGGGCAGTGTGGAGTCCAGTGAGGCATGATTGAAGTCCCCTGATATTATGAGAAGGGCTCTCGGTGATTGTGTTTGCAGTCTGCTGACCACAGAGTGGAGAGAGTCACAGGCTGCATCCGCGTTGGCCGAGGGGGGGACATACGCTGTTATCGCGATAACATGCGAGAACTCCCGGGGCAGGTAGTACGGACGCATGCTAACGGCTAACAGCTCAATGTCTCTGCTGCAGAGTTGCTCTTTTACAGTGATGTGCCCAGGGTTACACCATCTGTCGTTCACAAAAACTGCCAGTCCCCCTCCTTTCCTCTTACCGCTGTCTCTGGTCCTGTCCGCTCGCAGCAGCTGGAATCCCGGTAGTGTCACGCTTGTGTCCGGAGTTAGCGATGTTAGCCACGACTCCGTTAGCATCATGATGCTACATTGCCGGTACTCCCTCTGTGACCAGGTTAGCGACGTGAGCTCATCCATCTTATTGGGCAAAGATCTTACGTTTCCAATAATTACAGAAGGAAGAGATGGTCGATATACGCTCTGGAGCCAGCCAGTCAAGTTCTTCCACTTTGGTATAGAATAATGTTGATTGGCCAGCTCAGAGCTCTGACTTAAACCCATCAAATACCCTTGATGTGAGCTAAGACAAAGATTGGTGTCAGTCCCTCCTGGCCAGCATCAATGTCACTCACAATCTCCTGGATGAATGGGCAGATTCCCACAGAATCTTATAGAAGGCCATCATAGAAGAATCCACCTGGAACATATGCAAGAGAGGGGACCAATTCAGACTGGGATGCCAACAAACTCCTGTAGGTGTAATGTCTAGGTGGCCCAATGCATTTTTCCATCTAGTGTATTTTGGATCTTTTTAGGTTATATTCTAGGATTAATCTATTTTCCTCCACAGAGGTTCTCTCACAGTGGGATGAATGTTTAATTGAGTCAGTCTCAGTCTGAATACTCTGCATGCATGCACATCAAGTCAAAGGGTCAAACTTGTTTGGACATGAACTATTAAGAGGAGAGCTTAAGTACAACTCCCAAGGACCAGTTTAAACAACCTTGGTGCCAATGAAGCAATAATGAGACTTAAAAGTCACTCAACTAAGCTGTTAATAGCAATCTATTGACTCCCTTAGCTGCTATTTTGGGAAGTAACAAAAATGCAGAACATTGTTTAGTTAACTTTTACCCAAGTTCCAGCATTCGCCTCCTGGAGTTTGTGTTTTTTCCCTGTATGCTGATCCCCCAATTATCATCAAATCATCAACAATATATCACAGTGTTTCAACCAATCTGCCAAGTCAAAATAACAGAAGCAGGGGGGGAGTTTAAGCCAAAGAAATGGTGAACTTGTTGGTGACTACCAGTATTTCAGGTGGTTTTGCTAGCAGTCCTTTACATGAGTTTTACGTGGGAAGTCTTTACATAAACCTTTATGAACAAAACATCCCCACAAACAGTCCTGATGTAGAATTTTTAAGACCGGTGTTCGACCAATATTTGATGATTTAATCAAATATTGGTTAAATCAATTGGCCAACATATCAATTGGCCAGTTGATATGTTGGCCAATTATTCTTCTCTTTAAGACACACAACATACACACAAATTTCCCTAACATTTCTTATTAGCACATATTTATACGTCCTTACTAGGATATTATGATACTACAGTTTAAAACCAATCCTGTTTCATGGTCACAGCAAGTTGAAGCATAGCATGGTTGAAGCATGGTTGAAGGGTGTTTCGCCAGTCTCTTCCTCACTTTTCTAATTTTCATTTACAGGTAGTTTTAAATATTGATAGCAATATAGAGCTAATGTCGCAAATATCAGTTAATCAGAAATGATGAAGACGTCATTGTTTGTGACAGATTATTCCGTTTTTCTACAGTCAATCATAAAGTTTATGAAAATCCAAAAGAGGGGTGGAGGTGAAATGGGAATATAATTAAGGTGTTAGTTTGTCAAAAAAAAACTTAATGCATAAATGACAAAGAAATCAGAAAATCAGATTTTTCATCTTTACAACAATTAGTTCGTTCAGTTCATATTTTAACAGATTATATATTTATATTACTATATAAAGGTTTTTCTATGGCAATAAAAACACAATTGCTAATCTAGAGGAAGAGCTGAAGGAATATGAAAGTTATTTGACATTAAAAATATTGATCACAAACTCAAAGGGACATTACAAATGATGGGGTCCTATTTATTAATCATTTATTAATGAGGGACTGTTTTATGTACCTAAAAAAAACCCTACATGCACATAACCTTAAAAGTGGTGCACAAGTTCTCCACTGCTAATCAAGTGAAACTAGTTATGATCACATGAGGATTAGTTTATTGGCAGTTTATTAACCAGTTGTTATTATTTTCTTTATTATAGGCTCGTCTGGCTTTAAAAAAAACTATAAAATAAGAGTTCACAGAGACATCATCACAGTGCTTGTTCTGTTTTCAGCCAACGGCTCACAAACAGCTATCCATAAAAACTCAGATTTATTAAGTTGGAGCAAAAAAAGTTGGCATTTTTGCATCGAAATGAACCAAACCACTCAGGTTATTTTCTGTAATAAACACTTAATAAATTGAAAGATCTACTGACATATTTCTAACATATTATCATACTGTAGAAACTCTTCAAATATTCTGTATCCACAATGGAGGATCCAGCTACCTACAAAATACTAAATAGTAATCTTCCACCAGGAGTTGAAGTATATTTATTTGGCACATTTGTTTGATTGAGCAAGCCTTGGCTACATCCCTGCTGAGCGATTTGAGCTCTGTGAGCTTTAAATTGCTGACAGAACCAAACGTTTGTCATTTTACAATTCTTCAAAAGCAAAACAATTTTATTTTAGCGCAGAAAAAAAAACACATTACAGTTTTGTAGTTTTATGAAAAGATTTTAATGATTTCAAGATTCTTAGTGAAAACACTCAGCTGTATGAACAATGATGAATAGACTGAGAGTTCCACACTTGCCCTCATCTAGACCTAATTATAACCTAAACCCCAAACTTCAAAGTGCTCCTCAGAGTAAGGGCAGAGATGTGAGAACCAGATAAAAATGCCTTAAATGCCCACAACTTTGTGTCTATTCTATTCTATTCTATTCTATTCTATAACCAGCCACAGTTTTTCTGCCACTGGATTCAGGGTGTTACATTGATTTGCATTCCTTTTAAAGTAACTTTACTTCACACAACCTCAAACTTTAAACCTTAGTCTCCATATTAACACTGAAAAGTGGCTCCCCTATGTCCCCATGACAATAACAGAAGTACATATGAACAAAAAATTACACACACACACACACACACACACACACACACACACACACACACACACACATTAATTTTATAGATTTTACTTAGTTCTAACCATAAGCACTATTTGCTCAGACTTAATTTTTACACATCAAGTCTCTAAATGATGGAATATTGATTTCTGCCCAAAAAGGAATTGTGGTCATCAGTGTCTCCATAGCATGTGTAGTACATACACATACTACAGCGCTGGTGTCTACTGCCCTCTACTGTTCATTCCAGTAGTTACATTGAGAAAAGACAACTACCAGTAAGGACAGTTCAATTCAGATGCACATTGTTTTGATGAAGCAGATTCATTTTGTTCAGTATCAGCATGTTTGATGAGTTGGGCATAACTAGTACTGGACTCCATTAGTTTTTGAGTATATGACCCAGTTTCAGTTAATTGTCTTTAACTTATAGCTTTAGTAATTTAAGCTGTTTCTAGCTCCAAGAAAATACTGTACCACGTTAACCGTTATCAAAAAAAACCTTTTAATATGTACGTCGATCTTTGCTGTATGATGCATTTTTTTCACTTAAAATCATGGACGTGGTACTGCAAATAGTAAAATGCAATCCTGTAAGTTCAACTTCTGCTACAGCTCCTCTTGTTTAAGGTTTAAAGCAAGTTCTTCACTGTGATCTTCATTTAATCCCAGTGAAGAATCTGATGATATTTGCGCCTTGAGGCAACTGTTGTTCTTTGGGGCTATATAAATAAAACTGAATTGAATTGAGCTGAATTTGGTAGAGGCTAATCCACTATGTAATAGATCAGTGGAATTCAGTGTGTTTTGATTCTTATACCAAAAAACAGTGGGAATAATGAAAAACACATTAGTGTCTCATCAGCATAAACGGTCATATAGTCATACGAAACATACTTAGCTGCAATGTAGAAATATGTAGGGATATGGATAGTCCCCATATTATAGAAGATTTTAAAATAAAAAGAAAGATATAAAGGGAAATATAAAAGTCTGATATTTAGCATTTAATATAACTGTATTTTATGGCATTTTATAGTTTTTTTATTTACAAATTTCAACTATTCAGTACAACGTCTATACTCTAAAAAAGTAAGAAAATGTAATACTGCATATAAGCTGCATTCAGTCACACAATGTTCCTATGAATTGTTATAAGGGAAGCATGAAGGAGGCAGAACTGCCCACTTAAAATACAAGTATATTAATACTTGAATACAGTCTTGTAATACACATATTTATTTCCTTTTTTACCCTTTCCAACTGCTACAAAGACACTATATTATAACAACAATGTTTATTTGTAGCAATTTAATGACTGTTCCCTATCAAATTATGTTATCTGTTAAAAAAAATGTTTCCAAGCAACATTTTTTAACAAAAACAAGCACATTTTAAAAACAATGTTTAAATCCGGACCTTTTTAAAAAGATGTTTTGGTGTCCGTTGTGTAGAAGAACTAGAAGAGTTACACATGAGGAAACTGTCCATCCTTCACCCTGAGGGGGGACAAAGGAAGGAATGTTTTCCCCTCATACAAAACCTTTGATCTCACACCCCCTAATCACTTCCTGAAGATTATACAGTACGTGCACCTCTGCACTGCCCACACTGTGCTTGTGTGCGCAGCGTGTGTTAATGCCTGAAGGCAACCAGGGCAGATGTAGTCTTCTAGCCTGATGACAGACAGAGATAGGGAAGAAACAGAGACAGAAGAATGATGTCATCGTTCATCAAAGAATGAAAACCAGGAAGAGTTTTAAACACATTTAGCAGCCGCGCTGAAGTGCATAAAATGTGTAAACTAAAACTAAGAAGAGTCAGCACATTTTTAAGCCACAAACACTTGGAAAAGAGTTGGAAGTGCTGGCAAAGTCATTTATCCCAGTCGTCAGTATGACTTTGGCAGGTCTTTGTACTATTATGGTTTGTGGGGGCAGTGAAGGCATCTCAGGAATAGCAGAGTCAGAACTGAGGATGCAAAAGTTAGTAGGACCTTTGCAAACTCCTACTGTGGCTATTATCTGTATTTAATTTAATTTAATTTTAATTACTGTACAGTACTCTGTTTTTGGTAACTATCGTCCATGATGTAAATAGATAAACATTTGTTTCTGTTTCTGTTCTGTGTCCTGTGTACAGTTTTTTTATATGTGTTTTTCTTGCTGTTGTTACAACCAAATTTCACTTTATGGGAAAATTAAAGGACTATTCTATTCTATTCTATTCTATTCTATTCTATTCTAATCTTTTAAAGCCAACAAAGGTCTATTAAGAGACACAAAACACAAACAGAAGTACTTTAAATGATATCAAACCAAAGCAAAGCAACCACAAATATGTGCTGTGTTCAAAAACTAGTAAAATAATAATAAAAAAATTATATATGATATAAATTTGGTTGCTATCCTCTTTTCTATCCTCTGTGCAGTGGTCCTTCCAGGGTTTCTGTGCCAGAAACTAACCAGCAAGTGAAAGTAAAAGCTAAAACTGAGTGACAATGATATTAGACCCATGTTTTTACACAGCAAGTGCAAAAACACAGGTCCAAACCATGCAGAGACTTGACATGCCAGGCAAAATTTGAATATTTTCATAAAAATATCTAGAGTAGACGACCAGTATTTGAAAGTTATTTCCTTAAGAAAAACATATCAAGCAAAACCCTAACCCTAATCCATGAACTGTTCACAAAAACCTCTCCGAAATGTTTGCGATGGTAGGGGGAACTCATTCTTAAGGAAAGGAAACAGAGCAAAAAGGCAGCGGTAAGACAAATTACACATGAACTGAACTGAAAATCAGTGACAAGTTTCATGTAGTGAGTAATTCATGTTGGAAGTTTTCAGTTTAAATTGTCACCAGTATGACCAGAAAACAATGCTGCCCCTGCGACCTGGATAAACTGGAGAAAATGAAACCTGAACAGAAACCCAAACTTAAAAATATAACTGTGAATGCAAAACTTTCATACCAGACCCAACAACCATGGCAGATGTGAGCTGCCTTAATAGGAAATGGCTACAGGTCCCTTGAAATTGTCATACTTTATAACCTTCCTCTGCTGTGCTTGCAGAGAAGAACATCTGGAAGCAGCCCTGACTGAGTTTGTCGTTCAGAATAAAGTGACACAGGGGCAGGTCTTAATAGATGCCTATAAAACTTCTGTAGCAAGCAATGAAACTATAGATAGGCACATGTAACTCTTTTTCTTGTACTCAGGGCCACAAAAAAGTGACTGCTTCTTTTTATACAGCCTCATATGGAGTTTACTTGCAGGCATTATGGTTGCTTTATAGCCTTTCTAGATAGGTTGTGGCTGTTTAGGACATCACATACCACATCATTTGAGCACAAGAACTAAACTGGATACTGGTGGATGCTGTAGCTCCTGCTCATAGTACTCAAAGACATCAACCACACTGTTGCTAAAGAGTTGGGTTACAAAACACTACTGTGTATGTATCTCTCCTCAGAGATTACTTTCTTTGGTCTTCGTCATCTTCATCCTCCCCATCCTCCTCCTCTTACTCTCACTCCTCTGGCTCTGCCTCTTTTTCCAACATTGCCGTCCATTGCTCCAAAACAGAAGAGCTAACCTGTTGCCCTTTTATAAAGCTCTGATTTCTTAATTGCAATTATGTGTGAAAGGTGTTTAGCAATGTGATGAGTTAGCATGCAAAATAGGGCAACTGACTTTACAACTTTGAATGAGAGTGTTTCTTGCGAAAACAAGAGGTTTTCTTCATGAAAATTCTGCCAATTGCAGAGGCTTGTGTGCAGTGTTTTGACAAAAGCGCGTTTTAAAACTGCTATTTGAGTGTACAGCAGGAATTGCCCTTGTGGTTTAGCAGAATTGGTTCAGGGGATGGTGCATCAGTTACATGTTGCAGTCATTGTGTCTGAAGTACAAGTAACTGTGTAAATAATTGGGAAAAAAATCTTTATTTTTATATTTGTCCACCAGGAGGCGCTACTTTCTACCATTCAAAGCATGCAGCAAAATTTCAAACTTTTTCTGTTTTTTGCAAGGGTGCTACTGAAATAAAATGGCAAGTGTGTGCTGCCATTAGGTACTTCCAGTTGCGGCGTAAGATGGCTGCACCGACAAGAGCTCCCAGTCATCTCAGCAAAAATGTTATTATTTATTTTGTACTGCTTTCGATTTCTGTGCGCACAGCGCGATCATACACTCGGTATGACAGACAAACGCTTCTGGAGCTACGTTCGTCAGCCAGTTCGGACTTTACAGCGGGTTTCGACTCCGTGGACGCTCTGCTGCCTGGGATCCTTTGTTTACTCGCACGACGTCGAGGGAAAACAAAGAGGGGGAAACGCGCCGGAGTTTTGTGCCGAACGCGACAGAGAAACAGCAAGCCACCTCTGCCCAGCATCCTGCTCGCGAATCTCCAGTCTCTGGACAACAAACTTGACGAGCTGCGTGCACGGATTAAACACCAACAAGACATCAAGAACTGCTGTGTTCTGGCCTTCACAGAGACATGGCTGGAGCCCAGCGTCCCCAACTGCGCCATCATGCCGGATGGATTCACTGTTTACCGGGGAGACCGAACGAAGGACTCAGGCAAGAAAAGGGGAGGAGGGGTGTGCCTTATGGTTAACTCGTTGTGGGCTAGAGATGTGTGTATCTTAAAAACTTACTGCTCTCAGAGCCTCGAGCTGCTGACCATTAAAGTCAGGCCTTTTTACCTCCCGAGGGAGATCAGCTCAGTTCTCCTTTCAGCTGTTTACATTCCCCCACATGCTGATAAAGCTAAAGCTATGGACGAACTGTATGACATCATTACTGGACTTGAGAACAAAAATCCATAAGCTGCCTTTATTGTGCTGGGAGACTTCAACAGAGCCAACATGAAGAAGGTTCTCCCCAAATACTATCAGCACATCTCCTTCCCCACAAGAGGTGATCAAACACTGGACCACTGTTACACTCCATT
This sequence comes from Rhamphochromis sp. 'chilingali', assembly GCF_963969265.1. Classification (NCBI taxonomy): domain Eukaryota; kingdom Metazoa; phylum Chordata; class Actinopteri; order Cichliformes; family Cichlidae; genus Rhamphochromis; species Rhamphochromis sp. 'chilingali'. The sequence continues at coordinate 32,295,298 of NC_137942.1, read as the reverse complement.
CAAAGAGTGCTACAAACACCTCCCCCACCCAGCTTTTGGTAAGGCAGACCATTGTTCCATACTGCTGCTGCCTGCATACAGACAAAGACTGAAACAGGAAAAACCAGCTTCCAGGGTTATTTACAAACGGGACAGTGAGGCTGAGGAGGTCCTGCAGGACTGCTTTGACACAACTGACTGGCAGATATTTGTGGATGCAGCTGATGGCAACATCAATGAACTCACAGACTCTGTCATTGGATATATTGGAAAGTGCATGGATGATACCATCACAAAAACCACTGTCCGCATATATCCAAATCAGAAACACTGGGTAAATAAAGACGTTCGCGCCAAGCTAAAAGTGCGGACCTCTGCCTTTAACTCCGGGGACGCTGATGCATATAAAGCAGCCAGGTACGACCTCCGAAAGTCCATAAAAAAGGCCAGAAAGGACTACAGGGACAAAATGGAGTCCAGCTACCACAGCTTTGACACCAGGCGACTGTGGAATGGACTGCACTGCATCACTGACTACAAGAAGGTCAACACAGGCAGTGTTCAGCCCGCTGCATCTCTTGCAGATGAGCTCAACAACTTCTATGCTCGTTTTGACGCAGACAACAGAGAGCAGATCCTCTACCCTCAGGAGGACAGTGAGGCTGCAACTCTAACTCTGAAAACAGAAGCTGTGAGATGGACTTTTAAAAAGGTCAATCCTCACAAAGCTCCAGGACCGGACGGCATCCCAGGCCGGCTACTCAGAGTGTGTGCCGACCAGCTGGCAGAGGTGTTCACCAACATCTTCAACCTCTCCCTGAGGCAGTCAGTGGTCCCCACGTCCTTCAAAGCATCCACCAACATTCCTGTTCCCAAAAAATCAGTGGTCTCCTGTCTGAATGACTACCATCCTGTTGCACTGACATCATGAAGTGCCTGGAGCGGCTGGTCAAAGGTCACATCTGCTCCTCCCTCCCTGACACACTGGACCCTCTTCAGTTTGCCTATCGGACAAACAGAGCCACAGAGGATGCCATCGCCCTGGCAACGCACACCACCCTCACTCACCTGGAGAAAGGGAATGCATATGCAAGGATGCTCTTCATCGACTACAGCTCGGCATTTAACACCATCATCCCCTCAAAACTTGCCATGAAGCTCGTCGACCTTGGGCTGGGAACACCGATCTGCAGATGGATTCTAAACTTCCTCACAAACAGGCCCCAGGTGGTGAGAGTTGGTAAGCACACCTCCTCATCACTCATCCTGAACACAGGTACGCCACAGGGTTGTGTGCTTAGCCCCCTCCTATATTCCCTGTTCACACACGACTGTGTTGCTAAACACGAGTCCAACATCATCATCAAGTTTGCGGATGACACAACCATCATAGGCCTCATCACAGGCAATGATGAGACGGCCTATAGAGAGGAGGTGATGGCGCTGTACGAGCGGTGCCTGGAAAATAACCTGACTCTCAACATCAGCAAAACTAGAGAGATGATAGTGGACTACCGGAAACGACCAGTCAGAGAACACCAGACCATCCATATCAACGGTGTCAAGGTCGAAAGGGTCAGCAGCTTCAAGTTCCTTGGAATCAACATCACTGAGGACTTCTCCTGGACCCTTCACACAGACGCTGCTATCAGGAAAGCTCGCCAGTGGCTTTACTTCCTGAGGAGGCTGAGGAAGTTTGGCATGAACTCCAACATCACCTCAAATTTTTACAGGTGTGCAATCGAGAGCTTGCTGACGAGCTGCATCACAGTTTGGTACAGAAGCTGCTCTGCCAGCAGCCGTAAATCACTACAGAGGGTGGTGAAGGCAGCAGAGCACATCACTGGCACGAGGCTTCCTGCCATTCAGGACATTTATCTCCAGCGATGCCTCCGTAAAGCACACAGCATCATCAAGGACCACAGCCACCCAGCACATCAGCTCTTCTCCTTGTTACCATCTGGCAGACGTTACAGGAGCCTGTCTGCTCAGACTACAAGACTCAAAAACAGTTTTTACCACCAAGCCATACGACACCTCAACCACAACACTTAAACACACACAACACAGCACTCAGAAGCTACCCTGCAGCTTCACAAGTACTCTGTTTAATCTGCACTGGTCACTCCACTTTATTGTCATTGATATTTATATTTAAAAGTGCAATATTGTAATTTTCTGCTGCTCATTCCTGTGCAATATCCCATCTGCCCTCCCGTCATATTTCTTTTCAAGATTTTCTTATTTAATCACTAGTGTACATATATTTATATTTATAGATATATATATATTTAGTCATCTTTTCTCTTTTACCATGTCTCTCTAATATTTTGCTCCTTACTATTTTTCTATTTTCTTTACTATTTTCTTTTCTTTTATTATATTTTCTTCTACTGTATCATGCTGCTGAGTGACTGCTGCTCGTCAAACACATTTCATTGCAATGTTGACCCTGTGCTAACTTGCATATGACAAATAAAACTGAAACTGAAACCATTAGTGTAGAATAATGGTGTGTGAGTGTGTGCACATGGGTGTACATGTGTGTAATCTTCACCTTTGATGATTGTGCACTATGAGTGTGAAGATGGTGCCTAATCCTCCTCTGTGGACTCTGAGGCTTCCTCCATGTCCGCCTCAGAGGAAGAAACAGACCAGCTGGTGCAACTCCAGTGACAGGATGGACTTTTCCATGGGGATTACCATATTTTGGTCGCAAAGACTGCAAATTCAAATTCACATTTTTTTATTTGTCACGTACACAGTCATACACAGTACGATATGCAGTGAAATGCTTAGACAACTGCTCGTGACCTAAAGAGAAAAAAAATTTGCTCTGCTACATCCCAGCTGCCACAGGTTTGATTCCAGGACCCCAAATCCTGGAGCAAATTGTGGCCATGACAAACCTGCACCACGTTCAGCGGCTTATGTGGACACAGAGGAACTGCAGGCTTATGTAGGCATGCTCATTTTGGATGGTTTACAGGTCAAAAACGTATCCAAATCAGCTGCAAGCCCCTCCAACCAGCAATTGTGAGGGCAGTGTGACTTGCTCAGACAGAGAGAGAAGAACTGGCCTCTGCACCACCTCAGCTGGAGTCCTTCTTCTTTAAGGTGTTAAAAGCAAAAAACTATAATTAATTTTTGATATTTATATTTCAGGCTGAAATAGTTTGAAAAGACTAAGCCATTAAAAGTGGAAAAACATAGAGCGAGAGTCATTATTGTTGTACTGTAACAAGGCAAGCATGTCTAGAATCTATTGCACATGCTACATTGTTGGTTAAGATACAACATGGCTAGAGGTTAAATAGCGCCATAACAATCTGATAGTCCAGACAGTAGGATGGCTGTAGCTCAGTAGGTATAGGAGGCCATTTACTAATCAGAAGCTTAGTGGTTTGATCCCTGGCTGCTCCAGTCTGCGTGCCAAAGTGTTTTTGGGCAAGATACTGAACCTCAAATGGTTCTCTGATGCATCCACTGAACTGTAAATGTTAGACAGAAAAACCTGGGTGAATAACACATGTTACATAAAGCACTTTGAGTACTTAAGTAGAGTAGAAGAGCTGTATAAGAACGACTCCATTTACTTTCAATTAATGGGTAATTACGACACATGATGGGCAGATTAGTGCATTGTACGGAGTCTCAGTATCTTAGGAAGACAATTAAGGATTGCTTAGTCAGTGATATTTTGGTAGGTGACAAAAACTGCAAGTTACATTTTATATGTATTGTTCTAATTAGCCTTGTGTGAGATTGGTGCCTGTCCAGGGTGTCCTACCTCTTACCCTATGGTATCTGGAATAGGCTGGATCTGTGGATGATATAGAACATATAGTATATGTTATGTTTTCTGACATGTTGAAATGTCCTGTCGACCAAAATGAAGACAGTTTAGCACAGGTTAGTTTGCAGTATTGTGGTGAAGTGTACAGTAGTGCATAATGCACCATGGACTGGTGCAGAGCAGGCTATGTAGTCAAAGTGAGGTTACATCAAGGTAGCAGACATCAATTTAAATGTAAGTTGATAATATTAGTTAGATTCACTCAGCAAATTTCACATTTATACTGTCTTGGGGCTGCAAATCAGCCATGATAACTCAATGTACCATCTGCATATATTTTACTGAATTCCAGAGGTGGCAAAAGTACAGACATGTACAGATACTAGTTTTGAAAAATACTACAGTAAAAGTTGTACTAAAAATGAAATGTACTCTTTGCAGCTCTTTGGAGGACCTTTCTACCAGCTATTTTGTGCAAAGCTAGCTGAGACTGCTGTTTTTCATGCAGTCTTTAAACCATAAACCTTTACCAATGGAATCCCTTTGATATTTAGCTTGACTTCACGGAAAAACGCGACAAAATAATTGTTGATGTCCAAAGGTGGGACATAACAATGCATAAATAATTCATTACTGTTCTTTAGTAGGATTCTCAGGTATTCTTCATTGAGTATTTATTTTTCTGACAAGGTTTTACTTTTTCTCTTTCCATTTTTATACAAGCATCAGTACTTTGTACTCCTTACATTTTCAAAACAGGCTGGTCATTAATAGCTCTTCAGTTAAAGGGAAGTTGTGCAGGTGTTTAGAAGTTGTGATGGCAGTACTTCACCATCGAGCTAGCACTGAATTCCACCTTTATACCAGATGTATAGGTCTCGTATAAAGAGAGTAAACAGTATACTGGTGAACTGCTACAAAGGATCTTAGGATTCCCCCACCTGGAGCTGGATTTACCCTCTACAATGTAGGCAACTGAAAATAGTTCAGATTCAAGCTGAGTAAATTCATTAGAATTAGAATTTCGATAAGAATAACATTTGTTTTCTCATTCACTACTAATATTTTTGTATTATGGTAAATGGCCTGTATTTATATAGCGCTTTACTAGTCCCTAAGGACCCCAAAGCGCTTTACATATCCAGTCATCCACCCATTCACACACACACTCCAAACTGTATTATGTTAATATAACACACGATTCAGTTACATTTGCATGAAGAGCTGGTATAAATGGCGAAGACGCCATCGCCACAGCCCTCCACGCTGTGCTGAGTCACCTAGAGCAGCGGCAAAGCTACGTCCGAATGCTCTTTGTGGACTACAGCTCAGCCTTTAATACAATCATCCCGGACATCCTCATCACCAAACTGGTCACTCTTGGCCTCCCTCCTCTCACATGTGCCTGGATAAAGGATTTCCTCACAAACTGGCCCCAGACTGTAAGACTCGGCCCTCATCTCTCCTCCACTCGCACACTGAGCACCGGCTCCCCACAGGGCTGTGTGCTGAGCCCCCTCTTGTATTCTCTCTACACCCATGACTGCAGTTCGACCCACAACAACACTCTCATCATCAAGTTTGCTGATGACACCACGGTAGTCGGACTCATCTCGAAGGGAGACGAGGCAGAGTACAGAGAGGAAGTCCTGAAGCTGGCAGCATGGTGTTCAGAAAACAACCTGGCACTGAACACTAAGAAAACCAAAGAGCTCATTGTTGACTTCAGGAGACACAGCACCGACTTGGCCCCCCTCTACATCAACGGGGAGTGTGTGGAGAGGGTCCACACTTTCCGGTTCCTTGGTGTCCTCATCTCTGCTGACATCTCCTGGACAGGAAACATCTCAGCGGTCATCAAGAAGGCCCAACAGCGGCTGCACTTCCTGAGAGTCCTCAGGAAGTACAAGCTGAACTCCAACCTGCTGCTGACCTTCTACCGCTCGTCCATTGAGAGCCTGCTAACTGCATCACGGTATGGTACGGCAGCTGCACCAAAGCAGATAGAGCGAGGCTTCAGAGTGTGGTCAAGACAGCACAAAAGTTCATCGGCTGCCCTCTCCCCTCCCTGATGGACATTTATTCCTCCTGCTGCCTCAGCAGAGCAGCAAACATTATCAAGGACAGCTCCCACCCTGGCTTCAACATGTTCAGCCTGCTTCCCTCAGGGAAGCGCTACAGGTGCATCAACACAAAAACCGACAGACTCAAAAACAGTTTCTTCCCCAAAGCGATAACCACCCTGAACTCACACATGCACAGATAACACAGCCCCCCACTTCCCAATTCCTCTATGGACCACCACTGTGCAATACCAATTCTATGTGCAACAACTCAACTGTATATACATAACACTATTTATTACATATTACTTACGGCTTGTATATTGTACATTTTATATATATATATGTTTTCCCTATGTAAATACTGTCCATATGTACATAGCGCTGCAGAACTGTACCCCCCCAGCATGTTTACACTGAGTAGGAGATGCTCTGTATCTCATTGTACAACTGTATAGTGACAATAAAGGCATTCTATTCTATTCTAAATGTCCTTTAACCCTTGTGTGGTGTTCATATTTTTGTTACTCAGCCAGTGTTCATGGGTCTGGTGGACCCGCTAGAGTTTTGGCTTTCCAAATTAACACTATCAAACAATTTTATGTTAAATTACTCAACAGATGTTTACTTCATCCCAATTACAAGCCATATGAACAGCAAACATGGTTATTTTTTCCCTTTACCTTTGTTAGATCACATTTATGAATGAATGTGCTTCTCGTTTTTTTTTTTGTTTTTTTTTGTTTTTTATAAAATGTTATAAAAAAATAAATCAGTTGTAATCAAGTGGAGTGAGTGGAAAGACAACACATTTACACGTGAAGCAATATGTTTCACAACTAAATGGGATCAGCTGCTCATCAATGGTGACATTAGGCCCAGGGATGTAAAACAGGGGGAGGTGGTGCACACACTTAAATCCCACACTGTCCTGATGGCAGCTAGCTTGTCTCTCTGCCGCCGAGCTGGTCTGTCGTCTCGGTTATCAAAACAGATAATCCTGGAAATTTTGTGGAAGTTTTCCAGAGACACTGATGCACGGAAAGGTTCGTGCCGGTTTCTGCATCCCACAGGGATTCTGTGGATTCCCCTTTGGACCTCAAAACTCCTGCAAGGATAAGAACCCCAAAGTAGGCCTTTGGGGTTCTTAGATGAATTTGGTCCATCTCCTTCCACCTCTCTCCAAAAACACACTGTCCTTCTAGATTACTGCAATCCAGAATAATTTTCTGGATGGAATCTGGGATGAAAAGCTAAAATGAAGACTTGATGTCCTGCACATGAGTAACTGTCAGCCGTGTTGGCCCTGGCTTATCACAGTAACAGCTCTGCAGGGTGGCTCATTTCTTGGCAAGAAGACCATTCAATTTCACCAGTTATTGACATCCATATTTCTTCACTTGCTGTCTGGTGGGCTTGTTCTGGTCCTGGAGCTGGCAGCAGATGGGGTGCTCGTCTTCGTTTTGTTACTAAATGATGCTCAACCTCATCCTCTTCTTCAAAGTTACTGTCAGACTCAGAATTTTCAGAAATGTGAAATATTCTGAAACCTCTTTGTCAACATCATCATCCGAAGCCCCTCTCTTCCAAAATCAATTGGATGGCCCTCGCAGCAGATAATCTTTTGCCATCTTGATCAGTTGTGATAAAGAACCACACTGGCAAAGTCTTATTTATAGTATTATGCCCCTAATTTGCAGGTGGGACAGGGTATGAGAAAATAAAATTTGGATCCCTCAAGAAAGAGGGTAAAATGTGTGGGATGTAAGAGCAGACGGTGTTGATAGTTGAATTTTCAACAATGTTGCAACTTTGTGCACGAGCAGGAGGGGAAGAAAACACTATCAGCAGCACCAGAAAGGAGGAAGACAGAGTGTGGGAACACAGGACCTACACTTTCAACACTTTTATTAGACCTGGGTCCAGTGGACCCGAACACCTTGTATGTAATGTAAATGCGTGGGGGGAGGTACAGTATGAGGTCATTGAAAATTAGTTCGGATTTATGTTCTTCACAGAAAATAAGCCAAAGCCAATGAATTTCAGATTGAAAAAAATAATTCATTGTTTAATTTTTCTTTTGAGAAAAACTGAAAACGGGTCTCACAGACCCGAACACCATACAAGGGTTAAAGAGCAAATTTTACTTTCTCACTCTAAGTGCATTTCAGTGCTTGAACTTTAACTTAAGTATTTTTTTAAAAGTCAGGAATCTGTACTTCTACTAAGGAAAGAATGTCTGTACTTGTCCTGAAATCATTTTTGACCCCAGAGGAGGAAAGGAGTATGACGGTGGGAGGACATAACGAGGATTACTGTACCTTTAATCTCACACAATTACACCGATTTCTGGCTGTATGGAATAGCCAGCGGACCAGCTGAACTCTGTGACAGTGAACCTTTCATGACCCACAGCGGATAAATGTCAGTGGAAAGCATCCCAGCAACTCCACCGCGTGTTGGGGTCTGATGCAATCTGAGAAGTGTCGACTCAGCAACCACAGCGCGGTGAGTGAAATTTGGCTGAGCTTCCGGTGCCGCTCAGCTCCAGCCGTTACCGCCACCGTCAAATTACGACTGTCAACATGTCGAAAGTGAACAGGGGTTCTCATGGATGCCGGGCCATGGTAATAGCAAGAAAGTACCTATCGGGTCCGTCCTCCCCGGTCCTGACGCGGAGCTCCAGCCAGCGTCAGCGGAAAATGCTGAGCCGGCAGCACCGCATGGCGAGCTGCAACGCGGCCGGTACCGAAGGAAACCCCGCGGCGCTGGCCCAGCAGGAGCACCTGGGGTATTTCTCCACCGGTGGACGACACGCGAAGACCAACCTGAATCTGATTTACCGGGACGTGAAAGCTTTCCTCAGTGAAGTTGGTGGAGATCCCCGGGAGGCTCGGTACTGGTTGACCCAGTTCCAGAAAGCGACTTCGGCTCATTCTCCCGCCTTTGCTGTTCTGGAGGTAAAGTTTTACTCACCAAAAGACAAAAACAAACAAAGATATTAGAATAGGTTTCATGTTTGTGGACATGAACTCCATAACGAGGAAAGAAATCACCAATGATACGTGATTAAATTAAAGATAATTATCAAATTAAATAAACTGAAGACAAATACATAGAGTTTGTACCTGCATAGTTCTTACCTGGCAGTTAGTCCATACTCAGTATACACTACAGTATACACAGTTTCATGAACTTTCTTTCTCAAAGAAAAAACAGAAATCAGGTGGTTTTTAAAAAAAAAAAAAATTCTAGTACACTACCTAAACAAAAAATGAATAAATACAGCCAAAAATATAAGCATGTACTTAAATAATCAACAAAAAACTGATAGCTCTGTAAAAAACCTATTCTTATTAGACTGAAGCAGATCCCGTGTCAGCCAACTGGATTAAATTCTAGACTCTAATACTCAAACACCGTGTTTTTCATTTTGCACCAGGTGGACAGATCAGTGTTTGACAGCAGGGAGATGGTTCAGAGCCTGGCTTTTGGCCTGTCCTTCCTGCAGCGGATGGATATGAAGCCTGTGGTGGTTATGGGCTGGTCAGATCACCTGGAGACAGGGCTTGCCAAAGCAATGTTTGGGTCTGAGTGCATGAAAGGACTAGTGAATCGGTGCCAGCAGCTGACTGAGGCGCTGCAGCAGCACACTGCCAGCGTCCTGCCATTCTTCTCTGCAGAGTCACTCCTACTTCTGCATGAAGCACCGCAGGGAAGCAGGTGAGAACTGAGAGATACCAGTTCAATCTAAGGGAACTCTTGCTTATAAATTGTGAATTTAACTTCAGTATTTATTTTACTGTTCAGATATCAATGAAGTAGGTAAATTATCTGTAAGTCATTGGCTATAATTACTGTTTATGCAATTAATCTATGCACCTGTTTTATCAATTATTTAATGGAAATAATAAATCATTATATCTGCTATAGTTATTAATTAGCCAGCTCTTATTCTTAAGGTGTCAAATACTGTGATTTAGTCCAGGCTACGGTTTTTGTACCTGCAACACTATGTACAGGGTGCCTGTAAATGGTAAATGGCCTGTATTTATATAGCGCTTTACTAGTCCCTAAGGACCCCAAAGCGCTTTACATATCCAGTCATCCACCCATTCACACACACATTCACACACTGGTGATGGCAGCTACATTGTAGCCACAGCCACCCTGGGGCGCACTGACAGAGGCGAGGCTGCCGGACACTGGCGCCACCGGGCCCTCTGACCACCACCAGTAGGCAACGGGTGAAGTGTCTTGCCCAAGGACACAATGACCGAGACTGTTGGAGCCGGGGCTCGAACCGGCAACCTTCCGATTACAAGGCGAACTCCTAACTCTTGAGCCACGATCGACCCATCGTGCAACTGTACTCTACAACCAGTTGCACTTTTACCTTGTTATTTAACCATCAGTTTCCTAATGATTAATCACTTAAACTCCCAGAGACCAGCCATTTGGCTAACGGTTATTTTAAAATGTGATTTTTAAAGGTTCTCATTATAAATATATTTTAAATACAAGTATGCTTTTAATGATTAGTGTGGGTGAGTGAATGGCAGTGGGGGAGGTCTTCATCAATAGAGAAAAACTGTAAAAGCGGTGAGAACACAGTATAAAGTCATAAGGCAATGTCCTCTTTCACATTTTCCCTTTGGGCCTTATGTTTCACACCCTGGTTTAGACAGTTCTTAGTAAGGCTGGGCCATATCATACCGTTCACGGTAATACCAGTATAATGATGGGCAATGATAAGAAAATGAAATATCACGATAGAATATGGGTAAAACGCGCATGCCCAGTGCCTTTGTTTTCTTACGCACATGGCGGAAAAGCACGGCGGCGACGGAGAATGAGACGGGTGAAAGCGGATCGTTGAGTGAAACGGATGAACCAGAATTGGTTTGTAAAAATGCTGCAACTTCACTGGTGTGGAACTGGTTTGGCTTTCGTTCATCAGATACACAACAAAGCACAATTTTTGGTAGAGCATGCTAGCGGGCCATCGTTAATTCCGTGTTTTTTGGAAAATGAGGCACTCTTAAAATCCTTTGATTTTCTGAAAAATCGACATTGACATCAGCAATCTGTACAAAAATCTTTTAGCACAACTTTGCTAACCTACGACCCCGCACCGCTTAATGGATTGTCAGAGCATACGGCTACTGTAGGCAGGAGCCTCGTGGAATACTGTGCTTCAACATAATATTTCATTAATGTGTGTGTATAACCACTTTTTAAATTTTGTGTGGCTTGTTTAAATTAAAATACATTGATGTGTGTGGGGTTTTTTTGCATTAATAAAGTTGTGGAGTATTACAGTATTATGTCTCGCGTCAATTATATCGTTTCCCTCTCCTTGCAGTGCGCCTCCATCCATTGCTATGGATACCAACCTTCTCCAGTGGAGTCTGAACTGTGGGGCAATCCCACTGGTTTGTCCGGTAGGCAGGGACGCGCAAGGTTGCTCGGTAATGTTGGACCCGACAGAGGTGACGGCGGCAATATCCCGAACCCTGCATCCACACAAAGTCATGTTCCTGAACAACTTCGGGGGCCTGCGAAGCCAAGAACAAAAGGCACAACATCTGGCTCCCACGCTGACTCTGCTATTATTATCTTAATTTTTTAATCATTTATATTTATATAAATCATTTATATGCTTTCTATCTTGGTGCAGGTGCTAGGTACAGTGTCGCTGCCTGCTGACTTACCTCGCCTGTCCACTGCGACTTGGTTAAGCGCACCAGAACGCCAAAGAGCGACCGCCATAGCCAGACTTCTCAATCAGTTGCCAGCTGAGTCCTCTGCTGTGATCACATCGGCAGACACGTTGCTGACCGAACTGTTCAGCCACAGAGGTGAGACAACCGACTGACTTCTGTGGGTGCCACATGTACACATGCAGCCATGTATGGAGACACACCTGTTTTGAGAGGCACCATATTTGTATGTGTGTGAAGGTTGTTTTGGCGACCACCTCAAAAGATTTTAACATAAGTTTTTTTGTCTGTTCTGTTTCTCAGGGTCTGGAACGCTTTTTAAAAATGGAGACCCCATACACCGGTCAGTAGATATTACACAAACTCCGCCAGTATGAATTCAAACCAGGTCATAATCCAACATTAACCCCAAACAAGACATTACTTTTACCTCCACACATGTACCAGCATAAAAAAGAATACACTGCTATACAGGGAGTGCAGAATTATTAGGCAAGTTGTATTTTTGAGGAATAATTTTATTATTGAACAACAACCATGTTCTCAATGAACCCAAAAACCTCATTAATATCAAAGCTGAATGTTTTTGGAAGTAGTTTCTAGTTTGTTTTCAGTTTTAGCTATTTTAGGGGGATATCTGTGTGTGCAGGTGACTATTACTGTGCATAATTATTAGGCAACTTAACAAAAAACAAATATATACCCATTTCAATTATTTATTTTTACCAGTGAAACCAATATAACATCTCCACATTCACAAATATACATTTCTGACATTCAAAAACAAAACAAAAACAAATCAGCGACCAATATAGCCACCTTTCTTT